>NC_133325.1:665563782-666163782 GCF_042186555.1 Aquarana catesbeiana | reverse complement strand
TGTACAGTAAAACCTTGGATTGCGAGCATAATTTGTTCCAGAAACATAATAAATTGTATATCAAAGCGAATTTCCCCATAAGAAATAATGGAAACTCAAATGATTTGTTCCACAACCATTTATTCATAGGTCCTTCAGTTTATAGTCCATATAAAAAGATTATAGCAATGTGACAGGTTGTGTAACCATAAAATGTCCATCCACAAATGGCAGCCTCCACAAGGGGATTAGAAGCAAAATCAATCAGGAGCTACAGAGTATAAAAGAGAAGAGAGGCACCTCTAAGTGTAGCAATATGTTGCTAAATGTTGTACCTTTGCTAAATGTATCCATATTGCTACACTTATGCCCCGTACACACGGTCGGATTTTCCGATGGAAAATGTCCGATCGGAGCGTGTTGTTGGAAATTCCGACCATGTGTGGGCTCCATCGGACATTTTCCATCGGATTTTCCGACACACAAAGTTGGAGAGCAGGAGATAAAATTTTCCGACAACAAAATCCGTTGTCGGAAATTCCGATCGTGTGTACACAAATCCGACGGACAAAGTGCCACGCATGCTCAGAATAAATAAAGAGATGAAAGCTATTGGCCACTGCCCCGTTTATAGTCCCGACGTACGTGTTTTACGTCACCGCGTTTCGAACGATCGGATTTTCCGACAACTTTGTGTGACCGTGTGTATGCAAGACAAGTTTGAGCCAACATCCGTCGGAAAAAATCCTAGGATTTTGTTGTCGGAATGTCCGAACAAAGTCCGACCGTGTGTACGGGGCATTAGAGGCGCCTCTCTTCTCTTTTATACTCAGTTGTGACATGACGCTACTTGTATATCAAGACATCGCTTGTATAGCAAGTCAAAATTTATTAAAAAATGTTGCTTGTCTTGCAAAACACTCTCAAACCAAGGTTTTACTGTTTTTTTTTAATGTTGGGATAGTTCAACCCTCCTCCCTTATTGTCACATAAGTTTTAACACCCATCCCTCCACCTTAGAGTGTAAAATAATTGATGAATGACCAACAATCTGGTGAGACAGACATGGCATCAAAAGCTAAACTCTAGGCCGGGGAAGGCAACCTCGGCACTCCAGCTGAGGTTGCCTACCTTTTCTCTAGGCAGATATAAAAGACCCAAATTAAAGAGTTGCATCTCTTTAATCAAAGAAACATAATTAAATGTATTTTTCAGGGCAAGTTGTATAAGCGCTTGAATTTAACCAGGTATCAGCTTCTTGCTGTCCTCTTTAAAAGCAGAATTGGAGTGTGAGGGGAAGAAACAGCACCAGGAGTTGATCAGTTTGTGTGCTACTAAGAAGCATGCTGATAGGAGGGAGCAGAATGACAAAGGGATGAGCGCATCAATATGCTGCTTGTTTATTTATTTATTTATTACAGATTCCTTATATAGCGCAGTCAATTTACGCATCGTTTTACATATATATTGTGCATTCACTTCAGTCCCTGCTTCTCCTTTCACTGTCAACTCACAGGCCCTGGACGACCTGAGCTCAGAGCAAGTGGGTTAAATGTTACTGATCATCACACTGAGGACATCTAGCTGCAGAAAAAAGTACTGCAGGGGAAGTCTCTGATTTAAACGTGACTATTGCAGCAAAAGCTGATTTTTTTTTTTTTTTATCTTTTGATGGGCTAATCGCCTTTATCTTATTATTTTTGGCTGGAATTCTGCTTTAAGTTGATGTAGTGTATATGGCAAAAGTGAATTAGTCTGACAGATAGTGAAGAGTCGGGGGAGGATTTCCTAAAGTAAACCGATCCAGTCCATCATTGTTTTAACCACTTCAATACAGGGCATTTTCACCCCCTTCCTGCCCAGACCGATTTTCAGCTTTCATCGCTGTTACACTTTGAATGACAATTGCGCGGTCATGCAACACTGTACCCATATGAGATTTTGACAATTTTCCCCCCACAAATAGAGCTTTTTTTTGGTGGTATTTGATCACCTCTGTGGTTTTTATTTTTTGCACTATAAACAAAAAAATAACGACAATTTTGAAAAAAAACAGTATTTTTTATTTTTTGCTATAATAAATATCCCATTAAAAAAAAAAAAAATTTCCTCAGTTTAGGCCGATATGTATTCTTCTACATATTTTTGGTTAAAAAAAATCACAATAAGCGTATATTGATTGGTTTGCGCAAAAGTTATAGCGTCTACAAAATAGGGGATACATTTATAGCATTTTTATTGTTATTTTTTTTTTTTACTAGTAATGGCGCCAATCTGCGATTTTGCAGCAGACACTTCGGACACTTTTGACACTATTTTGGGACCATTCTCATTTATACAGCGATCAGAGCTATAAAAACTGCACTGATTACCGTGTAAATGTGACCGGCAAGGAAAGGGTTAGCACTAGGGGGCGAGAAAAGGGTTAAATCCTGTGTATCCTAGGGAGTGATTCTAACTGTAGGGGGAGGGGACTCACAAGGGGAGAAGACTGATCAGTGTTCCTCTGTACTGGGAACACACCATCAGTCTCCTCTCCTCTGACAGAACGTGGAACTGTGTGTTTACACACACAGATCCACGGTCCTGCTGTGTTCACAGGCAATCGCGGGTGCCTGGTGGGCCATTGGGGCCGCCGGGCACGCGCATTGGGTGCCTAGTGACACGGCGGGCGTGCGCCCCCTAGAGGCTCAGAAAGTAAAAGACGTCATATGACGGCGGCCCGGAGGGACAAAGGGTTCCTGCCGCCGTCATATGACTATGCACGGTAGGGAAGTGGTTAATCATCACTATTTAATATGCTGTACATTTCCATACACTTTCTCACATATGATGTGACAAAATAAACAGCAAGAGTGAATAAAAATAGTAAATGCAGATACTTCCAGCCAGACATATGATACTTTGTCACAAATTCACCCTGCTTGGTATGCGTTTATTTTAACTGCCTTAACTGGAATGAACAGAATCAAATGTTCCCAGAACGTCTGTGATTTTTATTATACAGGATTTATTTCTAATGTTTCCTCATGCAACCTGTCACTGTGGCACTTTGAGTCACAATGACGCTGACTCACAGGAGCTTGCTGTATCTACATGGGACTCACACAATGATTTTGTGCTTTGCTATTTTCGTGCAGCTGATTTACCAGTCACTCCTGAGGAGACTTATATTTGATCATTGTAAGCGGAAAACTCTGTAGACTGCCCTCATAACAAGTAGGATAAATCTTTTCTGACAGTCTGTTCTTGGCTGCAGTTACTAAGACAACTTACAGATGTAGCTGATCTTGACAAATGGGGTGTAAACGCACAGCGCACACTCATTAATGTAACATTATATATAATTCACATATGTTTTGTTGTTTAAGATAAAATTGTCACAGGAAAAATATGTAGACTGCCATTGTGATTTAGTTTCACAATGCTAGTTGCCTGACAGGTTATGATTAAGCGTCTGTGACATGAAACGCGTCAACCATGTTCCCTGTGTGTTATGCTATGTGCTGCAGTCAAGATTTTACCTTGTTGAAATAAAGAGATCTGACTTTTATCATCAGGTGTGTGGTCATCCACCTATATATTCTTCAGTGTTCTCGGAACGAGCCGGACCTGCACCCTGTCTTCTTAGGGCATTATAGTATTGGACAGACCTGGAGCGGTGCATTTTGTTTTTTTTTTGCCTGGCTGTCATACTAAAATTTTCACTAGAGAAGTATTGCTGTGATACTGGAATACCCATCCACAACTCATTTTCAATGCCCTGGCTGAGGGAAGGAGGTTCTCACCCAAGATTTGATGGTACATGGCCCCGTCTATTGTCCCTTTGACGCAGTGAAGTTGTCCTGTCCCCTTAGCAGAAAATAGCAGAAAAACACCCCCAAAGCATAATCTTTCCATCTTCATGTTTGACGGTGGGGATGGTGTTTTTGGGCTCATAGGCAGCATTCCTCCTCCTCCTCCAAACACAGCGAGTTGAGTTGATGCCAAAAATCTCTATTTTAGTCTCATCTAATCACAACACTTTCACTCAGTTCTCCTCTGACTCATTCAGATGTTCATTAGCAAACTTCAGACGGGCCTGTACATGTGCTTTCTTGAGGGGGAGGACCTTGTGGGCGCTGCAGGATTTTAGTCCTTTAGGATGTAGTGTGTTACCAATTGTTTTCTTGGTGACTATGGTCCCAGCTGCCTTGAGGTCATTGATAAGATTCTCCTGTGTAGTTCTGAGCTGATTCCTCACCATTCTCATAATCATTGAAACTTCACGAGGTGAGATCTAGGATGGAAACCCAGACCGAGGGAGATTGACAGTTATTTTGTTTCTTCCATTTGTGAATAATTGCACCAACTGTTGTCACTCTCTCACCAAGCTGCTTGGCGATGGTCTTGTAGCCCATTCCAGCCTTGTGTAGGTCTACAATCTTGTCCCTGATATCCTTGGACAACTCTTTGGTCTTGGCCATGGTGGAGAGATTGGAATCTGATTGATTGCTTCTGTGAACAGGTGACTTTTATACAGGTAACAAGCTGAGATTAGGAGCACTCCCTTTAGGAGAGTGCTCCCAATCTCAGCCCGTTACCTGTATAGAAGACACCTGTGAGCCAGAAATGTTGCAGATTGATAGGGGATCAAATACTTATTTCACTCATTAATCGCTTAAAGCACTTGTTGACCCCCCAACAAAAAAGATCCTGTTCCTTTAAAGCATGTTATACAGCACAGTGCTTGTGCAGAGTCATTTGGCCCTCCTGTATCACCTGAAATACCTGGGTGATCCTGACAGTTTCTACCCTTCCCTTTGTAAACTGATCACAGTGTATCATGGCTGCTGAGCCCTGACACCGTGGTCAGTTTACGTGCCTCTGTCATCCTCAGCTCTCCTCTGTCCTCTCCCCCCTTCCTCCCTGCCTGTCAGCTCATCACAGTGCCCGCCCCTCCCCTCCTGCTGCTCAAATAACATTTATATTGTCATACTTTCAGAACTGTGTCCTAATTCTGTGTCCCCCTGTGTGAGTGATTTATTTTAAAAAAAGCCGATTATACCTCATTTCACAGCACCTCTCAGCGATCACGTGACCAGCTGGCTCTGTCTCTCCTCTCCTCCTCCCCTCCCGAGTGATGTCAGTGGGGTAATCTCAGCGGGGAAAGGAGAAAGCCAGCCGATGAAATGAGGTACAATCGGCTTTTTTTTTTTTTTTTAAATCACCCACACAGGGGGGACACAGCGCTGATAGTATGAAGATGTAAAAGTGGCTTAACAACCACTTTAAGGACCAAGCGTTTTATGACACTTGTTGCTTACAAGTTAAAAATCAGTATTTTTTGCTAGAAAATTACTTAGAACTCCCAAACATTACATATATTTTTTTTAGCAGAGACCCTAGAAAACAAAATGGACATTGTTGCAATACTATATGTCACACTGTATTTGTGCAGTGGTCTTACAAACGTCAGCGGAGGAGGCAGAAGTTTGTGGTATACTCTGTTCTCAGGATGGTAATGGGTTGCAGCCCCCCTTTATTCAGTTCCCAAGGGAACTTACAGTGAATGGAAGTAAAAAAAGGAGGAGGCAGAAGGGCCGGAGAGGGGAGCAGAGATCGGAAGAGAGACGCCGGAGCTGCCTTAATAAATTACTTTAAAAACCTGTGTAGTGTGTTCTATTTTTGACACTTTTTTTTAAGTGCTTTGTTTAGGTGTTTTAGTTTTTTTTTTAGAATGCAGAGGACAGGAGTGCAAAAATGCACAGAGTGCAGAGGACAGGAGTGCAAAAATGCACAGAGTGCAGAGGACAGGAGTGCAAAAATGCACAGAGTGCAGAGGACAGGAGTGCATAATGCACAGAATGCAGAGGACAGGAGTGCATAATTCAGAGTGCAGAGGACAGGAGTGCATAATGCACAGAATGCAGAGGACAGGAGTGCAAAATGCACAGAATGCAGAGGACAGGAGTGCATAATTCAGAGTGCAGAGTACAGGAGTGCATAATGCACAGAATGCAGGAGACAGGAGTGCATAATGCACAGAGTGCAGAGGATAGGAGTACATAATACACAGAGTGCAGAGGATAGGAGTACATAATGCACAGAGTGCAGAGGATAGGAGTACATAATGCACAGAGTGCAGAGGATAGGAGTGCATAATGCACAGAATGCAGAGGATAGGAATGCATAATGCACAGAATGCAGAGGATAGGAGTGCATAATGCACAGAGTGCAGCGGCCAAGACTAAGTAACGCACAAAGATTTGAATAGAATGGGGAGGCATTAGAACTACTGTCAGTGGTTTATTGCTTGCTGTGTCCCAGTTAGAGAGACTCACCCTCTCTAATCACGCGCGTTACAGGGAATGAACATGAGAGAATGTTAAATTTTGAGTGTTAATGCGAAAAAAGCAGAAATCTTCCAATGAGGATACTTGTTTCTGTGACAACTGTCTAAGAAACGATTGAAACAATATCCTCTCACTTCCTCTTTATTGCAGAAGAGACAAAAGGTACACTAAGCTGCACATGCGAACATTACATATAGACACAGTGCCTGTGGGCTGGGGTCACTGAACCCCTGCTTATGTGAGGGAGTCATCCTGAGCCGGCCAATCGAAACAGTCGAAGACCAGCACCCAGATGAAGCCGAGGAGATTATTGCTGGCAACAGACCTCATGGGCAACAGACCGTTGAAGGAGAGGTAAGTATTGCAGACTTTAGTTTGGCTTTAATTCAGCTCTGTAATCGTTAATGCACCATTCAATGTATTTTTAAATGCCAACAGCATAAATACCTGAATTTGATCTGGTGTCAGCCTCTTGCAGTCCCTGCACAGTGGGGCGTAAAGTGGAAGTCCACCCTAACACTTAAATTCTCCCCTGCAATCATTAAATAACATTTATATTGTCTTACTTTCAGAACTGTGTCCTAATCCTGCAATCATTAAAGTGAGCTAAGTTCAGCCTTATGTCTCAAAATGAAAAAAATCCCAGTTTTTCTACCTTTATTTTGCAGAATCCGGTGCCGTCACATGACTTTGAATCTACTTCCTTCTGAGACTAAAATCAGCCAGTGGGTGTGGTTACTTAAAGCTGGAGACATCACTTCCTGGGAGGGACACTGCCTGTGTAGCCAGTGGGCGTATACAGGATGGGAGGAGCTAATTAAAGGTTCCTGCCCAGCGTTCTCTCATTGTACATCCTAATTCATGAGAAAATGAAGAAATAAAAAGCCCCATCCACAAAAGTTGATGGGAGGTGCAATGCACATATACAGGGTATCTGTGCACAGGAGAAGGTAGCTGGACACAGGAGGGGTGGGGAGTGCTCTGGGGTCTCAGCTCACAGTCTACAGTGATCATAGTACAGGCAACCACACTAAGGCTCCTTTTCCACTAGTGCGACTTGTCATGCGACTTTGGACACATAAAGTCGCATGACAAGTCACATCCCATTGATTTAGTCACGGCCCATTGATTTCAATGGCACCCGTTCCCATCTATGCGAGTTTGAAAATCAGCAACTTTGAAAAGGTTCCTGCACTACTTTGATCCGAAGAGTGTAAAATTGGATCAAAGCTGCACTCAAAGTTGCATCAAAGTCGCCCTCGAAATCGTGCAACTTTGTGGTCGCAATAGTGGAAACGTAGACTAAGGCTACATAGTTACATAGTAGATGAGGTTGAAAAAAGACCAGTCCATTAATTCCAACCTATGTGTGTGATTATTAGCAGTATTACATTGTATATCCCAGTATGTTGTGGTTGTTCAGGTGCTTATTTAATAGTTTTTATTAAACTATCGATGCTCCCCGCTGAGACCACCGCCAGTGGAAGGGAATTCCACATCCTTGCTGCTCTTACAGTAAATAACCCTCTATGTATTTTAAGGTTAAACCTCTTTTCTTCCAATTTTAATGAGAGGCCACGTGTCTTGTTAAACTCCCTTCCGCAGAAAAGTTTTATCCCCATTGTGGAGTCACCAGTACAGTATTTGTAAATTGAAATCATATCCCCTCTCAAGCGTTTCTTCTCCAGAGACAATAAGTTCAGTGTTCACAACCTTTCCTCATAACTAATATCCTCCAGACCCTTTATTAGCTTTGTTGCCCTTCTTTGTACTCGCTCCATTTCCAGTACATCCTTCCAGAGGACTGGTGCCCAGAACTGGACAGCATACTCCAGGTGCGGCCGGACCAGAGTCTTATGAGTGGGAGAATTATTGTTTTATCTCTGGAGTTAATCCCCTTTTAAATGCATGCCAATATTCTCTGGGGTGGCAGCAGCTTGGCATTGCATGCCATTGCTGAGCCTATCATCTACTAGGACCCCCAGGTCCTTTTCCATCCTAGAATCCCCCAGAGGTTCTCCCCCCCAGTGTATAGATTGCATTCATATTTTTGCCACCGAAATACATTATTTTACATTTTTCCACATTAAACCTCATTTGTCATGTAGTTGCCCACCCCATTAATTTGTTCAGATCTTCTTGCAAGGTTTTCACATCCTGCAAAGAAGTTATTGCCCTGCTTAGCTTAGTATCTGCAAATACAGAGATTGAACTGTTTATCCCATCCTCCAGATCGTTTATGAATACATTAAATAAGATTGGTCCCAGCACAGAACCCTGGGGGACCCCACTACCCACCCTGACCATTCCGAGTATTCCCCATTTATCACCACCCTCTGAACTCGCCCTTGTAGCCAGTTTTCAATCCATGTACTCACCCTATGGTCCATGCCAACGTACCTTATTTTGTACAGTAAACATTTATGGGGAACTGTGTCAAATGTTTTTGCAAAATCCAGATACACCACGTCTACGGGCCTTCCTTTATCTAGATGGCAACTCACCTCCTCATAGAAGGTTAATAGATTGGTTTGGCATACTAGGCTCCACTAGTACAAATTATCATGCGACTTTGGACACATGAAGTCGTATGACAAGTCACAGCCCATTGATTTCAAAGGCACCCATTCCCATCTATGTGACTTTGAAAATCAGCGACTTTGAAAACGTACCTGCAAGGCTTTTATGCAAATGTTGATGCGACTTTGATCCAGAGAGTGTAAAGTTGGATCAAACCTGCACTCAAAGTCGCATCAAAGTCGCACTCTAAATTGTGCAACTTTGTGGTCGTAATAGTGGAAATGTAGACTTATGCCACGTAGACACAATCGGAAATACTGCCAGCAAAACTCAGATGAGAGCTTTTTGTCGGAAAATGCGACCGTGTGAATGCTCCATCGTACCTTTGCTGGTGGAATTGCAGCCAGCAAAAGATTGAGAGCATGTTCTCTATTTTTCGGTCGGAAAAAGTTCCTATCCGAAAATGCGTTCGTCTGTATGCAATTCGCACACATAAAAAAATCACGCATGCTCGGAAACAATTTGACGCATGCTCGGACGCATTGAACTTCATTTTCTCGGTTCATCGTAGTGTTGTACGTCACTGCGTTCTTGACGGTTGAAAGTTCAGAGAACTTTTGTGTGATCGTGTGTATGCAAGGCAAGCTTGAGCGGAATTCCGTTGGCATTTTTTTTTCTGATGGAAATTCCGATCGTGTGTACGCGGCATAAGGCTTAGTTTCCACTAGTATGACTTCTCATGCGAATTTGGACACAAAGGAGGAGATCTGAGAAGGAGGGATGGGGGTGGGGCTGGGCAGGTCTAGGCTAGGATAAAGATATTTTACATATAATTAATAGAAAAGTTTTCATTTGTGACTGGACTTCCACTTTAAGTGTTATGTGCTAAGAAGAAGCATACTGATAGGAGGAGAAAGCAACAGTAAAGAGCTTATATCTGTGCTACTTCTCTTTTCACCATCCAGTCAAAAACTGGGGCAGATCCAGGACGACCTGGGCTCAGAAGAAGTGGGCTGAATGATGCTGGCCAACAGGCTGAGGACAGCTAATGGCAGGAAAAATATTCAGTGGGAAATCTCTGCAATGTAGCTAAAAGCCCACTATTCTGGCCATGTTTCATATATATTTTTTATCAGAAAGACCATGTTTCATATATTTAAGGTATAACATGAAACATGGTCACAGTCTGCATCCCCCCACCCCCAAAACTCCCCGCCCCCCTTACTATATCCAGGTGTTATTTACCCTTGAGCACCCTGTCTAATTTGGCATGGCTGTGAATAAAAATACTATGAGTCTCCCTTTAGTTGACATGAGAACTGAATCTGTAAAGCCGGGTACACACGAGCGGAATGTCCGACAGAAAAAGTCAGACGGAAGCTTTTCATTGTATATTCCGATCGTGTGTGTCTCCTCATCAGACTTTTTTTTTCGAAAATTCTGACAGACCTAGAAATAGAACATGTTCTAAATATTTCTATTGGGAAAACCGCTCGTCTGTATGCTGTTCCGACTGACCAAAAACGACACATGCTCTGAAGCAAGTAAGATGGAAGCTATGGGCTACTGGCTATTGAACTTCCTTTTTCTAGTCCCGTCGTACGTGCTGTACGTCACCATGTTCTGGACGGTCGGACTTTGGTCAGACTTTGGTTTGACCGTGTATAGGCATGACTGCTTGAATGGAATTCCGTTGGAGTTCCGTCAGAGAAACCTTCGGAGTCTATTCCGACGGCAAAACCGGTCGTGTGTACACGGAATAAGACTTCACAGCCAGTTTCTCTTAGCTAAGATGCTGGTGCCTGAACCCAAAGTTCATTGAAGAATCGGCTCGGGTGAGGACAGTGCTGGACCCCTGGACAGGTAAGGTATTTTCCTTGTCAAAAGAAGTTTATTGAGTATACAATGTTATAAAGATACATAAAGTAAGTTTACAAGGATCTATAAAGTAAGCTCATTGTTTTACAGTAGGGTTTCTATAGGTAAATATAATGAAATTTCAAATATTAAACATTGGGTTTACGTAAACCTAAATTAAAGATATATATGATTTCCTTAGTTACTTTTGTAGGTATTTAAATGATTTATACCTACTATACATATTGTTTACTAGTAGAGTGTATATAGGTCAAATAAATTCTGATAATGAGCTTTAATCGTAAGGTGGAGAAAAGGAAAGAAAAAGAAGAAAAAGGGTTGAAAGGTAGAGGTATGGTCCACAAGGTTGTCCCGCTCGTCAGTTTATTATTCTTTTTAGTTCTCTTTGAAGCCTTAGAATGGGTGTCTCTGTAAGTCATTTAATCTGTTACCATGGCAACAGGACAGAGTCATTGAAGTTTGACAGGAACTGTTGTTTTATCCAAGGATGCCAAAGTTTTTCAAATTTTGGAATTTGATTTTGATCGATGGCTACTATCTTAGCATGGGACAGTGTATTATTCATTCTGTGAATTGTTTCTGCTAGTACCAATGTAGGAGATTTCCATGCCTTGGCCACTGTTTGTTTTGCAGCCGTTATTAGTTGGATCATAAGTTTGAATTGAGAGAGTGTTAACCATTCCGGTTTTAGATTAAGTAAAGTTAAATATGGATCTGGTTGTATTATTTTTTTAAATATTTTAGATGCAGTCACGAAGACTTCCTTCCAGAAGGTTTGGATTACTGGGCACGTCCACCATATGTGTAAATATGTGCCTATTTCTGGGCATCCTCGAAAACAAAGAGCTGAGGTATTAGGTGAATATTTTGCCACTCTAGCGGGTACAAGGTACCAGCGAGTTAGGACTTTATAATTTGTCTCCAGTGCTAAGATGTTGGGTGAAGATGACTTAGATGTGAGCCATATGTTAGACCAGTCCGTATCTTCTAAAGTTCGTCCCAGGTCCTCCTCCCACCTCTGAACGTAAGAGGGTCTATTAAGATTTGCTACTCCATATAATTGATTATAAAGTGATGAAATTGTACCTTTAGCAAATGGATCTTTTGTACAGATTGATTCAAAAATGGATAATTGGGATAATGGTGTATCCCCCTTTAGGAATGGTGTATAGAAATTTTTGATTTGGAGATATCTAAATATCTCAGAGTTTGGTAGATCATATTTTTCTCTAAGCGATGGGAATGAAAGGAATGATTTAGATGCTATGAAGTCAATTAGTGTCTGAATGCCTGATGTTGTCCAAGCTTTAAAAGAATTTGGGTAGATCCATGCCGGATAAAAGGCCGGATTTCTGATAAAAGAAAGGAGAGGATTGTGTGGAGATTGTAACTGATATTTGGTTTTTAGTTTATCCCAGAGAGATAAGAAGTGTTTAGTTATGGGATTATGAATTTTAAAGCGGTCTTTAGGATCAAGCCATAATAAATTTGATATTAATAGTGGGTCATTTTCTGAAGCCTCTATAAATACCCATAATGGGATTTCCTGTTTTGCATGGTATTTGGACAGACTGGCCAAATGTGCTGCTCTGTAGTAGTTAGTAAAATTAGGGTATCCCAGGCCTCCTTTATTTTTGGGAAGATGTAGTGTGTGTATAGGTATACGTGGTTTAGAAGAGCCCCATATAAACGAAGTTGCTCTTTTTTGTACTATTCTCAAAAAATAGGAAGGAATTGGAATAGGGAGGACTCTGAATAGATAAAGCAATTTGGGTAGAATAGTCATTTTGATTGCATTAATCTTCCCTATCCAGGATAAAGGAAGTTGCGACCATTGTTTTATTAGATTTGTGATCTGTCTTAATACAGGAGGATAATTGGTTGAGAATAGGTCAGAATGAGATGCTGTTAAATGAATTCCAAGATATGGGATTGATTTTTCTGCCCATGTGAATGGGAGTGCAGCCCTAGCCGGGATCAATTCCATGTTTGTGAGTGAAATATTAAGCATTAGGCATTTCTTAGGATTAATCATAAGGCCGGATAGGGCTGCAAATCCATCAAGAGCTGGTATTAAGTTAGGACCAGAGACCTGTGGTGATGATTGAAAAAGTAATATATCGTCTGCAAATATACATAATTTGTGTGTAATACCTCCTACTTCAATGCCAGTTATAGTTTGGTTTGTTCTGATGTATTGGGCCATGGGTTCGAGTATAAGGGCAAATAATAAGGGAGATAATGGGCAACCCTGTCGGGTACCTCTTTCGATATTAAAGGCTTCAGATTTGTATCCAGCATATTTTATATAGGCTTTGGGTTTATTATATAATGCTTTGATCCATGTTAAAAACAGGTAAGGTATTTTAAGACCAGGCCTTTTCTAGAACTTTTTGCTTACAAGTTTAAATTAGTATTTTTTACTAGAAAATTACTTGGAATCCCCAAACATTATATATATATATATATATATATATATATATATATATATATATATATATATATATATATATATATATATATATATATTTAGCAGAGACCCTAGACAATAAAATGTCAATCATTGCAATATTTTATGTCACACCGTATTTGCGCAATTTTATGGGAAAAAATACAAAAAATACAAAAATAAACAGTAAAGTTAGCCCACATTTTTGGATAATGTGAAAGATGATGTTAAGCCAAGTAAATATATACATAACATGTTATACTTTAAAATTGTGCACACTCGTGGAATGGTGACAAACTACGGTACTTAAAAATCTGCAGAACTTGAACTTGGATAGGAGTAGGGTAACTACTCTGTCTCTTAAAGTACAATTAAAGGCAAGGCTTTTTTTTTGTTTTGGATAGAATAAAGAGGGATTAGAACGCTTGTCAGTTTTTATTGCTGTTTGTGCCCCCCGATTCATCCTCTCTATTTGTCCTGTTTACCATTATCATTGAAAATGAAGGTAAAAGAAAATCCCAAATTTTGGGTTGTCCCCAAAAAAGTAATAGAGGGGAAATCTTCCAATAGAGACACTAGTGACCTGGGGGGTCCCAAGGGATTCCCTTAATTTGCAGGGATTTTCTCTTCTATCCTGTTTGCCTATGGGACAGGAAGTGAAAGAGCAATGATGAAAAAAAATCCTACAGGGGCTATAACCCTCCCTAAAGCCTCGTACACACGATCCGATTGTTAGTAGGGGATTGTGTGATGACAGACTGTTGGCCTAAAATCTGACCGTTAGTACGCTCCTTCAAACAGTTGTTGTCCAACTTTCAGCCAACAAATGTTGGATGGCAGGCTAGTAAATTTTTCGGCGAACAACGGTCTGTTGTCAGATTTACGTATCGTTTGTACACAAGTCCGTCACACAAAAGTCCAAAGTACAAACACGCATGCTCGGAATCAATGCTCATCAAACACGACATTAGCAGAAGGTGCCCAAAGGGTGGCGCTCAAGAGATGAAATTCCACATAGTACGTCACTACGTTCGTGTTTGTTGGCCGGCAATTGTGTGCCGTTAGTATGCAAGACAAGGTCCAGGTACACACCCTTTTGACAAAAGTCTGACGCTCTGTTGGCCAACTATCCGATCATGTGTACGAGGCTTTACTCTATCCAAAATGAAAAGAAAGTTTTGCCTATAGTTCTACTTTAATTTTCTGAGCAGAGTCCTTGCACAAGCAATTAGTAAACTGAGCTGTGCCGGGACATCAAGCACAACGTCCCCTTTGAGCAATACTGACTCTAGCACCTGAGTGATAGCAGCAGCACACAGTCCCAGGGATCTCTCACTCAAGTCTGTATTAATGTCCTTGGATAATTGTGTGCCTCTTTCTAATATCTTCCGGACACCTCTCCAGTGATACCAGACCAGATCCCCTGATGAACGTCCCTCAGCCAGGTCCAGCAACTTCTAGCAGAGTAGGCCCCCCAGCTAGCACAGCTGGGACCTCGTTGAACAGCAGACACATGGCAAGCCTGCCCAGGAAGGCAGCAGCCCTCCATGCTGGGATCTCCTGCTCTAGGACAAGAAGCCCTCTGCTCCAGATCTCATCTGGGCATATTCAGCTGCTGATTTTACTCTCCCAGCCCACTATCATCCAGAACCTTTCCAGACAGACAGGAAGAAGCAGTCAATCCTGCAACCAGGGAAACACAGAATAGACCAAAACAATCACATGCAGCTCAACTGATTACAGTGAGTCAGTAACTAAATTTACCTTACCTATCTAGAAGGGTGCTATATGTGTAAACGTGAGTATGCCTATGGGCAGACAACCCTTGGTGCAAACAGTCTGCATTTTACGGGCATACGGTTTCACATATATGCAGGTCACTTACAGCCACCTACAGCCATTCATTACTATGGGTGACGGTACGCAACTGTAATCCCAGATGCAGAAATACACCCGCAATTTATTTTGTATGCCTAATAGTGCCCATACCCATGACACTCTTTAGTGTAGAACTGAAAATAAATCAAGGAGGATTAATTGTTACTATGAGCTACACAACTGTACCACTTTTCTTACATTAGAACCATAGTTACTTTAAATCTTAACTCCAGGATAGGCAGATATTGTTTAAACACAAGAGGCATGTGTATTCTTCCTTGAATCTCAGTGTGCATTGTGTATTTCTTCCAGATCTGTACAGTAATCCAGCACGAAACTTTGGTTCTGTGCAGGAGCTTCCTGTAATAATGACTGCTCAGTGCTGTTCCCTCTTATTGGTCTTGTATCCGCCACACTTGTAATTTTCTCCAGGCAAAATGTAGCAGGAGGACTTGTTGGATTCCTTGTACAGCTCTGCTCACTGCACAGGCTATGTACAGCACAGTGATGATGTCAATGCTGCTTTAACAAAGTAATATCTGGGTTTGCAAAGCATTTGGTGCTCACAAAGTAGATTAATACTTCTAAGCTATTGAGCAATATATTTGATCGAAAGTTTTTGTTCCTGGTGCTGGTCTTAATATATGTAGCGGTGTAGTTGCCACTAATAACAAACATCCACCATATCACCCCACTGCCAGACTCCATACATCACTACAGCAAAGACAATGAAAAGTAATTTGATGTGTTTTGTTTTTGTTTATTGGGGGGTAAAACTTGGTTGGGGGAAAGGGGTATATGGAATGCCCATAGTTCACTTTGCCATCATATTTAGAGATTTTCTTACGGATTCGCACATAGTTTGAGTCTGAAGGAACAATGTGCATAATTTAGCAACTACAGTCTTTTCCCTGCATCACCATGCAGACTATTGCTCCTCCTCTGCGTAACTCCTGCAGACTATTGCTTCCAGAATTTCCTCTTCTAAGACCGTGTAAGGTTGATGTTCCCAGAAATCCTCTCCTCCTGCACAAACGTATACTGTAGTTATTAGTGTAATGTCACATCTTCTTCTTTAGGCAAAAAGGACCCACTCTGAATAGTTCCTTTTGCAGACTCTTGTTGCTTGCTGCTACTAGGCCAAAGGCTTGCAATACCTCTCCCTGGTGGCCTAGTAGCTTAAAAGCACATACTGAAAGGTGGACTACTGTTCCCAGCTAGCCCTACTTGCAAATCCTGTGCCCTCAGGCCAGAGGCCACATCAATTTGACACAACTCCCCACAGTCTCTCCTCTGATCCAGGACTCCTCATCATTGGCCATGTAATGATAAAGACTTCACTAATGCACTAATAACCGTGTAGAAGTGAAGTTCCCTCACAGACTTCCTGGCACATCCAGCCCTCCACTGTGGTACACTCACCGACCTTTCTCTGCCTCGAGTCCTAGATGGAGAACTTAAGCAGACCATACGTTCCGACAGCTTCACCTGCCCCTCTGCTCCAGGAGTTCCTCATCACTGACCATGTAATGATGAGGACATTGCCAATGACCATGTAAAGGCAAAGTTCCCTCACAGTTCTCCCCGGGCCTCCTCCTGCAATCACCCCCCCTCCCCAGATGGGGGGGCCACCTGCTGCTGTCTAGTATTCCATCTTCCACTTCACGCGGCCGACAACTCTCCCCCAATGACGTGTTACCTCAGCTTATATAGGAGTCCTGCCCCCTGCCAATACCAGATGGGAATTGGTCGGGGCTCCCACAGGAGCTGCCTGCCACTCCAGTTCCAGGCCCTGCCCCTCTTCCAGAACATTCTCCCTGGAAGCAGGGGAGGCGCCTCAGAACTATAGCATAGGTGGCCACACCCACTGCTACACTAACCACTCCCGGCACCCAGATCAAAACAGACGGGCCTAGCTCAAAGCATAGGCCTGCCTAAATTTACCTGTGCTGACAGACTAAACCAGCAAAAATCCTACCCTAGCACCTACCTATATATAAACCCTTTCAATGTTGTGCTTCTCTTATTTTGTTCATCCCCTATACTTTCATTGAAGGATTATGCAAAAATAGACAAGTAAATGATACAGAGAAACCTAAATTGCTTTATGTACTAAGGAAGTGCAGAAGAACGGTGATATACAAAGTGGTGTTGCCCATAGCAACTGTTCAGCTTTGAAAGTGAAAGATAAATTCCAATTGGTTGTTGTGGATTATTGCACTTTCTAAAGTGCTCTTCGTGGATTCAGTGATAAAGCCCAATAGGATATCAGAGGTTCAGTATCTGTTGCTTTTTGTTTCCTGTTCCTTTATCAAATACAGTGGTACCTTGGCTTCCGAGCATAATTCGCTCCAGAAACATGCTTGTAATCCAAAGCACTCGTATATCAAAGCGAGTTTCCCCATAGGAATCAGTGGTAACTCAGATCATTTGTTCCAGTGTCACTGCTAGTGTATGCAGTACCGCATGTGGCCAGAGGTGGGGGAGCACCGGAGACACTTGGAAACGCTCAGAGACACTCGGGAACGGAGTGTTTCTGGGTGTCTCCAAACGGCTCAGAGCGGCTCCGGGTGTAGCCCCCGCACCTCTGGCCACATGCAGTATTGCACACCCCAGAGGCCTGAATCCTGCTCGACTTGCGAGACAATGATCGCAAATCGAGTCAGGATTTAAATAAAATAACAGCTCGTATTGTGAAATGCTTGTAAACCGCATTACTCGGAAATCCAAGGTTTTACTGTACTTTATTTATAGGAAGGCAGCTGACTCATTGTGCTAGTGATGGGATTTGTGAATGACAACTATATGATAACATCTCCCTGTCACTATATTTAAACTTTCTTTTGTTGTAAATAAACTTTCCCAAATTATCTAGTATATTCAGTACTGCTAGGTGATTGCATACTAAACTACTATCTTTTTTTTTTCCTTTTATTTTTACTCCAGCCAGTAAGTCTGTTATTTTTCAACTTCCTGGAAAAAACTGTTCCTTAAAGTGGAGGTCCGCCCACCACTGCAAACATTAAAAGCCAGCAGCTGCACATACTGCACCTGCTGACTTTTAATAATCGGACACTTACCTGTCCTTGAGTCCAGCAATGTCGGCACCACAGCTGATGTTTCCATCGGGTGCATGCCCCCTCCATTGCGAGTAAGGAAACCTGGCAGTGTAGCCTTTTGGCTTCATGCCGGGAACCCTACTGCGCATGCGTGAGGCTCCGTTCCTCTCTCCTACTGGCCCGGCGACAGGGGGAGGAGGAGGGAGCACCAGCTGTGTCTTTAATACCCGCGGCTGAGGCTCCCGGAAGTGGGGAAAGCATACCTGTGAAAGACAGGTATGCTGCCTCCCCCTCCCCCCCGAAAGGTGCCAAAAGTGGCACTGGAGGGAGGGGGGAGTACAATAAGCGGAAGTTCCACTTTTGGGTGGAACTCCGCTTTAACTGCTTAAAATGTTATAGGTGGAGTTTGGCTTTAATTTGTGCATCTAACACTACTCCACAAATTGACAATGCTGCTGCCCAAAGGTGCCTCTGTTGCTCCTCTACCCAGAGTGGGGTTACCTTAAGACAAGAAGTGTGTTACTGTCCAGATCACCAGGAGAAAATAGAGAGAAAAAGGCCTAAAAAAAAAGAAAACTGATGTATCCACCACACTTAAGGATTGGTAAGCTGCAATATATGTTTTTTTTTTCTGTCTTTGGGTTTAATGTAGCTTGCTATACACACATACATTTCTTTCATTCAGCTTGTGGGCTGATCAAAATAAAAAAACAGTTTTCTCCATTCACACTAAACACTGATGGATGTGGTCCTATATTATTAAATTAATTAATTATGTAATTAATAAACAAAAGATACCAATTTACAAAATGTTTTGGGTCATTATTTCCCACATATACCACTTACAGTATGTCAGACACTTCTTAGAAAGTAGCCTGTTGAATGGGGACAGCAGTTGGGAAAGGGCTCAATCCCAGAAAGCTATCAACCTGTAGGCAGGTGCAGTCTGTATTCTCCCCTGCAGATGGTGTTCAACCTCAGCAGCAGTGCAGAGGGAGATGAAGGCAGGAGGAACATGGCTCCTCCATGGTTTCCTGGGTCACTGCAATCTGGTTGGATGTGGACAGCAAATGTAACCCTGGAGGCCATCTTGGGTCAGGCAGAGTTTATTTAAGACCATGGCTCCCGGGTTTGCCGTGCATTCAGTGAAGGGACAGGTCACCCATCTGTCAGGGCAGTATTACCAGTAGAGAAAGGTTCCAGATGAGTAAGGAAAGCTTGGAGATTTGCCAAACCTTCCCACTTGGGCTTGGACTGGCTGCATTCTGCCCCTCCAGACAGACACTGTCAGTTCGGCTGAGACCTGCTCTGCTACGTGCTGCTATGGTCCGTGACTGTTCCCGGTTGGGCTTCCTTCTGCAGGGCTTGTGTTGAACTGTTTTTCATTGACTGCAATGCAAGTTCCATTATTTGTACCTGGAATTAGTGTGTGGCTCTAAAATTTCAGAGAGCAGCCCCTGTCAGTATATGTTAGTTTTCAGATGAGAGTACATAAAGTATCAGCACTGTTTAGCTGTAGGGGAAAACCCACCTCCTGGCAAGCAGTTTCTGTGTAGTAATGAGTGCTCTTCAGAGTCTGTAGTACACTGATCTAGAGCAGATGTGTCATAGTAACCTAGTGTACCTGGATGAGGTATACCATATACTCTGTTTAATGTAGATTCCACTTCTGTCTCTCCCACACTTGCAGTGCAATGTAAAACGGGGAGTCTGGGATCACCAGCCATTCGCTTTTAAAAGTAAAACAGTTTCATTATTATACCGCATTTATATAGTGTATATAACGTTTATATAACAGTTTGCACAACGCCTTACAATATAAAGGGAGACAGTACAGCAACAATCCAATTCAATACAAAAGGGTTAGGCACACCCTGCTCTTGAGAGCTTTCACTGTGAGGGAAGAACTGATGAGAGAAATAAAAGATTCAGTTGTTAGCTGAAGGCAAGATAGGCTTCCCTGAAGAGATGAGTTTTCAGGGATCGCCTAAAAATGGACATAGTAGGAGATAGCTGGACAGATTGGGGTAGAGTGTTCTAGTGGATGGGAGCGGCTCTGGAGAAGTCCTGGAGACAAACAAGGGAGGAGGAAATGAGAGCTAGAGAGCAGGAGGACTTGGGAGGAATAGAGAGGATGGTTTGGGTGATATATTGAGACAAAACTGGTGATGTAACTTGGGTAGAGTTGCAAATGGCTTTGTTGTATGTTGTTAATATTTTGAATTTTATTCGTTGGGCAATTGGAAGCCAGTGGAGGCATTGGCAAGCAAACAAAACTGCTTTTTTCAGCTTCCTTCAGCAAAAGTAAACAGTCCATAATTCTGGCATAGTGAAAAACAACACAATGGCCGGCCGACAGTATATCAATCGTACACCAGGGTTAAGGGTTCCGAACTGCTTCAGGGTGCCACAAAGGTTCAGCAAACACTTCCTCAGTCACCAGACAGTCCACATCTTCTCACAGCTATGACCTGCCTCACACTGCACCTCACAGACAAATAGGTGCTGACTCCTTCCTGCTCCTTTCCAGGCCTCTGTTGGTTATCCCTTTTGGCACCAAAGTCCTTGTATTCAGAGTTGGAGGCTTAATCCGTCCCAAAGTCTCTCTGAGCCTCCGAATTCCATTTTACAAATGAGGATTAACCAATCCTGAGTGCACCGTAAGTCAGTCCTCTCCTCTCCAACCAGCCTACCCCGTAACCCCTCACCCTTCATAACTGAGAACCCCTGAGTACTCAAAAATATGTTCACATCTCCTCCTTAAAGGAATCACAACCAAAATAGTGGGGACACGTATTGCCCGTCCAGGACCCAACCCTGGTGTCCTTTACAGCAGCTAGAGTCACCACATAACCCAATAGAAATAGAAACATATAGAAACTGGGGAGTACAGTATGTCCTATGTACAATAAACAATTGAGTTAACCTACTTGAATGTGACAGACATTTTGAGTAACATACTAAGAATCTCTTCCAACTGATCCTCTGTAATGGTACCTAAGTCTTGTACCTATTTAAAGTGTCATTACACCAACGTTATTAAAACCTATCAGTACATGCTGTATTGTATGCTGTTCATACTCACTCATTATTGGATTTGTTTTCTGTATTCTGCAAAAAAACCTGGTTGATCCTGCTGTTCACTGTCCCTCCCTCCTTGTCTGTATCCCCGCTGCAGCCTGATATTGTGTGGACTAGCCATTGCCACATCTACTGAGCATACTCCAGTTTCAGTTCCCTTCTAAACTGTTTATTTCCTCGTTTTTTTTATTTGTGCAGCCTATGTGACTATAGAGTCACACATGTGGTTGTATACACTCTGGATGCAGGACAGCCCACTCCCTCCCTCCTTCTCCATGCCCACTAAACAGCTAAACACAATGAGGGGTTGGAAATTAATAATTGATGGAGACGTCATCTCAAATACATATTTGTATGACAATTCAAAGCTATTTATTTGATATAAATGATGTATTTTTCCTTCAAAGGCTGTTTTTTTTTTTTTTTAACATATGACTGGCAGCGGAGGACTTGAAGTTCCTTCCGCTGATGTTTCCCTACAGACAGGCTAGGAAAGAGCTGGGTCACGTGACAGCTGTATATTGATTAGGGAAAAGGTACTTAGATGTTTTTTTTTATTAAAAAAAAAATACAGTGTCATCATCCATATACATAACAAGAAGGGATAAGGTAAATTAAACAGTGTGTGTTTAGTATCACTTTAAGGAGGTTAACTCTACTGGTAACCGCTAGTGGAAGCCTGCACCAGTCCATATGCTTACTCCTAAATTTTACCATGTGTTGAACTACAAACACAACCTGGACGTAAGACAGAGAACCTGCCAAGGGTTGTGGCAGCGGGACTCTGGGTAGTTTATCAATAAGCCACGAAAGGGAAAAGAAAGGGAGGCATATATATCGGCTAAAAACAGCAAAGTGCATATTAATATTTGTGTGTGCTGGAGATAAAGCCCACCACTTGTTGTGCCTGGCTTACAAGAACACAGTACTGGGACAGGTTTATCTAGTGTCCAGGGCAAGGATGTGCAACTGTGCCCCCTTCCCCACTGGTAATGTATGTACCCTGTGTCCATTCTCTGCCCCCTTCCTCCAGCTGTGCCCAAGACAGCTACCCCTCCTGCCCACTCCTTGTCCTGGCCCTGCAAGAACAGACAGACCCCCGATTGCTGGGGCAAACAGTAGAGGAGATAAGGGGCAGCCCGACGTGTCACCTCTGAAGAGAGAAGCTAGAGGTGAAAAGTCAGCCATAGACGGAACGAAATTCGACTGGTTCAGCAGGAACCGTTTGAATTTCAATCCATCTATGGGCAGGCTGGTTGTACCGAAGTCAATCTATCAATCGACTTAAATACAACCAGCCTGTCGGGTTAGTTGCGTATGATCACTGCGGCCAGCTATAGCCGGTAGCAGAAATCATTGTATTCTGATGGTGGGGAAACTTCCCACTGTCAGAAAAAAATAGCACAGCAGGAAGGACTGTTGATAGGGAATCAAGTGATTTTCTTTCCTTCAATCCCTGGCTGAAGGAAAGAAAATTGCATAATCTATGGCTAGCATAAAGCCGGTCATACATTGATCAAATTTCAGCCAGTTCAGCAGGAACAAATTTTGATCCATGTATGGGCAGATTGATTGTACCCAAGTCGATCCATGGATCGACTTGGGTACAACGACCCCTTTTGAATTTTCTGCATGCGATTACTGCCATCGTCTATAGCAGTAATAATCGTAGTATTTTGCTGGCCAGGAAGGCTCTATTTCAGAGGGCAGAAACTGTTTGTGTGAAAAAAGCCTAAAAGAGTTGTACCCATTTTAGATAATAGGAAACAAGCTGAAATTTCTTGAGTACCCCCCCCCCCCCATGCCACGCTATGCTATCAAAAGCTTTGGCCATTTTAAGTGCCATTAGGGCTCTGTTGCCCATGTTGTCCACAGGGGCCTGTAACTGTCACCAGAATGTTAACAATAGTATTTAGTAAGAAATTTGCCCTGTAGGCATCAGTTAGAAGAGGGTTAAAACGACAAATTTTGAACTTGCATATTTGTAGCACAGACCAAGATCAAAGATCTGCAACTACCTGCAACTTTTGGAATTTAAAAAATGAAAAAAATCAGCTGTTCAAAATAATATCTAGAAAAGCATTGTCCCGGCAGTGTAGGGAGCAGATGGTTACATGGCTCAGTGAATCATTCCTTCTCTAAGGCTGCCTTGGTGGGGCTGGGCAGAGTTATACAGAAAGATGATCTCTCTCAGAGCTGGTTTCACAATGAATCACCTTCCTTTATGCGATGAAATTTGACAAAATGGAGCAAAGGCGGGTCAGTGATAAGCTAGAGGTTATGTATTTGGCAAATGGCATGTGGCAAAAATATTCAATCTTTGTGCGCAGAAGGTGGCCATTCAGTTTTCAAAACACACAATACAAAGAAACGTTCCTTCTCACAGAGACAGAAATGAAATAAGAATATATCTTTTGATGGGGATTTACACTTTTAACAAGAAAGTGGCTTTAATACTTTTTAAGTGCCTGTTCACACCAGAACACGGTGCGGGAAACCTGCGTTACGTGCACGTTTCCTTACCTGCGATTAAAGCGCACAGGGTATGCGATCTGCTGCAGGTGTCAATGTATTCCCAAACACAGAATGAAAACGCAGTGCGTTTGCCTGCACCAGACCGCATGATACCGCAGTACCATGCAATCCATTGCAGTGCGTTTTTAAAAGTAGTGCATACAATACTTTTGGTGTGATCCAGTGAGATTTCAGCCCATTCAAATGAGCAGGATGAAAGTTGCACCACATTAAATCACACAGAAATTTCACAGGAACAGCTAAATTAGTCAGTGAAGTCTGGACCTTCGATCTGCATGCTTTAACAGGATAAGTAAATATTAAAGTTTGGCAAAATTATGGGTGCATTGGGCTTTAAATTGGGGTTATACAAGTTTACTTATATGCCAAGTCCACCCTTTACAAAAAAAAAAAAAAATAATAATAATAATAAATGCACATATATTTGCATGAAAAAAATGTGTATTTGTACTATTGTTTGTAAATCAGCCTGCAAAGCATTGCAACATTGCCTTTAAAACCACTTTAACCTCATTACTACAGAGACATATTTATGAGGCAATGAATGTGATTTTCACCAAACATTCACTGATGGTGAACAAATCACTGTCTTTTTAAACACATGCACCTGGATGATTTACACCAACAGCACACAAATAGCATTCAAATAAACACGAAAAGGAAAAGCCACAAATACAAAAAGCAGAGAATGTCCCACTCAGAAAAAAAATACCTTTTAAATAAAAAGGAGTACGGTAGATTTTATTTTAAGCAAACGTCACCTAAGTAGAGCAACATTTAAATTGCCTACTTTTGCAAAATGTAAAAGTTCTGGTGTGAACTGGTTCTCGAAATACACCTTTTAGCACCAGAATCATTTAGCAAAGGAATCATTTAAATTGCCCATCTTAGTCTTACAAATGTTAATACATATTCACGTTGAAGACAAGCATTTTCACATTGCTCTACATTAATTTGAATGCTGTAAGCAACGTTCAACAGTTGAAGCCTATGGCCTACATGACACCTGTTATGGAATTCAGTGCTAGGAGGTTTAAATCCTTCATTAAAAAAAAAAAGTTCTTTGGCCAGCTTTAGCCTTTGAGAAGTGTTTCATAAGCAGCGGATGTGTGTGTCCAGACTGTGGACAGCATGAGCAAAAAATGCCCTGGTATCAGCAGACAATGTCTCAGGCTTGATGGTCAGAAGGAGTAACATCTGTGGTCAGTAGGAGGAGGAATCATGCCTCATTGTTGGAGTCAGTTGAAAAAATAGTGTGCCACTGTTGGTGTCATGGAAAGGAATGGTACCCGATCATTGGGGTCATGGAAAGGAATGGTGTCCCACTGTTAGTGTCAGTGGAAGGAGCATTTAAGGGAATGCCAATACGACGCATTGCTCATAGCAATACACATGCACGCACATGTGTGCACGCATGTGGGAGCGTGCCTAAAGTTTCTGGCCTAAGACGGGCTATTTAAGGAATAATCTAGCTCATTGTCAGTGCTTACTGATCTTCAGCTTTCCTTGTGTCCTGAGTGTATCCTGTATCTGACTTCTGTTGATGACCTGGCTTGCTACTGACCTGATCCAGGATTCTGCTTGTACCTCTGCACACCTGTTCCTGACTTTGGCTATGTTCCTGAACATGCTTCCGCCTACGCTTCTGTACCTCGTTGCCTGCTTGCTACTGACATTGGCTACCTCAGCGACCTCACTTCTCCTTCCGACTTGGCTTCATACCACTTCAGAGTAGGGCTGCTGTTAGAAATCACAGGGCGCCGTACAGCCTACCTGACAGGGCTCCCCCTGAAAATATAAAATTATATTTTTACTAAAATGCCACGGCTGCGGTGCTGTCCTTTGCTGCCATGGCAGAAATTGAACAAGACCCATTCATGTAAATAGCGCTGCTCTGCAAGTTCCCGCAACCATGTGCAAAGCACGCTGTTGTGGTACATTAGTGTAGGGTTGAAGCAGGTGGTGAGGCGGCATAAGAGTCACAAGCCAGTACAGCTGGCTCTCTTGCTCGGCAATTACCCAGGCCCTCCGTTTGAACTGATGGAGTCCAGGCCCAGGTACAGGAGGGCCAACTGCACTGCCTTATCAATGGCTCTGCTTCCGAGTGCCTGCTTCAGCTGTCCTTCATAACAGCTACAGTCATCGCAGTGTGTTCCTGCCTAAAAAGCCTGCTGGGAACTTTGACAAGCTACGCTTCCAGAACCTGCAGTACGTGGGGAGTGACACTTTAACCTCAGCTGGTCCAGCGTGCATCACATCTGCTCCTGGCCTGATGTCCTGCCTGACTTCTCAAGCCTGCATCTCATGCTGCTGGTTCTGCTATCAACACCTGCACTCATGTTCCTCCTGTCCTTTGACACCATCTTTTCCACCTTCAGTGAGATCTGGGCTGGAGATACAAGAGAGGCCAACCTCATCAATTCAGTCTTCTACCAAGTACATGACAGAGTGTTGCCTTATCGTTGGTGTCAGTGGGAAATATGATGCCCCCTTGTCAAAGTCAGTGGAATGAATGGCACCCCATTTTTGATGTCAGTGGAAGGAATGGTGCCTCATCATTGGTGTCAGTGGGAGCACTTGTGCCTTCGGGAGGAACAATGCCCAGGGGATAAAGGTAAGCAAAGGGCCACATCTGGCCCGTGGGACACAGTTTGGAGATCACTGTTCTAGAGGACATTAGAAAACGTATGAGGCATTTTGTTAATCTCTGCCAAAGCGTTGATACCAAATTCCTGCATTAACAAAAAAAAAACAAAGTTGTGCTTGTATGCTGCTTTACTATGTCTAAATTAAAGTCTGTGTTCATATGCCACCACAAAAGACTGTCTGATCCTGTTACAGCTGGAAACAAGTTAGGACCATCAGCCAGAATCAAATATTTGATTCTAAGGTCCACTCACAATACAGGAGGGGTGGAATTAATCAGGCTCGCCTGAACCCAATGACTTGACAAATCTAGCTGCATGCAAGATGACTTTACACATTCTTTCGGTGCAGTCTGATGATGAGAGGTTTCATATCTATTCACAGCTGGCAAAGTTCCCAGCCTAGATACATGCAGCTAAAGTTTTATTCCTCTGGGAATATGTCTGCCTCTCTCTACATGCTTTTAATATCTTAATTACTCTAAAGCCCCATACACACTATTTGATTTCCTGCAAATTTTTGTCTTCAGATTTACCAAAACCACATACAGTATCTCACATAAGTGAGTACACCCCTCACATTTTTGTAAATATTTTATTTTATCTTTTCATGTGACAACACTGAAGAAATGACACTTTGCTACAATGTAAACCAGTGAGTGTACAGCTTGTATAACAGTGTAAATTTGATGTCCTCTCAAAATAACTCAACACACAGCCATTAATGTCTAAACCCCTGGCAACAAAAGGGAGTACACCCCTAAGTGAAAATGTCCAAATTGGGCCCAAAGTGTCAATATTTTGTGTGGCCACCATTATTTTCCAGCACTGCCTTAACCCTCTTAGGCATAGAGATCACCAGAGCTTCACAGGTTGCTACTGGAGTCCTCTTCCACTCCTCCATGACGACATCACAGAGCTGGTAGATGTTAGAGACCTTGCGCTCCTCCACCTTCCATTTGAGGATGCCCCACAGATGCTCAATAGGGTTTAGGTCTGGAGACATGCTTGGTCAGTTCACCACCTTTACCCTCAGCTTCTTTAGCAAGGCAGTGGTCTTCTTGGAGGTGTGTTTGGGGTTGTTATCATGTTGGAATACTGCCCTGTGGCCCAGTCTTCAAAAGGAGGGGATCATGCTCTGCTTCAGTATGTCACAGTACATGTTGGCATTCATGGTTCCTTCAATGAACTGTAGCTCCCCAGTGTCGGCAGCACTCATACAGCCCCAGACCATGACATTCCCACCACCATGCTTGACTGTAGGCAAGACACACTTGTCTTTGTACTCCTCACCTGGTTGCCGCCACACACACTTGACACCAAATGAACCAAATAAGTTTATCTTGGTCTCATCAGACCACAGGACATGGTTCCAGTAATCCATGTCCTTAGTCTGCTTGTCTTCAGCAAACTGTCTGCGGGCTTTCTTGTGCATCAACTTTAGAAAAGGCTTCCTTCTGGGACGACAGCCATGTAGACCAATTTGATGCAGTGTGCGGCGTATGGTCTAAGCACTGACAGGCTGACTCCCCACCGCTTCAACCTCTGCAGCAATGCTGGCTATTTCATACGTCTATTTACCAAAGACAACCTCTGGATATGACGCTGAGCACGTGCACTCAACTTCTTTGGTTGACCATGGCGAGGCCTGCTCTGAGTGGAACCTGTCCTATAAAACTGCTGTATGGTCTTGGCCAGCATGCTGCAGCTCAGTTTCAGGGTCTTGGCAATCTTCTTATAGCCTAGGCCACCTTTATGTAGAGCAACAATTCTTTTTTTAGGATACTCAGAGTTCTTTGCCATGAGGTGCCATGTTGAACTTCCAGTGACCAGTATGAGAGAGTGAGAGATAACACCAAATTTAACACACCTGCTCCCCATTCACACCTGAGACCTTGCAACACTAACGAGTCACGTGACACCTGGGGAAGAAAAATGGCTAATTGAGCCCAATTTGGACATTTTCACTTAGGGGTGTACTCACTTTTGTTGCCAGCGGTTTAGACATTAATCGCTGTGTATTGAGTTATTTTGAGAAGACAGCAAATTTACACTGTTATACAAGCTGTACACTCACTACTTTACATTGTAGAAAAGTGTAATTTCTTCAGTGTTGTCACATGAAAAGATATAATAAAATATTTACAAAAATGTGAGGGGTGTACTCACTTTTGTGAGATACTGTAATATGAGGTCAAACCTTAACCACTTCAGCCCCGGAAGATTTGGCTGCTCAATGACCAGAGCATTTTTTGCGATATGACGCTGTGCCCAAACAAAATTTTTTCCCACAAATAGAGCTTTGTTTTGGTGGTATTTGATCATCACTGCGGTTTTTATTTGTTGCGCTATAAACAAAAAAAGAGTGACAATTTAGAAAAAAATACAATATTTTGTACTTTTTGCTATAATAAATATCCCCAATTTTTTTTAAAAAAAGCAATTTTTTTTCTCAGTTTAGGCTGATCGCAAAAAAAATCGCAATAAGCGTATATTGATTGGTTTGCCCAACAATTATGGCCTCTACAAAATAGGGGATGGATTTATGTCATTTTTATTATTTTTTTTTTTTTACTAGTAATGGTGGCGATCTGCGATTTTTATCACGACTGCAACATTATGGCGGACACATTGGACACTTTTGACACAGTTTTGGGACAATTGACAATTATACAGCGATCAGTGCTATAAAAATGCACTGATTACTGTATAAATGTCACTGGCGGGGAAGTGGTTAAAACTAGGGGGCGATCAAGGGGTTAACTGTGTTCCCTGACTGTGTGTTCTAAATGTAGGGGGAGGGGACTGATTATAGGAGATGACAGATCGTGGTTCCTATTGCTATTAGGAACTCACGATTTGCATCTCCTCTCAGAACAGGGACGTGTGTGTTTACACACACACGTCCCTGTTCTGCCTCTCGTGCCCGCGATCACTCGTGGCCGGCGGTCATCGCGACCGCCAATCACGAGCATTGGCACCCCCGTAGTGCAGCGGGCGCGTGCGCCTGCACGCCTGCTATCCTGCTTAAAAGGAGCCGATGTATAGCTACGAAGGCTCGCGGGAACGTGCCGACCTGCTGCAGTATAATGATGGCGGCTGGTCGGCAAGTGGTTAAGAGTTTAAATTTGTATGTAATTAGGCAGGCCCTTGCACTACATGGTTTTGGTAAATCTGAAGACAAAAATCTGCAGAAAATCTAATAGTGTGTATGGGGCTTTATTCTAGCTGTTGAAAATGAATGCCTATGCTCGTGTCCAGATCTGTTCTATATTATAAAAAAGATAACCAGCGCTACAGACAATTTTTGGAAAACTGGGACACACTAAACTGCGTTTGCTAGGAACACAGACCGCAGCAGCTAAGGTTTGGGGGAACCAAAAAAGTATATTTTCACAGGAATCTAGCAGCGCTGGTCCTAAATTCCTCCAACCAAATATATAAAAATAATTTTTGTAAAAATTATGTGACTATGTGTCTATTTATACTGGAGTGTGTGCATTCCCAATATTTGTCCAAAATTATGCTGAATCAGTGCATAAAAATATTGTGCAAAGACACATAAATAAAGTCCAAATTCTCTGTGCAAGGATCTAAGCTAAATACAAGCCTTTAAAAACAGGTTTTATTAAAAAGATAAGCCAATACACTCACATTTGTTAAGTGTCAGACCCAACACTAGGGAATACATGCTGTTTGTTATTGCCAATCGTCTCCGGCCGGTGCTCAGTAACCGTGAGCCGCGAGTACGATGTTGGCTGGCGTGATGACGTCAGCGTCCTTGCCCCGACCTATGCGTTTCATCATAAGTCGTCTTCCCGGAGTGGCAGGATTGTTTTGTGTCCGTGTTTTGTGTCAGTGTGGTCTAGCATTTCCTATTGTGATTTCACCTGATGTAAGTCAAATTATATTTGTTAAACATTTTTTAAACAGTATGCAGAATTTCCCTAGGTTTGGCTGTACTTGTTTGATCTGTCGGTCAGTGCCATCGTTAGTGTTGGGCACCCAGAGCACATTCTGCACATCTACTGCAGGGTGCTGCTGCTTGTGACAAACTACACAGCCAATGTAACTGTCCCCTAGGCTTCCCCTCTGGAAGGGGGGCTTAATAATGAGGATTGGTGCTGGGGAGCTGGGATGGACAAGATGGGTGAGAGGATTTTAATGGTGAAAGGATTTGTGCTTGGAGGGTGGGGAGGGGGGGTGATTTGTGCTAAGAGGCAGGATTTAAGGGGAGACGATTTAAGCTGGGAGATGAAAAGGGGAGTGGATTTGTGCCATCGTTAGTGTTGCCACTGCTGTAGTGGACATCACTCTCTGCCAGCTGCTTGTGATAGACTACACAGCCAAAGGAACAGTCCCCTAGTCTCTTCCTTGGGGGAATGGCTGAATAATGAGGATTGGTGTTGGGGAGCTGAGATGGATGAGAAGGGTGAGAAGATTAGTGCTGGGAAGGTGGAGTTTGAAAGTGAGAGGATTTGTGTTTGGAGGGTGATGGGGGTGGTGGTGGTGATTTGTACTAAGAGGGGGGATTTGTGGGGAGATGATTTGAGCTGGGAGGAAGGACGTGTGCTGGGGAGGTGGATTTTGGAGGGGAGCAGAGGATTTGTGCTAGGATGTGAAGTGGGGAGTGGATTTGTGCTAAGAAAGGGGATTTGGGGTAGAGAGGATTTGTGCTGGCAGGGGGGATTTGGCAGGGGGAAAATTAGGCTGGCCATACATTATACAATTTTCCTGCACAATTTTCCTTTTAGATTTACCAAAACCATATAATATGAGTGCTGGAAAAGAACAGCATGTAGTAAATTTGTTAATAAACTGAAAACACTGTATGCATTATACCTATCTATGCAGCAGATGGCGCTGTAGTATTATAGTGTATAGTTCATGTTTTCTATGATATAACAGGAAGTATTGTCTATCTCAGTGCATGTACTTGTATATTCCTGCTTCCTGTTCATGTTTCTCCATGATGTAAGACGTGATATATTTCTCCAAAAAAGTAAAGCCATTTGCTGTATCCAAGAAGCTTCCAAAGCATGATTTCAATATTCAGCTAATAATGAGGTTAAACACTTTTAATGTGTATGCAATCAGGCAGACCCTTGCATTACATAGTTGAAGGTAAATCTAAAGGAAATTAAATAAGAAAATTGTATAATGTATGGCCAGCCTTAGGCCTAGTTCACACTGGCATACTTAAGCATGCATCCATTGAAAGGGCTGTTTTCCCTGCACGGGATGTATGGGTGTTGCATGCATCCGTGTGCAAGCGGTCCCATTCAAGCCTATTAGGATTCAGCAGCCGCAGGGACCCCGCTGCTGGTCCCAATTTGACATCCGTGCAGGTACGTGTTCAAAAACTCGCACTGTTTGCGTTCGGGGACATGAACTCGCACACACCTGCAGGAATGTCAGATTGGAAATAGCAGCTGTGTCCATGTAGCCACTGCGTCCTAATGATGTCAATACTAGAGCTGCCTGGTAGGGCACACTTTCAGAACCCATTTTTCTGCAGCCTCGCCACCCTGCCATGGTTTTATGGGGCTTGACAAATGAAGGCTTTCTTGGTAGTCGCAAGAACTTCCTTCTTGGTTGGTACAACCCAGCATTTCAGGATTGTCTCTGGAGGTCTTGTTGGCCTGAAAGTGCTGATGGTGTGTCTTTGGCTCTTGGGGAAATGAGGCCCCATTTGCCCCCAAGACACTTTTAATAGCTTCATATAAAGTCTTGCCAAATAGCAACTTTCCTGTGAATGGAATAGAACAAGTTAGAATAGAAGTTTGTTTTGATACTTTATCCACAGACCATTGCTTTAGACAGTGTCCTCGTGACTGTAACGGACTTTAACGGAGTGTGTATTACTCTGGCATTTACCTTGACCTGAATCATTGCTTCCTCAACAATAAAGTCAGCTGCAAGTCTGAGCTTCTCAAGTAGCAAAATTAAAATAGAAATTCTTCCTACTGCATGGCCCCTTCAATTTGCAAAGACCGGGACCACAAGGATCAGGATACTGATGTCTGTATCCTGGCACAGGTCTACATTTCACCCCAGACACTGAAAATTCTCTTTTAAGAGTTGTAGCTATTCTGTGGTCTTTAGCATCTCTGAATGAAACCTAAAATTGAAGGTTTTACTTCGACTTTAGCAAGTATTTTCCTAATTTTTTTGAGGGTATAGACCCCTTTCTTTTTCCATTCAATGGCATCCTTCACCACCTTTAGGCTAGGTTCACACATGTCTGGCTGCAGTTTGCAGTCTGGAGTCCGGTGCGGTTTTGTTCACCGGTTCAGTTGCGATTCAGGTGCAAATGATTACTTGAATTCGCACCTAAACCGTACCCAAAATTGCACAGGACACTTTTCAGAAACAGCCGCCCTGGACAACCAGTTACATTGAAAGCCGGTCCGATCCCCATGTTATGCAAATCTAATGAGGTAAAAACGCATCCGATTCGCATATATGTGAACCAAGCCTAATAAAGATAGCCACCTTAGTGATGTCAAAAGTATGAGAACTTATAACTTGTTATGATTGTTTTTTCTCTGAAGGCAAGTGGGTTGCATTCTTTCTATGGGAAAATTTGTGCTTGTTTTCCTCCAATGCTTGACAAGTAAACGTACAAACCTCATGTATCTCTGCCTTCTTGTCTTGTGATACCCCTGTAAGACATCTACCAAAGACCAATTTTTCAGACAGGCATGGAACCCTACAGGCCAAATGAGTTTATGGTGTAGGGGTCCTGTTCTTTCCTGGGTTCCTTCTATCTGGATATCATAGACTTATCATAGTCTGTGCCCCCCCAGAGTACAACCAAACATAACACAGTACGGTGAGTGACGTGTCGAGGAATATACTGTATAGCTGAAATTCTGGATAACTTTGGCTTAGTAATTGGTTCATGTCCTTTGGTTCTCATGAGCTAAGCCTCGCAGCAGTTGTAACATGATGTGGTTGAACCTCTTACATGCCCCATTGCCTTGTAGGTGGTACGGTGTTATGTGTGACTTTATAACAGAGAGTGAATCTGAGAATCACTCCTTCAGTAAAACAGTTCAGAACATAAACAGTCACTTGTGCTTATCTGCATGAACAGCATCCTTCTCCTTGGGGTCCAGCTCTGGTAACACTGGTGAACAGATGGAGTTTCTGCTTCTGGACCAATGAACTGGTTACCCCTTGGCCTTGTTTTTTCAGCTGCTTTATTAATATATATATGTAGCAATGTGAACTACAATTATAAAGTACAGTGATCCTCCAGTATTTCTACGCATTGCATGTTCCTCTAGTTCCCAGTGTTATCAACTGACATCATGTTTGTGAGCTGGATTGTGGATTGTGGTATGAGTAGTTCCTCAGACTGATAATTGCTTCACATGACTCTGTACCTAGACTACATATCCCAGGGATCTTTGCTACCCTCTGAGAGATTGCTGGGAGGAACTATATAAGAAGCAAAATCCCTGCTCTGCGGTCTCTTCCTCCTGGGCCTGACGCGAGCAGACCTCTCTGTGCATGGAGAGAGAGGTTGTGGCCTAACACATGGTGTTCCACTTTCCAACTCAGATGAGAGGGGCCTAGCACTGCTTGCTGTTCTCAGACATCCATCTAACACCACTTTCGTAGCCTGCAAACCTGTGTCCAGAGCTTCGCATCGGAAGATCGATACAGCGGATCTGCTGAGCGCATGTTGCTACAGGAGCTGCTGTCCGGAGGGCAATAAATCGGCCTGGTCGTTGGTGAGAGGGCAATCACCCACCTTTACAAACCCTTTTCTCACAGTTTCACTGAGACACTTTGCACAGACATCTTTACCTCGGGAATACTTTACTGAATCTTTTTTGAACACTGTGCATAGACACCTTTAGCTTCTACCATTTCAAGAAACCTTATTGTTTGCTATTACACCTAATTGGATACAATTAATGAACTCCTACTGCAGGTGAAGACCATCAGATCTGCAACGGGGACATTGCTGTTATTATTGCTACAAGGGTCCTTACACCATTGCCATTAAGTCTGACCTCTCATTAGGGTTAAGGGTTTATAGGCTGGCCGAGGTTTCCCCTTTAGAAATTTGTCAGTATAACAATTTAACTTTGTTTATCCTATCAGGTGCAAGCAGAACTCCACTGTACATGTGTATATAATAGACTGTTTTACCTGCAAATATCTTGGCTTGTGTTATTTGGAGGAATTCCTTTGCTGAGTTGGCGCTGTTGCCTAAAACTCAGCAGATCTTTTACCTCCTCCTTTGTGACAATATCTTCTTTGAACTGTTCTAGTAAACATTATCAGAACATAAACGCACAGAGTTTTCTGACTTATTGCTTTAAGGTGGTGCCAAGATGTCTGAACCCAGAGTGTCAGGTGGGTTGGAATGTTTATCAGGTCATGACAGCGCAGATGAGCACGTAAATCCAAGCAGTCCCTTAGGGGGCCGTGCTACATTTGGGGGCTCGTCTGGGATGCTATCTGCAGCTGGCCTTAGCCGATCTGGACAAGAGCAACAATGCGCATGGGAAGTCGCAGTTGCTTGTGGCAGGAGTCAGGGAGCTCCAATAGAGAAGAGCACTGTTCTGGAGATCTCCGGAAATGAACACACCGAGAGAGAGATCAGAAGGTGACTGAGGGCTCTGGTCCCAGGACACCGGGCTTACATTGTGGAAACTATAGAAAAAATGGTGTATATCGCGCTGACATATAAACGTATGTCAAATAGCAGCCAGCACAACACTAAGTGTATACCAAGAAAATGAAAAGTGAAAAATAAAAAATTTGTGCAGCACTCAAAAATCTTACAAATTCATAGTACAAACCAATGCGTTTCATCTACAAAGATATTGTTAAACGATACCTTTGTCGATGAAACGCGTCTGGTTGAGCCTGCTGTTCCTATTGCGTCACCATATCTGATTTACAAGTGCTTGTTTTACTTCTCAAAATGTGAGTGTTATTACCCATTTTTTATATAGCGCTGGTAGATTTTTCAATCTACCGCTTATAGGTAAATTTAGTCAGATTTAGCCTCTGTTCCAGTTTGGCTGTGTTGCATGTAGTTTCACACTGTGCCTGTGGGTGTCGTTGTCGCCATGGGTCGGTGTTGGAAAGGCAACATGTTAAAGTGTATAAGTGCTCCTCTGTCCCGGAGATAACTCGGTGGAGGTGGTCCTCCGAGTTGCATTCTGGGACAGGGTATTTATGGGACAGACGCCATGTTTTAGGGGCTCTTTCGTTCCACCTGCTGGCCCTCCTGGCTGACAGGTATGTGTTAGGAGTACTACCACGTGGTCCTCCGACCGGGAGGACCACATTGCTGCAGCGTGTGGGTGGGCCCAGAAGCCTGTCTGGGGCCTACCACAGCGGCGAGGGAATGGTCCTGTGCTGTCTGTCCTGCGGGAAGAAATTGGACAACTGAGAAGATCCCAGGGAAGGACCCGTCATGGAAGGATCATGCAGAGTGCTGGTCTGGAGAGGGGCCTGGTGACTCAGTTGAAGGACGCATCCTAAAGTTAACCTACCACATAGTACTGCTGGGTCGGCTTAAAGGTTCTAGTGCTGTGCTTTCTATTCATCGTAAATCATTACATCCTGTGGCAGAGGATCGTACAGGTTTCTATTACATTCAAGTTTGTGGCAGAGACTTTTGTTCGTGCTGCGTATCGGCTGCTAGGTTAGTGAGAGAAACCTATCCAGGCGGGCAAAGATTCAACTCTAAAAGGAGAGTACATTCATCTACAAGATTCCAGTTCATAATACTACACTAAGCAAAGGTATTTGAACTTCCCTGCAACTCTTCTTCTACCTCTTTCCTGCAACTTCCTTCAGTTACTCTTTATTAAAATCTTGGAAAAGATACTCAAGTGTCCAGTGCCTACATTGTCTGGTATTAAGCTCAACAGGACCCTAGACCCGGTTCTGGTGAAATTGAGGTAACGAAGGTGACGGTAACAGCCCGCTTTAAACCAGCAGCTCCACCGTGAGTTATTTCTACATTTATAAAAAAATTCTTCCTGTTATGTGGATTCACGCTATGTGCGTTTTTTATTTCTTTTTGGCTATATATGTGTGAATCCATACCACGTCTTATACCTTTGGAGCCTTATATTCCATGTTGATTGTGGCTGTTTGGAGGAGAGTGGGATTACTACATGTTCCTGCATTCCACCATCCATATCTGTCAAGGTGCTTTGATTATTGGTGTGCAATCACTGACAAGTCAGAACGATTCATGGGGCATATGTCCTATTGAATCCACACACTCTGGTAAGCCTCAGTGGTATCGGTGATGGCTTTCTGTTTTCACCTTTTATGCACTTTATATGGTTGTTTTAAAAATTTAAGTTTGGTTCAGCAAGATTCATACATCTTTATTCATCTATCAACACCATTCATCACAGATTGGACTTCCTTTGTTTGTTTTTGCTTCACAATATTACTTTATTTTTTAAAGTGTAATTTTATTTTTTCACTTTGAGTTTTTCTCACTATTGTGGTTATTTTGTATCTTTACATTTTTACCATTTGCAATTTTTGCACTTCTCATTGCGTTATCTATTGCATTAATATTGCCATTTATTATCAATATCACTAGGGTTTTTTTATTTATTTTCTTTAAATCCCTATGATTTTCATTTGGTTTAATTTTTAAATGCCATTAGCGCTGCACCATTATTTTTATATATACTAGCTCATTATGCCTTTGTCTTGCAGGTGTTAGTTTTTTTTTTTTTTCAAAAGTGGGTTTACAACCACTTTAAAGGTCTCATTAGTTTCAGTAGGGGGTTTATCCCTCAGTAGAGAATTTCTCTCCATTTCTAGTGCTTTCTGTAACTCACCCTCAACTTCAAACTGATTGTATCCCTTATCGAGGAATCTTTGCTTTAGAACGTCGGCCTGAACTTTAAAAGTTTCAATATCTGAACATTTCCTGCGCAACATTAGAAATTAGTTGCATGGAACTGAAAGAAGCCACGATCTATGGTGACAACTGTCCACAGGGATGAACCTGTTCCAGTCAGTTGGTTTAAAATGGGTTTTAAATGTAAATTGATCACCAACAATCTCAATCTCCAAATCCAAGAAAAATATCTTCTCCTTACTGGACTCATGAGTCAAAGAGGTTCCCGGATTGTTGTCATTGAGGGAAGTAAAAAATGTATCAAGAGACTCGAAGCTGCCATTCCATACGAGGAGGATGGAAAATAAGAACGCCACTTTAGATGACGTGTGACAGCGTGCACTTAACCAGCCGGGATATGAGACGATCGCAATTCATCTCTATTTTTGTTTAAGCGCTCCACATTTCTTTGCACATGTTGAACACTGTGTTATATTATGTCCATTATACTATATTGGGATGCATATGAAATTAACATCATGGCGTTGGAACACAATTTTAGCCATGGTATTGAGGCGTGGAACGCACGCGGGTCCGCCATCTTGGATGACCCGGAAGTATGTGTCTAAATGAATGCAGATAATGTATGAGCTGGATTCTCAATATTGGGGTCACATTTTCTTTATTAAGGAGTTTGGCTGCAGTGGAGGAGCACCCCAGACGAAGTTTAATGAGACAAAACGCATCGGAAAATGCATCGGGAGGACTCCACTGCTGCCACTATTTTATACAAAGCGCTTTTTTATCACTTCATAAATGTAAGTGTTCTACCTTTTAATAAATTTCTATTGCTTACGGAATTATGCTATGTGCCCATTTTTTTATTCCCTATGGGCCATCTTCTCCTGATGTGTAACCATCTGTATGGAGACGATTCTGAAGGTCTAAGAAACTCCAGGCTCCAACTACTGAGGACCCCCAAGGTTTCACCCCCCATTGTCGGCTGACAATACAAGCTTGTTTGACTCATAGAACGTATGTTCTCTTGAATTCAAACTCTCTGGTAAGCCTGCATCTATCCTGGTGGTGGCTTCATCACATTGGTGTTCTTATTTTCCATCTACCACATTGGTTTTATGTATGGTGATCGAGACCATCTCACTTCAATATGGACTGTTATTAATCACTGCACATTGTGGATCTTTGAAGACTCCTATGGACTTCATCACTTAATTTATTTATTTGTTTTTGATTCCTTTTCACATATTCTTTTATCACGTGTCATTTATATTGATGTATATAAGTTTACTGTGGTTTGTGTATTGATTTAATTCATGTTCATAATATAACCGCGGTAACTTAGTTTGGCACTTCAGCTCTACACTTATGCACCTGTTGATTTGAGCAAAATTTCTGTTTGTCGTGTTAGCTACTAATATTTCAGGCAGCGCGGAGTATTGTATTAGATTATTGTTTGCATATGAGGAGGATGTCGTCTATGTATCTTGCCCACATGACCAAATCAGGCCTCTTTTGGGCATAGACAACATCCTCCTCCCATTTGGCCATAAAAAGATTGGTGAGGCTGGGGGCAAATTTAGCCCCCATTGCCACCCCTCTCTGTTGGAGAAAAAAACGGTTATCAAACCAGAAATAATTGTGTTGAGTGGCAAACTCCAACAACTCAATAATATATGCACTTTGAAGTTGAGTGAGGGAAGGATCTTTATATAGAAAGTATTGGACTGCCTCAATTCCCAACTCGTGTGGTATACAAGTATACAGGGGGGCCACATCGGCCGTGGCCATAATGTAGCCCCCCGTACAATGACTCATTCCAACAACCTAATGGCATCCTTCAAACAGGAAGATATGCCTTTAACCAGTGGCTGGAGGAAAAAATCTATATAACGCCCCAAACGTGAGGTGATCGAATCGATACCACTCACGATGGGGCGTCCAGGGGGATGTATAGGGTACTTATGGATTTTTGGCAAATAATACATTGTTGGAATCCTGGGAGCTATGGGAACTAGAAATGCTTTTTCTTTTGAGTTTAAAATGTGCAGAGCGAATCATTTATCCACCAGGGCCACAAGATCGTTCTTGTAACAACTGGTAGGATTTTATGGTAATTCTTTATAAGTGTCCTGATCACTTAAAATTCTGCACATTTCTTTCTGGTAGTTCTCCTTGTCCAAAACAACAATGCCACTGCCTTTATCGGTGGGGCGGATCACAAGGTCTTTTCTATCACAAAGGGATTTGATTCCTACATTTAACAGAGGTTGATTGAATAACTTTTTTGAGGGGTAATTTTTCTAGATTTTTGAGGACCAGATCTCTAAAAATGGAAATGGTCGGAGCCATTTGCACTGGGGGATTAAACAATGATGGATTCGATAAACCAGAGTGTATAGTTCCTGAGGTGACTGCTCTGGATGGATTTCTAAAGGGGTTGGTGACTAAGTAACGTTGAATGTTGACTTTTCTGATATATTTATGTATATCGATAAATGTCTAAAACTTGTCCAGTCTCTTGGGGGGGGGGGGGATTTGTGGCTGTCAGGGACATGTCAGTGGCCATCGGGTGAACATGCGTGCGCGCAGGTGCACGAGGGGCCTTTCCAGGGCAGTTCTGCTGAGATCTCGTGCACGCGCCCGTTCACGCTAGCGCTGTTTGCCGCCAAGGGCCCTTTAAAAGACTGTCAGTTGCTTCCATCAGGTGCTGTTCGTCTGCAGCTCTGCACCTGAGTTCCTGTATCCTGCCTGTTATTGTATTGCTAGTGACCCGGCTCTGTCTGACCATTCTCCTGTCTCCAATCCGACCCGGCCTGCCTGACCTCGCTTATATCTTGTGACCCGTTGCCGAACTCCTGCCTGCCTGACTATTCTTGGATTATCCCTTCTGCTATATACTTGCCTGATCTCCTGCCAAAACGGACTGTCTGACTCTGCTTTGCCTGTGTCCTGTGATGCTGCTTCCAGCCTGCTCTGCCAAGCTCCAGGTTCTGCTGCTGCCGAATCATCTACCTGTCAGCTTACTGATCCACTTCAGCCTGCCTGGAGGGAATCAGGAGGGACGTCTTCCAGTTCCAGTGTTCGCTACCGCAGGAACCTGCATCAGGCCCTCCTACCCACTGTGCTCAAGAGACCACTGTTCCCACTTCCAGTGGCTCCTGAACCAGCGTTTAAGAGAGGTCTCCTTCTACCAGTCGGGCTCAACTACCAGGTACCTAACAGAGGCCTTTATCTAAAATGTTTTTTTCCTCTCGCCTTAGTTCCTTAGTGCTAAGATTGAACACACCATGTGCAGTTATGTTCTCTTTCTTTGGAGCCTCTCTTAGATCTGGACCCCTTTTTCTTCCCTGTCAGACCTCGTGAAAAAACGATCCCCACGGGTGTTTGAATTAGAGTGATTGTATCTATGTGCTGGATATGCCTATTCTCCCTCCATGTATGGATATGGGTCCTCTTGGTAGGCATCATGAAGTGGGGAATATCTGTTATAGGTGGGTACTGAGGGGCGATTGGAGCATTGATAATTGGGATTGTAAGGTGCTGGATGGTCATAATGGAGTTCAGGTGAGGGTCAACTTTGTTGCCCGCCACGACCATATGATAGGTAGGTGGAAGAGTTGTGACGGTTACCCCTAGAAGGAGCCCTACCACCTCTTCCAGTGGGGTGGGATCCTCTACCCCTATGTGAATTAGATGGGGTACGGACACTAGGATGACGACCCCTTGGTTGAGAGGGGCCTTCTCTATAATTAACACCTCCACCATCCAACATATGAGAAAATTTCTAAAGGGGGTGCCCCGGGGGATTTTAAGGGCAAAGAATGTTAACCAGAAAAGGGAGTAACAAGCGGATAAAAATGTATTAAATACAAAACAGTAGTAAAGTAGGTACATAGGGTGTATAAACCTAAAAACAAATGAGTCAGACTGGATAGTTACATAACAGCTATATGCCAAAACACACAGTTGATCTCATGATAGAAGGTCAAAAGGAGTGTGTGTGCATAGAAGTCCCAACATGTTTCGGAATACAGGTATGAGTAATAAATTCCTTCTTCAGGGGCTTAGGAACAAGCTGTTTTTTGTCTGATAATAAAATAACAAAGATATCAAAAAAGATGAGAAAATGAACAAATGTACAAATGTAAGAACATAGTAGGCAATAGCATGGCATATATATATGGCAAGTAGTAAAGCAAGTAATACTTACAATATAACTATCTTTAGTGAATTAAAGTGCACATCAGGATTCACATGAAGGAGGGGCTTCAATCCCTAGAGAGAATTCTCTAGACATTGACTGGGGGGCTGGGTATGCGTCCCCACAGCACCGATGATGTACGGTTGCTGGTGCCAAAACGATTGAGTTGTGTGGCGTGAGGGAGTTAAAAAGCATCCCTGCCAGCATAGAAAACACCAGGGCACACATGGATCGACCACAGATGTGGGGTTGAGTCTAGCACAAAAAATATATGTGTCTGTATAAGAACATAACATATTCAATAAAGGGGGTATGCAATATTATGTGAGTGTAGGTGCATCGTCATGTCGTGCAAGTGCATACACCGGGTGCAACAAACAGTCATAAAGGTATCATAACAGGGGCACACCATTCCCAGAAGGTCAGGTGGTCCGCACAGTAGGCTATGCAAAAAGTGAGAGGGCAACAGGACATAAAGTCCGTCATAATACTTACTCACAATGGGCGTTTGGTATAGGTATCTCAAGCGTGGAATGCCATGCGGTCCTGGCTGTGCATCGTTAAAAGACTAAGCTTACCTGGTTTATAAGGGAGTGGGAGGTCATGTGGTAAACGCCTATAGTACTAGCAGAGTCCAATAACTCGGGCAGATAGGTATCAGGTGATCGGGGGGGCCCATCAAGGGTGATGAATCTTACCAATCACCTGTATACCTGATGTGCATCAGGGCTTGTCTCCCAGCACAAGCGAAGTCCGGCGTCACCGTGCAGGGCGGCGCGATGACGTCAGGCGTTGCGAGGCCGACGACACTCAGGATGAGTTATACGTCTTAGATCGGATGACAAGGACCCTTCTGCGCATGTGCAAACCGGCATAAAACGCCAATCCACAGCACGGCAGAGAAGACTGAGCCCAAAAGGATGCCCTGAGGTGCAAATCACATCAAGGGACCCCCGCATGCCGAGATGGTCTACGTAAAAATGAGATCACTCTGTAACAAACACCGAGACATATGCGATAGAGCATGGATAGAGAAAATGAAGCCCGACCTGCACAAAAAATACAAAATACAAACAAGTTAACGATGTAGATAACAGATATATAACTTGGGATTTCTTCAGCCCTCCTTTACCACGTAATAATTCAGAAACCTATTTTTTGGGAAAAGACCAAAGACTGAACCTGACATATATATCTTCAGTCCCTCATGGTGGCATCAAGCAAGTCCGAATGCACTGGTTACTGGACTTAATTACGTTTAAGGAAAACGTCACCTATGACGAAACGCATCTGGGAGGGCACAAACTGACGTCACCGCGCTGTATGTGAGGAGGACGGGCTCCTGTGTTGCCGGCCGGCACTTGTTTTTAACGCAAAACTATATTTATTCATGTAAGTGCAATATTTTTGTTCTTTAATAAACCCAGTAGACGGTAATACACTATGGTCAGTTTTTCTTTCCATTGAGCCTATCTGGAGTACATCCCTGTATGGTCAAGACCCAGTGAGACGCTCAAGTGGTTGCCAATACCATATCCGGTACCAGGCCTCCTGTGTGTGTTCAGCAGCCGTTCCTACAGTCAAGGCCGTGGCTGGGTTACATCCGAACGCTTTATATTGCTTGCTATTTGGTAAGCTGGCAGTTTATATGGTGTCGGGCACGTCTTCATTTTTTGTGATCTCACTGTGGTGCATATTAAGAACTGAAGTTATGGACTATGTTAAATCATGTTAATTTGTGGGCGCAACCTCTTTTATTCTATTTATACACCCTATGTACCTACTTTACTACTGTTTTGTATATTCTATACACTTGTTACTCGATCTTTGTACAGCCCGACCTGTACAAAAAATACAAAATACAGACAAGTTAACAATGTAGATAACAGATATATAACTTGATGTCTTTTTTAACTTTTTGATATCTTTGTTATTTTATCATCAGACAAAAAACTGCTTGTTTCTAATCAGACCCTGAAGAAGGTATTTATTACTCATACCTGTATTCTGAAACATGTTGGGACTTCTATGCCCATGTACTCCATTTGACCTTCTATCATGAGATCAACTGTGTGTTTTGGCATATAGCTGTAACGATCCAGTCTGACTAATTTGTTTAGATTTATACACCCTATGTACCTACTTTACTACTGTTTTGTATATTCTATACACTTGTTATTCTATCCCCGGGGCACCCCCTTTTGCAATTTTTTCTTTTGTACTGGGATGTGGCGAAGGTTTCCAGCACTATACCTATAGGTGATTTTCTTTTATCTATATTTTTTCCACCATCCAACATATGGACAGTTTTAACACTGAGATTGGAGGGTTGACCCACGTCCACTTGACTCCCCATATGTCCAATTGTATCCATGGAAACCTCAGAAACTTGTCCCATTGTGGGGCATTTTTGCTACACTACTACTGACTTGTAGTCTCCTACATCCTGGAATATTTTTTATGTTTTTTTATTTTTTTGGTCTCTTTCCTCCTTTTCCAGATGTGTCTGGAGATTGGAGGACAAGGAATTGTATTCAGTAGAATTCTTGTGAAGAAGAAGTCTATCTTTAAGTTCCTTGATTTCCCTATCAAGTGCATTGAGTCTATTCCTCTTCCTAGTGATAAGGAAACCAAGGAACTTGGTACCTGCCTCATTGAAATACTTGAACCAGGATTCCAGGTCTGGATCCACTTGTTGGGGATGAACATCCCATCTCAAACTCCTGGGTACCATATTATCCGATATGTACTGATCCAAGAACGCTATGTCCCATTGAAGACGTAACTCGGACACCATTGCGTTCTTTAGTCTCAAAAACATACCGCCAATTTCTGTGTCACTGCCTGTGGCTATGAAGACCCCATCAGTGTTGACCACAGGAGTAGCTTGATAATCAAATATATCCATTATAAACAAAATATAAATAGGTGGATTGTTTGACTTCTGCAGCAATATAAAAGTCAAAAATGAAAAATATAGAAAAATTGGTGTATATTGCGCTGACATATAAATGTAAGTCAAATAGCAGCCATCACAACACTAATGCCGTGTACACACGAGTGGACTTTTTGACCGGACTTGCCCGAAGGACTGAATCCGGTGGACAATCCGACCGTGTGTGGGCTCCATTGGACGTGCAGCGGACTCTTTCGGTCAAAAATCTGGAGGACTTGAAATTTGGAACATGTTTCAAATTTGTCCGACGGACTTGAGTCCGGTCAAAAAATCCGCTCGTCTGTATGTTAGTCCGACAGACGAAAACCCACGCTAGAGCAGCTATTGGCTACCGGCTATCAACTTCCTTATTTTAGTCCGGTCGTACGTCATCACGTACGAATCCGTCGGACTTTGGTGTAATCGTGTGTAGGCAAGTCCGTTCGTTCAGAAGTCCGTCGGAAGTCCGTCAAATGTCCGTCGAAAGTCCGTTGGAAAGTCCGTTGGACCAGTCCGGTCGAAAAGTCCGCCCGTGTGTACACGGCATTAGACAAGTGTATACCAAGAAATATGTGAAAAATAAAAAATTTGTGCAGCACTCAAAAATATTACAAATTCATAAGTACAACCTAATAAATGTGAATTGACCACAAGTTTAAATGAAAACAGTGAAAAGTGATGTAAAATTTACACTCAAATTAACGTCCGTGTTCCATCATATAGAAGTTTTTAAACCGTGAATACAACAGTCCATGGATAAGAAACTATATAGCCAAAAAGGGGATTCCACGTGCTATCCGTGCTGGAGTGAAGACACAGACAATAAAACATTGTGGAAACTGAAGCCACATATGAGTTGGATCAAGTCAGGGTACTACTAGAATGGCAGGAAGAGGTACCCATGTGTTTCCAGGAGGAAGATGTACGTCTGGCTAAAGAGGTGATTGCTAAAGTGTTCCCACTCAAAGTGGGGGGAGAACAGACTGAGAGGAAGCCCTCAACCAGAACTTAGGAAAAGGGTCCCGTATCTGTGGGAGCCGACTCTCAAGGGGCCAGTGCTCCTCCTCTCTCTTTCTACACGGATATCAGCCAACTAGTTAATAGCTTAGTGAGGAATAAATCTGGAAATGCCAACCAGAGCTATCGAACGGGGAGAGTCTGTCCGAATACATCTCTCGAGTAGACAGGATGCTGCATCAGATTATCCTCAAGAGGGGTATTGACCCCAAAGATGTTGACCAGGCTCACCTGGACCGGGTTCTGCAAGGGGCTCGGCCAAATCATCCTATCGTATTAAAGTTACTACTGAAGAGAACTCAAGTGGTACCCACATACCCTGAACTGATAAGAGAAGTATGAGAGGAGGAGGCTCTGTTAGAAGAGAAAAGCCAAAGGTTGAGAGAATTGGGCTCTATTGCTGGGAACAAAGAGAAAGTGGTGGCTCGAGCTGTTCATGTGGAAATGGATTTCTTGGATGAAGATAGTGGAACTGAGTCTGAATCGGTGGGATTGGCTCTTCCTGACATTAATAAGCCAGTAGCAGAACTCGGGCCAACCAAATTGATGGCCCAGGTAGCTCAGGCCCAAACCCAAATGTATCATGTTTTGATGCGAGTGATGGAGACCCAAGCGTAGGTCCAGGAACAAGGGACTTGTTAAGGTGAGCAAAAACTGTACCAGGGCGAGAGAAGAGATGTTATGGGTGCGGAGAGGTTGGACAATTCTGAGCTGAGTGCCCAAAGTCTGGCATCAGCCCTCAATTACTCACGGAAGTTCTAGGAGCATTACAAAAACGACTTTTCCCAAAGCCGGCAGGAAACTTCAGGGGAGCCATAGGGGCCAAAGCTGTGGGAGTCACCCCCGCGGGAGTACCGAAGTATTACTGTGACTTGACCCAAGTACATAGCCAAGAATTGCCTCAGCTGACAAAAGAGGATTTGAGACGGGATCCACGGGAAGATCCATTGGGGAGTTTCATAAGGAAATCGTTATCTGCCCAAGACCCTCAGGTACTGGTGAATAGCCCCATCGAGGGGGCCAAAGTAATCCATAGAGAGTGGGAGTGAATGAAGTTGGAAGATGGGGTCATATATTGAAGAGGTTCGTCTGAGGAACCAGGAAGTGAGAGTCAACTGTTCCTTCCTGAGAAACATCATCTAACTGTGTGAACCGCTCTTCATGACAATGATGGTCACGTAGGCCCAGATAGAACTTTTAAGCTGGTCAGAGATCGATTCTACTGGCCGTCCATGAGAACAGAGGTGGAAAGCTACTGTCGCTCTTGCAACAGATGCACGTGGACGAAGTAATGTCCTGGTTGCGACAGATCATTTCACCCGAAATGCTCAAGCTTTTCCCACTAGGTACCAACAAGCTAATACTGTGGCCAAGATACTAGTGAAGAAGTTCTTCGTTCATTACAGGTTGCCTCAGTGCCTGCATTCGGATCAAGGTCGGGATTTTGAGAGCAAACTGATCAGAAGATTATGTGAACTCTCAAGCATAAAAAAATCCAGGACTACTCCTTACCATCCTCAAGGGGATCCACAACCTAAGCGTTTCAACCGTACCCTGCTGAACATGATGGGAACCCTCCCATTAGAGAAGAAACAGCATTGGGGAGATCATATTGCTACAGTAGTTCATGCTTATAATAGCACCTTAAATGATTCCACTGGATACTCCCCCTACAGGTTAATGTTCAGGAGAGAAGCTCATCTACCTGTGGATCTGGCTTTTGGAACATCACTAGATCACACCTCCCAAGCCTCTTATTGGGGGTATATTGACAGACTTTGAAAGAATCTAAAAGTGGCTTATGAGAAACCCAAGGAGGTCTCTACCATCAGAGAATAAAGGAACAAGAAAAGCTTTGATCTCAGAGTGAGGGTTCAGGATTTACAACCTGGAGATTGAGTGTTGTTGCGCAATCTAGGAGTACCAGGGAAGCATAAGATGGCTGAGCGATGGCGTTCCCATTCCTACATTGTCTGTAAACGACTACCTGGGATCCCTGTGTACCAGAATCGGCCTGAAGGGAAACCCGCCCTCTCAAGACTTGGCATCGAAAGCATTTGCTGTCCATATCCGAGGCTGTTTGAGTACCCTCACCCCCTTTCTTAGAGACTTATCAGTCCCCAATGCTGAGGCCTAGGGCCCGGAAAACTTGCCCACCCACACTTCCTGAAGAGGAGAGTGACGATTAAGAATTAACCCTTGTTTGGTTTTGGGTTTCTCCTTCGGAAGATGATTCCATCGTCCCTGGTACTGAGGAAGAAGACCATCAAAGGACACCCTTTAGAAGGAGGACATGTCTTCCTTTGCCTGAAATTGAAACATTGGATCCTCACCCACTAAGGGGAGATGAGGAGGTCAAGGTGGTGCCCAGTGAAGTACCAGGTGTAACGGATGCTCCCACTCCTTCTACTAATCTCACAGAGAGAGAGATGGTCCATGAACCAGAACTAGAGCCTGAAGTAGAACTTGAACCTGAATCTGGATGCAGTTTCTAGGTAACAGAACAGGGACCAGAGCCATTGGAAAACATCTACTCCAGGCTGAGACAGAGGATATGCCCTCCAAAAAGACTGACGTATAATGCACTTGGAGAAAATTCTGACAAACTTATACCTACTGCTTAACATTCTAGTCAAGCACTTGCCTCCTTTATCTAACCTTTAATAAAGGATGACCTTGATCCACCTCCTGACACTACTGGGTGGGCCACTAAGTTGTTACTGGCTTGTCACAAAATTAATATGACTTCACCTGAGGATGCATATAATTTACTGTTAGAAGATCCTTTGTTGGGTCAGTTGTTAGCTGTTGCAACTTCTATTTTATCAAATGATTAATTATTCAGTTCTTATGACACAGTAAAGTGTCAGGTTGTGATCTGTCTTTAGGGACCAAAGACTTTCAGGTGGGGGAGGATGTAGCAATGTGGACTACAATTGCAGTGTGAAAGGAATTATACACCTTGACGACCACCCTGGTTATACAGGCCGACCACCGGGACCCTCGGATCCGTGAGACACTGTCATGGTTATGCAGTAATCTTTCTCTATCATCTTACCTCATCTCATGTGTTCAGACTAAGAGGCCAGTCACTCTCACCTGGCCGTTTTTATAACCTCTCCTCTAAGCATGGGTCCACATCAGGGAACCCTATATTAACCTGTGCACTGCAAGCTAGCGGTGCTGATCAACCATTGTGTATTCACTGTGTGTTTGGCTTCCTGTTTCCTGCTTACCGTATGCTCTACGTTTGTCTCTGTTACTGACCTTGGCGTGTTCTCGACTATTTCTGTCTGCTTGTCAGATTATTGTACTCACCAAGGCCAAGATGCAGAGAGCAGTTCACTCTTGCGACTAAGCGCACTCCACCCCCTGGAGGTGGTACAGAGGGTGAATTTCAGAAAGAGGCACAAGCTACCAGCAGGATGGGTAGATCTTGCGTGAAGTTCAGCGAGGAGCTGGATAGCTGTGCAGGTGCTGGTAGGTGAAGGACCCAGTGGGTCAAACAGAGTCCAGGACAGGCTGGGAACCAGGATACAAGGCTGAGAGGAAATCCAAGAGCAGGTGAGGGTCAAACACAGGAGACAACAGCAAAGTTTCAAAACAGGCAGAGGTTCTAGGTACTGGAGACTGAAGATAAATCCGGGTCACAGGCTGAGGGTCAAGGCAGGAGAAGGCAATCCGAGTACAGGCTGAGGGTCAAACGCCAGAGGTAAACAAGTCCCTTAAACAAGCCAGGGGGTCAAATCCAGGAGAGAGTGAGAGTAGGTCAAGGCAATCCGGGTCACAACAGGTAATCAATAAGCAGGTAACAGGAACAAGATCACAGGGAATCTAAGAGACAAACCAGCAATTTGTTAAACAGCAAGGCTGCTTTTTATAGGCAGGCAAAGGACTCACGTTATGCGTGCGCTGTTGCGCATGCGCGCGTGCGCCGTTCAGCCGGACCGCGAACGTGTGTGCGCTGAAGCGCCATTCCGCCACGTGTGCGCGCAGGGAAACAGCGATGCTGACAGGATTGATCTAGTTAATTTCCCTGACACTGCTCGTGATCCTGACCTTTTGGGGTGTTCCCGACTATCCCTGTTTGCCTGTGACCCTGAACCTTTGGCATGTACTCTGATGTTCCTGTCTGCTGGTCGCCCTGACCTCTGCCTTATCCCTTTACTATCCTTGTTGTTCCAGCCTGCTGCTTCCTCTATCTCCTCTAGTCTACCGTGAGTGTGAGCTGTAAGACCCTGGTGCCCACTTCCAGGAGCCAGACAGCAGCACAGTCCATCCTCACCACTGGAGGCTCTGGTGAACACCTGCTGGCTCTTAGACTCCGCGCCCTTGGGAATCTATGCTCTAGCTCTCACTGGGATCTGTGTTAGTGATCCAGTAGACCTGCTTCCTGAACCTCCCAGGGTTCAATCCGCAGCAGTCAGTCCTAGGGTCCACTACTTTAGCGGTGCACTTCTGGCTCCTAGGGATTGCATCTGTCACCTGGTCTCAGGTGACCTGACAGACACCACATGACACGAGAAACAAGCTTGAGTGTGTTCGTAAGATGTCTGATTTTAATGAGGAAGACAATGGCTTATATGCAAGTAAAACAAAGAAGGGAGGGGCTGAATATAAAGCATACGTGTCTTAAGGGTTAGACAAGCTTACTCGGTACTTCCTTATCATCACGAGTTAGGCTGCTGAAAAGAGAAATAGCCTATGTCTTCATAGAAAACAGAAAACTGTTACGGGAATCGGCCTAACCACAATAACTTAAAGGAAGTGGTTCTATACAAACTGAAGTTAGGCTGCTTATGGCAAAACTCATACATACAGAAGTTCATTTCTACAAAAAGAAAATGGAGGGGAATCTAAAATGGAATCTAAAAATATTATTTTACAATCCCCTCTTAAGTCATGAACATGACTTACTTTCTCTCAACGGTAACATAATTAGCTTTCTTATAGTACATGCTAAGGTAGGCTTTATTAGCAGCAGCGGGGTCAGGGGTTCGGTAGCTCTAGCAATGATACACATTACAAGTTTGAAACATGCATATAAAAAATAATAGAAAAAGCAAAATCATTATAATAGTAATAGCAATGTCTTTCAGCCATGAAATTATTCCTCCAAAATTAAATCCGCCTAATCCTTTGAAAGGATCCCAATTCTTTGCTATGTCTCGTGCTTCTGTTTGTAATTTATCTATTTATTTTCTGTGTTGTGAGATTATGTCATAATAATCAGGTATTTCTATACTGGTATTATGTATCCAAGTACAACATTCATAGTCTTCAGCATCTCACATAACCCTGTAAGGGCTGCACTCATACTTTCTATGGCCATGTCATGAAGTTCTAGTTTTCTGATTGCTCTTGTTTCCAAATTTAACTAGGTGATGTCATCTGAATGTTTATCCAGTATTTCATCTAGTATTTTAGAATAATTATTTAATTTCTTCATCATATCAATCCCCCATCCTGTCCATGAGGGAAACCATGCCCAGGCCATGTCCTTTTGTAGAAATAGTTCCCTTTTACTTAGATGTTTGAGGGGGTATCTGGGATGTATACTGGCCTCAAGTAGGTGATTTCCCTTATTGTTACACATTACTCCCATAATCGGGACTAAAGAGGCCAAATAACACCATCCCTGGACATGGAGAGGGACCCAAGGATAGCATACCTTCCCACAATACACATAGACACTTTGTCCTAGTGCAAATGGTTTCTTAGCAATAAGCCCATGAGTGTCCTTGTTCTGTGCTGCAAATATGAATTGGTGTAGTATATCACTTACATTATCAGGGAGGGAAGAAAAATTTGACAAGTGTTGTTTAACCACTTCAGCCCCGGAAGGATTTACCCCCTGACCAGAGCACTTTTTGCGATTCGGCACTGCATTGCTTTAACTGACAATTGCGCGGTCGTGTGATGTTGCACCCAAACAAAATTGATGTCCTTCTTTCCCCACAAATAGAGCTTTCTTTTGGTGGTATTTGATCACCTCTGTGGTTTGTATTTTTTGCGCCATAAACAAAAAAAGAGCGACAATTTTGAAAAAAAAGCTATATTTTTTACTTTTTGCTATAATAAATATCCCTCAAGAATATATAAAAAAAAATGTTTCCCTCAGTTTAGGCAGATATGTATTCTTCTACATATTTTTGGTAAAAAAAAAATCGTAATAAGTGTATATTGATTGGTTTGCGCAAAAGTTATAGCGTCTACAAAATAGGGGATAGTTTTATGGCATTTTTATTATTAATTTGTTTTTATTAGTAATGGCGGCAATCTGCAATTTTTATCGTGACTGCGACATTATGGCGGACACATCGGACACTTTTGACACTATTTTGGGACCATTGTCATTTATACAGCGATCAGTGCTATAAAAATGCACTGATTACTGTGTAAATGACACTGGCAGGGAAGGGCGATCAAGGGGTTAAGTGTGTCCTAGGGAGTGATTCTAACTATGGGAGGATGGGCTACTACTCACATGACAGCGATCATTACTCCCGATGACAAGGAGCAGGGATCTCTGTCATGTCACTAGGTAGAACAGGGAAATGCCTTGTTTACAAAGGCATTTCCCTGTTCTTCCGCTCCGTGACATGATCGTGGGCACCCGACAGACATCAAGTCAGTGGGACCCGTGGTCACGGAGCACAAAGCGGGCGCGCGCCCACAATGCCGCATCTTAAAGGGGATGTACCTTTACGCCCATTTGCCCAGCCATGCCATTGTGCCGACGGATATCATCATGCGCTGGTCAGCATGTGGTTAAATCAGGATCAGATATGTGGAACAGTGAACAGGAGGAGTTTCCCTTAGGTTTACATGTGGAAATGTTAAATATTGACCCACTGCATGTAGAGGGGTTAGTCTGTGTCTCATTCCCTAAATTAAAATACCAGTCAGGGGAATGACTTCTACCCATTGTTGGAAAAGTAACGATGTTGTTTACATATAAACTTGATATTTTGGTTAAAACAACGGGAGGAGTTCCATTTAGAAAAAGGGTGATATTTAAATGTAGAGCCATAAGGGGGGATACGGGATGTACTATGATGCAGTTTACTACAAATCCAACATTTCTCATATCCTGATTTCTGGGCATAATTATATTTGAATTTCAGTAGCAACATTTTGTCTGTGAAACTATCGGTTTTAACTCCTTCCTTATCTGATTGTGTATCTCTCTTGTGTCTGGTATGTGTATTATCGATGGTGGTATTGGGTGATACACATATGCCTTTAAGGGCTCCCAAGTCCTCAGGATGAAAAATTCAGTTAGTTATGATCCATGTAGGTAGGAACACTATCAGAGATTAGGAACAGGAGGCAAAATGCCTTCCCAGAAGTCTGTGGTACAATAAGTGAGGTCATCTTGTTCAGAGACTTTTTCACCTGCTTCACTCTCTTTTTGAGGATTTATTTCACCTCCTTTATCCTTGGCTTGCTTCTTAGGTGTTTGGTTCACCTTCTTCACACGACTGGCATGAATCCAGGACTGTTGTCCCTCGGTAAGGATTGTGGTATGTGTGACTGCGATCACAGTGGTCAGGGGTCCGAACGGGTACTCTTGCTTCTTAGTACGATTCAGCTGTTGGACCACCACTACATCTCCTACCTGGAAAGGGTGTGTAGGTTCCTGTGAAGAGAAAGGAGAGGTGCAAGCAACATTCTTTCAACTCTGTCCAGAGTTTCAATGAGTTTCCTAATTTACTCTCCCTGTGTTACTTCTAGGTCCTCTCTTTCTAACATAAGTGGTTGTCTGGCCCACGGGGTGGGAAATGTTCTACCCATAAGGACCTCAAAAGGAGAGTATCCTATTTTTTTTGAGCGGGTCATTCTTATTTTGGCCAAAACTGCTGGTAGGACTTTCTGCCACCTATTATATGTACCTCCTGTGGTCAGGGGTCCGAACGGGTACTCTTGCTTCTTAGTACGATTCAGCTGTTGGACCACCACTACATCTCCTACCTGGAAAGGGTGTGTAGGTTCCTGTGAAGAGAAAGGAGAGGTGTAAGCAACATTCTTTCAACTCTGTCCAGAGTTTCAATGAGTTTCCTAATTTACTCTCTCTGTGTTACTTCTAGGTCCCCTCTTTCTAACATAAGTGGTTGTCTGGCCCACGGGGTGGGAAATGTTCTACCCATAAGGACCTCAAAAGGAGAGTATCCTATTTTTTTTGAGCAGGTCATTCTTATTTTGGCTAAAACTGCTGGTAGGACTTTATGCCACTTATTATGTGCCTCCTGTTGCTTTTCTTTTATTTTTAATGGTTCCGTTCATTCTCTCAACAATAAGTGAACTCTGCAGGTGGTAAGGTATATGAAATTTCCAATCAATTTTAAGTGCTTTCACTAAATCTTGGCACACTTTTGAAATAAAGGCAGGACCATTGTCAGAATTTATTTGGAGTGGGCATCCCCATCTTGGGATAATTTCCTGCATGAGGATTTTTACAACGGTTTGTGGATATTCTTTTGTGGTTACAAATGTTTCTGTCCATCTTGAGAACTAGACATGTGCACACTGAAATATTTTGTTTCGGAATTTCGTTTTCGTTCGAAAAATACATTTATTTAGTTATTCCCGAAATTCGTTTTTATGTATTTAGTTTCGTTTTCTTTTGACAATGGTATTATTTGTGGTATATGGGTTCTGCCCAAGGTTTGAGGGTAGCTTTGTATGGGGTACAGAAGATGAGACCCACATCCAAAGACCCATCTTACCAGGCATTTTGTAAATCTTTTTGGAATTCTTCTGTTGGTACTTCATTACTTAGGTCCAAAATGGGCACAATGGGGACCTTTTTTGAATAGACAGTAAGACCACCACTTGGGGACATTATTATCTTCATACCCAATTTTCCCAGCAAGTCCCTACCCAAGAGATTCACTGGACAATTTGGTATAATCCTAAAGCTGTGATGGATTATTACAGACCCATGTTCATCTTTTGTAGGTCTTGGTGAATAATTCCTATTGAAGGCTCAGCATTTGTGGTCTCACCCCTATAATAATCTTGTCTTAAAGTACTCCGAGTCGCCCCGGTGTCAGGGAGAAATGGGATCAGTAAACCATTTACATGTAGGGTCACTAGAGTTTGGTCATCAAAGGAGTGAGGCACAAGAGGAAATGCTGGGATACCACCTTCTGGGCAGCTTCATTGTTTCGGTTGTGTCCACTGGATTGGAAACCTTGGGCCGGGAGCTGGTTGACTCTGGGATCTTTGAGGACCAGGATTGGCATTATTCAAGGGCTGTTGATTATTTGGGTCATAGATCTCTTAAGGACATTGATTCCTCCAGTGATCTTCAGCTCCACAATTGAAGCATCCGGTTCTAGAGGGAGGGGGGCCTAGGGAAAAACTTCTCCCTCTTCCAACTCCTCTGCCCCTGCCTCGTCCTCTACCCCTGCCCCACTGTCTCCCATTTCCTGAACTATCCTGGGTTCTCATATCCTGTTGAGGTGGACCTCCTTGGAAATGGGCACCTAACACTTTCTCCTTCGGTATATCAAAGCAACCTGCTGCGTCCTTTTCAGTCAGTGCTTTCTGAAAGTCCCCCATTGATTTTGTGGGCCAATCAGAAATAATCTGTTTTACCATTAAACGATGTTGTGGTTTAAGGTTGTTAATGTTAGTCTTGATCATCAAACTATGCATGTTTGGCAGTGTGGATAATCCAGCCTGCTGAGTCCATACATCCATGAATCAATTCTAATACACTTTCTCCAGATTTCTGTTTACATGCTATGGCAGTGGGGAGGGAGGTTCGATCTTTAACCACTTCAATACAGGGCATTTTTACCCCCTTCCTGCCCAGGCCAATATTCAGCTTTCAGCGCTGTCACACTTTGAATGACAATTGCACGGTCATGCGACATTGTACCTAAATTAAATTTTGATTTTTTTCCCCACAAATAGAGCTTTCTTTTGGTGGTATTTGATCCCCTCTGCGTTTTTTTTTTTTTTGCGCTATAAACAAAAAAAGACTGACAATTTTGAGAAAAACACAAACTATATTACTTTTTGCTATAATAAATATCCCAATTTGAAAAAAAAAACACATTTTTTTTCTCAGTTTAGGCTGATATGTATTCTTCTACATATTTTTGGTAAAAAAAAACACAATAATCGTATATTGATTGGTTTGCACACAAGTTATAGCATCTACAAAATAGGGGATAGATTTATGTCATTTTTATTATTAACTTTTTTTTTACTACTAATGGCGGCGAGCTGCGATTTTTATCATGACTGTGACATTGCGGCGGACAGATTGGACACTTTTGACACTATTTTGGGACCATTGCATTTATAAAACGATCAGTGCTATAAAAATGCATTGATTACTGTATAAATATCATTGGCAGGGAAGGGGTTAACACTAGAGGGCACGGAAGGCGTTAAATGTGTGTCCTAGGGAGTGATTCTAACTGTGGGGGGGAAGGGACTGATGAGGGGAAGAGACCAGTCGGTGTTCCTATATACAAGGAACATACGATCAGTTCTCCTCTCCCCTGATAGGATGTGGATCTGTGTGTATACACACAGATCCATGTCCCTGCTCTGTGATGAGCAATCGCGGGTGCCCGGCGGACATCGCGGCCGACGGGCATGCACACCGGATCCCCAGTGATGCGGCAAGCAATGCCGGGAAGACGAAGACGTCATATGACGTCTGCACAGAGGTAGGAGGAAGGGTTCCTGCCGCCGTCATTTTACAATACGGCGGTAGGCAAGTGGTTAAAGGCAATTTTAAAATCTGTTTCTAATTGGGTCCACATTGTGCTCCCTCCAGCTTTGCCCTGTATATCATTAATACCGGGAACCTTTGTCCAATCAAAAGCAGATGTATGTCCCATTACCCCATCAACAATCAGCCGCATATCTTCTTGTGTATAGTTTCTGCCATTACAAGCTTTTTTTCAAATAACTTATGAATGGGTCATTGAGTGGGTTTAGGACAATGTTTAATTATTCGATAGATGTCCTCAATGTCTATCACGTTTTTAAGCATATCATTACCTATAGTCATAAAAGGGGCATTTAGTTCAATCCCTCCAATGCCATATGGCTTCCCACTTTTAGTTCTATTTGGGCTAAATGTATTAACAATTGCTCTTCCAAATGTTCTTCCGAGTTGTATCATATCAAGATCATCCTCCTGATCTTTTGTTTGTACTACAACAGGGGGAGATTGGGGAGTTGATGTATGCCTCTCTGTTGCTCCTTCTGAGGCGCTATCACTATCCTCAGAATCTTGTGATGTTTGCCTTTGTGGGGTGGCGGGTGCCTGTGTGGCTTGTACCACTGGCTGTAGTGTCTGTGGAGGTGCTTGTTGTTGTGGTGGAGCTTGTGGGGCACCTGGTGGAGGGGGTCTTTGATGGGTGGCATGATATCTAGTAGAGCTGCACGATTAATCACGGAGAATCGTTATCGTAAGTCTCTGACCAGCTGCGATCGCAATTCTGAATTTGTGCGATTCTGACCATTAAGCAATTTGAATGTTTTGAGTTGAAAAGCGCACGCGGCGCCGCCGTGCACCGATCGATGTTGTCCCCTGGGTAATTCCCTGTTTCGGAGCCGAGGGGAAGCCGTCTGAGCCAGCGTGCTGATGTCACTCAGCAAAGAAGAATGTGATTGGTCGGGTAAGTAATGTTTCTTCTTCACAGAGGTCTCGGGGACAAGCGTGGCTGCAGGCTGCAGCACTGAGGAAATGTGAGCTTTTTTTTTTTTTAGAATCATCAAATGCTTAATCTTTCTTTATCTTCAATCAAGTCTCAATTGATCAATCTCTCTGAATTAATCTCTCTCTCTCAATCACTCTCAATCAATCACTCTCAAATTGAGAGAGAGTGATTGAGAGAGAGAGATTAATTCAGAGAGATTGATTAATACGGAGAGATTGATTAATACAGAGATATTGATTAATTGAGAGATTGATTAATTGAGAGATTGAGAGAGAGATTGATTGAGAGTCTCTCTCCTAAAAAAAAAAAAATTACATCGCGAGAATCATGAGAGAATCGTGATCTTTTTATTCTAAGTAAAAAAATCGTGATTCTCATTTTGGCCAGAATCGTACAGCTCTAATATCCAGCAAGAAGATCTATCTTGTCCTTGCTGAGGCTAGGATAGATCTGACTGGTGTAAGGTGGTGGGGATACATGAGAGAAAGGCAAAGGTAGAGCCATGGGATCGTGTCTCTTGACCTCAGATTCCTTCTTATGTTTAAGGTCATACTCTTCCTTAGTTAAATAACTCTTTGCTTTCTTCTGTTTCTTATTATCCCTCTGAAACCAAAATTAAGCCAATTTCCCCCTCCCTCTTTCATGTATTTCATATCCCACTGAGGGTCTCCTGAAAACCATGGGAAAGACTTCTTGTCACCAAGACATAAGCCTTTCACCATATTCATATGAAATTCATCATTATCTCCATCTCAGGGGAAGGGATCACTACTATGCATAGTTTCAGTCCACCCTGCTAAATTTGACACCCAAGGATTTGTAAATTCATAATCATTACCACAAACCCTAGCAACATAATCCTTACAAGTTTCCCCAGGGTTAGGGGGAGATGGAGCCTCTTTACCATGTTCTTGACCCATATTACAGTGAACAAGAGGCTGTCTTACCTTACAGCTTCTTCCACACAACAAATTATCTTATACTTCTATGCGACAGAAAGACAAAGCAAACAGAGGTTTGGTTCACGTGGTGGTTACCTCATTAACTCTTTCTCTCCTTCCCAAAAGGAGTTACAGTACTGTTTTGTCTAATGTTAATGAATCCTCTCTCTAGGACACTCAGGTCTCCCAAAGACCGTTCACACTTTAAGGCATGGTCTGCCTCCTTTCTATATAAATTTTAAGGGACTAAAGCTTTATCAAAGCCGAGGCAAGAAAATAATTAATTAAATAAGACAAAAGTTTACTTACCATGGATGATCGCTTTATGACAGATGAGCCCCCATTTGAAAGGAATTATACACCTTGACGACCACCCTGGTTATGCAGGCCGACCACCGGGACCCTTGGATCCGTGAGACACCACATGACACGAGAAACAAGCTTCAGCTTGTTCATAAGATGTCTGATTTTAATGAGGAAGACAATGGCTTATATGCAAGTAAAACAAAGAAGGAAGGGGCTGAATATATAAGGCATACGTGTCTTAAGGGTTATACAAGCCTACTCAGTACTTCCTTATCATCACAAGTTAGGCTGCTGAAAAGAGAAACAGAAATAGCCTATGTCTTCACAGAAAACAGGAAGCTGTTCCGGGAATCGGCCTAACCACAATAACTGAAAGGAATTGGTTCTATGCAAACTGAAGTTAGGCTGCTTATGGCAAAACTCATACATACAGAAGTTCATTTCTACAAAAAGAAAATGGAGGTGAATCTAAAATGGAGTCACAATTGTTTATACATTCTCTTACACAGTGATCCTCCGGTATTTCTATGCATCACATGTCCCTCTAGTGCCCAGTGTTATCAACTGACATCATGTTTGTGAGCCAAGCTAAAGGGATTGTGGGATGAGTAGTTCCTCAGACTGATAATTGCTTTGCATGACTCTGTACCTGGACTACATATCCCAAGGATCTTTGCTACCATTGGAGAAATTGCTGGGAGGAACTATATAAGAAGCAAAAGCCCTGCGGTCTCTTCCTCCTGAGCCTGACACGAGACAGACCTCTCCGTGCATGGAGATAGAGGTCGTGGCCTACTACGCGGTGTACCATATTCCAACCCGGATGAGAGGGGCCTAGCACTGCTTGCTGTTTTTCAGATATCCATCCAACACCACTTCGGTCACCTGCCAACCTGTCTTCTGAGCTTCACATCAGGAGATCGATATGGCGAATCTGCTGCATGCGTGCCGCTACAGGAGCTGCTGTCCGGAGGGCATTAAATCGGCCTGGTTGTTAGTGAGAGGGCAATCGCCCACCTTTACAAATTCTTTTCTCATGGTTTCACTGAGACACTTTGCACAGACATTTTTACCTTGGGAATACGTTACTGAATCTTTCTTGAACACTGTGCATAGACACCTTTAGCTTCTACCATTTCAAGAAACCTTATTGCTTGCTATTACACCTTATTGGATACAATTAATGAGCTCTTACTGATGAAGACCATCAGATCTGCAACGGGGACATTACTGTCATTACTGTCGTTCTTCACGCCCACACCCCCCGAGCGATATTACCATAATTAGGGGAGGGCATGTGAAGACCGAAGGACTATATTACAGTGTGAAGCGTGCAGCGTCGACACCGTCTTTGAGAACGTCTTATGACGAAACGCGTAAGGCGGAGTTACGCTCACACGTCATACCCGGAAGCGCAGGCCGGAACGCAAGGTGGGATGCACGCTCGTATCTCGTCCCTGGTCCCATCCTTGCTCACAGCGGTGCCTGCATTTAACCTACTATTGTTTTATAACTACGGATTCTTATATTTGTGTACTAATAAACTGGACATACTTCACGACGGAAGCCCCCTGTTTTCTTTCTTTTGGATACAATGGAGAGTTAAACAGATAAACGGTGGGAAGTAGTGGAGGAGCCCGGTTTCTTTGGAACGCACAGCTGAAATCATTGGAGGGATCGCACAGAGCAGAGGAATGACAGCAGGATCTGATTGAAAATAACCACCCCAAGCCAACCACTCTGTCGCTCTGTGCCCCTGTGGGGGTGATTGTCTCTGATGAGTGGGGCAGCAAGGGGGGCGAGCACTTCAAGTCACCATTTGAAATGAACACAGAAGTCACTGCTTAATGTTCCTGAGTCTGAAGAACTGCACATTTATTGAACTTTGCTCATCATACTATCTGGCCAGAGAAACTCTTTGGTTCTTTATCTAGATTATTACGTTTTAAGAGCCTTACTAATATCTGCTGATACATATACAAGGCTGGGAAATTTTATGTCTGATATGGTATTTGTAATTTACTGCAACTTCACTATACAATAGCACAGAGGTCAAAATACTGACATATTAATTAATATCTCTGGGAGCCATATACTTGCTCTGGAATTGACACTTAATATTTAATATATTTGTTTCACTTAAAATGACATTGATCCCTTAGGGGGCGCCATACTGTCACAAAACTTTAGAACTCTGGGGTTAATATCTTTTATATATTTTTACAAAGTTACTCTCAACTTCTACACATGTATTTATATAATTGTGAACACACGAGGCACTTTATTTCACTGGTTTAATACACTAAGACTGTTTAACGTTAAGGAGTTTCACTTATCTTTGGGGATCAAACATCTTACATATGTTGGTAATGTTACCTTATACCACTATAAATTAGATTTTCTCAGTACTAGCGTTAGCCCCTAGGGGGTGCCACATTGTCACAAAACTTTTGATTCTTGGGGTTACTAAAGCCCATACACACTTTTACACATTCACTTTTAATTTTTTCATATATAATTATATGATTTTACTTTTAAACGGCACCCATTCACATTTAACATTTAAGAACTGAACACAAAGCCTATGTCTGATGGTTTTCATTTAATTATTTTTTATCACTAGTGGAATCATTTCTCTCCTCATGCATATGGTAGCTCTAGCATAGACTATAAGTCATTTTCACATAAAGGCTGTAGGAGTTAGCATTTTTTGTTAATACTTGTTTTACAAAAGATTTTATACCCATAATTTATGACTGTCAGTAGGGCAGCGCCAATTTTTCCCAACTACCCTTTATAATTACTGTCATTATTGCTACAGGGGTCCTTACACCATTGCCATTAAGTCTGACCTCTCATTAGGGTTAAGGGTTTATAGGCTGGCCAAGGTTTCCCCTTTAGAAATTTGTCAATATAACCATTTAACGTTATTTATCCTATTAGGTGCAAGCAGAATTCCACTGTACATGTGTATATAATAGACTGTTTTACCTGCAAATATCTTGGCTTGTGTTATTTGGAGGAATTCCTTTGAGTTGGCGCTGTTGCCTAAAACTCAGCGGATCTTTTACCTCCTCATTGTGACAGTATCTTCTTTGAACTGTTCTAGTAAACATTATCAGAACATAAACGCATAGAGTTGTCTGACTTATTGCTTTAAGGTTATGCCAAGATGTCTGAACCCAGAGTGTTAGGCGGGTTGGAATGTTCATCGGGTCATGGCAGTGCACATGAGCAGGTAAATCCAAGCAATGGCATCCCTAGGGGGGGCCAGAGGGGGCCCTGACACCCCCCCCACATTATGCCCCACCATGTGCCCCCCAATTAAAAAAATGATTTATTTATTTATTTTACAAAAAGGCAATGTCTAAGAGGGAGAGTGCCCCCAGTCAGCTCCTGCGGGTGATTCCTCCCCCCTCCCTCTGCTCGCTGACACTGCATAATGCGAGTGCTCACACAGCCACAGCCGCCCGATCTGCTCCTTCCCCTGCATCCTCATTGACAGGGAGAAGAGCTAGTTGCAGGAAGGACTCCACCAGGACTCTTAGTTACTGAAAAAACAGACTGATTTCTCCCGTCCTTAGGACAGGAGAACCAGACTGTAAATTCCAAGAGATGCCAGACCAGCGCTGTCAATAGCAGGGGCAGGACAGCAAGAGGAGGCTGGGGAACCACACAGTGGCAGAACACCAGGGCCCAGTGGCAAGATAACCTTTGCAACCCTGATAGTTCTCCCACTGCTTTGGACCCTTATATTTTCTTGGTATGCTGGTGACATATATCTCTTGTTTTCTGCCACCCTGGGGGGGGGGGGGGGGGGGGGCAATACAGTAGGAAGGGAGCTCACTTATATATAATTGCATTTTATAGTTGCCCCCCTACTTTTGTCCTTGTCCCCCGAAGTGCCCCCCCTACATATGAAAGCTGGAGACGCCACTGAATCCAAGCAGTCCCTTAGGGGGCCGTGCTACATATATTTCTAAAAAAAATGAAGTTATCAACAAAGCCATATTCCTATGTTACCATTATATTGCAGGCTGGCAAATTGTTGCCCTTATAAACTGTAGATAGCCTCCATGGTGCAAATTGAGCACAGGACCCTAGCACTAAAAGGTTGCAATGCTAATAATGCTCACAATCCCATGAATTACAGGGTGAAGGACACTGCTGCAGGACTGTCAGTCATCCCTTCTACATTTCTGTAGTAGAAGGAGCAGACACAATTGTGCTAGCATGAATTTATAGAGCAAACACTCCAGATGGGGGGAACCTGAAGTTCATATGACAGTCAAGCCCCAGCTGTCACAGCTGTATCTGTAGTGAGTCGATATCTTTATTCCATTAACCACTTACCCACTGGGCACTTAAACCCCCTTCCTAACCAGACCAATTTTCAGCTTTCGGTGCTCTCACACTTTGAATGACAATTACTCTGCCATGCAACACTGTACCCATTTGAAATGTTTGTCCTTTTTTTCACACAAATAGAGCTTTCTTTTGGTGGTATTTAATCAATGCTGGGTTTTTTATTTTTTGCGCTATAAATCAAAAAAGACTGAAAATTCGGTAAAAAAAAAAAAAAATTCTTTGTTTCTGTTAAAATGTATTCATTGCAAGTATTGGCAGAGTATTGGCGAGTATTGGCGAGTATTGGCAGAGTATTTGCAGAGTATTAGTGAGTATTGGCAGAGTATTAGCGAGTATTGGCAGAGTATTGCATAGTATTGCAGATTATTGCATAGTGTTGCAGAATATTGCATAGTATGGCAGAGTGTGGCAGAGTATGGGCACTGAGCAGCACTGTGGGTTGGATCTGTAGTACCCATAGCGCTGCAAACGATCTCTCCCTCTCTCCTCTCACACTGTACCGATCAGTACAGAGAGGGGAGGGAGAAACCGGCGTCATGATATGACACCAGTTTGTTTACAAGTTATGCTCCGTCATTTGATGGAGCGATCACGTGGTAAACGGCTGCTATCAGAGGCCATTTACCGTGATTCGCGATGCGCCGGGTCCGGGGATGTTCTCGGGTGCGCGCCCAAGGGGGCGCGCGGGAACGCGAATCTGTGAGGACGTCCATGGACACCCACCCAGATTAAGCCGACTGCGCTGTAGCCGTCTTTCGGCTCTGGCCCTGTCGGCATGTGGTTGAGCAACTGAAAACCAAAAAAAAAAAAAGTTTAAGGGTTTTGTTGCCTCTTACTATATATGAAAAACTTTTTATTCATTTGACTAGAATTTTGTAGAATCTTTATGATTGTCACCAGGGTCGCTGTTAAGAAAAACCCTGAAGCCCTGTACAGTATACCTGACAGCTCTCCTACCCCCGAAAATATCAAAATGATATTTTTTATAAAAATGCACTAAAATCATTTAGTGGACACACAACAGAATTCCTGCCAAATCTAAAAGATAAAACTTACATAAAGTAGTTAATACATAAAACTCTGTGTGTAAATGAGGTCTTGGGGCTCATTCACGTGGGTGCTGTAGCCTATACAGTGTGAATCAGCATTTTTTTTGTGACTGAAACTGTGTACAGGTAGCCTATGTTGCACTATGGGGACACAGTGGCTATACAAACACAGCCGCAGTTTGAATTGAACACTCATTGTGTTCATTCAAAAAAGGAAGGAACCAGTAAATATGACATTTACCAGCCCCACCCCACTCTCCATCGTGAAATGTTCCCCTGTGTCCCGCAGCAGCTGATGGGTAGGAGAGGAGGGGAAGGTGGCAGCACTGCGGGGTGGGGGATTGAGGATGGAAGGATGGGGACTAGGTTAGCCTGGGCAGAACAAGGAAGGCAAGCCTGGACAGGAGGGGGTGATTTTTTTGCGGCGGTGGCAGAATTTACTAGAACTGATCAACTGTAGTTCACCTGAAGAAGCTGAAAGCCGGCAGGAGGTAGAGAAGGAGAAGCAGGCTTTCAGCTGCTGCAGGGGGGGTAAATTACAGGGGGACAGTTCCAGTAAAAGCTGCCCCCATCACACTGATTGCCCCCTCCTATCTAGGTTCCCCTTCCTTCTGCTTTTCAGTTACCCCTTACGGGAGGACTGGTAATACCCCCTTTTCAGTGACCCTGCTTGTCACAAGCAAGCACATATTTTCTGAGCAACAACAAAACATCCAATAATTATTTATTCACCTAACGACTGCTGGACAGAAATAGTATCTGTAATTTTGCCTAATATTTAATGTAGTAAGGCCCCGTTGTTCTAATGAGAACCTCGAGAGGGACAGCTGACATCCTTCTGTGTTGAGTGGGTTACAAGCAGGCCCAGACTGGGCCCAAAAATAGGCCCGGGCATTTTAGACTAAGCAGCCCGGAGGGGGTTGGAGGCGTTCACAGGGGGGGGGGGGAGGCGGTTGGTGACGAAATTTGGGGTTTCAGGATGTGTTGATTTGATTAGGTACCTGTTTTAGTTTAATGTGACAGATTGGGGCCAGTGTAGGTCAGAGCTGCCATATGATGCTGTTTTTTTGTCTTACTTTAACCACTTCCCGCCCGGCCTATAACAGAATGACGGCCGGGAAGTGGTTCTGTTATCCTGACTGGGCATCATATGGCGTCCAGCAGGATAAAATGCCGGCGCGTGCCCGCGGGGGTGCGGTGATCGCAAGTGCGGCGTGTCAGTCTGACACGCTGCATCTCCGATCGTGATAAGAAGCCTCTGACAGAGGCTTCTTACCACGTGATCAGCTGTGACCAATTACAGCTGATCATCGCGAGAACCAGGAAGTTTCGGTAAATGATGGGCGGCTCTCCCTGTCAGAGAGGGGGGGTCTGTGCTGATAATCAGCACATTGATTATCAGCACAACTCCATCAGATGTGCCAATCAGCTGCCAATCAGTGCCCAGCAGTGCCCCAATAATAAAGTCTGCCAGTGCCAATAATAAAGTCTGCCAGTGCCCACCACAGTGCCAATCAGAGCCCATCACAGTGCCAATCAGAGCCCATCACAGTGCCAAACAGAGCCCACCACACTGCCAATCAGTGGCCAGCATTAATACCTGTCAGTACCTGCCCATCAGCGCCATCTATTAGTGTCCATCAATGCCACCTGTCAGTGCTAATCAGTGCCGCATATCAGTGCCGCTGGTTAGTGCCCATCAGTGCTGCCTGTCAGTGTCCATCAATGCCGCCTGTCAGTGCCCATTAGTGCTGCCTGTCAGTGCCCATCATTGCCACTTGTCAGTGCCCATCAGTGCTGCATATCAGTGCCACCTATTGGTGTCCATCAGTGCTGCATATCAGTGCCGTCTATCAGTGCCCATCAATTATACATATCAGTGCCTCCTCATCAGTGCCACCTTATCAGTGCCAACTCATCAGTGCCCATCGGTGCCGCCTCATCAGTGCCCATCAGTGCCAGCTCATCAGTGCCCATCAGTGAAGGAGAAAACTAAATTTTATAACAGAAACAAAGAAAAACTTTTTTTTTTCAAAAATGTCGGTGTTTTTTAGTTTGTTTAGCAAAAAATAAAAACCGCAGGGGTGATCAAATACCACCAAAAGAAAGCTCTATTTGTGGGAAGAAAATTATAAGAATTTAGTTTGGGTACAGTGTTGTATGACCGCGCAATTGTCATTGAAAGTGCGACAGCACTGAAAGCTCAAAATTGTCCTGGGCAGGAAGGGGCAAAAGTGCCTGGTATTGAAGTGGTTAAAGTGGTTGTATACCCTTTTTTTAATTTTTACCTACAGGCTTACCTGTAGGTAAAATTAATATCTCCTAAACCTGTACGGTTTAGGAGATATTCACTTTGTATGCAGCCGCTGACGTCAGCAGCGCATGTGCTGTGAAGGCCTGGCTGAAGGTGCGGCAGACGCTGCCGGACCTTGCCGTGACGTAATTGTGGCTCCATCCACTCACAGCACCGGAGCCATGAACCCAGAAGAAACGCAGAGGGAACATGTCAGCTCACTAGGCGTGGACCGGGTTCAGATGCCGAGGCCTCGTTCTAAGGTGAGTATTTAATAATGCCAGTTATAAATTATTACTCACAGAGCCAAATATAAATTATTACTCACAGAGCCAATTATAAATTATTACTCACAGAGCCAGTTATAAATTATTACTCACAGAGCCAGTTATAAATTATTACTCACAGAGCCAATTATCAACTCACAGAGCCAGTTATAAATTATTACTCACAGAGCCATTTATAGTATAAACTGTTACTCACAGAGCCAGTTATAAATTATTACTCACAGAGCCAGTTATAAATTATTAACCACAGAGCCAATTACTCAGAGAGCCAGTTATAGTATAAATTATTACTCACAGAGCCAATTATTACTCACAGAGCCAGTTATAGTACAAATTATTACTCACAGAGCCAATTATAAATTATTACTCACAGAGCCAGGCAATAAATTATTACTCACAGAGCCAATTAAAAAAAAGATCACAGTTACTATTAAGGTAAGGAGCACTCTCTTGCCCTGGAGCATCAGATCTAACCCCTTCACCGGCGGGAAGAGAAGTGGGCGTACACTAGCTTCCCTATATGCGGCTGCAGCACCTCGCCGGCTTTCATGTGCAGGAGGCGAGTATGAGACCCGCCTCCCACACTCGCAAGCCAGCAAGGTGCTGCGGCAAGGTAGGAAGGTAGTGGCCTCGGCTCCTCCTCTCCTGGCATCCTGGTTGCCAGGTGACGGTGGCTGTGGGGCGCATGCGAGAATCGTGACTTTCAGTTGCCATGGTGGGCGGGGGAATGGAGAGACTTTCTGATCCTCCCACCACGGCAAAAACGTGCATAATTATCCACCCGGGGCTGGCCCTGCCAGCGCGAACCGCGCCTTTCAGTTGCCATGGTGGGCGGGCTAATGGAGAGGCTTTCCGATCCTCCCACCACGGCATGTATGTGCATAATTATAAACCCGCGGCCGGCCCTGCCAGCTCTTTTTAAAACTTGCGGCCCTGTGACCTCCGGCCCACTGGGCAAACGCCCTATGGTCAGTCCGGGCCTGGTTACAAGGCATGGTCGGTGTAATGCAAGATAGGTTCATGGGCGCTAAACACTTCTTGAATGCAAAGAGATTTATTTTCTCTTGAACAGAACTGTGGGAGAGAGGGTTTAGGGCTAGGACACCCTTTAGTAGTTGCAATGTTAGTTAGCAGACTCTGAGACTTCCATAGGTAGACAGCCATGCAGGGAAACGCACCCAGCTGGACACCACATCTGGATGTGTTGGAGAGCTGTCTCCTATGGCAACAGTCTTATAACAGTTTCTAACACAAGTTGTAACAAACTTCTGTACTTCCTATACAATCACTTCTTGTAGATCTTCACGCCACTGAGCTCCCAGTCTCTCTCACTAGACTTGCCGATCCACTACCACTGGATCTCCTGAGCGCCTCCAACCTTCTCACTGAATATCTTCCTCAAGCTTTACCCCCGCTTCCCTGCTGGGTCCCTAGCTTGGCACTCACAGATACTCCTCAAGCTTCACCCCACTGGCCTGCTCAGTCCCTGGCTTGGCACACAAGGCTGCTCTGCAAGCATCACTTCCGCTGGCTGGGTCCCTTGCTTGACACCTGCTGAAGTTTCCCAATTCTTCACCATTCCTGGTTGGTGAGAATACTGCTCCGGTACTTGCTTCAGCTACTCACTGTGGTCCCTGGTATTAAGGTGGTTGGTCCCTTAGTGGCGACAGCTTCCCCTCTACCTCCGACCACGACAGGTTCTCCAGTCGGCAGAACCATCACTTATGGTTGGACTGCAAACCGCAGTTCCAGTCCTACGCTGCTCTCTTGCTTTTGGATAGGCCCTCAGACAGCCTAGCAGCCAGATGTCCCCGGGATAGGCCTCAGGCTCTGGCCTAGCAGCTCGGAGCACCACAACACACGTCCACCCAGACAGCCGTCAAGGTGGCACAGAACCCCCATCACCTGACCTCACCCAAATAAATAGGCTCTCCCAGCAGGCCAAGGGACCCAAGAAGATCAATGCCCATTGGTTAAAATACCATATCTATTCCTAATCTGTCCTTTTAATGCCCTTGTCTTATCTAATGTCACCAAATACCGGCCATCTAGTGACAGAAGAGATAAGTGCAGCAATTCCATAATTAGGGTGGAATCAATTGATCCCCTATCAATTGGCCAAGGCAACTATACCTGGCAGGTAAATTTACTAGCAACCCTGCCTAACCATCAGGGTGCTACATTTAAAGTGGAATTTTAGGGGGAAAAAATAAAAATTGGCAAACAGACCGTTTTTTTAATGCAGAGTAGAAATGCTATGTCCTTACCTGTACAAAAAAGCAAGCCACTGCCCCCACCTATAACTGGCCCTTGCAGCAAGGAGAATTGGAGGGCAACATATGTTAGAAAAAAGCCAAGGAAAAATCCAAGGAAAATTCCAAGCTCACTTACCGACCAGCTTGCGGACAACCAAATTAACCTAACAGTATGTGTTAAAAACAGGGGTTTAGTCTGCACGCATGTATTTGCAAAGAGAATGGATAGTATCACTTTAATGGCACCACAACGCACTTACCCTAAAAGTATATGCACCTTTTTTGGTGCATTTTAGTGCACTAATGGGCTTTCTGTTGACACACTGCAAAGGTGTGAACATAACCTCAAGGATACGTTACTACTAATGTTCATTGCCTGTATGGCAGCCCTCAAAATTTTCACTCGTCTGCCGGTAGGCAAGGTGGAACGGGAGCCGATTCCCCTCCCAGCCTCTGCCCTCTGTCATTCTCTTAGCAGGGCCTGGCATACAGGGGGAGTCGGCAAAGAATTAGATAAGGTGGGGGTGGGGAAGGGGGTTGGGCGGGAGCTGACAAAGTTTATTTTTCTTATTAACAAGCTGGTGATTGGTTGATAAGGATCACCTAGCAACCGATCACCAGCTTGTTAATAGGAAAAGTTAACTTTGGCAGCTCCTGCTCCCCTGTCCAGTGCTGTGCTCCGCTGTAAGTCTCTCTGCATCCTAAATCAGTGAAAGTGTCATTCATTGGTTTTCATACTTTTAATGCTATATTTAAAGTGGAGCTCCACCCAAAAGGGAAGTTCCGATTGTTCACACCCTCCCTTCACTGCCACATTTGCCATTTTTTTGGGGGGGAGTGGGTACCTGGTTTTGACAGGTACCCATTCCCATTTCAGGTAAGATCCCCGACCTACGACATTTCCAGCCCCTCCTCCTTCCCCCCACTGTCTTCTGGGACACACACATGGGTGCTCCAGAAAAGCACATGCAATAGAAATCTGGCTGGGAAGCCTGAAGGCTTCACTGCTGGTTTCCCTTACTTACAATGCCGGCGCCTGCACCTGAAGCCGACTGACAAATCGGCTTGGGGTGTCGACATTGCAGGAACCCTGAACAGGTAGGTGTCCTTTATTAAAAGTCAGCAGCTACAGCATTTGTAGCTGCTGACTTAAAAAAAAAAAATTCTGACTCCTCTTTAATATAGCATTAAAATATTTACTTAACAAGGCAGTAATGATGTGTACAGTGCTTATAGTAGCCAATCATATTTTATTCTTATTTTATTTAGTTATAGTTTTATTATAGTAAGATCAATAAAATATGCTTTATGTTAAATATTGTTAAAGTTGTTGTTGTTAATATTTATTTTTGTAACTTAATTCTGCATAAAACGTTTAACAGTGTCATTTCATGAGATAATTTACGAGGGCATGTTTTATGGGCGGGATTCTGGTGGGGCAGGGTAGAGGTTGGGTGGGGCAACTGGTGGTGAGTACCTCTTAAAGTGTTACTAATCCCAGTAATATGAAAATAGTTAATCTGCCCCCCACAGTGCCCACAGCTTATAAATCTTCTTTTTACTTAAAAAATATTGCTACTATATACCTTTTTGGCTGATCGGTATACCACAGTCAGTGATAAACTGCAGAGTTTCTCCAGTGCTGAGAGTTCAGGAAGGTGGAGATTTCCACCACTTCAGCCTGTATACACGCCCACACGTGTGATGTCAATATCATGTGACCTGGCTATCTCTTAGAACAAGTAAGAACAAGTAAATGTTCTCTCCAGCATAAAATACACAACTGAGCATGTGCAGGTTGGCTATTGGCTGTGTGTTAGATGGCTTTCCCCAGATAGACATTGCAGGCGGGAAGGATCTATGCCAGGCATGTCCAAAGTCCAGGCCGTGGGCCAATTGCAACCCACGTTCCGGTTTCAAACGGCCCCACTGGTAATTTGGATATATATATCTTTTGTGGCCCTCAACGAATCCCCGAGCGCCGTGGGGGCCACAAAAGATATATACCCGTATTTATCCGTGGCTCTGAGGGGACAGGGAGGGGGCGGGACAAGTGCCGACAGATTACATTCAGGAGAATCTCCTGTTTACTCAGTGGCCTATAATAGGAAGTCCCGTTTCCTGGGCTGCCATTGGACGACTGTTCTGTCTGTCATAGGAGGCGGGACTTTGTATTAAAGAGGCCGCAGAGTATACAGGAGCGTTTAGCCGCGTTTCGTTTACAGGCGTTTTTCACTTTTGGCTATTTTTTTTAAACACAAATGTGGCAAAACGCCGCTAAACGTGACATGTAAACGCAGCAAAACTGACATTTTAAAAGTGGGCTACTATCTGTCAAGTTAAATAGTTCAGGAGAGGTTGTAAAAACGTCTCGTGTACATGAAACCTTATAGTGCTGCTTTGTCCTGTCTATTTCTGCCTTGCAGTAGTGCGCCATCAGTCCTCCCCCACCCTGTCCCTGGACTCCAGGGAGAACATGGTATACTACAAATAATAATTAAAAAAAAACCTTTGCAATTTATGTGTAACATCGCAGGTCAGACAGACCAAAGTGGGTCCTGTGTCTGATCTACTACATCACAGAATGGTCTCAGACGTTTCCTCAACAATTCCCGGCACTCATGAATTACTTGTGACACACAGGGCCGAAGACAGAAATGAAAGACTGGAAGTGATTCATTTTGTATATATTCTCTTCACACAAGATGATGGATTCATGAATGATGAATAAATAAATGTTATACAGGTATAGGACCTATTATCTGGAATGCTGGGGTTTTCTGGTCAGAGTTTTTTCTTGAATATATATACACACACACACACACACACACACACAAAAAAAAGATTATTTTATACAAAAAATATTCTTTAACTTTATAGCCATCCAGTTTTGTATTGATGCATTTTACTTTGTGTCATCTACTTGCTTTAAAACTGAACTCCAGCAATTAAAAAAATACTACTACTGCAGTGTTCCCCCAGCCCTCCACACTGCAAGGGTTAAATGCTTGTCAACTCTAGGATGGCGGTCTCTAGACTGTGGCCTGTGGGCAAGATGCAGTCCTTTGCTGGCCTTTTTTCTGGTCCTTGAGGTACTATTACTCCCATTGATAAGATGACACTATTCCTCCCATTGACACCAACAATACAGCCCTGTTCCTTCTACAGAAATAAGTGATTAGGCACAATTACTCCTAATGATACCAAGCATGGGGCACTATTCCTCCTCCTACTGACCACAGGCACTATGTCCTTTTTTTTCCTCCCACCGATGCATTGGTGATGCTGGGACATTAGAACTCCTGTCAAGTTTTTATCATTGTCTGTGTCCCTGATAGAGAGAGTCACTCCATTTTTCCTGGTAACCGCTGTCACTGGGAATTAAAATTAGACAAAATCCAAACTTGCCACTAAAAGGAGTGAAAATCTTTCACCGATCCTACTTGTTCTGGTGACAACTGAACAATAATTTATTTTACTCTGGAGAGATTTCCTCTCAGTTCCTATTGTATCTACAGAACAGGAAGTGAGGAGGAATCTCCATAATATCACATAGATAGCAAACATAAACTTGCCTGGGGATTTACTATGCCTTGCTTTTGGCTTTTGAACAGTTTATCTTCAAGTTTTCCCAAAGTCCTTTCCCCCTTATTAGTCTTAATTCCTCGAATATGGTATCATCTACCAAAACTGAGATCAGATTGCATGCAGCCTGTCATGTTGTAAAATATAACATTAGGTAGGAATGGAGCCAAGGGTCCCACTGCAATAAAATGTTCTAATAAACCAAGTATTTTGAAAGTTAAAGCTATTATGGCTGTCGAGGCTAAATTCAATAGAAAGCTGTACTGCACTAGGATTAATGAGATTATCCACTTCGGTGGTGTAATATTTATTAAAACACTTGAAGTATCCATTTGTTTGTAGTAAATTGCAAACACTTTAATATTTCAGCCACTGATTGGCTACAGTCTATGCACATTATTTTCATTACTGTTTAGAAATATTAAATACATTATATTTTTAATACATTATAAAAGAAATAAAAACAAGAAAATAATTGTACTGGTGCAAACAGCAGTTAATTGAATCTACTTTTATAACTAGACAACTAGAGTATTAAGCTGAATTTTGATTCATGTATGGGCAGGGTGGTTGTACAGAAATCGATCTACCCATCAATTTCTGTACAACTGCCCTGTTGGAAAACTTCCCCTCGATCAGTGCCGCCGGCTATAGACTGCAATGTTGATCAGTGTATTCTGATGGCGGAAAAGACTCCCTGCTATCAGAATACCAAGGCTCAACAAGGAAGCTTCCCCTATCCAACTTGAATGTGTGGATATTGGAATCAATCACTGTGGGTTGAATAAAAAAATCCCTTTTTTAAATGTATTTAATACATTAAAAATGAAATAAAAACAAGAAAATAATTGTACTGGTGCAAACAGCAGTTAATTGAATCTACTTTTATAACTAGACAACTAGAGTATTAAGCTGGCTGAATTTTGATCCATGTATGGGCAGGGTGGTTGTACAGAAATCGATCTACCCATCAATTTCTGTACAACTGCCCTGTTGGAAAACTTCCCCTCGATCAGTGCCGCCAGCTATAGCCCGCAATGTTGATCAGTGTATTCTGATGGCGGAATTGACTCCCTGCTATCAGAATACCAAGGCTCAACAAGGAAGCTTTCCCTATCCAATTCAAATGTGTGGATGGAGGAATCAATCACTGTGGGTTGAATAAATTATTCTTATTTAGAATACTATGTCCACCTCTGGCGACCTCAATTTCAAAAAAGATGTTTATAATAAAAAACAAGTCCAGGGCAAGGGAAACAATAATGGTGAAGGGTCGGAAGAAATAAGACCAGGAGAGACTGCAGAAACTTCCCTCTCCTCTTCTATTTTTGGCACTATATTTGGCATATTTTGGTACCTGGTTTTGATAGGTAAGCACTCCCATTTTCGCTGGATCACCATGGTGATGCTGACATTTAAAAAGGACACTTACCTGTCCAGGGAAACCGTGCTGTCGGCCCCTCGAGGCCGATTCGTCCACCGGTTCAGGTGCAGGTGCCGCCATTCCAATGGTTTCCTACTGGGCATGCGTGAGCAACACGGGGCTTTGTGAATGGCCAGCTCGTCTGTCTGGGATACACACAGGTCCCAAAGGGCAGTGGAGGAGAAGGAGGAGGGCTCGCTGCAGAAGAGGACGTGACGTACTGCGCCACGGCCAGGCTAAGATGGAAGTAATATTATTCTTTCTAAAAAGGTAGGTAAGAAAAAAAATAGATATCCAAAAACGAGGAGTGGAGGGGTGGTCTTTAGTTTAAGACCACCTTGTAAAAGTGGGTGGAACTCCGCTTCAAAGTGGAACTAAACCCTCCCAACCTTTACAGCCAAGGAGGCTGCCTCTGTTTGATCTGCATTTGCCTTGGTGCTGCACATTTGCTAAGTTTTGACATCAACTGTTTGATGGCTTGACAGTTTGGTTGAAAGCATAAACAAACGTGTCAGTTATCATTTGAGGCATGCCTTGAATATAATGGTTTTCGGAAACTATTATTTCAATGGGTTAAGTTCCGCTTTAACAGATAACGGAAAAATAACAGACTTAGTGGCAGGATCATCAAGTAAAGTAAAGGAAAAATCATCATTCATCTAAGAATTGGTAAGCTGTAATATAATACAGTTTTGTTTTTGGGTTTAATGCCACTTTAACCACTTAAGGACTGAGCCTCTTTCTGAGATTTGTTGTTTACAAGTTAAAAACAGTTTTTTTTGCTAGAAAATTACTTAGAACCCCCAAACATTATACATTTATACATCTAACACCCTAGAAAATAAAATGGCGGTCGTTGCAATACTTTCTGTCACACCATATTTGTGCAGCGGTCTTACAAGCGCACATTTTTTGGAAAAAATACACTTTCTTGAATTAAAAAAGAAGACAACAGTAAAGTTAGCCCAATTTTTTTGATATTGTGAAAGATGATGTTACGCCGAGTAAATTGATACCCAACATGTCACGCTTGAAAATTGCGCCTGCTCGTGGAATGGCGACAAACATTTACCATTAAATATCTCCATAGGCAAAGTTTAAAAAATTCTACAGGTTGCATGTTTTGAGTTACAGAGGAGATCTAGGGCTAGAATTATTGCTCTTGCTCTACCGATCGCGATGATACCTCACATGTGTGGTTTGAACACTGTTTTCTTATACAGACGCTACTCACGTATGCGTTCGCTTCTGCGAGCTCGTTGGGACGGGGCGCGTTTAAAAAATTTTTTATTATTATTTATTTTACCTTTTGTTTATTTATTTTTTTTTAAATGTCACTTTTATTCCTATTAAAAGGAATGTAAACATCCCTTGTAATAGAAAAAAGCATGACAGGACCTCTTAAATATGACATCTGGGGTCAAAAATACCTCAGATCTCATATTTACACTAAAATGCAATAAAAAAAAAAATTGTCAGTTAAAAAAATCATTAAAAAAAAATGGCTCTTTAAGAGCTGTGGGCAGAAGTGACAATTTGACGTCGCTTCCGCCCAGCAATTGTATGGAGACGGGTGGGGGCCATCTTCCCCTCACTCGTCTCCATACCTAACAGGAGACAAGACGCGATCACCTCGCGGGCACCATAGCGCAGTGGCAGAGGGCCCTCTCCCGCCGCCAATAAAAGTGACCTCATGGTGAATCCGCCGCAGAGAACACTTTTATTTTGTAGCGGACCGCCCGCTGAAGAAGAGGATACTACTTAGCTGCTGCCATAAAGATATCCTCCTTCAAACAACTGACGTAAAACTGAGGCGGGCGGTCCGTAAGTGGTTAAGGGTGTAAAGGGCAGTATTTTCAGTATGAAGCTGGAATCAAAAACTGAGTGACGTGACCCCAAACTAGCAGGAGGAATGAATACAAGGCTTCCTATGATTGACCGAGGTGGAGATTGTGAGGTCATTCATCTGCCTCTCCACCTCAACCAATCAGAGGAAGCCTTGTTTTCATTGATAAAAATAGAAGGCCTCCTGTGAATGGCTGAGCAGTGCTTAGCCTGCCTCATTTTTGCTCCAGCAGTAGATACAAACAACTGCCAGAACACAGCGCTCCATACTGTATGTATCTGATGCTACATACAGTTTATACAGCGCTGAAAGCAGGCGCATCTGTTAGTAAAGGAAACAGTTCATTTGGGCCAGCTTGGCCTGAATAAACTATTTAAAGTGAAAGCAAACTTGGAATTAGGCTTTAATGGAGACACCTCTGATGTCTGCTTATCTTGTGCGAATCAATAATGTTTGGGAAGATTTGTTATGTTCACTGAAGATTGTTATGCAACACTGCAGGCACCCAAAGTTAGCCAGCACTTTCCACATCCATGTGCATAAGCACCCTAATGTGGAACTAAACCCATCAATTTAACAGTTTCAAAAAACTGTTATATTCCTCACATTTGCTTGTGCTCTCAACCAAACTGTCAAACCATCAAATGTCTGGAGTCATAACTGATCACATCATGGCAGTTACAGATCAAACAAAGCTAAGATGGCAGCTTCCTTGGCTGAAAATGAGGGTTTAGTTTCGCTTTAAAGGAAAACTATACACAAAAACATAAAATATTTCATTCAAAGCTGAACTGCAGGAAAACAGCTAAATAAAAGTTTATAATATAATAATAATAAGTTATAATAAGCCTGTTATACAGCCAAAGGGATTGTAATACTAAAACAGGGTAATAAAACAGATTCAAGCAATAATACAAATTCTCCATGAAAAAATACAATTTAAGTAACACGTCATTGTAATACAGAAAACCCATAGTAAGGATATATGTGAGCTGTCATTGTTGACCTCTTCTGAAAATACAAATTCCCTTGTTGTCACCATGATCCTGTGTTTTCAGTACTCTCAAAATCACTGACCTGTAATGGGTATGCAGAATAGGAGTTCTGTCTTTTTCTGACACACATGTTTGTTCATAATCAGTGAATCAGAAAGTATTGAAGTACAAGCCAGTGAAATAACTAGCAATTTTAAAGGGAGTGAAAGGCTATTGTTTTGCACTATGTTACATGTTTCACCCGTATTTAGGGTGTAACATGTAACATGGTGCAAATAAGCCCCCCACTCCTGTTACAGCATGCAGGGGTTCTTCCCCCCTGCAGCAGCTGTCACTTTAAAAATTTGCAGGGCTTCCCCTGCTCGGCTACATCATTCATTCACAGAGATCTATGAATGAATGAACTACAAGTCCTGTCTGCCACCATGCTCCGAATAGACAAAGTGACAGAGTCTCTTTAACCACTTAGGCCCCTTTCACACTGGGGTGGTTTGCAGGCTTTATTGCGCTAAAAATAGCACGTGCAAACCGCCCCAAAACAGCCTCCGCTGTTTGTTCAGTGTGAAAGCCCCAGGGCTTTCACACTGAAGCGGTGCACTGGCAGGAGAAGAAAAAATCTCCTGTCAGCCGCATCTTTGGAGCGGTGAAGGAGCGGTGTATTCACCGCTCCTTCACCGCTCCTGCCCATTGAAATCAATGGGACAGCGCGGCTATACCGCGGCAATACCGCGGCTATAGCCGCGCTATAGCCGCGCTATACGAGTGGATTTAACCCTTTTTCGGCCGCCAGCGGGGGGTTAAAACCGCACCGCTAGCGGCCGAATACCGCGGTAAAACAGCGCTAAAAATAGCGCTGTTTTACCGCCGACGCCCCCTACCGCCCCAGTGTGAAAGGGGCCTTAAGCTCCGGAAGGATTTGCCCCCTTAATAACCGTTTCTTGTGATACGGCACTGCGTAGCTTTAACAAAATTGACATATTTTTTCCCCCACCAATAGAGCTTTCTTTTGGTGTATTTGATCACTTCTGCAGTTTTTATTTTTTGCGCTATAAACAAAAACAGAGCGACGATTTTGAAAAAAACGCAATATTTTTTACTTTTTGCTATAATAAATATCCCCCCCCCAAAAATATAAAAAAAACAAATCTCTTCCTCAGTTTAGGCCGATATGTATTCTACATATTTTTGGTAAAAAAAATTGCAATAAGCGTTTATTGATTGGTTTGCGCAAAAAAGCACCTACAAAATAGGGGATATATTTATGGCATTTTTTTTTTTTTTTTATTACTAGTAATGGTGGCGATCTGCGATTTTTATTGAGACTGTGACATTGCAACCAGCAGGTCGGACACCTTTGACAATTTTTAGGGACCGTTGACATTTATACAGCAATCAGAGCTAAAAATAGGCACTGATTACTGTATAAATGTCACTGGCAGGGAAGAGGTTAACAGTAGGGGGTGATCAAGGGTTAAATTTTGTGTCAGAAAAATTATAAAATACCGCGCTTCCCTATACCCCCCAAGCTGCAGTCCTAATCCTCAGGTAAAAGAATCAAGTAAGTATAGCAATAAAAAGAACTGCGCTAAAAAAGTAAATAAATTAAATTGAATTAAAATAAATTAAAATAAATGGATACACAAAATAACTCAGAAAATGTATTGCATTCCCCTATTAATCACATCTGTGAACCCAAGTAACCACACAATACCAATCAGATATCTTGATATATCAGAAATTATCGTGAAGCACTTAATTCAAAATAGACAAGTGACAGAAATCCAAAAAGTCTGTGACAATAGAAATGGCTCAGGAAATCAGCAGTCCTTAGTGTAAAACAAATCCACCGATAGTGATTGAAGACTTTTAGTGAAAAAGCATCTCGTGAACAGAATCCACCACCTATAACAATATGTGCTTACCAGAGGTAAGCTATAATGGAGCTTATGTTCGAAATCCACTCCGTGGGGACACCAACATCGATCTCAGCATGGAGGAGGACCACCCGAAACCCACCAATAGAAGGGTCGATTATTCAGCAATGGACACCCAGGGAAATAAAAAGTATATCCTCCATAGTGTGAATCCGTATAAAGCAATTTATTTGAAAGATAAAAATAACGCACTTACTACAAATAGCGAGTAAACAGCGTATGATACCAATCAGCCGGCCGGCCTGCATACACCCGTTCACTGTAAACTGGAAACGATGACGTCAGCGCGTCTGCCTTCCTTTGTTAAATTTTGTGTGTCCTAGGGAGTGATTCTAACTGTGGGGGGATGGGATAGCAAATCTGTCTCCTCTCTCCTGACAGAACGGAGATCTGTCTGTTTACATTGACAGATCTCTGTTCTGTCTCTCTCAGGAGCGATCGCGGATGCCTGGCATGCGCATTTGCTTCGTAGTCGTGCTCCCTAGTGGTCTTAAAGCGGCAGACGTACAACTACGGCGATTTGCCCAAGGGAGCCGACCTGCCGCAATCTTCTGGGACACGTCACAGGTCCCAGAAGATTGCCCGACCATTCACAACGCACAGCACCGACCCACGGCTTGTGGGTCGGTCTGTCTTCCCCTGCTTCTCCCCCGGCCGTGCATTTCCTCCCTCCTCCCCCTTGGCCAATAAGATCGCTTCTCCTTTGGGCCAATCGGGAAACCGGTCTCACAACCTGCTTCCTGATTGGCTGGGAGGAGAATCAGTGTGAGAATAGCGAATATTAATTTTCTATTCTCACACAACTGGGTGGGCTCAGGGCGCAGTGCTCGCAGTGTCCACCCTTTTTTGAAGCCTATTAGAGTCTCTGGCTCTAATCACCTGCATGTAGATAAGGGGCCAGACACATGGATAGGGGGGCAGCGCCCATGCGCCCCTAATGGAAACATGGATGGGGCGGAGCCCCACAGTCCCTAATGGACAGACCGCGACTGACCCCTCCTGCTTTCCTTGACAAAAGGCTATGCCTCCTGTGATATGTGATGTATATATCCCGGGAGGCACAGCGGGCGTTAATGCTGAGAAGCATAGGCGTGTCTTAACCAACTATTAAACAAAAAAAACCTTGCCCTCCAAAAAAGACACATAGACTGATTTAAGTTAAAAATAGGGCAAGGCCACAGCTTTATTGAACCTACCAACAGTAACAACATTCAAAATTCCACATACCAATGCCAGTCACAGCTATATCATGAGCATTCATAACAAAACACAGATAGTCTAAGAGGCCTGTCTCCACCATCAGTGCGAGACAGGCATTAAACTGACTGTTCTGTCCACCAGATGTTTTATACTGGTTATTTGTACCTCTGTTGTTAAATTTACATGCAAAATGTGTAATTTACTTAAGACAATCATGTATGTGGTGTGCAGGCTCCATCTAGCGTTACTTTTTGGTATTGCTGCAGTTCTGTTTATTTGTATGTGTAACTAAGAAAGTTGTCAGCAAGCAGGGAATTCTGGGTAGAATCTTAGCAGGAACTGAAACAGCCACCATTTTGTGAGAAGACATTCAGGAAACAACACGTGTATTTCTCTATCTATCGCCATCACCCCTTAGAGAACTTAAAAAGTACGTTTTTACTATCCCATCTTGTACTGTATATCGTTGTTTATGCAATGTATGCTGTATTGTATGCAATATTATACTTATTGAGGTCTATTTCTGTTATTTTGTAGTTTCACCTGGCTTGTTCTAATAAAACTGAGATCAAAGAAATATGGTATCTACAGTTATTGGGATAAGAAGGTTTAGCTATCTGCTCCTTGAGACAGAACACTGACCCCAGAAATAAATTTGAGGGCATAGTCCATAAAGCAAGATCAATCGCTGGCAAGGTAAAAACTGCCAATAAAACTGTGATGAAACTCACAACGGGCAGGTGGGTGGGCAACTCTTGGGCAAACGTTAGAATCTACTCAGAGTAGTGGTGAAGTGCCCCTGCATAGCCTTTTCTAGAGTTCAGGCTCCACCCAGTCATGCCTTCATGGCCAACCCCAGCTGAGCCACTTAACCTCCCTGTTTAGGTTGATGCCCATGTAGATGCCAAGGTTCACACAGTCAAGGATTATAAAGAACAGGGGCTTTGAGGTAACCAACCTCGGGATTTTAATGGTGTTTATATCCTAAATATCAAGTCATCAATAGTTTGAATAAAATGAAATTTCTTTATTTAAACATAAGACATGATTTAATACAGAATTTTTTTTTTCTTTTAAATTCAGTGACATATCACAAAACGATACCACTTTTCTCATGTTTCGCTCATTGGAGCTTCTTCAGGAGACTTGTCATGTGGCATCATATTAGACCAAATTGACAATCGAAATGTGTATATCACTCGGGATTCAAATCAATGAAATGTATATCCTATAGGTTGCTCTCCTTCAAGAGATGGGTCTTCAAAGAGTGTTTGCAGAGATATACAAAAAGGATCAGTAGGGTGGGTCCTTTCTGAAAATATTAATTAGTAGAATCAATATTATCCATGGATCGGTCACTTTGCTGCCGGCTACAGAACGAGCCAGGCGGGAGGTATACCTCCTTTCCCCGTCAACCTTCTAATTGCTCCTTTATCATTACCAGGTTTTTTACCTGATACTTACCCTAGGACCTGGCTTGCCCTGGATGCAAATCCTATGCAAATCCTTTGCACTGAGCACTTTGTGATTTTTTCTATTCTGTACATTCCGCTTTTTTAGTGAATTTTCCCAAGTATCACTGCGGATGTGATCCATGGATAATATTGATTCTACTAATTAATATTTTCAGAAAGGACCCACCCTACTGATCCTTTTTTGTATATCTCTGCAAACACTCTTTGAAGACCCATCTCTTGAAGGAAAGCAACCCATAGGATATACATTTCATTGATTTTAATCCCGAGTGATATACACATTTTGATTGTCAATTTGGTCTAATATGATGCCATAACAAGTTTCCTGAAGAAGCTCCAATGAGTGAAACATGTTGAGAAAAGTGGTATCTTTTTGTGATATGTCACTGAATTAAAAAAAAAAAAAATTCTGTATTAAATCATGTCTTGTGATTTTTTTTTAACAATGTTTAAATAAAGAAATTTAATTTTATTCAAATTATTGATGACTTGATATTTAGGATATAAACACCATTAAAATCCAGAGGTTGGTTACCTCAAAGCCCCTGTTCTTTATTTGCTCAAATATTTGGGATGTGGTGTTCTTATATTTGGTCCCTCCTTTCCTAGTTTTCTTCATTTACAGTCAAGGCTTACTTTCTTTTGGGGGGAGGTCAAGCGGCCTTCATTGTGCGTGTCATTCACCTAAGGCAAGTGATGCACATAGGGAGGCAGGGCAGACATTCTATAAAAATAAATAAATAAATAAATGAAACAGAGGACTTGAGGAGGACTGGAGGAAGGGTGGAGAGGCAGGATCGAGCTTGGGAGGCTGAAGGTCCGCTTTAAAGCTTGTCTGGCCTGGAACATTGCTGATGTTCTGCTGATGCTGATTAATATATATATACAGACAGTCTCGTGTGTGTGTATATATATATACGGCATCCAGTTCAGCTATATCTAACTGCAGGCCATTCCTGCTGTAATTTTTCTAATATACATCAGGCAGGCAGGTTATTCAGTTAGCTGCAATGTATTTAATATATATATATATATATATATATATATATATATATATATATATATATATATATACAGTCAGTCTCATATATATATATATATATATATATATATATATATATATATATATCCACTGCATCCAGTGTAGCAAAGCATATATATCTGTCTGCAGGCCATTCCTGGTGTTCTTTTTCTAATATACTTCAGGCGGTGTACACAGTACACAGTACCGTGCACCCATAGTGCAGTTGCTACTACTTTTCTGGTGATGCACACAATACAGTACACCCATAGTTGTTATTACACTTCTGGTGGTGTACACAGTACCGTGCACCCATAGTGCAGTTGCTACTACTTTTCTGGTGGTGTACACAGTACACAATACATACAGTACAGCCATAGTTGCTATTAGACTTCTGGTGGTGTACACAATACCATGCACCCCTAGTGCAGTTGCTACTACTTTTCTGGTGGTGTACACAGTACACAATATATACAGTACAGCCATAGTTGTTGTTAGACTTCTGGTGGTGTACACAATACCGTACTCCCCTAGTGCAGTTGCTACTAGTTTTTTGGTGGTGTACACAATACATACAGTACACCCATAGTTGTTATTACACTTCTGTTGGTGCACACAGTACCGTGCACCCCTACTGCAGTTGCTACTACTTTTCTGGTGGTGTATACAATACATACAGTGCACCCATAGTTTTAATTACACTTCTGTTGGTGTACACAGTACCGTAAACCCATAGTGCAGTTGCTACTTTTCTGGTGGTCTACACAGTAAACAATGCATACAGTACACACATAGTTGTTATTACACTTCTGTTGGTGTACACAGTACCGTGCACCCATAGTGCAGTTGCTACTACTTTTCTGGTGGTGTACACAGTACACAATACATACAGTACAGCCATAGTTGTTGTTAGACTTCTGGTGGTGTACACAATACCGTACTCCCCTAGTGCAGTTGCTACTACTTTTCTGGTGGTGTACACAATACATACAGTACACCCATAGTTGTTATTACACTTCTGTTGGTGTACACAGTACCGTGCACCCCTAGTGCAGTTGCTACTACTTTTCTGGTGGTGTACACAGTACACAATACATACAGTGCACCCATAGTTGCTATTAGACTTCTGGTGGTGTGCACAATACCGTTCACCCCTAGTGCAGTTGCTACTACTTGTCTGGTGGTGTACACAATATATACAGTGCACCCATAGTTGTTATTACACTTCTGTTGGTGTACACAGTACCGTGTACCCCTAGTGCAGTTGCTACTACTTTTCTGGTGGTGTACACAGTACACAATACATACAGTGCACCCATAGTTGCTATTAGACTTCTGGTGGTGTACACAATACCGTTCACCCCTAGTGCAGTTGCTACTACTTTTCTGATGGTGTACACAATACAGTACACCCATAGTTGTTATTACACTTCAGTTGGTGTACACAATACCGTGAACCCATAGTGCAGTTGCTACTACTTTTCTAGTGGTGTACACAGTACACAATACATACAGTACACCCATAGTTGTTGTTAGACTTCTGGTGGTGTACACAATACCGTACACCCCTAGTGCAGTTGCTACTACTTTTCTGGTGGTGTACACAGTACACAATACATACAGTACACCCATAGTTATTATTACACTTCTGTTGGTGTACACAGTACCATGCACCCCTAGTGCAGTTGCTACTACTTTTCTGGTGGTGTACACAATAAAGTACACCCATAGTTGTTATTACACTTCTGTTGGTGTACACAGTACTGTGCACCCATAGTGCAGTTGCTAGTACTTTTCTGGTGGTGTACACAGTACACAATACATAAAATGCACCCATAGTTGCTATTAGACTTCTGGTGGTGTACACAATACAGATAGCTGCTCCTGATGAGTGGACAACTGAATGAGTGGACAAACTTCCACGAAACGCGTCGAGCAATACAACTGAACATTCATAACTTCTTGACATGTCACAACGAATATGTATCTACCATGGGCATTTTAGTGTTTTAGCCATCAGTTGGATTTTTATACAATATGAATTACGTATACACATGTGGGATGCAATTTTGATGATGCTGCAATCTATCTATGTTACAATGTATAACATGTTACTATGCTACTATTGTATGTTCTACTGCCATGTTTTACATACTTTGTACCTTATCTATTGATTATATGCGAGTACCATCTATTGCACCTTGTTTCTCATGTGGTATCAATAAATTTACATTTTTTTACATCTGATGACTCAGCCTGCCCTAGTGATGTGTTTCATATAAAGTCCCCATTGTCCCCCTTTCTCCCCTAGTCCCCTTATTTTTTTCAGATATAATTGGATGGAGACCTGTGTACCGGATGGTCATGGTCTCATATAAAGTCCTAACCTATACCTCTTGTTTCAATATTAATATGGGATGGAAACACACACTATATACTATATATACCATTGCTGTGGTCTTGTGTCATATGCCCAGTTATTATATTTACTTGCTATCACCGGAATATCTTTGTTATATTTTAGTCATGTTATCTATCCAGGTTGATACTCGGGGGGTGGATCCTTTCCATCCCCGGGAGCTGCGACGCGCACCGTTGCCATCCCCCTATCCCCCTGATCCATCAGTCATGGGATCGGGGGCGGGTGTCCGCTGTGCGTCGACGCCACGCCCCGCACGTCGGCACGTTTGGCGTCAATTGACGTCACGTGCCGTCGTGACGCTGTTTCCTTCTGGCGTGCATACCGATGGAGGCCGGAGGTTGCCTATATAGGCGCTAGTCTCCTTAGTGGGCTGCTTCCTCTCTTCCCTCCGAGCACGTCTTAGCGTGACGTTGGGGGTTCACCTCGTTGGCTGGCGGGCTGAGACTCTGTCATCATAGGTAACCGTAGATCTCCTTGCACCATGCTTTCTTCATCCCCCTTTACACACCGTCTTCACCTAACCTGCCTTGCACTATCCCTTCACCTTGTTCGCTCGGTGTTGTGGTGGGCTCTCTTTGTGTTTTTTTATTCCACCGGTCTCCCAGACACTATCTGTTTGTTTTTCCTATGTTCACTCCACTGTCACTTCACTTTGTCCCACACTTGATCTTCCACCTAGTGGTCATCCAACATTATTTGTTTTATACCTATACGTATTTTATTTTATTTATCTACAGTTACTTTGGGTCAATGCTCTATCTTACACCATCTTGTTGGAAACCTAGGTGAACTTCTTCACTACCCATTGCTCTACGGTGTCCTGAGCTACCTCGCCCTGCCGCCTCTTGGTTGCCTCCTCAGCTCCCGTGGGGTTGTTGTGTCCACCCCTGATTATCTCCTACCATCATGAATTTTTCTATATATGCCCTACTACCATTATACCATTTATCTACAGGTAAGAGTGTTAGGATTAGCGGTTTTGCTTCCCCTCTTCCTGTTGTAATTAAATATCATTAATTACTACTTTACACGTTACTTTAGATATTTCCAGATAGCTGCTCCTGATGAGTGGACAAACTTCCACGAAACGCGTCGAGCAATACAACTGAACATTCATAACTTCTTGACATGTCACAACGAATATGTATCTACCATGGGCATTTTAGTGTTTTAGCCATCAGTTGGATTTTTATACAATATGAATTACGTATACACATGTGGGATGCAATTTTGATGATGCTGCAATCTATCTATGTTACAATGTATAACATGTTACTATGCTACTATTGTATGTTCTACTGCCATGTTTTACATACTTTGTACCTTATCTATTGATTATATGCGAGTACCATCTATTGCACCTTGTTTCTCATGTGGTATCAATAAATTTACATTTTTTTACATCTGATGACTCAGCCTGCCCTAGTGATGTGTTTCATATAAAGTCCCCATTGTCCCCCTTTCTCCCCTAGTCCCCTTATTTTTTTCAGATATAATTGGATGGAGACCTGTGTACCGGATGGTCATGGTCTCATATAAAGTCCTAACCTATACCTCTTGTTTCAATATTAATATGGGATGGAAACACACACTATATACTATATATACCATTGCTGTGGTCTTGTGTCATATGCCCAGTTATTATATTTACTTGCTATCACCGGAATATCTTTGTTATATTTTAGTCATGTTATCTATCCAGGTTGATACTCGGGGGGTGGATCCTTTCCATCCCCGGGAGCTGCGACGCGCACCGTTGCCATCCCCCTATCCCCCTGATCCATCAGTCATGGGATCGGGGGCGGGTGTCCGCTGTGCGTCGACGCCACGCCCCGCACGTCGGCACGTTTGGCGTCAATTGACGTCACGTGCCGTCGTGACGCTGTTTCCTTCTGGCGTGCATACCGATGGAGGCCGGAGGTTGCCTATATAGGCGCTAGTCTCCTTAGTGGGCTGCTTCCTCTCTTCCCTCCGAGCACGTCTTAGCGTGACGTTGGGGGTTCACCTCGTTGGCTGGCGGGCTGAGACTCTGTCATCATAGGTAACCGTAGATCTCCTTGCACCATGCTTTCTTCATCCCCCTTTACACACCGTCTTCACCTAACCTGCCTTGCACTATCCCTTCACCTTGTTCGCTTGGTGTTGTGGTGGGCTCTCTTTGTGTTTTTTTATTCCACCGGTCTCCCAGACACTATCTGTTTGTTTTTCCTATGTTCACTCCACTGTCACTTCACTTTGTCCCACACTTGATCTTCCACCTAGTGGTCATCCAACATTATTTGTTTTATACCTATACGTATTTTATTTTATTTATCTACAGTTACTTTGGGTCAATGCTCTATCTTACACCATCTTGTTGGAAACCTAGGTGAACTTCTTCACTACCCATTGCTCTACGGTGTCCTGAGCTACCTCGCCCTGCCGCCTCTTGGTTGCCTCCTCAGCTCCCGTGGGGTTGTTGTGTCCACCCCTGATTATCTCCTACCATCATGAATTTTTCTATATATGCCCTACTACCATTATACCATTTATCTACAGGTAAGAGTGTTAGGATTAGCGGTTTTGCTTCCCCTCTTCCTGTTGTAATTAAATATCATTAATTACTACTTTACACGTTACTTTAGATATTTCCAGATAGCTGCTCCTGATGAGTGGACAAACTTCCACGAAACGCGTCGAGCAATACAACTGAACATTCATAACTTCTTGACATGTCACAACGAATATGTATCTACCATGGGCATTTTAGTGTTTTAGCCATCAGTTGGATTTTTATACAATATGAATTACGTATACACATGTGGGATGCAATTTTGATGATGCTGCAATCTATCTATGTTACAATGTATAACATGTTACTATGCTACTATTGTATGTTCTACTGCCATGTTTTACATACTTTGTACCTTATCTATTGATTATATGCGAGTACCATCTATTGCACCTTGTTTCTCATGTGGTATCAATAAATTTACATTTTTTTACATCTGATGACTCAGCCTGCCCTAGTGATGTGTTTCATATAAAGTCCCCATTGTCCCCCTTTCTCCCCTAGTCCCCTTATTTTTTTCGTGTACACAATATCGTTCACCCCTAGTGCAGTTGCTACTACTTTTCTGGTGGTGTAAACAATACACAATACATACAGTGCACCCATAGTTGCTATTAGACTTCTGGTGGTGTACACAATAACGTGCACCCCTAGTGCAGTTGCTACTACATTTCTGGTGGTGTACACAGTACACAATACATACAGTGCACCCATAGTTGCTATTAGACTTCTGGTGGTGTACACAATACCGTTCACCCCTAGTGCAGTTGCTACTACTTTTTTGGTGGTGTACACAATACATACAGTGCACCCATAGTTGTTATTATACTTCTGTTGGTGTACACAGTACCGTGCACCCCTAGTGCAGTTGCTATTACTTTTCTGGTGGTGTATACAATACATACAGTGCACCCATAGTTTTAATTACACTTCTGTTGGTGTACACAGTACCGTGCACCCATAGTGCAGTTGCTACTTTTCTGGTGGTGTACACAGTAAACAATGCATACAGTACACACATAGTTGTTATTACACTTCTGTTGGTGTACACAGTACCGTGCACCCATAGTGCAGTTGCTACTACTTTTCTGGTGGTGTACACAGTACACAATACATACAGTACACCCATAGTTGTTATTACACTTCTGTTGGTGTACACAGTACCGTGCACCCATAGTGCAGATGCTACTACTTTTCTGGTGGTGTACACAGTACACAATACATACAGTACACCCATAGTTGTTATTACACTTCTGTTGATGTACACAGTACCGTGCACCCTTAGTGCAGTTGCTACTACTTTTCTGGTGGTGTACACAGTACACAATACATACAGTGCACCCATAGTTGCTATTAGACTTCCGGTGGTGTACACAATACCGTTCACCCAGAGTGCAGTTACTACTACTTTTCTGGTGGTGTACACAATACATACAGTGCACCCATAGTTGTTATTACACTTCTGTTGGTGTACACAGTAACGTGCACCCCTAGTGCAGTTGCTACTACTTTTCTGGTGGTGTACACAGTACATAATACATACAGTACACCCATAGTTGTTATTATACTTCTGGTGGTGTACACAGTACCGTGCACCCCTAGTGCAGTTGCTACTACTTTTCTGGTGGTGTACACAGTACACAATACAGTGTAGTGTGGTTTTGCTAAACAAAATTTACAGCATGTCCGGAAGGCCACCAAGGAAAGGCAGATGCTCACAGGCCACTAAAAGAGGGCAGGCAGGCTCTGTGTCTATAGCCAACAGTGCTGGTCGTGGACACGGTGCATCCTCAGCACATTGCCATGGGACACGCTTGTCCTTTTTTTCGGCAGCTGTCCGTGTTGATCCACAGCATGCAGAAGAGTTGGTAGAGTGAATAACTAAGCCGTCCTCATCCTCTGTCACCCAGGCTCAGAGTAGTTTGCCTGCCAATGCAGCTGCCAAAGCGGCCTATTCCATCGGCTCAATATCATCAATCACTCCTTCCCTAGCCCCACCATCATGCACGGAGGAGTCCCCCGAACTGTTCGACCACAGTGTTGGGTACATGCTGCAGGAGGGTGCGCATCCTTTTGAAGGCTCCGATGATGGTACCCAGGTTGAGGAAGGCAGTAACGTGAACCCAGAGAGAGGGGGTGCCCAAAAAGGACAATAAACTGGCAGTCATGTTCCCCTAGCTGCAGCAAACTGCCAGGTTTGCTCCAGTGATGAGGAGGGAGGGGGTGATGAGGTCACTGACTCTATATGGGTGCCTGATAGAATAGAGGAGGACCGGCAGTACCGTGCATCCATAGTGCAGTTGCTACTACTTTTCTGGTGGTGTACACAGTACACAATACATACAGTGCACCCATAGTTGCTATTAGACTTCTGGTGGTGTACACAATACCGTGCACCCCTAGTGCAGTTGCTACTACTTTTCTGGTGGTGTACACAGTACACAATACATACAGTGCACCCATAGTTGCTATTAGACTTCTGTTGGTGTACACAGTACCGTGCACACCTAGTGCAGTTGCTACTACTTTTCTGGTGGTGTATACAATACATACAGTGCACCTATAGTTTTAATTACACTTCTGTTGGTGTACACAGTACCGTGAACCCATAGTGCAGTTGCTACTTTTCTGGTGGTGTACACAGTAAACAATGCATACAGTACGCACATAGTTGTTATTACACTTCTGTTGGTGTACACAGTACCGTGCACCCATAGTGCAGTTGCTACTACTTTTCTGGTGGTGTACACAGTACACAATACATACAGTACACCCATAGTTGTTATTACACTTCTGTTGGTGTACACAGTACCATGCACCCCTAGTGCAGTTGCTACTACTTTTCTGGTGGTGTACACAATAAAGTACACCCATAGTTGTTATTACACTTCTGTTGGTGTACATAGTACCGTGCAGCCATAGTGCAGTCGCTACTACTTTTCTAGTTGTGTACACAGTACACAATACATACAGTGCACCCATAGTTGCTATTAGACTTCTGGTGGTGTACACAATACCGTTCACCCCTAGTGCAGTTGCTACTACTTTTCTGATGGTGTACACAATACAGTACACCCATAGTTGTTATTACACTTCTGTTGGTGTACATAGTACCGTGCAGCCATAGTGCAGTCGCTACTACTTTTCTAGTGGTGTACACAGTACACAATACATACAGTGCACCCATAGTTGCTATTAGACTTCTGGTGGTGTACACAATACCGTTCACCCCTAGTGCAGTTGCTACTACTTTTTTGGTGGTGTACACAATACATACAGTGCACCCATAGTTGTTATTATAGTTCTGTTGGTGTACACAGTACCGTGCACCCCTAGTGCAGTTGCTACTACTTTTCTGGTGGTGTATACAATACATACAGTGCACCCATAGTTTTAATTACACTTCTGTTGGTGTACACAGTACTGTGCACCCATAGTGCAGTTGCTACTTTTCTGGTGGTGTACACAGTAAACAATGCATACAGTACACACATAGTTGTTATTACACTTCTGTTGGTGTACACAGTACCGTGCACCCATAGTGCAGATGCTACTACTTTTCTGGTGGTATACACAGTACACAATACATACAGTACACCCATAGTTGTTATTACACTTCTGTTGATGTACACAGTACCGTGCACCCTTAGTGCAGTTGCTACTACTTTTCTGGTGGTGTACACAGTACACAATACATACAGTGCACCCATAGTTGCTATTAGACTTCCGGTGGTGTACACAATACCGTTCACCCAGAGTGCAGTTACTACTACTTTTCTGGTGGTGTACACAATACATACAGTGCACCCATAGTTGTTATTACACTTCTGTTGGTGTACACAGTAACGTGCACCCCTAGTGCAGTTACTACTACTTTTCTGGTGGTGTACACAGTACATAATACATACAGTACACCTATAGTTGTTATTATACTTCTGGTGGTGTACACAGTACCGTGCACCCCTAGTGCAGTTGCTACTACTTTTCTGGTGGTGTACACAGTACACAATACAGTGTAGTGTGGTTTTGCTAAACAAAATTTACAGCATGTCCGGAAGGCCACCAAGGAGAGGCAGATGCTCACAGGCCACTAAAAGAGGGCAGGCAGGCTCTGTGTCTATAGCCAACAGTGCTGGTAGTGGACACGGTGCATCCGCAGCACATTGCCATGGGACACGCTTGTCCTTTTTTTCGGCAGCTGTCCGTGTTGATCCACAGCATGCAGAAGAGTTGGTAGAGTGGATAACTAAGCCGTCCTCATCCTCTGTCACCCAGGCTCAGAGTAGTTTGCCTGCCAATGCAGCTGCCAAAGCGGCCTATTCCATCGGCTCAATATCATCAGTCACTCCTTCCCTAGCCCCACCATCATGCACGGAGGAGTCCCCCGAACTATTCGACCACAGTGTTGGGTACATGCTGCAGGAGGATGCGCATCCTTTTGAAGGCTCCGATGATGGTACCCAGGTTGAGGAAGGCAGTAACGTGAACCCAGAGAGAGGGGGTGCCCAAGAAGGACAATAAACTGGCAGTCATGTTCCCCTAGCTGCAGCAAACTGCCAGGTTTGCTCCAGTGATGAGGAGGGAGGGGGTGATGAGGTCACTGACTCTATATGGGTGCCTGATAGAATAGAGGAGGACCGGCAGTACCGTGCACCCATAGTGCAGTTGCTACTACTTTTCTGGTGGTGTACACAGTACACAATACATACAGTGCACCCATAGTTGCTATTAGACTTCTGGTGGTGTACACAATACCGTGCACCCCTAGTGCAGTTGCTACTACTTTTCTGGTGGTGTACACAGTACACAATACATACAGTGCACCCATACTTGCTATTAGACTTCTGGTGGTGTGCACAATACCGTTCACCCCTAGTGCAGTTGCTACTACTTGTCTGGTGGTGTACACAATATATACAGTGCACCCATAGTTGTTATTACACTTCTGTTGGTGTACACAGTACCGTGCACCCCTAGTGCAGTTGCTACTACTTTTCTGGTGGTGTACACAGTACACAATACATACAGTGCACCCATAGTTGCTATTAGACTTCTGGTGGTGTACACAATACCGTTCACCCCTAGTGCAGTTGCTACTACTTTTCTGATGGTGTACACAATACAGTACACCCATAGTTGTTATTACACTTCTGTTGGTGTACATAGTACCGTGCAGCCATAGCGCAGTTGCTACTACTTTTCTAGTGGTGTACACAGTACACAATACATACAGTGCACCCATAGTTGCTATTAGACTTCTGGTGGTGTACACAATACCGTTCACCCCTAGTGGAGTTGCTACTACTTTTTTGGTGGTGTACACAATACATACAGTGCACCCATAGTTGTTATTATACTTCTGTTGGTGTACACAGTACCGTGCACCCCTAGTGCAGTTGCTACTACTTTTCTGGTGGTGTATACAATACATACAGTGCACCCATAGTTTTAATTACACTTCTGTTGGTGTACACTGTACCATGAACCCATAGTGCAGTTGCTACTTTTCTGGTGGTGTACACAGTAAACAATGCATACAGTACGCACATAGTTGTTATTACACTTCTGTTGGTGTACACAGTACCGTGCACCCATAGTGCAGTTGCTACTACTTTTCTGGTGGTGTACACAGTACACAATACATACAGTACACCCATAGTTGTTATTACACTTCTGTTGATGTACACAGTACCGTGCACCCTTAGTGCAGTTACTACTACTTTTCTGGTGGTGTACACAATACATACAGTGCACCCATAGTTGTTATTACACTTCTGTTGGTGTACACAGTAACGTGCACCCCTAGTGCAGTTGCTACTACTTTTCTGGTGGTGTACACAGTACATAATACATACAGTACACCCATAGTTGTTATTATACTTCTGGTGGTGTACACAGCACCGTGCACCCCTAGTGCAGTTGCTACTACTTTTCTGGTGGTGTACACAGTACACAATACAGCGTAGTGTGGTTTTGCTAAACAAAATTTACAGCATGTTCGGAAGGCCACCAAGGAGAGGCAGATGCTCACAGGCCACTAAAAGAGGGCAGGCAGGCTCTGTGTCTATAGCCAACAGTGCTGGTCGTGGACACGGTGCATCCTCAGCACATTGCCATGGGACACGCTTGTCCATTTTTTCGGCAGCTGTCCGTGTTGATCCACAGCATGCAGAAGAGTTGGTAGAGTGGATAACTAAGCCGTCCTCATCCTCTGTCACCCAGGCTCAGAGTAGTTTGCCTGCCAATGCAGCTGCCAAAGCAGCCTATTCCATCGGCTCAATATCATCAGTCACGCCTTCCCTAGCCCCACCATCATGCACGGAGGAGTCCCCCGAACTGTTCGACCACAGTGTTGGGTACATGCTGCAGGAGGATGCGCATCCTTTTGAAGGCTCCGATGATGGTACCCAGGTTGAGGAAGGCAGTAACGTGAACCCAGAGAGAGGGGGTGCCCAAGAAGGACAATAAACTGGCAGTCATGTTTCCCTAGCTGCAGCAAACTGCCAGGTTTGCTCCAGTGACGAGGAGGGAGGGGGTGATGAGGTCACTGACTCTATATGGGTGCCTGATAGAATAGAGGAGGAGGAGGAGGCACACCTCCAACGAGGAAGGATGCCCTCCAGGGGCCAGCTTAAGGGCAGCCACCCGACTGCATCACACCGCAGATCTGCGCATGTGCAGGGCGCTGTTGACTCCCCACGGATTTTGAAAAGTTCTTTGGTGTGGGACTTTTTTGATACGCGTGCAGCAGATCGCACCGTTGCTGTTTGCAACATATGTCTGAAGCGTATCAAGCGTGGCCAAAACAGCAGCCGCTTGGGCACCACATGCTTGACCAGACATATGTCGACCTTCCATGCAGTCCATTGGCAACAGTACTTAACCACTTGACAACTGGGCACTTAAACCCCCTTCCTAACCAGACCAATTTTCAGCTTTTGGTGCTCTCACATTTTGAATGACAATTACTCAGTCATGCAACACTGTATCTATATGAAATTTTTGTCCTTTTTTTCACACAAATGGAGCTTTCTTTTGGTGGCATTTAATCACCGCTGGGTTCTTTATTTTTTGCGCCGTAAAAGAAAAAAGACCGAAAAATCTGTAAAAAAATACATTTTTCTTCATTTCTGTTATAATATTTTGCAAATTAGTAATTTTTCTTCATATATTTTGGCCAAAATTTATACCGCTACATATCTTTGGTAAAATTAACCCAAATTGGTGGATATTATTTGGTCTTTGTGAAAGTTATAGAGTCCAAAAGCTATGGTGCGAATATCTGAAAATTGATCACACCTGAAGTACTGACGGCCTATCTAATTTCTTGAGACCCTAACATTCCAGAAAAGTACAAATACCCCCCAAATGACCCCTTTTTGGAAAGAAGACATTCCAAGGTATTTAGAAAGATGCATGGTGAGTTTTTTGAAGTTGTCATTTTTTTCCCACAATTCTTTGCAAAATCAAGGTTTTTTTTTTTACTTTTTTTTTTCCCACAAAATTGTCATATTAGCAGGTTATTTCTCACACACAGCATATGCATACCACAAATTACACCCCAAAACACATTCTGCTATTACTCCCGAGTATGGCGATACCACATGTGTGAGACTTTTACACAGCGTGGCCACATACAGAGGCCCAACATGCAGGGGAGCACCTTCAGGCGTTCTGGAGCACCCAGGCCAATTCTGACATTTCTCTCCTACATGTAAAAATCATCATTTATTAGCTAGAAAATTACATAGAACCCCAAAACATTATATATGTTTTTTTAGCAAAGACCCTAGAGAATACAATGGCGGTCGTTGCAACTTTTTATCTCGCACGGTATTTGCGCAGCAATTTTTTTAACGCGTTTTTTTTGGAAAAAAAACTGTTTTGTGCTTTACAAAAACCAAAACAGTAAAGTTAGCCTAATGTTTTTGCATAATGTGAAAGATGAAGTTACGCTGAGTAAATAGATACCCAACATGTCACCTTTCAAAATTGCACGCGCTTGTGGAATGGCGCCAAACTTTGCTACTCAAAAATCCCCATAGGCGACGCTTTAAAATTTTTTACTGGTTACATGTTTTGAGTTACAGAGGAGGTCTAGGGCCAAAATTATTGCTCTCGCTCTACCAATCGCAGCGATACCTCACATGTGTGGTTTGAACACCGTTTTCATATGTGGGCGGGACTTACGTATGCGTTCGCTTCTGCATGCGAGCACACAGGGACAGGGGCGCTTTAAAAAAATTTTTTTTTTTTTATTGTTCATTTTACTTTATTTATTTTAGTTTGATGCTTTTTTCCAAAAAAAAAAAATTTTGGACCACTTTTATTCCTATTACAAGGAATATAAACATCCTTGTAATAGGAATATGGCATGACAGGTCCTCTTTACAGTGAGATATGGGGTCAATAAGACCCCACATCTCACCTCTAGGCTGGGAAGCCTGAAATAAAAGAAAAAAAAAAACGATCCTGGCTTCGATCGTAGCGGTGAGTCGGTAGAAGCGCGGGAGGGGGGGACATCCCCTCTCGCCTCCCGTAAGAACGATCAAGCAGTGGAACAGCTGCTATGATCGTTCTCATGGTGTAGGGAATCGCTGGCTGAAAAAGCTGATATCTGAATGATGCCTGTAGCTGCAACCATCATTCAGATATCCCCGCACAAATCAAGGACGTTGTATGACGGCCGGCGGGCGGGAAGTGGTTAAAACGCTTTTTTTTTTTTAACGCGAAGTTGTCCATTTATACAATATTTTTTTTGTCAGAAAAGGTTTTATTGAATTTTATGAGTGAACAGTAAGAGTACAATTTATATTCCAATAATACAGTTACAGATAAGTAGTATACTATTGCAATGTAACATAGCACAACAATGTATGTTTTTAGCCCACTATGGAAGCAATGAGCGCCTTAAATCAGGCGGTGTAACCTAAAAGAGCATTTAAATATTGAAATATGCAACAAACCTGGTGCAAGTGCAATGTAGGTGTGACGACCAGTAGTAATTAGAGAGCCTATTGGAAGTGGAAAGAGGCCTAATTGCAGTGTCGATTGATATACAATATATTATCTTCATCATTTTCTGCTGAGATATACAGTAAATAACACATAGACCGGGATAAAGCTATGGGAAGTGTAGTGTACACATCACCAATTGATACTCCCGGCGTCATTCACCCCCAAAGGGAACTGCGCTGTGAATGAACCGGGAGATTCGAGAAGCTAGTAGGTAAAGCTAAAGTCGGTGGTATGGTTGAGGGTTGTGTAAGGTCCCGGTAGGGAATCCGGAGAATGGGATTGTAATGTGATCTGGAGTGTACATAGCAGTACAGGCCTGAACCTTTACCTCTAAGGTAAAGACGAAAAGGAACATGCCCTTATTAGGAGTATGAAGTTTATCTAAATGGAAAACAGTGTGGGGATAGCACTGTCTGTAGGAATTCGAATGGGAAAGGTGGGTGAGGGGAGGCGGCGGTACAATGTATGCGATATAAATGAAGGTAAACTGATGAACGTCAGAGGGATCCCGGAAGAATTTGAGACGTTGATGTTCGTGATTGGGTTTGTTTATAGTGTAACCAACTTGCCCAGGTGACATAGAATTTAGTAGGATGATCTGTGGATTGTGAAATGAGATTTTCCATATCAGCTATTCGGTCTACCCTGCGGATCCAATCTTGGACCGTAGGGGGAGTAGTGTTCCTCCAAAGGGCAGGGATGCACAGGTTGGCTGCGTTGATGAGATGCAAAGTGAGGGATTTTTTATATGAACGGAGGGAGGCATGAGTATGATGGAGCAGGTAGAGTGCAGGTGAGGGAGCCATTTGGAACGTAGTGATTTGTGTAATCAGCTGGTTTATTTCTTGCCAAAAAGGTCGGATCAGGTTGCAGTCCCACCATATGTGCAGCAGGGTACCTCTATCCGCACCACATCTCCAGCAGGTTGGTGGAATGGTGGGGTGGAAGTGGTGGATCTTTTCAGGCGTCCTGTACCATTTGGAGAATAGTTTGTATCTATTTTCCTGTGTGGATACGTTAATGGAACCTTTGTGCATGAGGGTGAAAATTTGACCCCATTCATTGTGTGAGAGATTTATAGATAGATCATTTTCCCACTGGAGTACCAGCTTGTCCTGTTTAATTTGGTGGCCTGAGAAAAGTAGGGCGTAAAGCGTGGATATTAAGTGGTTCTGAGGTTCAGTGCTGAGACAAAGGAGTTCAAACGGTGTGTGATCTCTATGCCAATGGGACATGTGTGGTGTGGTTTGTAAAAAATGTCGGAGCTGTAGGTATTTGAAGAATGGTATCTCATGGTTGGGTAGGTTTGCAGCGAGTAGTGGTTGGGAAAGGAGTGATCCGTTCCTGAAAAATTGGTTTGCTCTAGCCTGCGTGGTATGTGTAGTGAGCGTCTTGTCTTTCAAGGTGAGGCCAGGGGGGAAACCAGGGTTATTGTCTAGAGGCGTCATGGGGCCAGGGGAGGGAGAGGTTTTGAGTAATTTGCAGGCCAATTTGAAAATGGATAATGTGGCACCAATGAGGGGGTGTGATGAGAAGTCGCGAGGGATAAGTCTGGGAGTGATCCATGGAGAGTTGGCAATTGGGATGCTGGTCAGGGAGTCTTCCAGCGTTATCCAGTCTTTAGAGGGGCGGTGGATGTGCCAATCAACCACCCTGGTTAAATGGCATGCCCAATGATACTTTTGAATGTCCGGGAGGCCTAAGCCTCCAAGTTGTTTGGGGAGGGTTAGTCTGACCCAGCTAAGTCGTGGGGCTTTGGTTGCCCATATGAAGTTCCTACAAATACGTTTGTAGGAAAGGAAAAAGGACGTCGGGAGGTTAATCGGTATAGCTTGGAGGAGGTAGAGTATTCTGGGCAGGATGTTCATTTTTAGTATAGCGATCCTGCCCAGCCAAGAAAAGGAGCCCAGGTGCCACTTCCGGAGGTCCGATTGGATGGACAGGATCAGAGGTAAAAAATTTTTTGCATAGAGGTCAGATAGGTTTGTGGTAAGTTTAATGCCTAGGTAGGAGATGTCTGAATTTTCCCAACTAAACGGGAAGTTATGTTTGCATAAGGCTACTGTAGTGATTGGCAGGGTGATATTAAGGGCCTTCGACTTTTCAAAGTTGATTTGAAGGTTAGATAGGTTTTTGAAGAGTGTAAAGTCAGCTAATAAGTTTGGTATGGTCGTAATGGGGTCTGTCAAGAAAAGTAAAATGTCGTCAGCATAGGCTGCTAATTTATACTGATTATGCAGAACGCCCACCCCTTTAATGGCAGGATTGTCCTTCAGTCTGCGGAGCATAGGTTCCATTGTTAGTATGAATATTAATGGCGAAAGGGGGCAGCCCTGTCTGGTACCATTGGATACAGAGAAGGCGCCCGACAGCTCCCCGTTAACCCTGATCCTGGCCTTCGGGAATGAATACAGGGCCAGGACCATTTGCAGCATGAGGGGCGGGAGACCTATACGTCTCAAAGAGGCCTCCATATAGTCCCATGCGACTCTGTCGAACGCCTTCTCTGCATCCAATGAAAGAAAAAAGCCAGGCGTGGACGTTCTGCGAAGCCAGTGATGGATGTTCAGTGCTTTGGTGGTGTTGTCCCGTGCCTCGCGGCCGGGGACAAAACCCACTTGGTCTAGTGAGATCAGGTTCGGGATGAAGGGTAAAATGCGGTTAGCCAAAGCTTTGGCATACAGTTTCAGGTCTACATTTAGAAGGGAGATGGGACGATAATTGGTTACTAGGGTGGGGTCTTTACCCGGTTTGGGAAGGAGAGTAATGTGGGCTTCGAGTAGGTCTTTGTTGGCTATAGAGTCAGGGGTAAGATTGTTAAGGGCTTTGGTTAGATGTGGGAGGAGTATGTTCCCAAAGGATGTGTAGTAACAGGCTGAAAGACCATCTGGCCCAGGGCTTTTGCCCTTCTTCATCTGTTTTAGTGCCGCTTGCAATTCGGTCACAGAGAGGGGAAGGTCTAGGGATTGGGCGTCTTCAGGAGATAAGGGGGTTGGGCCATATTGTGCTAGAAATTCTTTGATGGCTGATGGGCGGTCCATCGGGGCATCCGTGGTGGAGGTGGATGGAGGAAGGTTGTACAATTTAGAGAAGTATTGAGTGAATTGTTCTGCTATATCTTCATTAGTCACTAAAGCTTCCCCAGCAGGACTGATAATTTTGTGTATAGTGTTTGAGGCTTTTCTCGTTTGAAGAGCTCTAGCCAGGAACTTCCCAGCCTTGTTGCCGAATTCATAATAGAGCTTTTGCGTAAGGGCAAATTTGCGTTTCAGTGTCACGTTCAGTGTTTCTAACAGCTCTTCTCTTGCCTGAATAAGTTCAGTTAGCGTAGCAGCTGCTAGGGAAGCCTTATGTGTTTGTTCAAGTCTGCGTATGCGTGTAGTAAGATCATTAATTCGTGTAAACCTGAGTTTATTGCGTTGAGCCGCTATGGACATCAATTCCCCGCGGATGACGCATTTATGGGCCGCCCATGTGATTGCTGGAGTGACATCAGTCGAGGTATTTGTGGAGAAGAAGTCAGAAAGGTATGTAGACAGTCTACGGACGTCGGCCTCGTCAGTCAGTAAGGAGCTATCTAGTCGCCAAATACGTGTCCGTGGACAAAGTGTAGAGAATTGTAAAGTCATGGTAATAGGACTGTGGTCTGATAGTAGAGACGGTTCAATGGTCGCCTTGGTAAGAAATGTCAGGTCTTTTTGGGATAGGAAGAAATGGTCTATTCGAGAGTACTTGTTGTGTGGGGGAGAAAAAAAAGTGAAATCTTTTTCTTTAGGATGTAGAGTACGCCAGGTGTCATGGAGCAGGAGGTTGCTCAGTTGTTGTTTGATGGATCGAAGGGCTCTGTATGTGAGTGAGGATGTCCCATTGGATGTGTCAACGGATGGGGTGAGAGGAACATTTAAGTCCCCTCCGACTATGAGGGTTCCCGAGTAAAAGCTGGAAAGTAGTTGCAGTGTGCTATGAAAGAAAGTGACTTGGCCAGAATTGGGTGCATATATATTGGCAATTGTGAAGGTTTTCTGGTGGATGTTCCCTTTTATGAAAAGAAACCTGCCGAGCGGATCCCTTTGGACGTCCGTCACCTGGAAGGGGCAATGTTTTGCGAAAAGGATGGAAACCCCTTTCGATTTTGCCTCAGAATTGGTGGCATGAAATGTCATTGGGAAGTGGCTATTGTGTAGTTTGGGGGTTGAGTCTGTTCGAAAGTGCGTTTCTTGTATTAAAGCAATATGAATTTTAGCTTGTTTAAGTGAGTGGAGGAGGTGGGATCTTTTTTCAGGCGTGTTTAAACCTCTAATGTTAATAGAGAGTAATTTGAGGGTATGTGGCTGAGAGTGGTGCAGTTCGTTGTGTGGGGGAGGGGCTGAAGTAGCCGCCATAGGGAGGAGTAGAGGATAGGATAGAGGATAAGAGGTAAGTGGTGTGTTCTGTTTTAAATGGGTGTGTGTACTAGCGGGGTGCTTATGTAATCAGGGGGGAACCGAAGAGGCGTGGAGTTAAACTCCTACGAGCCTCTATTGAGGGAGGTCGGTGTGGTACAGAGCGCGCTCGAGTCACAGCGTCCTATAAGGATTACTGAACCCCGGAACGTGCCTGTGTGGGGGTTGACCTAAAACCAGGCGGTGGAGAAAGGGAGATAGTATAGGACTAAGGTACAGGTGATAGGGTGTGGTCCGTCGCCACGGGATGGAAAGTAGCAGTGGAGGAGGTATAAAGCTGTCAACGAGTTTTTATGGGAGGGGCAAAGTAAGCTTCTGGTGTCGTATGTGGATGTGTATATAGTTCAAACAGCTGTATCAGTAATAGGGCCTTCAGTTTCAGGTCAGCCCAACAGTGTATGTTGGATCATGGGGCCCTCCCTCGTTGTGGCCTGAAATAGGGGGTATTCCCTAATCCATGCCACCTTCCTTAGGTCTGCAATGCCCAATGTCCAAAATGACGTTGTGTGTTAAGGCAGCGAACATGCGCCACATCTTCCACACACGTCGCCACAAACATCAAAAATAGCGATCGTGTGTGGAGTAAACGTATCTAATAACATGTGATTCCCGGGGAGTCCCCAATCTCCAGGACTACTCCGGGAAATCTACGTGGCCCTGTGAACCATCACAAATAAACAGAAAATGCGTGTGAAACATTAACAGTACAGGCATTAACCAAGATAAACTGCCTGGTCAAGAAGGAGGATTACATAACAAGACAGGAAAAGGAGAGAAATAAAAAAAAAAAAAAAAAAAAAAAAAGGGAAGTTAGTGACATGTTACCGGAACAGTCCTGCAATGTGAGAAGAGTAGAATGTTTAGACCAATGGCAACAGCAGTTCCTGCACATAACACGGTGGTTGCTATAGGAGCCTTCGCTGGATGTGCCATTGGCAATGTTGGTGAAGATTCGCTGTGTTTGAAGAGGAGGTATCTATGTAAAAGCAGGGTAAGCTGAGTCCCATTGAAGCGCTGTAGTGATCAGCAGGACTGTACGGAGAGGATTCCTGGGAGTGTCATGCAGCGTGCAAGTATGCCGTTCGTATGGGCGGGACTGCACGTCATATTCAGGCGGGGTTTACATCCGCTGAGCATCATGGGGAGTGTAGTTCTGCGTCATTCGGATCCATTTAGTCCATCCGTGTATTTGTGGCGCCAGCTACTGAAGCAAAGTGAAACAAATCCCGAAGTAGATGTGCAGGAGTTGACGAGGGGATAAGTCGCCGGCTGATATGTGCTGCCTAAGCAGCACTCAAGATGTCGGGCGGGAGGAGCAACTGTGTTGCTGTTGGTGTTGAGTTGTTGTCAGTGAGAGTCCCCCAGCATAAAAAATAAAAATAATAAAAACAAAAAGAAGTTCCTAGTATATAACTGATGTAAAAAAGGAAGGGTAAACGACCCGCTGAGGGTCAAACTGGGCAATCGGAGACTGGAGGTAGGGTCGCCATATCTCGCCATTAACGGCCTCTACGAGCTCTCCGTTCTCGCGGTGAGACAGCAGGGTTAGCCTCTTGTGATCCTGGGCGGTGTGTGACGTGGTTCCTCAAGATGGAAGGCGAACGGTGCCTGCGATGTCCAGGGCTTTGTGTTTCCATAGGTTCATCCCTACGCCCGTCTCAGGGGAAAGGCCTGGGGCGAAAAGCTGCATACCAGAGAGGTACTGATATCAGGGGCAGGCCGAGTGTGGAGCAGAAGTGTGGCAAATCTTCAGGGACTTTAAGAGCAGCCGTGCGGCCATTTGAGGAGGCTGTGAGGCAGAATGGAAACTTCCATTTGTATACAATATTTTTGTCTCTAAGGGCATCTAGCAAGGGTTTGAGATCGCGCCTGTGCTGTAGTGTAATACCCGAGAGATCTTGATAGATTTGGATAGGGTGGCCCTCGTGTAGAATCTGCTGCATACCCCTGGCTCGTTTGATTATGTCTTCTTTTAATTTGTAATCTACAATGCAGCAGATGACATCTCTTGGGGTCTCGTTCTCCCTGCCTTTTGGCCGCAGAGCTCTGTGTAGTCTCTCCATTTCGATGGGAGTGTGAGGGGGACGTTGTAGTATATTGTTGAAGATGGCCACTACAGAGTGCGGGACCTGTTCTCCTTCAAAGGACTCTGGAAGACCTCTGATTCGTAAGTTATGCCTTCTACCTCGATTGTCGAGGTCTTCCAGATGTCGCTGCATGTCACGCATTTGTAAGGTGTGCGAATCAATGCGGGTAGTGATCGTATGAAGAGATTCTTCTTGTCGTTCTGTGGAGCATTCAACGGCATGTACCCTGTCATTGAGCTCCCTCATGTCCAGCCTGAGTTCTGAAATGGCTGCATACAGGGTCTCCTTAATGTCATCTGCAACTGATCTAAGGTCCTGCAGGTTAATTGGCGGCGGGGGTAGGAGCTCTATTCCTGCTTCCCCGCCATGGGGATGTGGGGGCTGTTGTGGTGAGGTGTTGTGGTCAGATGGTGGTGTCGATAGCTGAGGAGAGTGAGGGAGCCCGCGGCGGGAAGGCGCCATGTTGCTTCTGCCGGCCCTGAACATCTCCGGTATGTTCTGGGCTTGTGAACCCGTTAAATCTCTGGGAGAGCGAGAGCGGGAGGCAGATGAGTTTCGGGAAGCCGTTCCCATAGTTAAGGGGTGAGGTGCCGAGAAAATACCTCTGTAATTTTGAAGATTACTCCCGTGGCAGACAGAGCTCCGGAATCACACGTCTTTCTCCATGCCAGGTCAGGCCACGCCCCTCCATTTATACAATATTTCTACCACATAACATGTACATACCAAAAATGACACCCCAAAATAGATTCTCCTGCTCCTCCTGAGTACAGCGATACCACATGTGTGAGACTTCCACAGCCTGGCCACATACAGAGGCCGAGTACAGCTGAGCATGGCTCAGCATGGCAGGGTATGGCGGGGTATTGCGGAGTATGGCGGGGTATTGCAGAGTATGGCGGGGTATTGCAGAGTATGGCGGGGTATGGCGGAGTATGGCGGAGTATGGCAGGGTATGGCGGAGTATGGTGGAGTATGGCGGGGTATTGCGGAGTATGGCGGGGGCATGGCAGAGTATGGCGGGGGCATGGCAGAGTATGGCGGGGGCATGGCAGAGTATGGCGGGGGCATGGCAGGGTATGGCGGGGGCATTGCAGAGTATGGCGGGGGCATTGCAGAGTATGGCGGGGGCATTGCGGAGTATTGTGGGGGCATTGCAGAGTATTGCACAGCATTGCAGAGTATTGTGGGGGCATTGCAGAGTATTGTGGGGGCATTGCAGAGTATTGCACAGCATTGCAGAGTATGTGGGGGCATTGCAGAGTATTGCACAGCATTGCAGAGTATTGTGGGGGCATTGCAGAGTATTGCACAGCATTGCAGAGTATTGTGGGGGTATTGCAGAGTATTGCACAGCATTGCAGAGTATTGCACAGCATTGCAGAGTATTGTGGGGGCATTGCAGAGTATTGCACAGCATTGCAGAGTATTGTGGGGGTATTGCAGAGTATTGCACAGCATTGCATAGTAGTAGGGATGGCTGAGCATGGATGGATGGATGGCTGGATGTCTCTGTGCAGCGCTGTGGGCACTACACATACAGCCCACAGCGCTGCAGACATCCATCCATCCCCCTCTCCGCTCACAGTGTACCGATTGGTACACAGGAGGGGAGGAGAGGAACCGGCGTCATCAGATGACGCCAGTCTGTTTACATGTGATCGTGCCGTCATTTGACGGCGCGATCACATGGTAAACGGCCGCGATCAGCGGCCATTTACCGGGATCCGTGATGCGCCGGGTCCTCTGGACCCGGCGGTCACGGATGTGTTCGGGTGCGCGCCCCAGGGGGCGCGCGAGAGGGTAATTCTGGGAGGACGTCATAGTACGTCCTCCCAGAGTTATCCAACCGCCCTGCAGCCGTCATTCGGCTATGGGCCGGTTGGTAAGTGGTTAAAAGACCCACACCAAAGAAGAGGCGGACCTCTCCTTGCTCCTCATCAGCTGGGATCTCCAACCCCACTATATCTTCAGTCCTCTCAGAAACCTGCGCTGAGAGGAATGAAGTTGTAAAATTAGGTGTGCCAAGTACTTGCAGGCAATCTGCTATCGCTACACCAACATCCGATTGTAGCAGGCAAATATCCCTACCCCAGTTGCTAAACCGTCAAAAGAAATTTGGTCCCAGCCATCCACATGCTCAGCGGCTGAATGCTAACTTGGCTAAATTGCTAGCACTCCAACTGCTGCCTTTTCAGCTGGTAGACTCTGCCCCCTTTCGCGAATTTGTGGAATGTGTGGTACCTCAGTAGCAGGTTCCCAAACGCCATTTCTTTTCATGGAAGGCCATTCCGGCTCTCTACCGGCATGTGGAAGGCAACGTCTTGGCCTCGTTGGACAGGGCAGTTAGCGGTAAGGTGTATATTACCGCTGACTCATGGTCCAGCAGGCATGGACAGGGACGTTACCTTTCTTTCACGGCACATTGGGTAACTCTGCTGTCAGCTGGGAAGGATGCAGGACAGGGTTCAGTATTGTTGGAGCTTATTCCGCCACCACACCTCGAAAATGCTAGAAGTGGTGATTCTGCCACACATCTATCCACCACCCCCTCCTCTTCTTCTTCCTCTATGGCCTCTTCCTCTGCAAATTTGTCCTCGGAACCAGCGATTCTCCATAGGCGTTCAAGGGGCTACGCAAGCACTCGGGCAAAAAGATGCCATGCGGTGCTTGAGTTGGTCTGCTTAGGAGACAGGAGCCACACTGGGGCAGAGATTCTGTCAGCTCTGCAGGGGCAGACTCAGAGGTGGTTGACGCCATGGCAGCTTCAGTCAGGAATGGTGGTTTGTGACAATGGCACAAACCTCCTCTCCGCCCTCCGACAGGGACACTTGACCCATGTTCCCTCTTTGGCTCACATCCTTAATTTGGTGGTGCAGCGGTTCTTATGCAGGTATCCGGGCTTACAGGATCTCCTGAGGCAGGCCAGGAAAGTCTGTGGGCATTTCCGCCGGTCATATAATGCCAGTGATCGGCTGGCTGACCTTCAAAAGGACTGCAACCTGCCCAAGAACCACCTCATTTGTGACATGCCCACCAGATGGAACTCAATGTTGGCAATGCTGCAGCAACTGCACACGCAGCAGAGGGCCATCAATGAGTACCTGTGTGGCACCAGGACAGGGTCAGGGGAGCTTGGCTTTTTTTCGCCACGCCAGTGGCTACTGATCAAGGATGCATGCACTGTCCTGTCACCATTTGAGGAGGCCACGAGGATGGTGAGCAGTGACAATACATGCATCAGTGATACTGTCACTCTTGTCTTCCTGTTGGAGCACACGCTTCATGGAATAATGGAGAGGGCACTTGAGGCAAAACAGGGGGAGGAAGAGGAGGACTTCCTTACCTCTCAAGGCTCCCTTTATCCAGACAGTATTCTTGCGGGCCCGCTGATCACACAGGGGGAGGAGGATGAGGATTGTGTCAGCATGGAGGTGGAGCCTAGCACTCAGCATCAGCAGCAGTCTTCAAGAGATCGTTTTCAGTCCCCAGAAACCCATGGACTTGTACGTGGCCTGGAGGAGGTGGCTGTGGATCATGTCATCCTTAGTGACCCAGAGGACTCTGGATCGAATGCCTCAGCAAACCTTCACTGCATGGCCTCCCTGATCCTGCAAAGCCTGCGAAAGGACCCTCAGATTTGTGGTATAAAGGAGAGGGATCATTACTGGCTGGCAACCCTTCTTGATCCACGTTACAAGGGTAAGGTTGCGGAATTTATCCAGCCTTCGCAGAGGGAGCAGAGGATGAAACATCTTCGGGAGGCCTTGCAGAAAGGTTTGTGCAATGCGTTTCCAGAGCCTGGAAGGTTACAATTTCCTTGTCCTCCTGGACAATGTGTTGCTGAGGCTTCATTCAGTCACAGAAGGAGCGGTGGAGAAGGTGGCCGTCTGACCGAAGCGTTCAGACAATTCTCTAGTCCGCAGCCCCAAGGTCTGATCGGTTCCAGCAACCATCGCCAGTGTCTGATTTACATGGTGCAGGAATACCTAGGGGCAAGATCAGACATGGAGACCTTTCCAACCGAAAATCCACTGGGTTACTGGGTCTTGAGGATGGATCACTGGCCAGCGCTTGCACAATATGCAATTGAGCTACTGGCCTGTCCTGCATCCAGCGTTTTTTCTGAACGCACATTCATTGCTGCTGGTGGCTTTGGGTTTGATTTTGGGACAATCCCAGAAAACGTGAAGCATCGTTCCCTCTCCCTCCCCACATCGCCAACATGAGCTAGAAACCTGTGGGAAAAAACGGTGCAGAGTAGAAGGTACTCTGTACTATCTAGTCACAATCTTATAGCATGTTTCTTGAACCCTGGTGGCCAGGGACGATTTCTGGGCAAAATGTAGAATCTTTTCTCTCTGTGGTTCAGTGAATTGTACGCATAGTTCTTCTTCCCACTTAGAGAGAAAGGGGGGTACGAATCCTTCTGCTGGTGATATCAGTGAGGAGTATTTCATTGATAGACAATGGCGGGTCGGTTCTTTGCGATAACAGATTTGTTCCAGCTCTGTAAGCTGGCGCGATATACCCGGAGTCCGTGCACAACGGCGTAGGAAATTGCGATGTTGGAGGCCGCTCAAAAAGTCTAATGGAGGGTCAGAACCTGCCGACCCGGCGTCCGCCGTGAGCTGGCCAGTCGGGTCTAGAAAATCGTGGAGGTGTGGCCAACTGCCCTCCTTCGTTAAGTGACGGAATACAGGACCCTCGCAACCGGGTGGAAAATCAGGGTTGCCCGGAATTGGCACCATAGGTGAGGGTATTGGGGATATCGAGGAATGCCTGAAGGCATCTCTCGCCACCTGAATCGTGCTTCCTAGAGTGGGGTGAGCAGCGATGGCCTTCGGTATGGGAGTGGTGGTCCAGGGCCAGCTTTTGGCCGTGCCTTCGGAGTCCTCGAACTCCATTGTCACCCACTGCTTTGCCTCTGCATGACAATGCCAATCCACTACCCTGGTGGGGTGAGTTGCCCTATAGTACGCTTTCACATCAGGAAGACCAACCCCACCTTTGTGTTTTGCCATGTGGAGAAGTTGCAGTTTAATGCGCGGCTTTCGGTGTGACCAGATAAAGTCACGGAACAGTGAGTGGATCCGCTTAAAGAAGGGAGGAGGGAGACGAATGGGGAGGGCCTGTAGCAGATAGAGCACCCTTGGCATGGCTGTCATCTTGATGGCATTGCATCGACCAAACCACGTCAGGGTCAAGGAGTGCCAGTGGAGCAAATCCATCTTGAGTCGAAGGAGTAGAGGAGCGAAATTCGCCTGATATAGATTGGCAGGGTCGGGGGTAATGTCAACTCCCAGATATGGGATAGTATTGGTTGCCCAATGTAGCTGGTACTCTGCGCGCAGGCGGCGTACTATGTCTGTGCCCACCGTGATGTTAAGTAAGGAGGATTTTGTTAAATTAATTCGGAACTGGGAGAGATCTCCATAGATTCGGAGGGAGTGAAGTAAAGTAGGAAGTGAGGCCAGTGGGTCCGTCAGGAAAAAGATGAGGTCGTCGGCGAAAGTGGCTACCTTATGTGTCCCAGAGGATTTGTAGCCGATAATGCCCGAGTTCGCCCTTATCCTGCAAAGGAAGGGTTCCAACGTGAGTATAAAGATTAGCGGAGACAGAGGACAGCCCTGTCGGGTGCCATTACGTATGGTAAAGTAGCTCGACCTTGTTTCGTTTACCTTAACTGCTGCTGTAGGATGAGAGTAGAGGGATAGTATCCAGCTGAGCATTGATGAGCGGAGACCTATATGCTCCAGGGTGGCCTGTATGAAGGACCAATCTACACGGTCGAAAGCCTTCTCCGCGTCTGTAGACAGCAGGAGAAGGGGTCGCCGTGATGTCCTGGCTGCATGAATCAAATTGATTACCCTGATGGTGTTATCACGGGGTTCTCGAAGTGGCACAAAACCTGCCTGGTCCTTATGAATCAAGCTCGGCAAATGCAAAATTAGTCTATTGGCCAGTATCTTGCCAAACAATTTCAGATCAGTGTTCAGGAGAGCTATCGGCCGGTAGCTTCCGCACCGCAAGGGATCCTTCCCCTCTTTAGGGATAAGGGAAATATAGGCTCTTAAAGTGTCAATGGGAAAGGAGTTACCTTCAGTGATCGAATTAAGTGCAGATATCAGGGGTTTAGAAAGCGTCTCATAGAATGTCTTATAGTACGCCGGTGTAAACCCGTCTGGGCCTGGGGCTTTCTTAGGTTTTGAGTTCGCTAGTGCCACACCCAATTCTTCTAAGGTGATGGGTTCCTCTAATTCTTCCTGGACCACAGTCGGGAGTGAGGGCATACCCGACATGGTAATGTAAGATCGGGGGGTGAATCCCCCGGCAGAATTAGGGTCTTCCAGTGGTTGCCTGTCAAGGTTGTTGTCACGAAGATCCTGCCAGTAACCGGCGTCCCAGGCGCACGGGAACCCGGCTACGGGTCCCATTGCGCATGCGCGCGCGTTCACGGGTGCGGTCACGCACGGGCACGCGCGCGCGCACTCCCGCTGGTGTCAGGCGGGCTATTTAAACCTGCCTGTCACACTCCATCCCCGCTGTCTGCTCTACAGCGTTCTGTGAGTGTTACCTGATCTGATCTGTGTTTCCTGTTATCTGACCCGGCTTCCTGTTTGACGATCCTGCTATCTGCCTGCACCAGACTCTCTTGGCTTGCCTGACCATCCCTCTGCATTACCCCTGGTACCTCTGCTGTCCGAACGTTACTGACCACCGGCTTGTTGACCCTCCGCTGTGTTCATCAGCTTCCAGTTTGCTATTACCAGCTGTTGTTTCTGGTTCCAGTCCAGCGTTCCAGGCTACCTTCTGCTGTTCCAGTCCAGCGTTCCAGGCTACCTTCTGCTGTGTTCCAGCCCAGCGTTCCAGGCTATCTTCTGCTGTGTTCCAGTCCAGCGTTCCAGGCTACCTTCTGCTGTGTTCCAGTCCAGCGTTCCAGGCTACCTTCTGCTGTTCCAGTCCAGCGTTCCAGGCTACCTTCTGCTGTGTTCCAGTCCAGCGTTCCAGGCTACCTTCTGCTGTGTTCCAGTCCAGCGTTCCAGTCTATTACCTGCTGTTGTTCCTGGTTCCAGTCCAGTGTTCCAGGTTATCTTCTGCTGTTGTTCCAGTCCAGCTTCCAGTCTGCTATTACCTGCTGTTGTTCCTGGTTCCAGTCCTGCATTCCAGTCTCTGTCCTCAGTCTACTCCTCAGACTACTGACTCCAGAGGGTGCCACCACTACTGGACTTTCAGCAACTGTTTTTCCTGCCAGGCACCCATACCACTCTTCACTCCTGGCCCTCTGTCTCCATTCCAGGGGAACGGGAGTGGGAGCTGTAAGGGAGGTCTTTTCCTGCACTTCAGGCTCACAACCTACCAGGTACGTGACAGTAGCAGACAGCCATGTCTGAGCCTGAGCAGGGAACGTCTCCCATGGAGGAACTCTGTGCACACCTGGCAGGATTGACTGAAGCAGTCAAAAATCTGCAGCAAGGATACACCAGACTGGAGGAACGAGTGTTAACCCTGTCTAACCCCATTGGGGCCCAGGGGGCTTCCTCTGCTCCTGCTCCTTCAGTTGGGCCTTCCTCAACGGTGGTGATGCTCCCTCCGGAACCTAAGGTTCCCACACCTGAACGTTTCTTTGGAAATCGCCATAAGTTCAGAGCCTTCCGCAACTCCTGCGAACTATTTTTTGCTCTTCAGCCACGTACCTTTTCCCTGGAGGCTACAAAGGTGGGCTACGTGATTTCTCTACTCTCTGGTGACCCCCAAACCTGGGCCCATCGCCTCTTAGAGCAAAAGGACATATCTCTGACCAACCTCTCCACTTTCTTTGACGCACTAGGCCAGTTATATGATGACCCCCAGCTATCTGTAACTGCAGAGGCGGCTCTACACTCCCTTCAACAAGGTCGCAGAGCAGCAGAGGATTATGTGGCTGAATTCAGGAAGTGGAGTGCGGATACTAACTGGAACGATGCGGCTCTCCATTATCAATTTCGGTTGGGACTTTCTGATCCTCTGAAGGATGAACTGGCCAGGGTGGGTACACCACAGACTTTAAATGCTTTAATCGATCTAGCTATCCAGATCGATCGACGCCTACGAGAGCGCAGGTCTGAAAGAGCTATGGGGTCGTCTCGTCCAACTTAGGTTACCCCTAAGGTTCCCCATCACCCATCATCAACACCACCTACCTCCACGCTTAACTTACCTGAGCCAATGCAATTAGGAGTCCTGCGGCCTTCACTCACCCCAGAGGAACGACAATGTCGTCGAGCAAATAACTTGTGCCTGTATTGTGGGGAACCCAGGCACTATGTCAGGAACTGTCCCCTCAAACTCCGTAAGTGTTTATCCCTATCTAATGACTATGTGACATCTCTGGTTAAAAATACCACTCACCTTGCTCTTCCTCTTCTGCTACAGCTTCCAGGGAAGGATCTACAAATCCCCGCCATTATTGACTCAGGAGTTTGCAGCTGTTTCATGGATTCTCGTTTTGCCATCCAACACCAAATACCCTTGTCACCTAAAGCCCATGGACTTTCTGTCCATCTAGCTGATGGGACCGCTATCAAGTCTGGACCTGTTACCCAAGAGACTATGCCAGTACCCGTTTTAATTTCCAACGTCCATCAGGAACAGCTGCACCTGGACATTATCGCTTCACCCATGTTCCCCATAATACTCGGCATGCCATGGTTACAGGCCCATAATCCGGACATAAATTGGATCACGGGTGAGGTGACCTTTCCCTCTCCTTACTGCCAACAGTTTTGCAGAACCCAGAACATCCAGGAGAACTCTACTCTGTTATGCCTAGATACAGATCCTAGTCTACTTCAATCCATTCCTTTCGCCTATCATGATTTCCTGGATGTATTTAGTAAACAGAGGGCAGAGGTGTTACCCCCTCACCGGGCCTATGACTGTCCCATTGAGTTACTTCCTGGTGCTGAAATTCCTTTTGGAAGAATATTTCCCCTGACTGAGGTGGAGCAAGGGGCATTGAAGGAATACATTGACGAAAACCTCAAAAGAGGCTTCATTCGTCCATCCACGTCCCCCGCAGGTGCAGGCATCTTCTTCGTGCAGAAAAAAGATAAAACCCTCAGGCCGTGTGTGGATTACCGCGAACTAAACAAAATTACTGTGAAAAATCGGTACCCTCTCCCCTTAGTACCAGAATTGTTTCAGAGACTGGGGACGGCTACCATATTCACCAAACTTGATCTCCGTGGGGCCTACAATTTAGTTCGTATCAGGGATGGAGACGAATGGAAGACCGCTTTTCGTACCTGTTATGGACATTTTGAGTACCTCGTGATGCCTTTCGGCCTGTGTAATGCCCCTGCCACATTTCAATACTTTATTAATGATGTGTTACGTGACTTTCTAGATCTGTTTGTCATCGTCTATTTAGACGACATATTGATTTTCTCTTGTTCCCTTGAATCCCATCGCAGGCACGTCAGAAGTGTATTGGGCCAACTTCGACAACACGGTCTATATGCAAAGGCTGAAAAATGTGAATTCGAACAGGAAAGTATTCCATTTTTAGGGTTAGTCATCTCCAGTAAGGGCATTAAAATGGACCCCCAGAAGGTCACGGCTGTTCTAGATTGGCCAGTCCCGACTGATAAGAAAGGAATCCAGCGATTCGTTGGATTCGCTAATTTTTACCTCAAATTTATTAAAGGGTTCTCAGCCATCATTGCACCCATCACACAGCTTACCAAACAGGGTACACGCTTCCATTGGTCGGCCGAGGCTCAAAAGGCTTTTGAGACTCTCAAGGGCCTTTTTACCTCCGCCTCTGTACTGAAGCATCCAGATTCCTCTCTGCCATTTATTCTAGAAGTGGATGCATCTGAAATTGCTGTAGGAGCAGTATTATCCCAAAGACAGGGAACCAAAGCCCTGCTGCATCCTGTGGCTTTCTTTTCTCGTAAATTATCCACGGCAGAGAGAAATTATGATGTAGGTGACAGAGAGTTGTTGGCAATCAAGTCAGCATTGGAGGAGTGGCGCTATCTGTTGGAGGGTGCCGCTCATCCAGTTTTAATCTTTACAGATCATAAGAACCTGGAGTATTTGAGGTCTGCAAAGAGGTTGAAACCACGTCAGGCTCTCTTTTTCTCCAGGTTCTCCTTCCATGTCACTTACCGTCCTGGCTCCAAGAATACCAAACCTGGCGCCCTGTCTAGGATGTTTCACAAACCTCAAGAGATTTCCCCTCCAGACACCATTTTGTCTCCAGGGAACTTTTTTCTACTTCAGGGAAACCTGCTTTCCCAGATTAAACAGGCCTCCGCAGAAATAGAATCTTCCATTAAGACAGAGCTCCAGGTTAAGGATGGGTTATTGTGGCATGAGAGTAGGATCTTTATACCTGAAACACTACGAGTTCCAGTACTAGAGCTTTGTCACGATCATGCGCTGGCTGGGCATTTCGGTGTGGCTAAGACCACTGATTTGGTTCAGCGCACCTTCTGGTGGCCTCAGCTGCGCAAAGATTGCAAAGAGTTTGTAGAGTCCTGTACCACCTGCCTTAGGAACATAGGGCACAAAACAAAGGCATGGGGTCTACTAAAACCCTTGCCTGTCCCAGATAGACCCTGGAAAATGCTCTCAATAGATTTTATTGTAGAACTACCCCCGGCCGGGGGCTTCACTTCAATCTTTGTCATAGTGGACCGGTTGTCGAAGATGGCGCACTTTGTCCCAATGAAGGGTACCCCTTCAGCTACAGAAACGGCACAAGCATTCATTAAAGAGGTCGTCAGGCTCCATGGGGTACCAGTTAACATCGTTTCAGATCGAGGGGTACAATTTACCTCTCGATTCTGGAGGGCTTTATGTAAAACCTTGGACATTGAACTCTCATTTTCATCGGCTTATCACCCCCAGACTAATAGGCAAACAGAAAGAACAAACCAGACCCTTAAACAATATTTGCGCTGTTTTTCTTCCTTTGCCCAAGATAATTGGATTGCTGTTTTACCATTGGCCGAATTCGCTTATAACAATTCTATTCATTCTGCTATCAAGCAAACTCCGTTTTTTGCGAATTATGGTTTCCACCCCTCATTTTTACCAAACTCTCTTCCAGAATGCACAGTACCCGCAGTCCAGGAGAAATTGGATTTCTTTACCTCTAACAACCAAGCTCTACAGGACACCATGACCAGAACCCAGGAGTACAACAAAGCAACCTTCGATAAAAAGAGGCGAGGTGAGCTCTTACTTGCACCTGGGGATCAGGTATGGTTGTCCACCATAAACCTCAGGTTGGCCTGCCCTTCCAAGAAATTGGGTCCCAAATTTCTTGGACCATTCCCTGTTAAACGGAGAATTAATGAAGTTGCATATGAACTTGAACTCCCGGATTCACTAAAGGTACATCCAGTTTTTCACGTGTCCTTGCTTAAACCATCTATTACTAACCCATTTCCAGGTCGAAGTACGGATCCTCCTGATCCAATCCTGGTAGATGGGGAAGAGGAATTCGAGGTGGAGGCTATCATGGACCACAGGAAAAGAGGTAACCAAAATCAATTCTTAATAAAGTGGAAGGGGTTTGGCCCAGAGGAGAATTCTTGGGAACCAGAGGATAATATCCATCCTGAAGACCTGTTACAAGCCTTTAAGACAGCTCATCCAGAGAAATTTTTTCAAAGGGGCATCCGGAGGCTGCCCCTTGGGGGGGGGGGCAATGTCACGAAGATCCTGCCAGTAACCGGCGTCCCAGGTGCACGGGAACCCGGCTACGGGTCCCATTGCGCATGCACGTGCGTTCACGGGTGCGGTCACGCACGGGCACGCGCGCGCGCACTCCCGCTGGTGTCAGGCGGGCTATTTAAACCTGCCTGTCACACTCCATCCCCGCTGTCTGCTCTACAGCGTTCTGTGAGTGTTACCTGATCTGATCTGTGTTTCCTGTTATCTGACCCGGCTTCCTGTTTGACGATCCTGCTATCTGCCTGCACCAGACTCTCTTGGCTTGCCTGACCATCCCTCTGCATTACCCCTGGTACCTCTGCTGTCCGAACGTTACTGACCACCGGCTTGTTGACCCTCCGCTGTGTTCATCAGCTTCCAGTCTGCTATTACCTGCTGTTGTTCCTGGTTCCAGTCCAGCTTCCAGTTTGCTATTACCAGCTGTTGTTCCTGGTTCCAGTCCAGCGTTCCAGGCTACCTTCTGCTGTTCCAGTCCAGCGTTCCAGGCTACCTTCTGCTGTGTTCCAGCCCAGCTTTCCAGGCTATCTTCTGCTGTGTTCCAGTCCAGCGTTCCAGGCTACCTTCTGCTGTGTTCCAGTCCAGCGTTCCAGGCTACCTTCTGCTGTGTTCCAGTCCAGCGTTCCAGGCTTCCTTCTGCTGTTCCAGTCCAGCGTTCCAGGCTACCTTCTGCTGTGTTCCAGTCCAGCGTTCCAGGCTACCTTCTGCTGTGTTCCAGTCCAGCGTTCCAGTCTATTACCTGCTGTTGTTCCTGGTTCCAGTCCAGTGTTCCAGGCTATCTTCTGCTGTTGTTCCAGTCCAGCTTCCAGTCTGCTATTACCTGCTGTTGTTCCTGGTTCCAGTCCTGCATTCCAGTCTCTGTCCTCAGTCTACTCCTCAGACTACTGACTCCAGAGGGTGCCACCACTACTGGACTTTCAGCAACTGTTGATCCTGCCAGGCACCCATACCACTCTTCACTCCTGGCCCTCTGTCTCCATTCCAGGGGAACGGGAGTGGGAGCTGTAAGGGAGGTCTTTTCCTGCACTTCAGGCTCACAACCTACCAGGTACCTGACAGTTGTAAAGGCCTTCATAGAAGGATCGAAACTCCGCTGCAATATCAGAGGATGCAGTCATCTTCCGACCAGAGGATGACAGGATGTGGGAGATATAGGTTTTGGTACGTGGGCCACGTAGTGCTCTGGCTAGGAGCGAGCCAGGTTTATTGGAGTACTCGTACATCGTTCGGCGTGCCCACGCCAATTTTTGTTTCGTTTTATGGAACAAAAGTGCGTGAAGCTCCTCGCTGGCTTTAAGGAGGTCATGGTGGGTGTATCGGGCAAGACTGGCCTTATGGGCACCCTCCAGGGTACGGATCTGGGCGAAGAGTTCATCAATGCGGCGTGTTCTGTCCCGTTTAAGGCGGGCACCTATACTAATTAGCGTGCCCCTAATAACTGTCTTGTGAGCCTCCCAAACCGTTAACGGGTTAGGAACTGAGGCTTCGTTGACAGCAAAGTATTCCCGCAACTTGGCCTGTATTTCTGAACAAATCTTCTCTGACTGCAACAAGGCTTCATTAAGCCTCCAGGAGGGTGGAGTCCGGATCATCGGCCCCAGCTGGAGTGTCATATGAATCGATGCATGGTCTGAGAAGGATATGACATCTATGGAGGTATTCACCACCCTAGCTAGATCTTTATGTGTGATCAGCAAATAGTCCAATCTCGAGTAAGAGTGGTGGACTGAAGAAAAATAGGTATAGTCCCTATCCTGTGGGCGCGACAGACGCCAGGGGTCTATTAGGCGTAGAGCATGGAGGTCTGCCTTCAGTCGCTTGAGGCGTGCGTAAGAAAGATGGGACGAGCCGCGTGAGGCATCTAGCAAGGGATCCATTGTAAAGTTAAGATCCCCCCCAAAGACAAGCACCCCCCTCCGAAAACGCCAGTAGCTGAGGTAGCAGCTTCCGCAGGAATTGTGGGTGGTCTACATTGGGGAAGTAGACATTGGCAAAGGTGACCTGTACATCAGACACCCTTCCCTTCAGGAGGAGAAAGCGACCCTGGGGATCTACCTGCTGCGCCTCGAAGACCCATGGTACTGATTTTGCTACAAGGATGCTGACCCCCTTAGATTTGGAGATGGGCGATATGCTGTGGTATGCCGTTGGGAATGCTCCATTAGTCAATTTAGGAGTGCGATCACCATGGAAATGTGTTTCCTGTAAAAAAGCAATTTGGGTTTTGCCTTTACGCAGATCAGTTAGTAACTGGGAGCGTTTTTCTGGTACATTGAGACCACGTACATTAAGGGAGGTGACCTTTAGGAGACCCATAACGCCAGTTATCAATCCGGTAAGCAGGGACAGTAATGTGAGGTATGTAATCTTCTCCAGTCTCAGTCCCCACCCAACCAGGAGGCAGCACCACCGACAAACAGAAAAGGGAACTAAGGAGGGGTGGAGAAGGGGGGGAGCAAGCGGAAGGGGTAGAGGAGAGGGAGAGCGGGCAGGAAAAGGAGGGGGGAGGGAAAAGAGAGGGGGGTAGGGGAAAAAAAAAATCTAGTGAGACAGTTACTCTCTGGACCTCCGATTAGCACTAAAATGTCCAATCGGGTATCCGCCCTAAATGGGGGTGGACAGGGCAGTGAGGATTATTTTTGATCAGAGAATTCAATGACCAAAAATTAAGCAAAAAAGGAGTCATTGAAATAGGAGATGCACTAGGTATGGGCTATGAGAACCAATAAAAACAAATATAACGGTAGGACTAACTTAACATCAGTTATAATCAAGCGAACATGGAGTAAGCATACCATAAGTAGATACCAGACCGCTGTAACCACAGGGTGTTGCTGCATCGGGAGGAGGGCTCTGTGGCTCAGGGATCTGACTTAGGTCAGGGATGCCAATAGGTGGAACCTGTCTGAGTTTTCTCCGTCCCTTCCCCCGGTGCCTCAAGACCGGGACACCATTTTCCTGAAGAGTAAATATCTGCAGCAATTAAATGTAAAAATAAGGTTAAGTGGGCTACAAAAATGAAAGATAACATTAGCAACGTAGATGCTGCAACAACCTGAAGAACATCTCAACTATCTGGAACCCACCATAGTCCGCTGCAAATAAACATATTCAGGTCAACTCTTAGCATGATCTGGCAATCTAAGATGCACAGCACTCCCCCCCTCCCCACCAAGATAGTCCCCAAGTATAAAAAATAAAAGTAAAAAATAAAAGTAAAGGCAGGCACTCAAGGTGAATACAAGAAAGGTGGAGAGATGTCCTCTTCTGCTGCGGTTTTAGTTAACCAGCTATTTTCAAACCTTGTCCATGGGACAACAAAAGAAAAAGAAAAAAAAAAATAATAGGTGTCGTCTCTTGGGTTAAACAGGGGTCTTGGTGGATGACGGGACAGTTTCAAAGGAAGTCATAGAAGTGGAACCGCTAATGGTGGAAACTGCAAGGAGGGAATACTGCACAACCCCACCAGACCATGCGGAAGGAGAGGCGGTCAATCTTCGGATATCGTTGGATGTGGTCTGTAGGCGTCTCGGTTGGGTGGACGGGAGCGTGGTCGCCTGATCCTCTGTTGCCTGGGCAATGCTGGACTTGGGGTGTCCTGAGACAGCAGGTAGTCAAACCAATTAGGCACACTGACAGCTGGTTCGGCAATGAATTGGAACAGGTCTGGTAGTTGATCTGGCGTGCGGAGGTGGAACTCTGAGCCTTGCTTCCGAACAATCAGGTGAAAGGGATGACCCCAGCGGTATGTGGCTTCGGCTTCCCGTATCACCTCCAGCAATGGTCGTAGCAGGCCTCTCATAACACGGGTCTGTCTGGATATGTCAGGGAAGATCCGTACTGGCGCCCCGTCAAAGTAAATCGTGCCTTTCTCCCTTGCTAGGCGCAGGATCTCTTCTTTAATTGTGAAAAAATGCACTCTGCACAGAACATCACGGGGGAGATCTTGGTCTGCCGGGGCCCGCTGCGCTGTGGGGGGGGCCCGAGGCCCGGGTATACGGTGAACCCTATCCAGCTCCAGGTCTGCAGTAGGTGGCTTACCCAGAACCAGGTTTAACCCTTTCATGACTAAGCCTATTTTTGAAATTTGGTGTTTACAAGTTAAAATCCGTATTTTTTGCTAGAAAATTACTTAGAACCCCCAAACATTATATATATTTTTTTAGCAGAGAATCTAGAGAATAAAATGACGATTGTTGCAATATGTTTTATCACACGGTATTTGTGCAGCGGTGTTTTAAACGCAAATTTTTGGAAAAGTGACACTTTCATGAATTTTAAAAAATCCAAACAGTAAAGTTACCCCAATTTTTTTGTATAATGTGAAAGATGATGTTACGCTGAGTAAATAGATACCAAACATGTCACCCTTTATAATTGCACGCACTCGTGGAATGGCGACGAACTACGGTACCTTTGAATTTCCATAGGCGACGCTTTAAAAATTTTTTACGGTTACCAGGTTTGAGCTACAGAGGAGGTCTAGGGCTAGAATTATTGCTCTCGCTCTGACGATCACGGCGATACCTCACATGTGTGGTTTGAACACCGTTTACATATGCGGGCGCGACTTCCGTATGCGTTTTCTTCGCTGCGCGAGCTCGCGGGGACAGGGGCACTTTAAAAAAAATTTTTTTTATTTTTTTTATTTATTTTTGTACTTTATAAATTGTGTTTAAATTTTTTTTTTTTTTTTTTTTACTTTTATTGCTGTCACAAGCAATGTAAACATCCCTTGTGACAGTAATATGTGGTGACAGGTACTCTTTATGGAGGGATCGGGGGTCTAAAGGACCCCCCATCCCTCCTTTACACTTCAAAGTATTCAGATCGCCGAAAACGGCGGTTCTGAATACTGTGTACTTTTTTAAATTCGGCGCCATTGGCAGCCGAGTAAACGGGAAGTGACGTCATGACGTCGCTTCCGCATTTACAAGAAGAAGGCTGGAACGAAGCCGCTCGCAGCTTCGTTCCAGTCCGCCCCCAGCCGCCGAAGACAGCGGAACGGACACCGGGCCTCCCGATCGCACGGGAGGCCCGGTAACAGCGGCGGGAGGCGGCGGGAGGGGGGGGATGTCCCCTCCCGCTCCTCCGGTATAACAGCCGAGCGGCTTTTAGCCGCATCGGTTGTTATACTCGGGTAGCCGATCGCCCGCTGAAAACAACGGTACCGGGATGATGCCTGCAGGTGCGGGCATCATCCCGGTATAACCCCGGAAAGCCGAGGCCGCATATATGCGTTCGGTCGGCGGGAAGGGGTTAAGATCGCCACGACAGTAGAGCGGAGATCTGGGCCCATAGTAGCCTCCGGGATACCTCTGAGGCGTAGATTGTTCCGCCTGCTCCTGTTTTCGCCATCATCGATCCGCAGGTGGACATCCACAAGATGGCGGCGGTAGACTTTATGTTCCTGTTCTAGGGAGGTGATGCATGCGTCGGTGGTTGTCTTAGAGGACTCCAACACAGTCACCCTCTCCTCTACCGTATCCACCTGCCGTTTTAAGTCATGTAGTTCGTTTGTAAGTGCATTAACTATGGAGGTTGCCATAGCATTGAGATCCTGCTTTGTGGGTAGGCCTGAGACTATGTCTTTCAGGGATTCCTCCAGGAGGCTGTTCGTTCCCCCTGTGCTCTCGGAGAGCAATTGTGAGTTCAAGAAGGGGTTGGCAGGGGACTGTATGGGAGAGTGAGACCTGGGGGGGAGAGGGGGAAAATCTTCCTCCGCTGCTGCAGCGTCCGCCTGTCCCCCCCTCTTACCTCCTGGCGGGACTCTTGGCGGCGCCATCTTGCCTCGTGCAGCCGGTGATGAAAGCTGGTGTTGCCGCAGGAAATAGTGGGAAATCTCGGGTCCCCTCTGTTCCTCACTGGTCGACGGGTGTTTACGATCCCCTGGCATGGGAAGCTGGCTCGTCTGAGCGGTTCTATGGGAGATTCTCGGCCCGTCCTAGTGCAGAGCTCCTGGCTGTGCGTCCTCACATTTCCATGGTTTAGCCACGCCCCCGATTCAGGCTGTTAAGTCCGCAGCTATGCAACCCCCCAGAAGTCTGGTATCTGATTGTATGCGGTGTAGATTGTCCTTTAGGCTGCAAATAGGATATAGACCTCTGCTGTGGCTTCTCCTATTGTCTGTGGTTGCAGTCCCTTCTGAAACACTGCACTAGTCCCAGGCCGGGTTACAGCTCCCCTTCTGCTGACTACAGCACCTGAGTGCAGGGATTGGTGTTTTTATCATTGAAGACCTCAAGATGGCGGCCGGCGGCCTGTATGTGCAGCCAGCCTAGTCTCTGCAGGTTGTTTCAGGCCCCCTCTGGTCTCCCCCCGGCCCCTCCGCCACTCACCGCTGGCCGGTACTGCTGTGAGGTGTGCAGCGGCCCTTCTCCCGCCGATCGCGGCACCTGAGGCCGGGGATCGCGGAGGCCTCGCAGGCCTCAAGCTGGCGGATCCCCTCCAGAGTATGGAGCCAGCCGAGGGCCTCCGGGATGGCGTGGATGTCCCCGCTCGTCTCCTCCGGGTCGCCCCCTTCTCCCAGACGGATAGCTGGTTTGTTGTGGCCCTCCTCCGGCCGATCACGGCACCCGAGGCCGGGGATCGCGAGGGCCGCGTAGGCCGCAAGATGGCGGATTACCACCGGGACATGGAGCCGGTCGAGGGCCTATCAGTCGACCGGCCTCCTCAATACCCCTCGGCTCTGCTGCTGGCGGTGGCTGACAGCACTAAAAAGTCAGTTGTTGGGGAAATCCCGGATTTTTGAGGCAGGATTCCTGCAGATTCAGTAAGGACCGGCGGAGCTCCTCTGAATCACGTCTGCTCCCCGCTACGTCCGGACACGCCCCCCTGCTGGTGGCTTTGTAACCGATCACAGATTAAGCCTGTCCACAGACTCAGTTGATCGACTCACCTTCATAAAAATGAATCAGTCTTGGATCACCAGCTACCAAGCACCTGATGCTGAGCGATTAATTTTTCTATGAATGTGAGATCCCTTGAAGACTGCCTATGCTGAGTGACTATCCTGTTATGCTGAGTGATTTTCCTATTCCTCCTCAATGTTCATGTTGATAGCTAAGGTCCAATTTTTCTGCCCCTGTTTAAAAGGGGCATATAATTATAATTTTTGCTGTAATATTTCGCAGCGGGGCTCGTTCTTGCGCTCAACTAGAGTATCTGTGAGCGGTTGCAGTCTTGTGGCACCACCACCAGTGCCTAAGGCCCAATTTTTCTGCCCCTGTTTAACAGGGGCATGTAATTACAATTTTTATACTAATATTTTACAGCAGGGCCAGTTCCTGCACCCACCAAGAGTAACTGTGAGGGCTTACAGTGTTGTGGCACCACCACCACACCACCACCAAAGGCCCAATTTTTCTGCCCCTGTTGAACAGGGGCATGTAATTACAATTCTTGATATAAAATTTCACAGCAGGGCCCGTTCCAACGCCCACCAAGAGTAACTGTGAGGGCTTACAGTGTTCTGGTGCCACCAACACCTAAGGCCCAATTTTCTGCAGAGTATATAGGGAAGGCCGTATAGTGTATACAGGCGGTCCCCTACTTTCAAACATCCGACTTACAAACGACTCCTACTTACAAATGGAGGGAGACAACAGAAGTGAAAGAAATCTACCCCTAGGAAGGGAAAATTTTCTCCTGTAAGAGTTAATATGGGAAAAAGGTGTCTCCACTGATGCTTTATCACCAATCCTAGTTTCCCTAATAACCCAAAATTTTCAAAATCCAATTGTCATTGGGACAGAAAGTGAGGTGAAACCTTCTGAACAGGGGCACAGACGGCAAAACAAATGTTACAGGGGTGATAACCCTTCCCTATGTTATCCAAAAAGCTTAAAAATTGATTTTTTTTGACTGGAGCTACACTTACAAAATGTACCTGTTCCAAATTACAAACAGATTCAACTTAAGAACAAACCTACAGTCCCTGTCTTGTTTGGACTGCCTGTATACTGCTGTTCAGAGTATATAGGGCCTAGGGGCCCCACGCCTTTTTTTTTTTGTAAGTTGGGTGCGGACTTCCCCTTAATATCCATACCAGACCCAAAGGGCCTGGTAATGGGCTGGGGGGGTACCCATGCCGTTTTTCTCAATGATTTTCATCTATATTGCTGGGATCCGACATTACATTACAGCCGCAAGCAGTTTTAAATGACTTTTATTCCTTTAGAAATGTCATTTTGTGCAGGGACTGTTCTAAACACGGGGGAAATGCGCCTCTTTACAGGCATACTATAGTCACCCCCCAGGCACGATATTTAAAGGAATAATTCACTTTTATTGTTTCACTTTAACCATTATTAAAATCACTGCTTCTGAAAAAAGGGCCGTTTTTAAAACTTTTTTTTGCATTGATACATGTCCCCTGGGGCAGGACCCGGGTCCCCAAACACTTTTTATGACAATAACTTGCATATTAGCCTTTAAAATTAGCACTTTTGATTTTTCACATTCGAGTCCCATAGACTTTAAAGGGGTTGTAAAGGTATTTTTTTTTTTTTTTAAAAATAACAAACATGTTATACTTACCTTCACTGTGCAGCTCGTTCTGCACAGAGTGGCCCCGAACCTGGTCTTCTGGGGTCCCTCGGCGGCTGTTTCAGCTCCTCCCCGCAAGCATTTACCACCTTAATGCGAGCTCCCTCGCATGGTGGTGAGTGCTTGCGGGCGCGCTCCCGTGATACAGCCGGCGGCTATAGCCGCTCGCTGTATCACTCGGCCCCGCCCCCCGGCGCGCCGCGTCATCGGATGTGATTGACAGCAGCGCGAGCCAATGGCTGCGCTGCTTTCAATCCATCCACTGCAGCCAATCAGCGACCAGGCTGAGCTGCAATGAAGATGACGAGGACGAGCAGCGAAGATTCGAGGCGTCAGGAAAGTAAAACGGGGGGCCTGGGGGCGGCGGTACTGTCAAAAGTTTTTTCACCTTAATGCATAGAATGCATTAAGGTGAAAAAATTTTTACCTTTACAACCCCTTTAATTGTGTTCGCGTGTTTGCACAAATTTTTTGCCTGTTCGCATGTTCTGCTGCGAACCGAACCGGGGGGTGTTCGGCTCATCCCTACTGTTTACTGAGCCAGAGAAGTGAATGTTGCTGTTTGCTTGGCTGCCGCAACAGCCAAGCAAAGTGAAACAAACCTCGGACACAAATCAGCGGCCCTTTTGGGGGGTTAGCGCTACATATTAAAAACATTACATATTTGCTATGCAAGAAAAACTGCATTTAAAAGGAGGACACTGTTTAAATGATACTGTTATTGGTAATGGCTACATTTGCTGACTCTTGCTGACTGATCAGTAATGGACTTGAAAGAACTATCTAATTATCTGTATCTTTGGTGACCTGGCACACAAGAGATTTTAATCACCGAGCAGCAGTAAGATTATATCTGAAATGTAATTGTACCACGTAAATGCCATGATGTTCATTACATCTATAGAATTTAATGATTAAGTTATTAATCAAAAATGTAAAAGATCCCTGTGCGATTTTTGTGCCGCAGAATGTTCAGAACTTGATAAGGTCTTCTTTTCTTCCCTGGAAGATGAATCTTACGAGATGAGATTAGTCACCGACATTTATGATAATCTCACTGAACATTCCAGTATTCTACAAAAAATGTCAGGGAGCAAAATACAGAAATAACAATGTACTTTATTTCTTACCTTATTACCATAGCTCTTACTGAATTTAACCACTTGAAGACCAGCCGTCGCAGTTATACTATACTATACACAATGTTTACTGTGTGCTGTTTTAACAAAGCAATGTGCCAGTTTTTACTCCCTGCTTTGGGAGAAAGAAAATGTCATCTGTAGTGAGCTGCTGAGAGCCTGAGCCGGCCACTCCCGTCCCCTCCACATCCCAATGCTCCAGTGAGCAGGAGGGGGCAGAACAGAGAGTTCTGGGGACAGATGCAGCATCGTACCGATGCTGCATCCACCTAGGTAAGTATAATTTTTTAAAAAAAATAATTCCATATACAGTACTTCTCTTTTAAATAACAAATTTTGGATTATTATTACAATACCTGATGTTATAAATTGAAAGTGTAGCTATAGAACTCCTTTAAAGTGGAACTGAATGCAAATGCCTAAATATATATAGTTGAAAAACATAGATGTTTATGGTTTTCCCTGCCAAAGGCTTTATAATTCTGCAAAGCAAATTTTGTGATTTGCATACATCTGCTTTGGTTCCCTTGCCACTTACCGGCTGATAGGAGAGAGATCAGTTTATGCATTTTCATTTTCTGGAGAGGCCGGAAGTTGAAAGGTGCCATAGAAAGCTGCAAAATTAGGAAATCAAGGTGTGACCTGCCTGGTCGTTTAGTGTGGTAGAGGTTTATGAATCATAAGACTGGATGGACAGAATAACAAAATATCCATGTATCTGTTACAATTGTGTATTTAATTGTTTGACTTCAGTAATGCTTTACGGCTGTGGTCAGATGTTAAACAGCATACTGAAGCCATTAAATGTTTTCAGACTGATGTACTTACCATCAAAAGGTGGCTTACATCTAGTACTTGTAGTGCAGTGCACATGCTGGCTATGAAAATGGACTCTGCACTAAAATCATAACCATTTAAGTTTAAGGCCTCGGCCACATGAATGTACTTAGACTTACTGCTGTGGATTCCATGCAGGCAGCCCCGTTCAGGTTAATTGGGGCGCTGAAGTGGTACTCACATTTGGGGTCCTAAGCTTTCAGGGACAAATGTTTGGAATGCAGAAGACCTTCCCCTAAGCACATACTACCCTGAACGTTAATACCACTTGGTGCAGCTCTATCCAGGAGCAGCAGCCTCTCATAGAGTATTACAGGCTGCAAGCAGCGGGTCCGTCCATGCAAAAAACCCTGGAATCTCATGCATAGGGTGATCCTGCTGCAGCCTATTTAATCTGTTCTGGTTCGGTTTTCTGATCCCGCAGCTCCAGCTCCCCTGTGCCAGTTAGTGCCAGCTGCAGGGGAGATGAGGGAGTACCAACAATGACTGAGCCATGGGAGCCTATGGGTAATATCATGGCTCCCAGGATTTCATAGCCATTGTCGGGCCCTGCCTTACACAGAGTTGCAGAATCACCGAAGCAGATTAAAAATAGTAAATAAACATACTTGTAATAATTGTTATAATTATATAATTAAATGTTATAATTTATCCCTATATACACAACAACAAAACTTACTGTGTAGGGATTTTAGAACGCCTCCTACCCATTCCCACTAGCTACTAGCCACTGGTATATCCCCTCTTTATACATTGATTGAGGGGATATGTACACTGGTGTGTAAGATTATAACAATACAAAACCATCTCTAAGGTTTTTCCTGTATATGCTTAGCAATCAGGTTTTCCAGGTAGCGCCAATCAACCCATTTTTCTGATAGTATACGTATGATCAGCAGGGTACCTCATGTGAGTGCTCTGTGTAAGGGAGGCAGCAACCTATTCTCTTGCCACATAAGCCTATCCTAAAGCGCAGTCTTTCTATGTGACATTGACACGTACTTATAATGTATGTGCACATGTAGGCAAGTGCAGTCTGCTTTCTCCACTGCAAGGGGCGCTCAACTGCAGCGGCATTGTAGAGGGAGAGGAGGTCAAGAGGAACTTAGTTCCTGGGTCAAGACTTCTATCTGATTCAATGCTGGCAGTCCATGTGACTCTGGCAGCCATCTTGGGTCAGACAGAGTCTATTTAAGACTCTGGCTCCCAGCTTTGGTGCAAATTTTGCGTGTATCTGAAGTAGGGACAAGTTGCCTGTCTGGCAGAGAAGTTTCTTTGGAGTAGAGAAAGTGCAGAGACACTCCATGCTAACTGGAAGCCTCCCGACTTGAGTATGAAGTGGCCCTTACACATTCTGCCCCTCAAGACAGATGCTGTCGGCACACCTGAGGCCTACTTCTACTGATACATTGCAGTTACATGCTGTGAGTGTTCCTGGTTGGGTTGCCTTTCAGGTACATTGTGTTTTGCCAAACTTTCGTTACAAAATATATTTTCGTTTCTCCTCACTGGGACTCTGAGTGAAGAGAAACCCACACACAGATCTTTTTTAAACAGGTTAGGTAGGATAGGTAGAAGGAAATGGGGGGGCATTTTTAAGAATCGTTATTGTTGGGGTTTCCTTCCACTTTAAAGTGTTAGTTCACCAAAAGTGTTTATTTATTTTTTTTAATTTGAGCGCATTTCAAAATATTATAACTGCATTCAAAAACATTTCAACCGAATTCAAAAACATTTGAGCCACAATAGAAAACATTTCAACCGCATTAATAAACATTTTAACCGCATTAATAAATATTTCAACCGCATTAGAAAACATTTCAACTGGATTAATAAATATTTCAACCGCACTAGAAAACATTTCAACATTTCAACCGCACTAGAAAACATTTCAACCGCATTAATAAATATTTCAACCGCATTAGAAAACATTTCAACATTTCAACCGCACTAGAAAACATTTCAACCGCATTAATAAATATTTCAACCACATTAGAAAACATTTCAACCGGATTAATAAATATTTCAATCACATTAGAAAACATTTCAACCACATTAATAAACATTTCAACCGCATTAGAAAACATTTCAACCGCACTAGAAAACATTTCAACATTTCAGCCGCACTAGAAAACATTTCAACCGTATTAATAAACATTTCAGCCGCACTAGAAAACATTTCAGCCGCGCTAGAAAACATTCCAACTGCACTAGAAAACATTTCAACCGCATTAACCATTTGCCATCCGCGCTATAGCCGAAAGACGGCTACAGCGCAGACTTAATTTGCCGGGAGGGCGTCCCTGGATATCTTCCTGTGCTTGAACGGTCTGCGCGCCCCCCTACAGGGCACACGCGGTGCGCTCTGTGATCAGCGAGTCTATGAGACTCGCCTGATCACAGTTCGGAGTAAGGGGTCAATCCCGACCCCTTACCACGTGATCAGCTGTCAGCCAATAACAGCTGATCATGTGAAGTAAATAGAGCCGGTAATTGGCTATTCAAGCCAATTTACGGCTGCTAGAGGGACATCGTTCCAGATCGTGGAAAGTCACCAGCGTCACCTACCAGTGCCCACCAGCGCCACCTACCAGTGCCCACAGTACCACCCATCAGTGCCCACAGTGCCGCCTATCAGTGCCCACATTGCTGCCTATAAATCACCAATCAGTGCGTCATTACCAGTGCTGCCTATCAATACCACCTACCAGTGCCCATCAGTGCCACCTACCAGTGCTCATCAGTGCCACCTATTAGTGCCCATCAGTGCCACCCGTCTGTGCCACCCATCAGTGCCACCCAATCAGGGCCCAGAAGTGCCGTCTTAGCAGTGCCCATCAGTGTCATCTTATCTGTGCCTATCAGTGTCGCCTTATCTGTGCCCATCAGTGCAGCCCATCAGTGCCCATCAGTGCAGACTCATCAGCGAATATCAATGAAGGATAAAAATTACCCGTTTGCAAAATTTTATAACAAACTATGAAACATGTTTTTTTTTTTTTCAAAAATTTCTGTCTTCTTTTGTTTGTTTAGCAAAAAATAAAAACCCCAGTGGTGATTAAATACCACCCAAAGAAAGCTCCATTTGTGTGAAAAAAATGATAACAATTTCATTTGAGTACAGTGTAGCATGACCACGCAATTGTCATTCAAAGTGTGACAGCGCTGAAAGCTGAAAATTGGTCTGGGCAGGAGGGGGGGTTTAAGTGCCCAGTAAGCAAGAGGTTAATAAACATTTAAACCGCATTAGAAAACATTTTGACCGCATTAGAAAACATTTCAGCCGCATTAATAAACATTATAACAGCATTACAAAACACTTCAACCGCATTACAAAACATTTCAGCCACATTAATAAACATTTCAACAGCAGTAGAAAACATTTCAACCGAATCTCTGTGTGACAGATGTTTTGGTGTGCGCTGGTACACAATGAGACAGATATTGGTGGGACACTAATCGTACAGATGTTTTTGTAGACTGGAACATGCCAGCTGTGACAGCTGATTGGTTGCACTGGTAAACTCTGAAAGATGTTGATTGGACACACACTACTACTACTACAGATGTTTTTGGGCACAGGTACACTGTGACAGAGGTTAATGGACCACTAGTAATACACCTAACCTAGAGACAACATTTTTAGAAAGGAAGAATGACCATCATATTTTTTATCAGCAGGAATATGATGTATTCATTTTGATTTTGTTTTCAAATTGATTGGAATTAGTAACAATTGGAATATCGGATTGTTATTTCTGTCAGCTCAGGTAGCCCGTGTACAATGTGCAAATGTTTCATTTCAACACCTGAATACTGGACAATTCTTTCCTGCCCGGGCCATTGTTAAGCTTTCATATCGCATGTTGCTGGGACACTAGTATCACAGAGGTTTTGTGCAATATTTTGGTGGTACACACTCACACAGATGTTGATGGGACACTAGTTGTACAGATGTTTTTTTACAGTATTAGTAATAGTTGGATTTATTGTTTTTTTTTTCTATTCTATTCTATTATTTTCTATTCTAATCTATGCTTTTATATTCTATTCTATTCTATTCCAATTAAAATGTATTCTATTTGTAATTCGAATTTCAGAAGAGGATTTTTCTATTCTATTCCTTTGTATTCTATGCCTTTATTTTCTATTCTATTTTATTCTGTTCTTTTGTTTTATATTCTATTTTGTTCTATTTTACTCTATTCTTTTCTATTCCTTTATTTTCTGTTCTATTCCTTTCTATTATATTCTTTTGTATTCTATACCTTTATTTTCTATTCTATTTTATAGTATTCCCAAAGTCGAATGTAAATCGAAAAATGATTCGAATGGAATTTGAAAACGGTTTGAATTTTGATGAGAATTTCGTTCGAAATTTCGTTTCGTTATTTCGGATTAGTTTAAATTCGTTACTATTGAAATTTGGATACATCCGAATAACAAATAATTTTGATTCGGAATGAAACGAACTGCACATGTCTAATTATGTATCATGTCTAATTAAGTATGAAAATGGCCCACTCCTAAAGCAAGGGCATTATTCAACTTAGTCAGAGCTGCACAGTTTGTTTTAATATAAAGACCCATCTTATCTACATAGGTAGTTTATGGTAAAGGAGAACGAACCCTTTAAATACCAGAAAGGATGCATAGTAGCTAGTCGGCCTAATAGGGTGAAGGTCTGCATTTAGGCTCCTTTCACATGGAGCGGAATCCCCTCTGATCAGCAAGGGATCCCTGAGTATATCCCCTGCTAAATCGGAGCTTACAGGAATTGATCACAGTTTTTTGACAGCCGTGCCTGTTCAGTTTGTCCCTGGTGGACACAAGCGGACTGGGGAGCCCTTGCACACTGGGGCGATTTGCAGGCGCTATTGCGCTAATAATAGCGCCTGCAAACCGCCCCGAAAGTGCTGCTACTTTCATTCCAGTGTGCAAGCCCCGAGGGCTTGCACACTGGAGCGATGCGCTGGCAGGACGGTAAAAAAAGTCCTGCTAGCAGCATCTTCGGAGCGGTGTGTATACCGCTCCTTTACCGCTCCTGCCCATTGAAATCAATGGGACAGCGCGGCTATACCGCCGGCAAAGCGCCTCTGCAGAGGCGCTTTGCGGTGGTATTTAACCCTTTCTCGGCCGCTAGCGGGGGGTAAAACCGCCCCGCTAGCGGCTGCATACCGACGGTAAAACGCCGCTAATAATAGCGGCGTTTTACCGCCGACGCCGACCCCCGCCCCAGTGTGCAAGGGCTCTAAGGGTGGCCAAATGTAAACGAACCCTGCTCTCTGTTTACATCAGGCTACCGTTGATCTGTCACATTTAGGTCCAGCAAAATGGAAGAGGATGCAGTCCTTTTGGGGTTTTTTTTCCGGACTTGGGTGGACCCAGAGGCAGGCGGGTGTAAATGTGTTTACACCGGCCTGTCCATAGGGCTGCATGGAGCTTCTGATCCACTGAGTGCAGCAGTGGGGTGAGTATTTACATGGAACATGTTTTTATTTGCAATCTCATGTTTGCTTTAGGCTCCATTCACACTTGTGTGACTCCAAAGCCGTGTGATATACATTGTAAATTTAAATTGCGACTTTGATTGCAACTTTGGATAGATGCGACTTGGAAGCGACTTTGGCTTTGACTGTCACATTGATAACATTAAGATGCAACTTTGATGAGTTTACATTACAGTGTATGGCACTCAAATCGCATCAAAGCAGTGCAAGAACCTTTTTTAAAGTTGAAAGTTGAAGGACTTCCATTGAAATACATGCGCTGCAAATTGTCATGCGACTATGTGTCCAAAGTTGCATGACAAACTGCACAAGTGTGAATGGAGCCTTAGGCTTGGTTCACATATATGCGAATTGGATGTGTTTTAAACCACATCCGATTTGCATAACATGTAAACCATACTGGCTTTCAATGAAGCCATTTCACATATGTGCAGGCTGGTTGCCATGCAAATTAAAAAAAGGTCCTTTTTCAGTCCGCTTCAGGTGCGATTTAAGTGTCAAATTTGCACCAGAACTGCTGAATGGAAACCTGAAAGTGGACCTGTATATATGTGAAGGCCGGGTTCACATATGTGTGGCTGCAGTTTCCAGACTCAGGTCCAGTGTGTTTCTGTTCACTGGTTCAGGTGCGTTTCAGATCCAAATTTTTGCCTGAATGTGCACCTGAACCGGACCCAAAAACACACAGGCCCCTTTTGGAAACTGCACCCTGGTTGCCCTGTACATGTGTGAACCGGCTTCATTGGGAGCCAGTCACACTCGCATGTCATGGGAATTGGATAATACATTGGACACTTACCTGTCCTGGAGTCCAGCGATGTCGGCACCGCAGCTGATGTTTCCATCAGCTGTCGGGTGCATGCCCCCTCCATTGCGATTAAGGGAACCCGGCAGTGAAGCCTTACGGCTTCATGCCGGGAACCCTAATGCGCATGTACGAGGCTCCGCTCCTCTCTCTTACTGGCCCGGCAGCCGGGGAAGGAGGAGGGAGCCTAGGCGGTGACGTCAGTACCCATGGCTGAGGCTGCCGGAAGTGGGAACAGGATACGTGTTAAAGGACCCCCCCCCCCCCCCCCCCCCCCCCCGAAAGGTGCCAAATGTGGGGAGTACAATGAGCGGAAGTTCCACTTTTGGGTGGAACTCTGTTTCAACGTTACGTTATATTGTGAAAATAAAACAGTTTAGTTAATTTATGTTAATCCTCAACTGGTACCAGTTAATATCCTTGCCACTGTGTTGTGTTTGTACAACCTTTTGTGCCATTTGCCCCACCCTATTAGATTGTAAGCTCTTATTAGCAGGGCCCTCTTAACCCTCTTTGTATTTTATTGTATTGTTCTGTCTACCTTGATATTGTAAAGCGCTGCACAAACTGTTGGCGTTATATATATCCTGGATAATAATAATATAAGAGAAGATGTGTTTTTCATAGACACCTCATAAAAGTTATGTTTCTTGTTCATATTTGTTTCTTTTTACTGTGTACATGCTGCATATTCTTCTGCAAATGAAAAATGTGAGAAACAGAAAAAGGATTTGCAAAAGCAAAGTGTTTCTGCTCAGCCTGAGTAAGAAGTGTGGACGATAAAGTTCAGCTTGTGTTGTGCTGACTTCAGGTGATGCAGACAGGCCTGTGAAGAGCTCAGACACGCACTTGTTCCCATAGAAACATGAGCGAGAGCCTGTGTGAGGGAGGCCTCCTTACAGGGACATTCCTGCTGCCCTGCTTACCTTGGGCAAGCATTCCCCCCACAGTGTAGCTGTCTGCTAGATGGATGATTGCATAATGGTGGAATGAGAAACATTTCCTCTTCCTGCTGTCAGCAAGAAAGAATTCCACCCACTTCCAAGTGCCCTAGAAGTATCAGGGGGAGAGAAGGGTCTGCTCAGGAAGAGACAGTAGAGAGAGCGGGAGATTAATGACACCGTCTGCTCCACGGGGTGCACAGCAAAAGTGCAAACATGAACCCCAGAGGATCTTCTAACTACGTCGTCTTCTCTTCTAACTTTGTAATACTGACGCAAAAAAGACGAGCTCCTCAAATATATTACTAAAAAAACACTTTTTAATTAGTGTTTTCTTGTTCGCTCCTATTTAACGTTTCCAAAATTGTAACGGTTCTACTTTTAGACTTTTGTTTTGCTTTTAACCCCTTTTCCACCAGTAGTGCGCATGTATGTGGCAGCATGGAGTGGTCCTTCTTCCGTGCTGCCACAAGTATGCATTGCTGTTTCATGTCAGGAGCAGATCGTAAACGCTCGCCACTGGCACTGTGACCGAGTTGTCACCAACAAATTCCAGTCACAATCAGCAGTGAGTAGGATAGGCTTATATGACATCCAATATGGATGACTTTCCCTCTGCGAAGGCAAAAAAGGCAAAATGTGCACTCCTGTTTCTGAGTAAGGATGAGCTCAGGCGTCTTTGCAAAGTCCATGTGCCCACCCCCGCCAGAAAGTAGACACTCCACAGCGCTAATCACAGGCAGTGAGACATTTCCCGATCCGTGGCTGCACAGGTTGGGAATGTCTCACTGCCTGTGATCAGCGCTGTGGAATGTCAGCTTCCTGGCGGACGCGGGCACGTGGACTTGCGAACATGCCTGAGGTCATCCTTATTTCTGAGCCTGATTATACAATCATCTTTAGATTTACCAAAAAACATAGAGGGCCTAACTGATTGGATATAAAATAACACGGAACTATAGACATTTGATGACCAGCCCTATTCTGACACTTTTTGTTTACATGTAAAAAACTGTATTTTTTCACTAGAACGTTACTTAGAATCACCAAACATTATATATATTTTTTAGCAGAGGCCCTAGAGAATAAAATGGTGGTTGTTGCAATTTTTTTATGTTACATGGCAATTGCACGGCAGTTTTTCAAACACAGTTTTTTTGGAAATGAATTTCAATGAAAATAAAACACAATATAAGCCAATGTTTTGGTAAAATATAAAAGATGATGTCACGCTAAGTAAATACATACCTTACGTGACACTTCAAAATCGCATACGCTCGTGGAATGAGAGCAAACTACGATACTTAAAAATCTCCATAGGCGACGCTTTAATATTTTTTGCAGGTTACTAGTTTACAGTTACAAAGAAGGTCTTGCTAGACTTATTGCTCTTGCTATTACGTTTGCAGCGATACCTCATATGTTTGGTCAGAACACTGCTTACTTATTGTGTGTGCGACCTACATATTAGTTTGCCTCTGTGTGCAAGCACAGTGGGACAGAGGCACTTTAAAAAAAATCTTTTTTTTTTTGACTACTTTTAGTCCTATGACAAGAAATATACACATTATAGAAATAAAGCAGGACAGGTCCTCTTTATGTTGACATTTGGGGTCTATAAGGCCCCAGATCTCTTCTATACCTTTAAAAGTATGAGATTAAAAAAAAAAACACATCGATCTCATGCTTTCCAGAAACAATAAACGGCAGTTTTTATATCTGTCCTAACTGGGAGTGATGAAAATGCTTGTTACTTCTGGTCTCCTAGACCATAAAGGCAATCAGAGATGATCCAGTCTCAGAAACACCTCTGTTGTATGCCGGCACAACCGCCAGTTTGGATGCTGGGCTCGCCGCCTAGCTGTTAGAATTGCTTTCACTTGTTAGAGCAGCGCCGGGTGAAAATTTTGATTCCAGGGTTATGGCTGACAGCTGCAGCGATAACCCCAGTATAACCACGTGAAGTCAATCGCGTACATGATTTGACGGCAAGTGGATAGTTGAAAAAAGGAGCAGAAAGTGTCTTTATTACTTGCACTGTCTCCTCTGCAGTAAAATACACTTATCTGCCTGTTCGCAATCTCCTTTAGAATGTACGAGTGATGTCATTCAATGCTGGCCAATCAAGACAGCCACAACCTTGGCATATGTACAGTCTGGTCATACTGTAATGTTGAAATTCAGATGAGCAGCTGGCGGGGGTACTTAGTGGCAATAACAGACTTTATTACCAATGTAAAGCCTCGTACACGTGGTACGATTGTTGGCCAACCGAGTGTCTGATTTTTGTCAAAAGGGCATGTGCCAGGATCTTGTCTTGCATACTAACGGCACACAATTGTCGTGCAACAAACACTAACGTAGTGACGTACTACGAGGAATTTCAGCTCTTGAGCGCCACCCTTTGGGCCCCTTCTGCTAATTTTGATTCCGATCATGCGTGTTTGTACTTTCGACTTTTGTGTGACGGATTTGTGTACTGACCATAGGAAAATCTGACATCAAACCGTTTTCTGCCGAAAATTTACTAGCCTGTCATCTAACATTTGTTGGCCGAAAGTTGGACAACAATTGTCAAAAGGAGCGTACTAATGGTAAGATTTTAGGACAACAGTCTGTCAACCGACAATCCCCTGCCAACAATCGTACCATGTATACGAGGCTTAAATCTGCAGGATGGATACAGATAGGTTATCTGGGGCCCCACACAGCCGTTGGGGCACTGGAGAGGTAGGTGTCAGACCCTGGTCCAGCCACTGTTCACTGCACTGAATAACAAGAGATTACGTCTCTGAACTGTGTGTCTTTCATGTGTCCACATTAACAAAGGTAATCTGGTAACCCTACATCTGTTCACCAGACATCCCAGAAATGTCTAATGAGCACTCTCTGAGATCTAATATTTATGCTTCAGCTGCTGCAGTTCTTTAACCCATTCCCTCCCAACTTGGTGTCCCTTTAAAAAGTTCTGAATGCACAGGGGGCGGGAAGGATTGGCGATCATGTCACCTCTATGATTGGCCGTCACAGTGGTCACATGATCGAGAGCCGGTCTTGCTGGCTACCAATAGTTAGTCTGGACCAAGAGCTATTTTTGACAGCATAGTCTCTGTTCTGGGAGTGCACAGTGAGAGTCTTCTGAGTACAGAAACATCAGCCAACCAGTGACGCACATGAGTAAAAGCCCACCCATTTACCAACGCACATATGTATTACACGGGAAACAACAGGTTAAGTCTTTTAGAACACGTTTCGTTGTCACTGTGAATTTTGGTATGAAGCCCAAAAAAAGCAAACCATTTGTTTAAGGGTGCTTCACATGGTATTCAGGAGAGCGCTGAGAGCTGATTGGAGGGAAGGTACACCCCCCCCCTCTTTACACAGCACACAGGAACAATACTGAGACTGTCAATCAGCTGGAGGTCCCTCCCCTGTCACCATTTTTTGCTTGGTGTCAGGAAAACTTGTCAGAAGTGATTCATGCTGATAGCAGAGGAACGAAGCAGAAGACAAAAGTGACACTTAGTGCTCTGAACTTACAGGTACACACTATAAAGGGATTTGCTTTGTTGCTTTGTTCATATTTCGTGTCTGAGGTTTACAACCCTTTAAGCTGGCTATACGGTAGTAACAACGTTTTTTTTAAACTTTTGGTTTTAAGAACATTCGTTACATTTTTGAATCATTAGTAGGGTCAAATACACATACATTTTCAATTGCACTGCCAAAAAAATTTGAAGGAGCAGGAATGGGAAATTTCTGTAGAATACAGTGTACAGTATGTAAATTTCCAGTCCATTTGTTCCAAAATTGAATGTTAAAAAGCAAACAAAATGTTACAGTAGCTATCCCCCCTCTTTCTCAGAGCCTGAGCCTCAGGGCTCTGAGGAACAGGAAATTTACCCTCAAAACATGTCAGCCGTTCTGAGGGTCTTCGTATTGTTGGAACTTGTTCAGTTGACATGGTGGTCCAGGACACTGTGGATACTGATTTCCTTGTTAAATCATGCTATTTGTGAGGATGCATCTGTCTTTATCCTTTTAATAAAGCTATCATAAAGATAATGCGCAAAGCTGGTGCGCCCTCTGTTTTAGTTTTCTAGCCCCCTAAATACTCACCTGAGCCCAATCTTGATCCAGCGATGTGTACGAGAGTTAAAGCGGGGTTCCACTCAAATTTTTAACTTAATCTTACCCCCTTCAGTTAATTGCATAGATGTTCAAATGCCGCACGAAAAATTTTTTTATCGCTGTAATTACCTTTATATTGTACTTTATTGTGGCACTTCCTGTCTCTCCTCCCATGGGAGTAGGCGTGTTTATTGTCTTTCCCTGGCGCCGCACTGTCTCCTGGGAGCTTAGTGTCAGGCTTCCCAAGATTCAGTGCGGGAACAATGATCATGCTTGTGAACAAGCTGTGAATGAACAGCATTCACTGCATCCAGGAAATCAATGCTTGTGGGCTTCACATGCCCACAAGCAAGATGGAAACAGCCAGCATCACATTTTTAAAAGTTATTCTTCAGTACGAAAATAGACAGAGGCGGAAATATTACACCCAAACTGTGAGTATTATTTTGGGATTAGCAAAGTGTCTCAATGACCTAAAAAAAAAAAAAAAAAAGATTGGTCGCCGGACTCCCACTTTAACCACTTGCCGACCGCCGCACGACTATATACGTCGACAGAGCGGCACGGGCAGGCAAAAGGACTTACAGGTACGTCCTTGCCTGCCCGCGGGTGGGGGGTCCGATCGGACCCCCCCCCGGTGCCTGCGGCGGTCGGCAAATCTCCCCCGGCGATCGGTGGTGAGGGGGAGGCCATCCATTCGTGGCCCCCCCCTCGCGATCGCTCCCAGCCAATGGGATCATTTCCCTGCCTCTGTATTGTACACAGAGGCAGAGGAAATGATGTCATCTCTCCTCGGCTCGGTATTTTCCGTTCCGGGCCGAGGAGAGAAGACTGCAATGTGAGTGCACAACACACACACACACAGTAGAACATGCCAGGCACACAAAACACCCCGATCCCCCCCCCGATCGCCCCCGATCCCCCCCCAATCACCCCCCCCCCCCCGTCACAAACTGACACCAAGCAGGTTTTTTTTTTTTTTTTTTTTTCTGATTACTGTATTGGTGTCAGTTTGTGACAGTTACAGTGTTAGGGCAGTGAGTGTTAGGCCCCCTTTAGGTCTAGGATACCCCCCTAACCCCCCTAATAAAGTTTTAACCCCTTGATCACCCCCGTCACCAGTGTCGCTAAGCGATCATTTTTCTGATCGCTGTATTAGTGTCGCTGGTGACGCTAGTTAGTGAGGTAAATATTTAGGTTCGCCGTCAGCGTTTTATAGCGACAGGGACCCCCATATACTACCTAATAAATGTTTTAACCCCTTGATTGCCCCCTAGTTAACCCTTTCACCACTGATCACTGTATAACCGTTACGGGTGACGCTGGTTAGTTTGTTTATTTTTTATAGTGTCAGGGCACCCGCCGTTTATTACCGAATAAAGATTTAGCCCCCTGATCGCCCGGCGGTGATATGCGTCGCCCCAGGCAGCGTCAGATTAGCGCCAGTACTGCTAACACCCACGCACGCAGCATACGCCTCCCTTAGTGGTATAGTATCTGTACGGATCAATATCTGATCCGATCAGATCTGTACTAGCGTCCCCAGCAGTTTAGGGTTCCCAAAAACACAGTGTTAGCGGGATCAGCCCAGATACCTGCTAGCACCTGCGTTTTGCCCCTCCGCCCGGCTCGGCCCAGCCCACCCAAGTGCAGTATCGATCGATCACGGTCACTTACAAAACACTAAACGCATAACTGCAGCGTTCGCAGAGTCAGGCCTGATCCCTGCGATCGCTAACAGTTTTTTTGGTAGCGTTTTGGTGAAATGGCAAGCACCAGCCCCAGGCAGCGTCAGGTTAGTGCCAGTAGCGCTAACACCCACGCACCGTACACCTCCCTTAGTGGTATAGTATCTGAACGCATCAATATCTGATCAGATCTATACTAGCGTCCCCAGCAGTTTAGGATTCCCAAAAACGCAGTGTTAGCGGGATCAGCCCAGATACCTGCTAGCACCTGCGTTTTGCCCCTCCGCCCGGCCCAGCCCAGCCCACCCAAGTGCAGTATCGATCGATCACTGTCACTTACAAAACACTAAACGCATAACTGCAGCGTTCGCAGAGTCAGGCCTGATCCCTGCGATCGCTAACAGTTTTTTTGGTAGCGTTTTGGTGAACTGGCAAGCACCAGCCCCAGGCAGCGTCAGGTTAGTGCCAGTAGCGCTAACACCCACGCACGCACCGTACACCTCCCTTAGTGGTATAGTATCTGAACTGATCAATATCTGATCTGATCCGATCAGATCTATACTGGCATCCCCAGCAGTTTAGGGTTCCCAAAAACGCAGTGTTAGTGGGATCAGCCCAGATACCTGCTAGCACCTGCGTTTTGCCCCTCCGCCCGGCCCAGCCCAGCCCACCCAAGTGCAGTATCGATCGATCACTGTCACTTACAAAACACTAAACGCATAACTGCAGCGTTCGCAGAGTCAGGCCTGATCCCTGCGATCGTTAACAGTTTTTTTGGTAGCGTTTTGGTGAACTGGCAAGCGCCAGCGGCCTAGTACACCCCGGTCGTAGTCAAACCAGCACTGCAGTAACACTTGGTGACGTGGCGAGTCCCATAAGTGCAGTTCAAGCTGGTGAGGTGGCAAGCACAAGTAGTGTCCCGCTGCCACCAAGAAGACAAACACAGGCCCGTCGTGCCCATAATGCCCTTCCTGCTGCATTCGCCAATCCTAATTGGGAACCCACCACTTCTGCAGCGCCCGTACTTCCCCCATGCACATCCCCAACCAAATGCAGTCGGCTGCATGAGAGCCATTTTCTTTATGTCCTCCCGAGTACCCCTACCCAACGAACCCCCCCAAAAAAGATGTTGTGTCTTCAGCAAGCGCGGATATAGGCGTGACACCCGCTATTATTGTCCCTCCTGTCCTGACAATCCTGGTCTTTGCATTGGTGAATGTTTTGAACGCTACCATTCACTAGCTGAGTATTAGCGTAGGGTACAGCATTGCACAGACTAGGACACACTTTCACAGGGTCTCCCAAGATGCCATCGCATTTTGAGAGACCCGAACCTGGAACCGGTTACAGTTATAAAAGTTACAGTTACAAAAAAAGTGTAAAAAAAAAAAAAAAAAAAAACACAAACAAAAATATAAAATAAAAAATAATAGTTGTCGTTTTATTGTTCTCTCTCTATTCTCTCTATTGTTCTGCTCTTTTTTACTGTATTCTATTCTGCAATGTTTTATTGTTATTATGTTTTATCATGTTTGCTTTTCAGGTATGCAATTTTTTATACTTTACCGTTTACTGTGCTTTATTGTTAACCATTTTTTTGTCTTCAGGTACAGCATTCACGACTTTGAGTGGTTATACCAGAATGATGCTTGCAGGTTTAGGTATCATCTTGGTATCATTCTTTTCAGCCAGCGGTCGGCTTTCATGTAAAAGCAATCCTAGCGGCTAATTAGCCTCTAGACTGCTTTTACAAGCAGTGGGAGAGAATGCCCCCCCCCCCATCGTCTTCCGTGTTTTTCTCTGGCTCTCCTGTCTCAACAGGGAACCTGAGAATGCAGCCGGTGATTCAGCCAGCTGACCATAGAGCTGATCAGAGACCAGATTGGCTCCAAACATCTCTATGGCCTAAGAAACCGGAAGCTACGAGCATTTTATGACTTAGATTTCGCCGGATGTAAATAGCGCCATTGGGAAATTGGGGAAGCATTTTATCACACCGATCTTGGTGTGGTCAGATGCTTTGAGGGCAGAGGAGAAATCTAGGGTCTAATAGACCCCAATTTTTTCAAAAAAGAGTACCTGTCACTACCTATTGCTATCATAGGGGATATTTACATTCCCTGAGATAACAGTAAAAATGATTAAAAAAAAAAATGAAAGGAACAGTTTTAAAATAAGATAAAAAAGCAAAAAAATAATAAAGAAAAAAAAAAAAAAAAAAAAAAAAAAAAAAAAAGCACCCCTGTCCCCCCTGCTCTCGCGCTAAGGCGAACGCAAGCGTCGGTCTGGCGTCAAATGTAAACAGCAATTGCACCATGCATGTGAGGTATCACCGCGATGGTCAGATCGAGGGCAGTAATTTTAGCAGTAGACCTCCTCTGTAAATCTAAAGTGGTAACCTGTAAAGGCTTTTAAAGGCTTTTAAAAATGTATTTATTTTGTTGCCACTGCACGTTTGTGCGCAATTGTAAAGCATGTTATGTTTGGTATCCATGTACTCGGCCTAAGATCATCTTTTTTATTTCATCAAACATTTGGGCAATATAGTGTGTTTTAGTGCATTAAAATGTAAAAAAGTGTGTTTTTTCCCCAACAAAATGCGTTTGAAAAATCGCTGCGCAAATACTGTGTGAAAAAAAAAAATTAAACACCCACCATTTTAATCTGTAGGGCATTTGCTTTAAAAAAATATATAATGTGTGGGGGTTCAAAGTAATTTTCTTGCAAAAAAAAATAATTTTTTCATGTAATCAAAAAGTGTCAGAAAGGGCTTTGTCTTCAAGTGGTTAGAAGAGTGGGTGATGTGTGACATAAGCTTCTAAATGTTGTGCATAAAATGCCAGGACAGTTCAAACCCCCCCCAAATGACCCCATTTTGGAAAGTAGACACCCCAAGCTATTTGCTGAGAGGCATGTCGAGTCCATGGAATATTTTATATTGTGACACAAGTTGCGGGAAAGAGACAAATTTTTTTTTTTTTGCACAAAGTTGTCACTAAATTATATATTGCTCAAACATGCCATGGGAATATGTGAAATTACACCCCAAAATACATTCTGTTGCTTCTCCTGAGTACGGGGATACCACATGTGTGAGACTTTTTGGGAGCCTAGCTGCGTATGGGACCCCGAAAACCAAGCACCGCCTTCAGGCTTTCTAAGGGCGTAAATTTTTGATTTCACTCTTCACTGCCTATCACAGTCTCGGAGGCCATGGAATGCCCAGGTGGCACAAACCCCCCCCAAATGACCCCATTTTGGAAAGTAGACACCCAAAGCTATTTGCTGAGCGGTATAGTGAGTATTTTGCAGACCTCACTTTTTGTCACAAAGTTTTGAAAATTAAAAAAAGAAAAAAAAAATTTTTTTTTTTGTCTTTCTTCATTTTCAAAAACAAATGAGAGCTGCAAAATACTCACCATACCTCTCAGCAAATAGCTTGGGGTGTCTACTTTCCAAAATGGGGTCATTTGGGGGGGGTTTGTGCCACCTGGGCATTCCATGACCTCCGAAACTGTGATAGGCAGTGAAGAGTGAAATCAAAAATGTACACCCTTAGAAATCCTGAAGGCGGTGATTGGTTTTCGGGGTCCCGTACGCGGCTAGGCTCCTAAAAAGTCCCACACATGTGGTATCCCCGTACTCAAGAGAAGCAGCAGAATGTATTTTGGGGTGCAATTCCACATATGCCCATGACCTGTGTGAGCAATATATCATTTAGTGACAACTTTGTGCAAAAAAAAAAAAATAATAAATTGTCACTTTCCCGCAACTTGTGTCAAAATATAAAATATTCCATGGACTCAACATGCCTCTCAGCAAATAGCTTGGGGTGTTTACTTTCCAAAATGGGGTCATTTGGGGGGGGTTTGTGCCATCTGGGCATTTTATGGCCTTCAAAACTGTGATAGGTAGTGAGGAGTAAAATCAAAAATGTACGCCCTTAGAAATCCTGAAGGCAGTGATTGGTTTTCGGGGCCCCGTATGCGGCTAGGCTCCCAAAAAGTCCCACACATGTGGTATCCCCATACTCAGGAGAAGCAGCTAAATGTATTTTGGGGTGCAATTCCACATATGCCCATGGCCTGTGTGAGCAATATATCATTTAGTGACAACTTTTTGTAATTTTTTTTTTGTCATTATTCAATCACTTGGGACAAAAAAAATGAATATTCAATGGGCTCAACATGCCTCTCAGCAATTTCCTTGGGGTGTCTACTTTCCAAAATGGGGTCATTTGTGGGGGTTTTGTACTGCCCTGCCATTTTAGCACCTCAAGAAACGACATAGGCAGTCATAAATTAAAGGCTGTGTAAATTCCAGAAAATGTACCCTAGATTGTAGGCGCTATAACTTTTGCGCAAACCAATAAATATACACTTATTGACATTTTTTTTACCAAAGACATGTGGCCAAATGCATTTTGGCCTAAATGTATGACTAAAATTGAGTTTATTGGATTTTTTTTAGAACAAAAAGTAGAAAATATCATTTTTTTTCAAAATTTTCAGTCTTTTTCCGTGTATAGCGCAAAAAATAAAAACGGCAGAGGTGATCAAATACCATCAAAAGAAAGCTCTATTTGTGGGAAGAAAAGGACGCAAATTTCGTTTGGTTACAGCATTGCATGACCACGCAATTAGCAGTTAAAGCGACGCAGTGCCAAATTGTAAAAAGTGCTCTGGTCAGGAAGGGGGTAAATCCTTCCGGGGCTGAAGTGGTTAAGGCTCTTTTGGCTCTCTCGCTCCTTTTTGGCTCAGATACAGCAGTGGGAGCCATTGGCTTCCGCTGTTGTCAATCAGAGCCAGTGAGGAGGGAGCAGGGGGCAGGGTAGTGCCCAACCCTGTGAGTCTTATGGAGACACAGAGCAGGGCTCAGGAGCAGGCATGCACGAGTTCCCCACATAGCAAGCGGCTTGCTATGGGGCAGTCAGAGAAGAGGAGCCAGGAGCACAGGTGGGGGACCCGATAAGAGGAGGATCGGGGCTGCTCCGTGCAAAACCATTAAACCGAGCAGATAAGTATAACAAGTTCATATTTTAATTAAAAAATGCAACCTTTAATATCACTTTATTGCCACTTTAACCACTTGCCGCCCGCCCACCGTCAAATGACGGCTGGGCGGTGTGGCTCTCGTTCTGGGTGGACGTTATATATGACGGCTTCCCAGAACGACTGCTCTTGCGCGCCCCCGTGCTAGGACACGGCGCGACCCCAATCTGTGTAAAGAGCTGCGGCCGCGGCTCTCTAACCATGTGATTGGCTGGTCACATCAGCGGCATCTCCTCGCAGGGGACAGCTAAGTATGTAATCAGGTCACTGATCATCAATTCATCATCAATCAATCATCAATTAATCAATGCCCATCACTGCTGCCCATCAAAGCTCATCACTGCTGCCCATCAATGCTCATCAGTGCTGCCTATCCGTGCCGCCTATCTGTGCCCACCAGTGCTGCCTATCTGTGCCCACCAGTGCCGCCTACCTGTGCCCACCAGTGCTGCCTATCTGTGCCCAGTGCCCACCAGTGCCACCCATCAGTGCCGCCTATCAGTGCTCATCAGTGCCACATATCAGTACCACCTATCAGTGCCCATAAGTGCGGCATATTCGTACCTCCTCATCAGTGCCACCTAATCAGTGCCCATAAGTGCCGCCTCATCAGTGCCCATAAGTGCCACCTCATCAGTGCCCATTAGTGCAGCCTATCAGTGCCCATCAGTGCTGCCTCATCAGCGCCCATCAGTGAAGGAGAAAAATTACTTATTTACAAAATTTACTGACAGAAACTCAGAAAAACTTTTTTTTTCAACATTAAAAATAAAAAACCAAGGAGTGATTAAATGCCACCAAAAAAAGCTCTATTTGTGTGAAGAAAACTATAACAATTTCACGTGGTTACATTGTAGCATGAGCGCACAATTGTCATTCAAAGTATGACAGCGCTGAAAGCTGAAAAATGGCCTGGGCAGGAAGGGGGTATAAGTACCCTGTATTGAGGTGGTTAAAGGGATAAAACATGGGGAAATGTACATGTATTCCAAAAATGTATTAAATATGTTTTTTCTTTATTTAGCCTTGACAAACGCATTAATCCACATTAATCCACCATGTAATTGAGATGGACAAAAGCCAACATCTTTGGTGTACTGCCTGCCCCCACCCTATTAGATTGTAAGCTCTTCTGAGCAGGGCCCTCTTAATCCTTTTGTATTTTATTGTATTATAACTGTATTGTCTCCTTTTTATATTGTAAAGCACTGTGTAAACTATTGGTGCTATATAAATCCTGTATAATAATAATAATAATAATAATAATGTTCAGCCTGTGAGACTACCATGGCTGCCCCATAGATAAAGTGGATAAATGAGTGTACCCACAGCGGGAGAACAAGTGTATTATTCACAGGGTTGCAGTGTGAAAATAAAAGGAATAAGGGCCGTTTCACAACATGAAACGCACAAAAACCTGCTGTGCATTTCTGTGCGTTTCACATGCAATCCAAGTGCGGTGCAATTTCAGCCTAATCATTTGAATGAGCTGAAAGTGCGCCAGACCACACCAAAAGTAGTGCATGCACTACTTTTAAAAAACACACCACAACTGGTTTGCATGGTACTAATGTACAGTGGCGACCGGTGGTTTTTTGTTTGGGGGGGGGGGCGGCAAACAACCGAAACCCCCCGCACGGCCTGCCGGTTGGTCCACCGGCACTTACTCCATGTAGGCGGCGGGCATCCGAGGAGCAGCTGTGGGGATCGGGCATCCGTGGAGCGGCAGCGGGGATCGGGTATCAGTGGAGCGGCGGCAGGGATCGGCATCCGTGGAGCTGTGGCTCTTCTCCTCCTTGCTTCCCCTGAGTGTCTCCTCCCCTCCTCCTAGGCATCCAATAGGATCGCCTGTCCTTTCAGCCAATCGGGTGATGGGGATCAGACCCGCTTCCGGATTGGCTGGAAGGAGGATCAGTGTTGCAACAGCGAACAGCGAGCCCACCCTATTTTGAAGCCTATTAGAGCTTCTGGCTATAATCAGGTGCTTAAAAAAAAAAACCTGGCCGCTGTAATTCATGCACCCGGCGCCTTGAAAGGGGCCGGCCGTCTGAATAGGGGGTGGCCGTGGCGGCCATGGATAGATTCATGCTATGCATAAATCTATCCTTGCATATAGCTATAGGGGGTGGCCTGGAGAGAGGGGGCGGTGCCCGGGCGACCCTAATGGATGGGCCACCACTGCTAATGTACCAGTAACTGTATATAGTGCAGGCTAACGCACTGAGTTTGCAACCTGTGCAGGGGCGTAACTACCACCATAGCGACCCATGCGGGCGCTATGGGGCCCACAGCCGAGTGGGGCCCAGTGAGGATAAGAGCACTGCCGGCACAGTCTCCCAGCCAGGGGAAGAGAGAGGAAAGGAAGAGGCGAGCTGTCCGTATCAGCAGAGAGCTGAATTGCCCGATGTAAGAGATTTCATTAGAACTTCCAGTGTTCCCGAGGCTCACGTCACATAGCTCCACCTTTTGGCCCGGTGCCTTTGATAGAAAGAACGCCGATCCAATGCGGGACATGTGACGTCATCAAAGGCCATGAGGTGGGGTTATGTGACGATGAGCCCCGGGAAGACAGGAAATTCAAATGAAAGCTATTACAGCGGGCAATCCCGCTCTCTGCTGATCCGGGTGGCTTGCCTCTTCCTCTGCATAGATGGGGCTGTATGGGGCACAGGCAGACCAGGCTGTATTGGGCACAGGTCACGCTGTATGGGGCACAGGTCACGCTGTATGGGGCACAGGTCACGCTGTATTGGGCACAGGTCATGCTGTATTGGGCACAGGTCACGCTGCATTGGGCACAGGTCACGCTGTATGTGGCACAGGTCACGCTGCATTGACACTAGGGCAGCTGTGGGGGGGGGGGGCTGTTTGCAGGGGGGCCCCATACAACATTTTGCTATGGGGCCCTGCTATCTTTAGTTACGCCCCTGAACCTGTGTTTGAGATGTCTTAAGCATTGCACTGACACCTGTTGCAAATGGCAAGTGCAGTGTGTTTTGAACGCGGTGCACTAAACGTGCGCACCTCGTTCAGGTGTCAACTGGCCCTAAAGCCTGAAAAAGAAAACTAATGTAGACATGTCATCTAAGGACTGCTATGATGAAATATATTACAGTTTTTTTTTTTATTATTCAAATACAATTTTAACTCAATGAATTAAAATAGCTTTATTCATACTTCTGCTGAGGTCTACCAATGGCAAGGTCCATGCTGATGTGGATAGCTGACTCAATTCCTACTAACAAGGCGTGAGACTTCACGGCTCTTTTCCTGGATTGTAATAGATGGAAAAACAGATGGGGAATGAAGGATAGGTGCCCTTTTTGTATGAGTCACAGAATTCTCTAATCAGATGTCACCAGATTTCCAGAGGATTGTTTGCGCTGTAGTACAAAGGATTCTGACAAACATTTTGTCTTTACTGCAACAAAAGAAGCTGCCTATTTATGGCTTTAATGAGAATTATTGAATCAGATCTATAGTAAGAAATAAAGACATTTATTTTATTATTCAGCCTGTATGACGTAACAATGGCTTTGACAATGGCAATCCCACATACACTATATTGGGATATCGGGACGCCTGCCTTTACACGCACATGAACTTTAATGGCATCCCAGTCTTATGCCCCGTACACACGGTCGGATTTTCCAACGGAAAATGTGTGATAGGACCTTGTTGTTGGAAATTCTGACCGTGTGTAGGCTCCATCACACATTTTCCATCGGAATTTCCGATACACAAAGTTTGAGAGTAGGCTATAAAATTTTCCGACAGCAAAATCTGTTGTCGGAAATTCCGATCGTGTGTACACAAATCCGACGCACAAAGTGCCACGCATGCTCTGAATAAATGAATAGACGAAAGCTATTGGCTACTGCCCCGTTTATAGTCCCGACGTACGTGTATTACGTCACCGCGTTTAGAACGATCGGATTTTCCAACAACTTTGTGTGACCGTGTGTATGCAAGACAGGTTTGAGCCAACATCCGTCGGAAAAAATCCATGGATTTTGTTGTCGGAATATCCGATCAATGTCCGACCGTGTGTACAGGGCATTAGTCCGTAGGGTTCAATATTGAGTTGGCCCACCCTTTGCAGCTATAACAGCTTCAACTCTTCTGGGAAGGCTGTCCACAAGGTTTAGAAGTGTGTCTATGGGAATGTTTCACCATGGCTGGGATGCCATTAAAGTTCATGTGCGTGTAAAGGCAGGCGTCCCAATACTTATGGTAATATAGTGTATGTTGGTGCTTGGTCACTTGACCTGTGCTGAAGCTTTGGTCATCTGATTGAAAATGCAGGGGATTGTGGGAGACTGATGTCAAAAGAAGGTGACTGGGAAGCCTCCCTGCACAGTCCCATGGCAGGACTGTTGTTGAAAGTGTGTTACTGAATTCTTTGGGTTTAAAAATGAATACATAATGAGCCATGAATCACATTCTCAGCAAGAGCATGCCGGCAGTTCCACTTTTTGTGGATGTTAGAATTACTGGCACACATAGCAAGTATGTGTCAGGAAACTTATAATAACTATTCTGCTTATTATGCAGCAGAATTTAAAAGGAAAACAAAAAAGTGAAGTAAAATCATCTGTACCAATAAACATGTCTTTCAGCAGTGTCTAGTTTATTGTTCGTCACAGCATTGAGCACACACTCATTTAAAAGAAGGCTTTGAAGTGTTTTACTAAAAAAAGGATGAAAAAAAGGATGAAAAAAAGGATGAAAATTTTTGAGTAGTGACTCACACAATGAATCACATCTAAATAAAAAAATGTTTTACTACAAATATAGTGCTGATGCTGAAATGATGTGTTGTGGCTCTTTTACATTGGTGTTGTGTTGTTATATGTATGTCAACAAAGAACAGTGCACACAGTCAAGTAATTGCCAGACCATTGTTCCTAATTTTTACTGACAGTCAACTGACTGGAATGGTACCAGCTGATTGAAGAAAAGCCAATGTAGCACCAATATTTAAAAAGGGCCCAAAATACATCCCTGGGAATTACAGACCAGTTAGCCTAACATCAATAGTATGTAAACTCTTGGAGGGGATGATAAGGGACTATATACAAAATTTTAGTAATGAGAACGGTATCATTAGCAGTAATCAGCATGGATTCATGAAGAATCGTTCTTGCCAAACCAATCTATTAACCTTCTATGAGGAGGGGAGTTGCCATCTAGATAAAGGAAGGCCTGTAGGCATGGTGTATCTGGATTTTGCAAAAGCATTGGACACAGTTCCCCACAAACGTTTACTGTACAAAGCATGGACCATAGGGTGAGTACATGGATTGAAAACTGGCTTCAAGGGGGAGTTCAGAGGATGGTTATAAATCGGGAGTACTCGGAATGGTCAGGGGTGGGTAGTGGGGTCCCCCAGGGTTCTGTGCTGGGACCAATCATATTTATTTTGTTCATAAACGATCCGGAGGATGGGGTAAACAGTTCAATCTCTGTATTTGCGGATGATACTAAGCTAAGCAGGGCAATAACTTCTCCGCAGGATGTGGAAACCTTGCAAAAAGATCTGAACAAATTAATGGGGTGGGCAACTACATGGTAAATGAGGTTTAATGTAGAAAAATGTAAAATAATGCATTTGGGTGGCAAAAATATGAATGCAATCTATACACTGAGGGGAGAATCTGGCATGCATTAAAAAGTTGATCAACTCCAGAGATAAAACGATAATTCTCCCTCTCTACAAGATTCTGGTCCGGCTGCACCTAGAGTATGCTGTCCAGTTCTGGGCACCAGTCCTCAGGAAGGATGTACTGGAAATGGAGCGAGTACAAAGAAGGGCAACAAAGCTAATAAAGGGTTTGGAGGATCTTAGTTATAAGGAAAGGTTGCGAGCACTGAACTTATTCTCTCTGGAGGAGAGACTCTTGAGAGGGGATATGATTTCAATTTATAAATGCCGTACTGGTGACCCCACAATAGGGTTAAAACTTTTTCGAGGAAGGGAGTTTAACAAGACTCGTGGCCACTCATTAAAATTAGAAGAAAAGAGGTTTAACCTTAAACTACGTAGAGGGTTCTTTACTGTAAGAGTGCAAGAATGTGGAATTCCCTTCCACAGGCGGTGATCTCAGTGGTGGAGCATCGATAGTTTCCTCTAATAGGGAGGGGAGGACATGGCTGTCTACCAGCTAGAGTTAGCCTTTAGGTTTAAAGAAGAGTCATGAAATTATTTAAACTTTTTTGCTGTATGCGCAGCTCTGTTTGCACTTCCGTCACAGTGCCAGGATGAATGGCTTTAGCAAATGTGTGTTTTTTTTTTTTTTTATTATTCATTTATACTAGTAAGAAGGATGCAGCTAATTATTTGGTCCTTGCTATAATGAACTAGACCCTAGCTAATTACATGTCAGTGTGTAAATCTGCCACAAAGTCAGCCAGTATTTTTTTGGAGTGCCAGTTTTGCCCTCAGGCCCTCAGTCTAGTGTGGCCCACATAAGCCACATGTCTGCTGCCCTAATGCTGGGGGGTTGACTGGGTACCAGCTTCTCTGCTTTCTCCTACATGGTGGTCCATAGTACTTCTCTTCATTTATGGTACAGCCTGCATATTTACTTCCTGTGTTGCCCTCTGTCCCTCTCCTTCTGGTCAGCCAGGGTTGAGTTTAGGGTTGAGTCATCTGTACACAATAATAGGGCAGAGCTGGGCAGCATTAGTACCAGCACTTCACACTGAGATATATCGGGACACAGCACAGGACTAAAACTTCAAGGGACAAGGGAATTTAAATTTGGATAGTTGGCAAGTATGAGGCAGCTGCTTTGGGCCCCACAACAATGACAGGAACCTTTTGCCCTGCCTTAAAGTTGGCCCTGCCCCCATTGCTCCAGCCCGCACCACGCACCATACCAACACCCCCCCCCTGTGCCGATAGGTGGAGGCGGCAGCAGCTTCCCCCCTCAGTCTCCTTGTCCTGGCTCCGTCTGTCGGGCTTCCCATGCGTCTCCTCGGCCGTATGTCCCCTCCCTCCTCCTCCTCCTTCCTCCTCATAGGCCAATAGGATGGCTTCTCCTTTCGGCCAATCGGAAAATGAGTCTCATGACCTGCTTCCTGATTGGCAGGGATTCATTCGCTATTGTCACACAACTGGGTGGGCTTGAAGCGCAGTGCTCTGCTCCCCGGGCCCACCATTTTTCAAAGCCTATTAGAACCTCTGGCTCTAATCAGGTGCTTCAAACCCCCAACATTGGAATCCATGCATCCGGTGCCCTGCATGTAGAATAGGGGGCAGACACAGGGATATGAGAAGCGGCACCCATGAACCCATAATGGATGGGCCGACACTGATGTCCACACTGGAAGTTTACACCTCACATCCTGTTCTTTTGACAACTATAAAACGATGGACTTCCTATCACTTTCTGTACCACAGACAAAAAACACCTGGACAAAAAAAGCAGATGAATCCCAGAAAGCAAAACAAAAAAACCTGACAGATGGGTTAACACTTCCTCACTCTATTGAAAAGTAAAATTAAAGTTTGAGCTATACATACACTTTAATTTTTTTAGGTGTGTAGCAAGGTCCCAGGCCTCCTCTAGTCTAATGAGAACCTTTAGAGCAAAGAACTGCTGAAATCCTTCCATACCGAGTGGGTTGTAAGGCATAGTGGGTGTAATGCAAGTTAGATTAATGGCCACCAGACACTTCTTGAATGCAAAGAGATTTTATTTCTCTTAAAAAGAATTTTGGAAGAGAGGGTTAGGGTCAGGATACCCTTAAGCAATTGCAATGTTAATTGGCAGACTCCGAGACTTCTACAGGAAGACAACCATGCAGGGCATCCAGCAAAATGCCACATCTGCATGTGTAGGAATGCTGTCTCCTATGGCAACAGTCTTTAACAGTTTCTAACATAAGGTGTAACAGTTCCGTCACTTCCACTACAATAACTTCTTGTAGTTCTTCAACCCACTGAGCTCCCAGTCTCTCACCAGACTAGTTGATTCACTGCCACTGAATCCCTTGAGCTTCTCCAATCTTCATTGTAGTATCTTCCTCTAGCGTCACCCCCGCTTCTCTGGTGGGTCCCTAGCTTGGTACTCCAGATACTTATCAAGCTTCACCCCACTGGCCTGCTCGGTCCCTGGCTTGACATACAGGGTTGCTCTGCAAACATCACCTCCGCTGGCTGGGTCCCTGGCTTGATACCTGCTGAAGTTTCTCCATTCTTCACCATTCCTGATTGGTGAGAATTCTGCTCCGGTACTTGCTTCAGCTACTCACTGTGGTCCCTGGTAATAGGGTGGATGGGCCCTTAGTGGCAACAGCTTCCCCTCTACCTCCAACCACGACAGGTTCTCCGGCCGGCAGAACTGTCACTTCTGGTTGGAATGCAAGCCGCAATCCCAACCCTGCGCTGCTCGTTTGCTTCTGGATAGGCCCTCAGACAGCCTAGCAGCCAGATGTGCCCAGGATAGGCCCAAACTCTGGCCTAGCTGCCCGGGCAGTACAACACATGTCCACTGAGGCAGCCGTCCAGGTGGCACAGAACACTGATCACCTGACTCCACCCAAATATATAGGCTCTCCCAGCAGGCCAAGGGATTTAAGAAAACCCCTGCCCATTGGCTGAGATACCCCATATACTCATAATCTGTCCTTGCATTGCCCATGTCTTATCTAATGCCACCAAGTGCCCGGCCACCTAGTGGCAAAAGAGGGAAGTGCAGCAATTACAGTCTTATGCCCCGTACACACGGTCGGATTTTCCGATGGAAAATGTCCCATCGGAGCGTGTTGTCGGACATTCCGACCGTGTGTGTGATCCATCGGACATTTTCCATCGGATTTTCCGACACACAAAGTTTGAGAGCAGGCTATACAATTTTCCGACAACAAAATCCGATCGCGTCAATTTCGACCGTGTGTGGCCAGTTCCGATGCACAAAGTGCCACGCATGCTCAGAAGAAATTCCGACATGGAACAGCTCGGTCTGGTAAAATTAGCGTTAGCAATGGATACAGCACTTTCGTCATGGTGCAATGTAAAAAATGGTTTAATACAGCACACTCTCTTCTTTTTTATAATGTGAAAAGAATGAAGTTTTGCTGCTCATATTCACACAGACTTCTCACAAACTTCTTTCTTTATTATTTATCGGGACTCCCTCAATATATTTGGATTTGTCACATCTGACAAAATTATTTTTGGGTTGTTTTCTTTTTTTTTTTTTTTAAAGGCTGTTTTTTTTTTTTTTTTTTAGGTTTGTATTTTTTTCAAGGCTGATCTTTGTTTTATTTTATTTTTAGTTTTACTCCATAATATTTTTGTGTGTGTTTTGTGTGTCAAGTTACCACAACACCATTGATATCTTATATTATTTAATCTCAAGGAGATTGTTTGGTGTTGGTGTCCCTTGTTAATTTCACATTGTACTTTAGAAATGTACCTGAATCCTCACAAACAAACTGTCCTTTTTGAAGGAAAAAACACATAGGAAAGTATAATTAAAACAAAAAATCCTTTATTAAGGGCTCAGAACCAAACAAAGAGGGAGGCAACGCTGGATAAACAGCAGAAATTGGTGAAGCCTTGGACCCCCAGGGCAGACATCAATTCTTTAACCACTTGCCGACCGCCTCACGCTGATATATGTCAGCAGAATGGCATGGGCAGGCAGAATCACGTACCCATACGCCTCCCGCGGGTGGGGGGTCCGATCGGACCCCCCCGGTGCCAGAGGCGGTCGGCTCAAGTTCGCAGGCAATGAGAGGTGAGGGGGAGGCCATCCATTGTTTGCCACCCCCTCCCGATCGCTTCCGGCGAATGAAAATGCTTCCTCTCCCTCTGTAATGTAAACAGAGGGAGAGGAAGTGATGTCATCCCTCCTCGAGCCGGTCTTTTCGTTCCGGCGCCGAGGAGAGAGGACATCCAAGTAAGTGCACCAACACTACACTTCCAGTAGAACACGCCAGGCACACTTTTCACCCCCCGATCACCCCCCTGTACCCCCTGTCACACTGACACCAATAGCAGTTTTTTTTTTTTTTTTGCATTAGTGTCAGTTTGTGACAGTTATAAGTGTTAGGGCAGTTAGGTTAGCCCCCTTTAGGTCTGGGGTACCCCCCTTTAGGTCCAGGGTACCCCCCTAACCCCCCCTAATAAAGGTTAACCCCTTGATCACCCCCCGTCACCAGTGTCGCTAAGCGATCGTTTTTCGTTTTTCTGATCGCTGTATTAGTGACACAGGTGACGCTAGTTAGGGAGGTAAGTATATAGGTTCGCTGTCAGTGTTTTATAGCGACAGGGGCCCCCATATACTACCTACTAAAGGTTTTAACCCCCTGATTGCCCCCTAGTTAACCCTTTCACCAGCGATCACCGTATAAGTGTTACGGGTGATGCTGGTTAGTTAGTTTGTTTTTTATAGTTTTTTATAGTTTATTATAGTTTATTATAGTTTTAGGGCACCCGCCGTTTATTACCTTATAAAGGTTTAACCCCCTAATTGCCCGGCGGTGATATAAGTTACGTTTTTAGGATCAGATAAGGTCTGCGTCGCCCCAGGCAGTGTCAGGTTAGCGCCAGTACCGCTAAAACCCACGCACGCAGCATACACCTCCCTTAGTGCTATAGTATCTGAACAGATCGATATCTGATCCGATCAGATCTATACTCCCCAGCAGTTTAGGGTTCCCATAAACGCAGTGTTAGCGGGATCAGCCGAGATACCTGCTAGCACCTGCGTTTTCTCCTCGGCCCAGCCCAGCCCACCCAAGTGCAGTATCGATCGATCACTGACACTTACAAAACACTAAGCACACATAACTGCAGCGTTCGCAGAGTCAGGCCTGATCCCTGCGATCACTAACAGTTTTTTGGTAGCGTTTTGAATCAGTCGCTAACAGTCAGGAGCTTTTTTGCCTGTGAGTCTCACTAGTGTACCCCTAAATTTAGAGCCCAAAATGGCAAATGGAAGGTACACTAGTGAAGAGGCCTACATGTTTCTGAGCATGACAGATAGTGAAGAGGAAATCACTCATCTGTCAGATTCAGGCTCAGAATACGATCCTGTAGAGGACAGCGGCTCCATGACAGATAGCTCTGACGACGGAGTTGTGGTCCCTGCTAAGGTCAGGCGTACCAGACCCCAAACTTCTTCTGTCCTTGAAGTGCAAGAACCGCAGGGCTCTCGTATGGATCAGAGAAGTACTAGTGCGGCTATTCCTTCTGGTGAACTGGCAAGCACCAGCGGCCTAGTACACCCTGGTCGTACATCCAGCACTGCAGTAACACTTGGTGACGTGGCGAGTCCCATAAGTGCAGTTCAAGCTGGCGAGGTGGCAAGCACAAGTAATGTCCCGCTGCCACCAAGAAGACGAACACAGGCCCGTCGTGCCCATAGTGCGCTTCCTGCTGCATTCGCCTATCCGAATTGGGAACCCACCACTTCTGTAGCACCCGTACTTCCCCCTTTCACTGGCCAACCCGGAATTCAGGTGGAAACAGTTGACTTTACGCCACTGGATTTTTATTCACTTTTTTTCACTGAAGATCTCTATAGATCTATTGTGGACCAAAGCAATTTGTACGCTGGTCAACACATCGCCACTATTCCCCAGTCCTCCCTTGCCAGAGATTGGAGACCAATTACGGTTTCCGAATTTAAGACCTTTCTGGGCCTTTCCCTCCTCATGGGCATAACTAAAAAGAGTGAGTTGCGGTCATATTGGTCCACTGACCCAATTCACCATATGCCCGTGTTCTCTGCCTCCATGACCAGGGCACGATACGAGCAGATTTTGCGGTTCATGCACTTCAACGACAATGAACTCTGTCGTCCTCGTGGAGACCCTGGATACAATCGGCTCTACAAAATTCGGCCCCTCGTAAACCACTTCAACCAGCGTTTTGCAGACTTGTTTACTCCCCATCAAGTTGTCTGCGTTGATGAGTCCCTGATTAAATTTTCTGGCCGCTTGTCATTCAAACAGTACCTTCCCAGCAAGCGTGCCAGATACGGGGTCAAGATGTATAAGCTCTGTGACAGGGCCACAGGCTATACATGTAGATTTATGGTTTACGAGGGCAAAGATAGTCACGTAGAGCCGACAAACTGCCCTGACTACATAGGAAGCGCTGGCAAGATAGTGTGGGACTTGGTGTCACCCTTATTCGGAAAGGGGTTCCACTTGTACATGGACAATTATTACACAAGCGTGCCACTTTTTAGTCACCTTTTTGATCAACAGATTGGAGCATGTGGCACCGTGCGACCTAATCGCCGGGGCTTTCCCCAGCGGCTTGTAGATTCCCGTCTTAGGCTGGGGGAGAGAGCCTGCTTGCAGTGTAATAATTTGCTCGCTATGAAGTGGAGGGACAATAAGAATGTTTTCGTTCTTACCTCCCTTCATGCAGACACGACAACCCAAATTACTACGGCGACTGGTGTTGTGGAGAAACCCCTCTGTGTCCAGGAATATAACCAAAATATGGGAGGGGTGGACCTCAACCACCAGTCGTTGGCACCGTACCTAGTTGCCCGTAAGGCCAGACGCTGCTACAAAAAAGTGTCTGTTTATTTATTTCAATTGGCTTTGCTGAATGCTCATGTGCTATACAGAGCTTCAGGACGGACTGGATCCTTCCTTAAATTCCAGGAAGAGATCGTCAGAGCCCTTCTGTTTCCTGACCGTGCTCCACCTCACCTTCCCCAACCAAATGCAGTAAGCCGGCTGCATGAGAGGCATTTTCCTTATGTCCTCCAGAGTACCCCTACCCAACGAGCCCCCCAAAAAAGATGTTGTGTCTGCAGCAAGCGCGGATTTAGGCGTGACACCCGGTATTGTTGTCCCTCCTGTCCTGACAATCCTGGTCTATGCATTGGTGAATGTTTTGAACGCTACCATACACTAGTTGAGTATTAGCGTAGGGTACATCACTGCACAGACTAGGACACACTTTCACAGGGTCTCCCAAGATGCCATCGCATTTTGAGAGACCCAAACCTGGTACTAGTTAAAAAAGTTAAAGTTACTAAAAAAAGTGAAAAAAAAAAAAAATAAAAAAAAATAAAAAAAATACAAATACAAAAAAAATATAAAATAAAAAAACCAAAAATAGTTGTTGTTTTATTGTTCTCTCTGTATTCTCTCTCTATTGTTCTGCATTCTATACTGCAATGTTTTATTGTTATGTTTTTATCATGTTTGCTTTATAGGTATGCAATTTTTTTATACTTTGTTTTTTTATTGTTAACCACTTTTTTGTTTTCAGGTACGCCATTCAGCTGCAGAGCGGATTTATTTATCTTGACAGCAACAGCGTTTGCTCCCACGATACATAAAGCCGTGACTCCAGCACTGTCGGAGGTGATTTCACCACCACAGTTACATACTTCAGCATATATGCCGAAGCGCAGGGCCGGTCCTGGCCAGGGTGCACGGGGTGCAGTGCACCCGGGCACCACAGAGGTGGGGGCGCTGAAGCGCCAGAGTGCTCCCCTCCCTCCTCCTCCTCTCCATGTCTGTAGGTGGCTCTTTTTGCCAGTCACCGCAGCCGCCGTCGCTGTGTCTCTTGCCGAAGCCCAGCCATCCCCCCCTCCCTCCTCCTGTCAGAGGAGGAGAGCAGAACCAGCCACAGATCGTAGCGGCTGTGTCTCTGTGTGCAGAGAGACCAGCCGCGCAGTGACATCACAGGGGGGGGGGGGTCCGTTCCCGACGTGTTCCAGCTCTCCTCCTCCTGTGTAACTCCTGCCTGCTGCCCAAGCCTGACACGCTCTGCTCTCCACCCAGGCGGCGCAGCTGCACATCGTCCTCTCCTCTCCAGCTGCCGCCCGGGTGTTTTTTAATTAGCTCAATGGAGGGGGGGGCTGCTTTGTCAGGGGTCTATACTAATGGAGGGGGGGGGGGTCTATTCTAATGAAGGGGAGGGTTGTCCTGGGGGGTCTATTCTAATGAAGGGGAGGGTTGTCCTGGGGGGTCTATTCTAATGAAGGGGGGGTTGTCCTGGGGGGGTCTATACTAATGAAGGGGGGGTTGTCCTGGGGGGTCTATACTAATGGAGGGGGGTGGTTTGTTCTGGGGGGTCTGTACTAATGTAGGGGGGTGGTTTGTCCTGGGGGGTCTGTACTAATGGAGGGGGGGTGGTTTGTTCTGGGGGGGGTCTGTACTAATGTAGGGGGGTGGTTTGTCCAGGGGGTTCTGTACTAATGGAGGGGGGTGGTTTATCCCGGGGGGGGGTCTGTACTAATGGAGAGGGGGTGGTTTGTCCCGGGGGTCTGTACTAATGTAGGGGGTGGTTTGTTCTGGGGGGTCTGTACTAATGGAGGGGGGGTGGTTTGTTTTAGAGGGGTCTGTACTAATGGAGGGGGGTGGTTTGTTTTGGGGGGTCTGTACTAATGGAGTCGGATGGTTCTGTACTAATGGAGGGGGGTGGTTTGTCCTGAGGGGGGTCTGCACTAATAGAGGGGGTGGTTTGTTCAGGAGGGGTCTGTACTAATGGAGGAGGGGTGGTTCTGTACTAATGTAGGGGGGTGGTTTGTTCTGGGGGGTCTGTACTTATGGAGGGGGGTGGGTTGTCCTGAGGGGGGTCTGTACTAATGGAGGGGTGGTTGGTTTGTCCTGAGGGGGGTCTGTACTAATGGAGGGGTGGTTGGTTTGTCCTGAGGGGGGTCTATACTGATGGGGGTCTGCACTGACGGAGGGGGGTCTATACTTAGTGGAGGGGGATCTGTACTGAGGGGCGACTATAGTTGGTGGAGGGGCGGTGATACCATGTTTTACCACACTGGGTGACACCCCTCTCCCTCTCCTCTTCGCGCGCGCTGCTGTACTAGTGAGAGGCGCACTATGTTTCTTCCCCCGCCTTCATATCGGCCAGGGAAGAAAAAAAAAAGGAGCAAAGAGGAGGATTGTGGGACATGTAGTCCCGAGGACTGGCAGCCCCACTGTAACACGGAAACTGCAGCCCACACAGCATGCTCAGCTGAATGGGAGAGAGAGAGAGAGAGAGAGCCAGGAGTCCGGGAAAGCTTTCAGGGAAGTACACCCAGGACTCCAGAGGGAGAGGACAGTGCTGAGGGAACACCATCAGAGAGAGAACCCCGCTGACCTGTGCCCCCAGAGGGAAAGCCACACAGCCTGGCGCCATCCCTGGCGGAGAAAGGAATGGAGTCATTGCCAGAATACAGATGTGGGTGCTACTCAGCGGACTCGCCACGGGCAATTCAGTGTGAGCTGACTCCTGATCAGAGGAACCATTGTTGCTGTATCGCTGGTTCAGGTGAGAGGGACGATCACCCATTATCTACTAATGTCCATAGGAACTGCAGTCTCTTATCATCTCCTGTACTATGTCTGCAGTCTCTGATCATCTCCTGTATCATGTCTGCAGTCTCTGACCATCTCTTGTATCATGTCGGCATTCTCTGACTGTCTCCTGTACTATGTCTGCAGTCTCTGACCATCTCCTGTATTATATCTCCAGTCTCTGACCATCTCCTGTAGTATGTCTGCAGTCTCTGACCATCTCCTGTACTATGATTGCAGTCTCTGACCGTCTCTTGTATCATGTCTACAGTCTCTGACCGTCTCCTGTACTATGTCTGGGGGCTCTTTCTAACAGACAGCCCTCTGTGTGTGCATCAGAGAGACTCCCCTCCAGGTCTCATTAGTGTACTCTCTTCCTGTATTTTCTTTATTGTTAAAAGATCATGGGAAGATCCTAGGGTAATGAAGACTTCTTAGGGGAGCATCTCTGTGTTTGAGTCGTTGCCATAGTAACATTTGTAAAGGGGAGGAGTTGGTAAGATGACCACACCCACGTGGGGGCGCCAGAAATATTTCTGCACCCAGGCGTCTGTGACCCTAGGATCGGCCCTGCCGAAGCGTGGGGGCAGCAGTGGGTGGAGGAGCAATTTGCTCCTGCCTTTTGCGGGAGGATGCCCCCATGCTTCGGCATATATATATTTTAGGTAGGCACAGGTTGCGTTAAATGTTTTATTTTTTTACTATGTTTTTTTTTGTATTTGCTTTGCAGGTATGGAAGTATTACTGTTATACTGTAATGTTACTTTGTTTTTTTGTTAACCATCATTTGCTTAGCAGGTACGCCATTCAGTTGCAGCGCGGATTTATTTATCTTGACAGCAACAGCGTTTGCTCCCACGATATATAAAGCCGTGACTCCAGCGCTGTCGGAGGTGATTTCACCACCACAGTTACATACTTCAGCATATATGCCAAAGCGTGGGGGCAGCAGTGGGTGGAGGAGCAATTTGCTCCTGCCTTTTGCGGGAGGATGCCCCCATGCTTCGGCATATATATATTCTAGGTAGGCACAGGTTATGTTAAATGTTTTATTTTTTACTATTTTTTTTTTGTATTTGCTTTTCAGGTATGGTAAGTATTACTGTTATACTGTAATGTTACTTTGTTTTTTGTTAACCATCATTTGCTTAGCAGGTACGCCATTCAGTTGCAGGGCGGATTTATTTATCTTGACAGCAACAGCGTTTGCTCCCACGATACATAAAGCCGTGACTCCAGCGCTGTCGGAGGTGATTTCACCACCACAGTTACATACTTCAGCATATATGCCGAAGCGTGGGGGCAGCAGTGGGCGGAGTAGCGATTTGTTCCTAACTTTTGCGGGAGGATGCCCCCATGCTTCGGCATATATATACGGTGCATGTATGCCCATCATTAGAAGTGGGTGGATGAAGGGAGGTATTCTAATGGTGGGCATACCCACCGATCAATATCTTTTTTTCGTTCAGCCCACAGGCTGCATGAAAAAAAGTTTACAATATATGCCCAACAAGGACCAGCAACGTACTGGTATGTTACTGGACTTTGAGTGGTTATACCAGAATGATGCCTGCGGGTTTAGGTATCATCTTGGTATCATTCTTTTCAGCCAGTGGTCGGCTTTCATGTAAAAGCAATCCTAGCGGCTAATTAGCCTCTAGACTGCTTTTACAAGCAGTGGGAGGGAATCCCCCCCCCACCCCCACCGTCTTCCATGTTTTTCTCTGGCTCTCCTGTCCCAACAGGGAACCTGAGAATGCAGCCGGTGATTCGGCCAGCTGACCATAGAGCTGATCAGAGACCAGAATGGCTCCAAACATCTCTATGGCCTAAGAAACCGGAAGCTACGAGCATTTCATGACTTAGCTTTCGCCAGATGTAAACAGCGCCATTGGGAAATTGGGAAAGCATTTTATCACACCGATCTTGGTGTGGTCAGATGCTTTGAGGGCAGAGGAGAGATCTAGGGTCTAATAGACCCCAATTTTTTCAAAAAAGAGTACCTGTCACTACCTATTGCTATCATAGGGGATATTTACATTCCCTGAGATAACAATAAAAATGATTAAAAAAAAATAAAAATGAAAGGAACAGTTTAAAAATAAGATAAAAAATCAAAAAAATAATAAAGAAAAAAAAAAAAAAAAAAAAAAGCACCCCTGTCCCCCCTGCTCTCGCGCAAAGGCGAACGCAAGCATCGGTCTGGCGTCAAATGTAAACAGCAATTGCACCATGCATGTGAGGTATCACCGTGAAGGTCAGATCGAGGGCAGTAATTTTAGCAGTAGACCTCCTCTGTAAATCTAAAGTGGTAACCTGTAAAGGCTTTTAAAGGCTTTTAAAAATGTATTTAGTTTGCCGCCACTGCATGTTTGTGCGCAATTTTAAAGCATGTCATGTTTGGTATTCATGTACTCGGCCTAAGATCATCTTTTTTGTTACATCAAACATTTGGGCAATATAGTGTGTTTTAGTGCATTAAAAATTTAAAAAGTGTGTTTTTTCCCCAAAAAATGCGTTTCAAAAATCGCTGCGCAAATACTGTGTAAAAAAAAAAAATGAAACACCCACCATTTTAATAGGGCATTTGCTTTAAAAAAATATATAATGTTTGGGGGTTCAAAGTAATTTTATTGCAAAAAAAAATAATTTTTTCATGTAAACAAAAAGTGTCAGAAAGGGCTTTGTCTTCAAGTGGTTAGAAGAGTGGGTGATGTGTGACATAAGCTTCTAAATGTTGTGCATAAAATGCCAGGACAGTTCAAAACCCCCCCAAATGACCCCATATTGGAAAGTAGACACCCCAAGCTATTTGCTGAGAGGCATGTCGAGTCCATGGAATATTTTATATTGTGACACAAGTTGCGGCAAAAAGACACATTTTTTTTTTGCACAAAGTTGTCACTAAATGATATATCGCTCAAACATGCCATGGGAATATGTGAAATTACACTCCAAAATAAACTCTGTTGCTTCTCCTGAGTATGGGGAAACCACATGTGTGAGACTTTTTGGGAGCCTAGCCGCGTATGGGACCCCGAAAACCAAGCACCGCCTTCAGGCTTTCTAAGGGCGTAAATTTTTGATTTCACTCTTCACTGCCTATCACAGTTTCGGAGGCCATGGAATGCCCAGATGGCACAAACCCCCCCCCCCAAATGACCCCATTTTGGAAAATAGACACCCAAAGCTATTTGCTGAGAGGTATAGTGAGTATTTTGCAGACCTCACTTTTTGTCACAAACTTTTGAAAATTGAAAAAAGAAAAAAAAAAAACATTTTTCTTGTCTTTCTTCATTTTCAAAAACAAATGAGAGCTGCAAAATACTCACCATGCCTCTCAGCAAATAGCTTGGGGTGTCTACTTTCCAAAATGGGGTCATTTTGGGGGGTTTTGTGCCATCTGGGCATTTTATGGCCTTCAAAACTGTAATAGGTAGTGAGGAGTGAAATCAAAAATTTACGCCCTTAGAAATCCTGAAGGCAGTGATTGGTTTTCAGGGCCCCGTACGCCGCTAGGCTCCTAAAAAGTCCCAAACATGTGGTATCCCCGTACTCAGGAGAAGCAGCTGAATGTATTTTGGGGTGCAATTCTGAAACGAGGAGACGATTTAAGGCTTAAAATATGTCCTTTGGGGAGATGTTGGAGATGGTCGACATCCTGAAGAGGGCCGACTATGATGGAAAGTATGGACCTTACCCCAACCCCAATGTCAGAAAGGCCAAGATAATGGCGAAAGTGGTCAAAAGTCTGCACCGGAATTTCGGGGTACGACGATCGAAAGATCAGCTCAGGAAGCGGTGGTCGGACCTGAAATTAAGAGAACACGAGCAGTACAGAAAGATCCGGAGAGTGCTGCAAAAACGTAAGTAGTTGTCCTGTGTTCCTATTCTTTTTGCGTTTATTACGTTCGTGCTGCTCCATGTGCTTTTAGGGACTGTTGTACAGTTTAAAATGGCAACTTTCATGTTCATGGGCACATTATTTGTTCGTATCAAACATTTTTATTTCGGCCTATAAAACACCATTGTTTTGGCCATATGCATTTGACCACATTTTTTAGGGCCTACTTGTCTGAAAATAATTTGGTTGTGTAGATGGGTTTGTTACTAGAATGAAATGCAAACTAGATTCTGGTGGTGGAACCAGTCACCACAACAGGTGAGTGTCTGCGACCACAGGCTCAGGTAAGAGATGGATGCCGGCATATTTATAATACCTGCTTTTTTTTTGGTTTCTCTCTTTTTAGGTGATCGTGATGTTGTGGATCCAGATCCTTTCACCTCGGAAAGTGCCCAGATCCTGATTGGGGAGATCATGGGGTGTAATGTTGCATTGGAAAACATCACGAAAAACATCAATGATGTTATTAAAAAAAATAGCAACATCATTGATGTTTTGGGGAGAGTTTAAAACCTCTCCAAAGCCCTTTCTTTTATGGCGTGCTACAATGTTAAAATTTTTAAGCAAGTTGTAGAAAAGCCAAATTTTGAAGAGGCACAGAGTGTGTCAACATGTGCTATCTGCCATCACGGGAGATCAATGGACGCGTTTTAGGGGTGCAACCCCTTCCTCAATAATAAAGTAGCTGAGAGGAAGGGGTTGCTCCCCCAAAACACGCCCCTTGATCCCCCGTGATGGCAGCTAGCACATGTTGACATTCGTAAATTGGTGTGCATCTTCAAAATTTGGCTTTTCCTGGGGTGACTTCACCCCATCTGAATGCAATATCAAACACAGTTCGTAAATACTCATGTCTGATATTGCCTTCAAGGTCTACCTATTGTAAGTTCAAGATTTGTGTCTTTCTTGTTGGTTTTAAACATGCCTGTTTTATCTTAAATGGACATTTCTACTTTTTCTATTGCCACCCCAAAAATTGTTATACAACAAACATGTTGGTTTGTTTTAAAAACCTTGTCAAAATGCACATGTGATTGTGCAGGTATTAAAAAGATTGTTAATCAAGAATGTGTGGATAATTGTCTCAACGCTACAACACTTTTGTGGTGCTCTAATTGCTGCTTTCTGTGACAATGGGTGTTATTTCATAAGGGCAAATCCACTTTGCACTACAAGTGCAGTTTCAAGTGCACTTGTAGTGCAAAGTGTCTTTGCCTTTAGTAAATAACACCCAACAGTGCTTTGTATAAGGTTACACAATCACGCCATTTTCAGGACTCACCACATTGCTGTCAGGGTCAGCTAAAACAAACACAAGCAGTAAATGTCACCAAAGATTTCCTTATTTTTTTTTTTATTTGATAAAGGTTTCACACATTGTCTGGCATATTGATAGCCCCCCTACCCGCAAAGAACTCAAGGTATCTTAGCCATCACGGGCACTCAGGGAGGGCAAGCCAGGACGGCCACTTTCAAGCGCCGTCAGGGTTGGTTAATTTTGAATTCCGGCTTCAGGCCCAACTGAGCCAGCATAGTTTGCAGAATGTTTCCGTAAAAAGTTGTGTAGAACACAGCACGCCAGGATAATGTGATTCAGTTTGTACTCCGCCCTATGTATGGGTGTAAGAAATAGGCAGAACCAGCTGGCCATGATTCCAAACGTGTTCTCCACCATTCTTCTGGCTCTGGCCAGCCGGTAATTAAAAACCCTCTGGTCCGGGGTGAGGGTCCTCATAGGGAATGGCCGCATAAGATGGTCCCCCAGCGCAAAAGCTTCATCCGCAATGAAGACGAATGGGAGTCCTTCCACATTGTCTTCTGGAGGTGGCAAGTCCAAGCTGCCATTCTGGAGACACCTGTAAAACTCTCTCTGGGTGATGACTCCACCATCGGACATCCGGCCATTCTTCCCCACATCCACATACAGGAACTCGTAATTAGCCAACACCACCGGCAACATCACAATACTATTGAACCTCTTATAATTATAATAGTATGACCCCGAGTTGGGTGGTGGGACGATGTGGACGTGTTTCCCATCAATTGCCCCTCCGCAGTTAGGAAAGTCCCACCGCTGGGCAAAGTGGGAGGCCACAGTCTGCCATTCCTGTGGCGTGGAAGGAAACTGTTGAGGAAAACCAAAAAAAAATTAGTCATTTTGCACATAAACAGGGAAAGCTGATTAGACACCAACATTCTTGGCCAACATCAAGATAATATTTATTAATGGTAATTTTTAAACACCAAAGTATAAGGTACACCTATCATATTCACCCTCCCCCCCTCTCCTGGGCCCTTTCTAACATTATAGTTGGGGGGAGCTCTTGGACAGGTAACCCTCTCCACTTCATTGAGAGATGAATGCCTAAATAATGGGTATTACTTTGAACAGCCCCTCCTTAGTTACACTATTGACAGCCCACTGGACAGGTAAGAAGTGTCATAATACAAAGATATAAATACACATTGTACACATTTGAGCACATTTGGAAATTCTACTATTACCTATCAAGATAATAATAGGATAAAAAAACTTTAAACAGTACCATTTGAAAGTATTCAGGCAGGCCCATGCACTACATGCTTTGGGGAATTCATCCATACATCTGACCACAAAAGAGATGGGTATAGTGTGTATGGGTTTGGCAAAGTCAGCAGATAGATGATAGAGGATAGATAGAGAATTGGTATCAGCTGACTTAGCAGTTTGGGGGGAGGGAGGGTTCCAAATGATTTGTGGACCCCCAAAAAAAGCCTCTGGCACTCTGCCTGAATTTAAAGCACAAATCACATTTCTAAACATTTTAGGGGGTGTTTGGGGTAAAGCACTACTATGGAGCTGATAAAATACATTGTTAAGTGACTACATGAGGTGAATATAGGGCCAGGAGACCGTGCTGGGGAGGTAAGTGAAGGCAAATATGTATGAAGGACAACAAAAATAATTACATAAAAATCCAGCATACATGAGGACAAAGGGGACATTCACAGCATATTACAATCATGGTCATTAGGGAATGTGGAAAGAAATACAATATATTATCAAACATTAAATACAAAAAAATGTGATATTAAAGGATAAATCTTACCTTCATATACTCCTTCTGCAGGACCTGGATGATGGTAGAACAGGTCTCTGGGATAATGATCCCCAGAGCCTGGGGGGGAGATGCCTGTCGAGAACTTGAGGTCCTGCAGGCTTCTCCCCGTCGCCAAGTTCCGCAGGGTGGCGACGAGCCTCTGCTCCGGAGTGATGGCTTGCCTCATGCAGGTATCCTGGCTACTAATATAAGGGGTCAGCAAAGCCAACAAACGGTGAAATAAGGGGTCCGTCATCCGGAGAAAGTTCCTGAAATCATCAGGATTATTCTCACGGAGCTCACGGAGCAAAGGCATATGACAGAACTGGTCACGCTGAAGCAACCAATTCTTGGTCCATGAACTCCTCCCCACCCTGTTCATGGACTGGACTTGTGTCAAGGTCAGGACCCCAACACCAAGCCCCCGCACAGCACGAACTCTACGATGAGTACGCATATGAAACATGGCTAGAAAACGGTCGGCTGCTCAGAACGAAGTAACAGAACGCACTGAAGAACAGCAAGGCCTGTGAAGAGCGACCTGAAAAACAGTAACGAACGAACAAGAACACAATGACTAATCAAAGTCACGCGTAGCTTGCTTGCATGCACTGAAGAGCAGATACAAACCCACAAGCACAAACTGAACAGCAGAAAACGATCTGAAAACCAGGAGTCTGAAAAAGCGCGAATCGTCTCTCACCAAACTTTTACTAACAAGAGATTAGCAAAAGGAGCCCAAAGGGTGCCGCGCTTGGTTCTGAACTGGCCTTTTCTAGTCTTGTCGTACGTGGTTGACGTCACCGCGCTCTTGGCGATCGGAAATTCCGACAACTTTGTGCGACCGTGTGTAGGCAAAACAAGTTTGAGCCAACATCCGTCGGAAAAAATCCTAGGATTTTGTTGTCGGAATGTCCGATCAATGTCCAACCGTGTGTATGGGGCATTAGAGCGAAATCAATTGATCCCTAACAATGGGCCAAGGTAGCTATACCTGGCAGATAAATTTAGGAACAACTCTGCCTAAACATCAGGGTGCTACATCTGCAAATTAGTGTTGAATAAAACGTTTTTGGAAGTCTATTTTTTTTTTTTAGAATTAAGTTCAGTTGAGGAAAGCATGCTTCAATTTCAATTTGTAGAGGAAAAAGTTTTGCTATTTTATATTTCATTCATTATATAAGATTTGCCTTCCTCCCAAACCTCTGAATTACACTAGTTACACCTGGCTTTTCTCTCTATCACTGGTTTACTAAAATTAGAGGTCACACCAACACATTGCTGTTTGGAAGAACAGATCACAGCATACCAGCTAAATATAAGCCAAGCTGGGGACACCTGACTCTGCTGTTCCGGAGCAAGTTGCAACCTTATCAAGAATGAATATACTTGGCAGGGAATCATTGTCAAGGAAAAGCCTTCTCATTGAGACTAGCAAGGACCTCTTTGTATTCTGCACATGTAACACAGACAGGAAAAGAAGATGTACTGTTTGCTGCCCTTGGGGTCATGCCTGTCAGCTGTGTGTGGGAATGGCATTCTTTTCTTGAGTATTTAGAAAAGTACATTAACTTACAGAAAAAAAAAATACAAATCTCAGCCTGATTTTATGAGCTTTGAGAAAAGCGCCCTCCGCTCCACCCATTACATATATTTCTTTACACAGCTGACACCCATATCAGAGCCTGGACCTTACTTCAAGGATTAAAATATGGACTACATCAAAAGCAGTATATTTCTTTTAAAGTGTATGTAAACTCAAACAATTAACTTCTTTTGTTTGTTCCCTTTTGGTTTATTAAAGTGGTTGTAAACCTCAGACATAAAGTATGAACAAAGCATATCCCTCTATAGTGTGTATTTGTCTCAATTAAAATCCCTAAGTGTAATTTCTGTCTGCTGCTTTGTTCCTCTACTACCAGCATGAATCACTTCTGACAGGTTCTCCTGACACCAAGAGAAAATTGGTGACAGGGGAGGGACCTCCAGCTGATTGACAGCCTCAGCTCTATTCCTGTGTCCTGTGTGAAGGAGGGTGTGTCTCTTCCCTCCAATCAGCTCTCAGAGCTCTCCTAACTGAGCTATGCAGATTGTAACTTCAGCTTTCCCTCCCTTTTTTCTGGACTCTCAGACAAGCTTAAAAAATCAGCGCTTTGAACAGATGTACTGGAGAAATATTTGCAGGTAGACAGGTACAATGTATGTAGAAGGATTTGTTTAATCTCTGTGTAAATATCTGTCGATCCTGCCAGAAATCTATTGAGCTGATGACTTCCCTTGTTCCATGTTTCCACTGGCTGTTATCAGCTTGCACTGTTCTCAGCTATCTCTCTGAATTACAGAATACCTCCCTTCAATAGAAAAGAAGGAGATGTTGTGTAGTGGTAAAGTACTTCCGGTACTAGGATAATGACATTGCTGATCTATAGAGACAGTACAGTGAGTGAGCGATGTCACCCCAAAACAGTAAGTATGGTACTGGCAAGATCATCAAGTGAAAAAGAGGAAAAATCCTGATAAAGAAAAAGCAGCCACCACATCTAAGGACCAGTAAGCTGAAATATATTTTTGTTCTTAAATTCGCCCAAAAAGGGAAGTTCCCCTTTAAGGACTCGTTTCCCGCTCCTCTTGAACAATTGGCACTTTTGAGGGGGGTGCAGGTACCCTATTTTGACAGGTACCCGCTTCCCACTTTCGATCCCAGCGCCCTGGCGCTCGGAAACAGAAGTTCTCCTCCCACCCTTCCTTCTGACAGGTCCCAGAAGACTGCATCCACCATTCATGATGCGCAGCACGACTCGCGCATGTGCAGTGGGCACCCGGCTGTAAAGCCGCAAGCTGCCACAACCAGGAGCCCATAGTGAAGATGCCAGCGCCGGGGACCAAAGACAGTGGGTGAGACCAACTGGGGTGAGCACATTGCTGGATCCTGGGACAGGTGAGTGGCTGCTTTTTAAAAGTCAGCAGCTATAGTTTTTGTAGCTGCTGACTTTTATTTTTTCAACAGGTGGCTGAAACTCCGCTCTAACTTGCATTTTACATCTCTATCTTGATTGTACAGACACTATTTAGTCCAGGATGTGAAACACAAGTTTTGTGTCTGTGCCCCCCCCCCCAATACCATTAACTGAAAGTGCAATATATACTGAGATTTATGGGAAAACATGGGGTTTTCTCAGTTAAAGTGAGCCTAATCTGGCTATTTCTAAAAATGCCCCCCCCCCCTTTTGCCTACCTAACCTATATAAAAGATGATGTGTTATTATTATACATGATTTATATAGGGCCAACAGTTTGTGCAGTGCTTTACAACACAAGGGTAGACAGTACACTTGCAATACAAATCAATACAGGAGGGATCAGAGGGCCCTGCTTGTTAGAGCTTACAATCTAGAAGGGAGGGTCAAGTGGAACAAAAAGTAATAACTGTGGGGGGTGAGCTGATGGAGAAAATTAAAAAACAGGCTTCTCTGAAGAGAAGGGTTTTCAGGGATCGTCTAAAAGCTAATAGAGTAGGAGATAAGCGGACCAATTGGGTAGGGAATTCCATAGGATTGGAGAGGATTTGGAAAAGTCCTGGAGGCGAGCATTGGAGGAAGTGACGAGGGAGCTAGAGAGCAGGAGGTCTTGAGAGGAACGAAGAGAACAATTAGGTTGGTATTTAGAGACTAGGCTAGTGATGTAGCTGGGGGCTAAATTGTGGATGGCTTTGTAAGTAGTTGTTAGTATTTTGAATCTAATTAGTTGGGTGAGCGGAAGCCATTGACAGAGAGGGGTAGCAGAGACAGAGCGATTGATAAGGTGGATGAGTCTGGCAGCAGCATTCATGATGGATTGAATGATAATATATATATATATATATGTGTACTTACCTATTTTTAATCTTCTCCAATCCGGTCGTGTGATCCTACAGCTCCAGCTCAGGGAACGCTCAATGACTGGGGATTCTGGGAGCCATGGTGTCACCCATAGGCTTCCACTGCTCAGCCATTGTCGGCGCTCCCACCTCTCCCCTGCAGCAGTTGCCTACTGACACAGGGTAGCTGGAGCTGTAGGCCTACCAGACCGGAGCAGATTTAAAATAGGTAAGTAGTATATGTAAGAGGGGCAAAGAGCATTTTTAAGAATAGTTAGACTTAAGCTGCCTATTTTTGGATTGAAATTAGGCAGGTTAAACATGGATTGTCTGAATATTGATCCATCTATTGTCATTTCGGCTTAACAGAAGTTGATCTAACGATCGACTTCTATCAAACCAGAATGTTGGAAAACTTTAATTCACTACAGTGCTGATCAGTGTAATCTGATAGTAGATGAGGCCCCGCTGTCAGAATACAATTGCACAGTGGGGAGGATTCCTCCTTCATCTTGCTTGTGTGGATGAGGGAATCCGCTGTTTTTTTTTTTTTTTTAATCAATCAGCCATGGCTCATCGAAAAGAAACAAATCATCTATGTCCAGTCTTATGGCCTGTACACACGATCCAAATATTGTACGAAAACTGTCGTCCGAGGAAGAATCATACGATTTTCGGATCGTGTGTACACTATTTTTGAGAACCGATCACGACAATTCATCCAATATTATTCGATCGGACAAGCGCGAAATTTTTCCACGTATGATACCAGATCGTACGATTTTCGTTTAGTCATAGTTGTCCAAAAACACAATACGGATACATTACAACACATGACATCACTTCCGATTTTTTTTTCTGTCGTACGAGAATTTTTTGACTTTAGTTACCTATTCAATTTCTACTTGCGACTATTAAGCGAAAAAAGTCGTACGATCTGTGGTACGATATTTGGATCCTTTGTGTAGGCCATTAGGCTTTTCTTCCACTTTAATAGTTAAAAATAGGATAAACAACTACAGGGACCTGTCATTGGATGCTGCTACGCACATTCAGAAGCAGGGAGCGATTACGTTCTCTTACGTTTGTAAGGCACCTTTAGATGGTAGCTGTCGCTTAAATAAATGAGTTTTACTTTTAGTGACAGATAGGTTTGATGAAAGTCTGAAATTAATAACGATTTAGACAAAAGTAAAAAACATGTCATCTATTACAAACGGGACATGAAAGTGTCGGGACACCCTTCAGAGCAGCCAGACAGTGTTACATCACGGCAGACAGAACCAGCGACATTCTGTTCCTCCGTTCTTATTAATAGAGCACAGTGATGTATTGCATCTGTTTCGAAAAGATCCAAAAATAGAAAATACATCAATAAAATGAAAGTGCTCGCTTTCCACTTGCTGCATGATCACATCATCGTTAGATGGCTCTAATGACATTTCACAAAATCCTTTCTTATGTCAGGAGACTTCTCACTGCTTCCGTGTCTTGTGCCATCTCCCCTTTTAAGGGCTGGGTGCCTCTTCAACTTGGACTGACGGATCTCAGCTTGGCAGCCTTGGGCTCTCTTGACGTCACTGTGACCTCAGCAAGGCTTGCCAAATGATTGCAGCCTTCTCAGCTCACCCGTTGTTCCCTGAAATAGCAACAGCCTTTCCATGTATAGAAGGCCCTGCTCCCATAAGCATCTCACATTTTACACAACTAGGATTTACTGCTGAGGATGCAGCACACTGTGCTTATTGTTCATCTCCTGCTATCATAACACTCTCATATTCACTTTGACAAGTAGGTTTTGGACAGCAAAATGGGAACTTTCCTAAATGTATTTGCATCAATATCCTGAAGTATTATGAATAGTTTAAATTCTTAAAGCGAAAAGATTTCTTTTCTCCTGTATTGACTGATACCTGGATGGGAATTGAGGGGAAATCTCCTTCATGGCTCTCGCTATCGAATTTAACAATTTTATATGATGAAGAAAGCAGTAGGAACAGTAGAACCACCTCAAGCTGGACAGAACCAGGAGCTGCTGTCTTCCTCACGTGTGTAACTAAACCAACCACTCCACTTACAATTAATACACCACTTTTGGTCACCTACTTTTAATAAAGCATTTGAAAAGTCTACAGACATTTGAAATGCATATTTATAGACATGCATTATCACAATCTTATTCCATGTTAATTTCTGGAGAACATTAAAAAGAACCTAATTTCCTAAATAAATGGGAGAAAGACCTTCACAGAACATTCTCCCAAACCCAAAAAAGACAAAATTCTTTTTGCTCAAAAAGCGTCATTAGCTAATAATTATCAAGAAAATAGGTATAAAATATTTACGAGACGTATAAGACTGCCCAGAGTTTACAGAGAATGAATCCCCGTGTGTCCCCTTTATGCTGGCAATGCTTCAAAATGGAGGGATCTCTCCTACACATTTTCTGGGACTGTCCAGTGTTAGCCGACTTCTGGTCTGGTGTCAAGACTTCAAATAAAGATTTGACAAGCTGGTCTCTTCCGAATACACCAGCCGCCTACCTTTTACATGACAGGCAACTATCGTTCAAATGTTATATAAACTCACTTCTCAAATACCTCCTGAACGCAGGACCCCAAGACCCACCAACCTTAGCACATTTATTTATTTCAGGTACTTATACAGCGCCGTCAATTTACACAGCGCTTTACATATACATTCACATCAGACCCTTTCCTCAAGGAGCTTACAATCTAAGGTCCCTAACTCACATTCATACATACACATACTAGGGCCAATTTAGACAGGATCAAATTAACCTACTGGCATGTCTTTGGATTGGCATTCAAGAGTTTCTGAAATTCAACTAATGGAACAATTTACAGCATTTATTAAGAGAAAGTCTGACAAACATTTTAATCACTTAACGACCGAGCCTCTTTCTGAGATTTGTTGTTAAAAACTGTTTTTTTTTTGCTAAAAAATTACTTAGAACCCCCGAACATTATACATTTTTTTTCTAACACCCTAGAGAATAAAATGGTGGTTGTTGCAATACTTTCTGTTACACTGTATTTGCGCAGCGGTCTTACAATCGCACTTTTTTTGGAAAAAATACTTTTTTGAATTAAAAAATAAGACAACAGTAAAGTTAACCCAATTTTTCTTTATATTGTGAAAGATAATGTTACGCTGAGTAAATTGATGTCACGCTTCAAAATTGCACCCGCTCGTGGAATGGCAACAAACTTTTACCCTTAAAAATCTCCATAGGCAATGTTTAAAAAAATCTACAGGTTGCATGTTTTGAGTTACAGAGGAGGTCTAGGGCTAGAATTATTGCTCTACCGATTGCGGCGACACCTCACATGTGTGGTTTGAACACCGTTTTCATGTGCGGGCGCTACTCACATATGCGTTCGCTTCTGCATGCGAGCTCGGCGGGACGGGGCGTGTTTAAATTTTTTTTCTCTTATTTATTTTACCTTTTATTTTTTATTTTAACACTGTTCTTTAAAAAAAAAATTGTGTCACTTCTATTCCTATTGCAAGGAATGTAAACATCCCTTGTAATAGAAAAAAAGCATGACAGGACCTCTTAAATATGAGATCTGGGGTCAAAAAGACCTCAGATCTCATATTTACACTAAAATGCAATAAAAAAAATAAATAATTTTGTCATCTGAAAAAAAATAAATAAAAATGGCCCTTTAAGAGCTATGGGCAGAAGTGACGTTTTGACGTTGCTTCCGCCCTGCAATGGTATGAAGATGGGTGGAGGCCAACTTCCCCACACTCGTCTCTATACCACACACGGAAGAGGACCCGATTGCCCTTGCAGCTGCTGGTGGCTCCAGTAAGTGGTGGAGGGCATCGGAGAGCAGCGGGGAGGGGGGCCTTCTCCCGCGGCCGATAAAAGTGATCTTGCAGCGAATCCGCCGCAGAGACCACTATTATCGGAAACCGGACCAGGGTTATGGCAGCTAGCTGCTGCCATAACAAAGATATCCCTCTTCAAACAGCCGATGTATATCGGCGTGCGGCGGTCCAGAACTGGTTAAAACTTGTACACCATGGTTACTATACAGGAACTCACCCTAATACCTGACAACTTTAAACAGGAATTGCCGCAGAGGGAAGATTACTTTTTACCCTCTCATCCCTTTCTCCCCCCCACACTTTTTAAATGTATTTATTTATTTATTTGTTTTGTTTTTTTCATTCTTTTTCTTTCTGGCTTTTGTTTCTTATTCCTTTTCAGTCCTAATCCTAGTTACTGCTTATTTTATGGGACTAGCTTAAAATACAGATCTAGAAACTTATTGAACTCTTTCATTTTCAACTTACTCAACCTTTGCCTACTATTTTTGAAATAGTGATTCTGCTGTAAATACCATCATATTTCCTTGTATAAAAATGTATTGTTTAATCTCATAAATACATATATAATGTACAGTCAGGTCCATAAATATTGGGACATTGACACAATTCTAATCTTTTTGGCTCTATACACCACCACAATGAATTTGAAATGAAACAAACAAGATGTGCTTTAACTGCAGATTTTCAGCTTTAATTTGAGTGTATTTACATCCAAATCAGGTAAACGGTGTAGGAATTACAACAGTTTGTATATGTGCCTCCCACTTTTTAAGGGACCAAAAATAATGGGACAATTGGCTGCTCAGCTGTTCCATGGCCAGGTGTGTGTTATTCCCTCATTATCCCATTTACAAGGAGCAGATAAAAGGTCCAGAGTTAATTTCAAGTGCGCTATTTGCATTTGGAATCTGTTGCTGTCAACTCTCAATATGAGATCCAAAGAGCTGTCACTATCAGTGAAGAAAGCCATCATTAGGCTGAAAAAACAAAACAAACCCATCAGAGAGATAGCAAAAACATTAGGTGTGGCCAAATCAACTGTTTGGAACATCCTTAAAAAGAAAGAACGCACCGGTGAGCTCAGCAGCACCAAAAGACCCAGAAGACCACGGAAAACAACTGTGGTGGATGACTGAAGAATTCTTTTCTGGTGAAGAAAACACCCTTCACAGCAGTTGGCCAGATCAAGAACACTCTCCAGGAGGTAGGTGTATGTGTGTCAAAGTCAACAATCAAGAGAAGACTTCACCAGAGTGAATACAGAGAGTTCACCACAAGATGTAAACCATTGGTGAGCCTCAAAAACAGGAAGCCCAGATTAGAGTTTGCCAAACAACATCTAAAAAAGCCTTCACAGTTCTGGAACAACATCCTATGGACAGATGAGACCAAGATCAACTTGTAACAGAGTGATGGGAAGAGAAGAGTATGGAGAAGGAAAGGAACTGCTCATGATCCAAAGCATGGTGGTGGTAGTGTCATGGTGTGGGCATGTAAGGCTGCCAATGGAACTGGTTCTCTTGTATTTATTGATGATGTGACTGCTGACAAAAGCAGCAGGATGAATTCTGAAGTGTTTCGGGAAAAATTATCTGCTCATATTCAGAAAAATGCTTCAGAACTCATTGAACGGCGCTTCACAGTGCAGATGGACAATGACCGAAGCATACTGCGAAAGCAAAGAGTTTTTTAAGGGAAAGAAGTGGAATGTTATGCAATGGCCAAGTCAATCACCTGACTTGAATCCGATTGAGCATGCATTTCACTTGCTGAAGACAAAACTGAAGAGAAAATGCCCCAAGAACAAGCAGGAACTGAAGATAGTTGCAGTAGAAGCCTGGCAGAGCATCACCAGGGATGAAACCCAGCATCTGGTGATGTCTATGCGTTCCAGACCTCAGGCTGTAATTGACTGCAAAGGATTTGCAACCAAGTATTAAAAAGTGAAAGTTTGATGGCTGATTGTTAGTCTGTCCCATGACAAGGGTAGCTAAGAGCTTACCCTGCCGTAACCCTTACCCATTTGTACCTTATCTTAAAATTACTATGATTTAGAATAAACACTCGACACCTAAGGTGGGTTAAATGGCCAACATGGCCTTTTATTAATAAAACAACTTTTATGTTACAATACACACTGTAAGAACCCACCTAACTACACTATTTCACTAAACTGTCTATATATACAGGGGATCCCCGGGTTACAAACAAGTTAGGGACTGTAGGTTTGTTCTTAAGTTGAATCTGTTTGTAAGTCGGAACAGGTACATTTTTTAAGTGTAGCTCCAGCCAAAATAACAATTTTTAAGCTTTTTGGATAGCATAGGGAAGGGTTAACACCCCTGTAACATTTGTTTTGCTGTGTGTGCCCCTGTTCAGAAGATTTCACCTCCCTTTCTGTCCCAATGACAATTGGATTTTGAAAATTTTGGGTTGTTGTGGAAACAAGCCGTGGTGATAAAGCATCAGTGGAGGTACCTTTTCCCCATAATAGCTCTTACAGGAGTGAATTTCCCTTCCTAGGGGTAGATTTGCTCTCACTTCCTGTTGTCTCCTTCCGTTTGTAAGTAGGAGTCGTTTGTAAGTCGGATGTTTGTAACTAGGGGACCCCCTGTATATATATATATATATATATATATATATATATATATATATATATATTTTAAGATCCAAGGCGGTACCAATGTAACCATTACCCTCTTAATTTGTGTCAGAGGCACATCTAACTGAGTTGCCACCCCAGCCGCTATATATGAAGACTCAGGGCCTGAACCCAGCTAACCTCAGCCACCCCAGGGTCCTTAAGCTGCACGGTCACTAGCCAGTGAACCGTTCCCACTCGAGGATACCATACCTGATGGTTCCCCACCGTTTACCCAGAATGCACCACATTCTACCACCGCCAAGGATCCTAACATGCCCCCACGCATTGTAAAACAACCCGAAACCAACCACCCATTCGATACTACCCCCCAGATTAAGGGCGGGAGGGAGGGATGCTCTCAACAGGTTCCACTAGAACTGTTACAGCCCCACCCCATTCACATTAATTTATTAACTATTAGCTCCCCCCCTTTGCACCAAATTCCATCCAATAATGACCACTTAATTACAGCCATATGCCACACCTTTATGCCACACCTTTAACCCTGACCTTGCTAGTTTGCCTTATCACCCTGTCATGTCCCCCCTGCGCTGACTGCGTTCCTTTTCAGCTATGGGCTTCTCTTGACAAGGGTAGCTAAGAGCTTACCCTGCCGTAACCCTTACCCATTTGTACCTTATCTTAAAATTACTATGATTTAGAATAAACACTCGACACCTAAGGTGGGTTAAATGGCCAACATGGCCTTTTATTAATAAAACAACTTTTATGTTACAATACACACTGTAAGAACCCACCTAACCACACTATTTCACTAAACTGTCTATATATATATATATATATATATATATATATATATATATCTTTTAAGATCCAAGGCGGTACCAATGTAACCATTACCCTCTTAATTTGTGTCAGAGGCACATCTAACTGAGTTGCCACCCCAGCCGCTATATATGAAGACTCAGGGCCTGAACCCAGCTAACCTCAGCCACCCCAGGGTCCTTAAGCTGCACGGTCACTAGCCAGTGAACCGTTCCCACTCGAGGATACCATACCTGATGGTTCCCCACCGTTTACCCAGAATGCACCACATTCTACCACCGCCAAGGATCCTAACATCCCACAGCGTATGACTCCTTATACCTGATCGCTCCGCCACACACGAAGAGCCCTGTGCACTCCATCCTCTAGGCCCAAAAACCACATATCCGTCCCTAGCGCGTTGAGGTGAACGCCATCACCCCTGAGGTAACGCCATGTCTCCGACTCCAAATCCTGATGTTTAATTACCAGGCCCCCATTCCTGACAAAAAAACGCCCCACCTCCTTATTAACTTTAACCCGGGCCTTATTGATTCGATCCACAGATCTGGCATCTCTCCAAACAGTGCGAGCCACGATCTCGGACCAAACAAAAACAGTGCCCGGGAAGTCACAGCGAAGCCTGAGGAAATCGAACCGAACGTCTCTGATCAGTTCTCTGGAACGCCTGACGCCCAGATCATTTCCCCCAGCGTGAATTACCATAATATCTGGGGCCCTGTCCCAGCGTGCAAATCTATGCACCTCGGGAACCACCCTGTTCCACATCATGCCCCTTACCCCTATCCAGCGGACACTACCCTCTTCCCAGGGGAGACCTAACTGCCTAGCATCGGGTCTAACTTCAGCCCTCCTGGCCCCCCAGTAAGCAAATGAATGCCCGAGGATCCACACTAGGCATCTGCGACCTGAAAACAAATAGAGAAAAACATTGCCCCACCAACCTGGACATATAACAACTAGAACAATAAGACCAACACATATAAAAGAGTTAGCATGAGTGTCACCACAAACATGACGACAAAGACCCCCCTCCCCATGCTCACATTAAATGAGGTCTAACATACAACCTGAAACGATTCGACTCCCACCTGCCGATACGTTTTATCATCTCCGCTCCCAACCCCCATCTTGACGCCTCCGTGGCGGCTCCGATTCGGAAAGAGTGTGAGCCGAATTGCCTGGGATCCAGGCCCGCCGCTTTCCGACATTTGCGAAAAACCGCAATGAACTGAAAACGCGATAAATACGAGCCATTCTCGTGCATCAAGAAAGGTCCCGCACTGGCAGGCCTGACCGCAATAAATTGTGATACCGCCGAAACCGGCCACGGCCCGGCTACCTCACCCCGAAACAACTCCAGGACTACACCTCTTCCAGCCTGATCCGTTTTAGACTTACGAATCACTAAGCTTACTGACACTTCTGTTACAGTCACCTCGTCTCTGAAAAGTCCCCCCGCAACGTGCTTGGCAGGGCTGACCAATTCCCCTATGCGTAAAGCCCCAAAAAAGGCCAACTGAAAAGCCGCCCGAAACAAGAGCTGTTCATACCCGTCCCCACACACCCCCGGAATGTGAGCCATAATCAACCACAAAGTGGTGAAGGAAACCGGGCGCCGCAGATCTCTGGACTTGCTCATCTTACGATATCCCTTCATAGCCTGCCTTATGATAAAAGATTTCGTGACATCCTTACCTCCCTGCAGTTTAAACCAAAAGGCCAAACCCGCTAACTTACGGTCCACTGACGATACCGATGCCCCCTTCAGAAAGTTTTGAACAATGAAATACAGGACCAATGCCGACACGTCGTCTCGGGGCTCAAGCCCCCCTACCTCCTCCAGCAACGCATTCCATTCCCTCCACGCACCAGCGTATGCGCCCCATGTCGCCTCACTCAGGGATTTGCGGATCAATCCTGCGGCGACTCCAATGCGATCGTCCATAACCCTGGAGGACAGGGGGTACCATGCTGCTCCGCGTCCGGCGCCAATATCCGAAACTCTTTCCACTGCGAACGAGACAAGGCATCCGCAATCCTGTTAGAAACCTCCGGAATGTGCACCGCATAGACAAAAGCATTCAGGCGAAGGCATAACAACACCAAATGCCGTAACAAGCGCACCACCGGAAGGGAGGAGGCCGACAGGGTGTTAATGGCTGTGACAACTCCCAAGTTGTCACAGTGGAAACGCACCTTTTTGTTCTGAAACGCCCTACCCTAAATTTCCACCGCCAGCACAATTGGAAACAATTCCAAAAGCGCTAAGTTACGCAACCACCCGGCCTCCCTCCAAGTATCAGGCCAACCACCGGCGCTCCACTTACCCTGGAAGAACGCTCCGTATCCTCCGGACCCAGCCGCATCCGTAAACAACGCCATGTCCGCATTGCTAACGGGGCCCGACATCCACATTGACCTCCCATTGTAGGTTCCCAGAAAATCATCCCAGACCCTGAGATCAGCTTGGTGATCCCGGGTCAAACGAACGAAATGTCTGGGGTTGCTGACCCCCGCCATGGCTAACGAAAGCTGACGGCAGAATATCCTGCCCATTGGAATGATTCTGCAGGCAAAATTTAATTTTCCCAAAAGGGACTGCAGCTCCCTGACCCGAACCTTGCGTCTGCCCCCCATGGCCCTGACTTCCTGCCGCAAAGCCACAAGCTTTGCTTCCGGCAAACGGCATTCCATGGCTACTGAATCGATCGTGATCCCCAAGAAAACCAATTCCGTCGTGGGACCGACTGTTTTTTCCGGTGCTAAGGGAATGCCAAAACGATCCGCTACATGCTGTAACGTGCCTAGCAGTACCGCGCATGCGTTAGAACCCGCAGGGCCTATACACAAAAAATCATCCAAGTAATGGATGACGGAATTGAGCCCGGACACATCCCGCACTACCCATTCCACAAAGGAACTGAAGGTTTCAAACAGCGCGCACGAGATGGAGCACCCCATTGGTAGACAACGATCGACAAAATACGACCCTTGCCACCTGCAACCCAGGAGGTGCATACTATCCGGATGGACCGGAAGTAGACTAAAAGCCGACTCCACGTCAACTTTCGCCAACAAAGTCCCCCGTCCGTACCTGCGTACCCATACTACCGCGGCATCGAACGATGTGTAGGTGACCGCACAGGCTGCGGATCAATACCATCGTTTACAGACGCCCCTTTTGGATGCGAAAGGTGGTGAATTAAACGGAACTTCCCAGGTTCCTTTTTGGGCACCACACCCAGGGGAGACACAATTAAGCCCTCAATGGGCGGGGAAGAAAATGGACCGCCCATCCTGCCCAAAGAAACTTCCTTCTGCAGTTTCTCCGTTACTACCCCCGGGAAAAGGCGAGCTGACTGCAGATTATCGGAAATCGGCGGAACCATATTCAAAGAGCACGGGATTCTGAAACCCACCGAGAATCCCTCCCACAGGAGTCTAGCCGACTCCTGGTCCGGATACCTATTTAGGAAAGGAAACATCCTTTCCGCCCTCACTGGTGTCTTCCCTTTTTCCAGATCCGTTCCCCACCCTGTTTTTTCCAGCCTTGAAACACCTACTGAAGGAATGACTGCCCCCGCATCCTGAGCATTCATGCTTGAAGCGACAGGACCCTCCAAATTGGCACGAGCTGTCATTGAACTGCCAGCAAACCCCCTTTTTTTTAACGGCCGACGAGCCTGAGGTGGAAGCACCGCCAGCCCCTCCTGGAAAAAACTGGCTCCCGCTCCTAGCCGGGGTCATCAGCTTCATCCAAAGCCCTATATCCTTGTGATCCCATCGAATAGATGGTCTGACCGCCTTCCGCTGACGAAACTGTTCGTCATAGCGTAACCATGCCATGCCGCCATAGACCCTATATGCCTCCCCAATTGCGTCCAAATAGCAAAACAAGGCCGAGCAGCTCGCCGGCTCCTTTTCGCCAACTACGCTAGCTAAGATTGCAAACGCCTGCAACCAATTATTGAACGTGCGAGGAATAAGGCGATACCGCCGTTTTTCCTCATCCTCTTTCTTACTCTCGTCAGGTTTCACGCGGTCTAAGTTAAATTTTTCAAGGGGGAGCAGGGAAAATATTTCCACGTACTCCCCTTTCCAAATACGTTCCTTCACTTCCTGTTTCAGGTGCGCACCCAAAGGACCTTCGAAGCATACGTACACCTCGCACTTCGCTGCGTCCGCCAATCTTACCTTATCCACCTCCTTGTCACTTTTGTCCGGCGGCTTTTCCCCCGAGGTCTCTCCACTTGTTCCTTGCGGCACATCCGACGCTACCACCACAGCCGGAGGAGCAGATGCGATTTCCGCTGGCAGCACCTGTCTCCCTGGACTGTCCCCCACCACGGCCGCCCCCCCACTGCCCAGCCTTTGCAGCAACTCCCTCAACCCCAACAATACCTCCCTCGTGAGCCCCTCTGACCCCACACTCCCAGAAGTCCCCCCGACCTGACCCTGGGCCCCCACACCTGACCACATAGAGGGAGAAAAGAAAGGAAGAATATCAGCAGTGCACTCACCAGGCTGCATGGGGCCGTGGACCCCTCCAGCCGCCGGACCGACTTCCCCCACGGCGTCACCGACATCCTCTTCCACTTCTCTCTCTTCCACGCTGCTTGCATCTTCTCTCTGTCTCTCCGCTGGCGTCCCGGGAACCGCAAGCCGCCTGTGAGCCGGCCGTCCTCTCTCCCCCTCAGCCGCCGCCGTTCCTCTTGTCACTGACAGGCTCGCCGGCCTGCGCCGCTCAGAGCGTCCGACCGCTCTGACGTCATCCCCCTGCGCCCCGGCCTTACCCGGGCTCGCAGGCGCCACCTGTGGCCTGGAGGTGCGCATAGTCGTTGACGCTCTTCCTTTGGCAGATGTGCCCCTCTCGCAGCGCCGTTCCTCCCTTCGGCTGTCAGAGCCACCGGCCGCCTCCCGATCCTGGCCGAGGCCCGCTCCTGCTTCTCTTCCCCGCCGGGCTGGCGTGTCGACCGGAACATCGCCATCCACACCAGCCGCTCGCTCCTGGATCCGGTCGGAGGAGGATGGGTGAGTCGCCATCTGCCTTGTAGGTCCCATCCCCCGCAGGCTTCGCCTAGGATGGGGATTCCTCCCAGGCTCTCCCCTGGCCAACACAGGCAATCGTTTGGCAGGGGGGCCTGAAGGTTCCGCAAGCGGGCTCCCATTGCGGCGCTGAGCCTGAGGAGTCCTGTCAGGGGTGAACCGCTCAGGAGGCTTAGACCGCCTAGCGCGCTGTGGGGCAGGTCCTGCTTGTGAAGGACCCTGCTGGACTCCTTGTAAGGACACAGACACTTGTCTCTGTATCCACTCCGCTCCATGTATCCCAGCAGCAGCCCTGAGCTGGGCTAAAAGTTGCTCAAGTTCGCTCATAACCTTAAGTAGCACTCCACTGCAAAAGATGATGCTCTCAACAGGTTCCACTAGAACTGTTACAGCCCCACCCCATTCACATTAATTTATTAACTATTAGCTCCCCCCCTTTGCACCAAATTCCGTCCAATAATGACCACTTAATTACAGCCATATGCCACACCTTTATGCCACACCTTTAACCCTGACCTTGCTGGTTTGCCTTATCACCCTGTCATGTCCCCCCTGCGCTGACTGCGTTCCTTTTCAGCTACGGGCTTCTCTTTACTTTTAGTCCCTTAAAAAGTGGGAGGCACATATACAAACTGATGTAATTCCTACACCGTTCACCTGATTTGGATGTAAATACCCTCAAATTAAAGCTGAAAGTCTGCAGTTAAAGCACATCTTATTCGTTTCATTTCAAATCCATTGTGGTGGTGTATAGAGCCAAAAAGATTAGAATTGTGTCGATGTCCCAATGTTTATGGACCTGACTGTACCTTAAAATTGTATTTACTTGATGTCAATTTGACCTGTTAGTGTTCCTATATACCTCTGAAAAATAAAGAATAAAAAAAAAATACATAAATAAATCTTTGTGGTAAAGCAAATTGTGTTACGCTGCCTCAATGTGTTCAAAACAAAAATTATCCTATCCCTTTAACTGCTTTTAGCATGGGCCAATTTTGACATCCCTCTCTTACATGTAAAAAAACATTTTTGCTATAAAAATACTTAGAACCCCCAAACCATATATAATATTTAAGCAAAGGCCCTAGAGAATAAAATGGTGGGTGTTGCACATTTTTATGTCACACGATATTTGTACAACAATTTTTTTAAATGCATGTTTTGGAAAAAATATATTTTAGTGATTTTTAATGCACAAAAACACAATATAATACTCAATTTGTTTGTAAAATAAAAAGGTGATGCTATGCAGAGTAAATAGATACCAGACATGTCGTGCTTTAGGTACCATAGTTTGGCATTGTTCCACAGAAATACGAAATTTAAAAAATCTCCATAGGTGAAATTTTAAAATGCCTTTACCAGTTATCAGTTTAGTTACACAGGAGGTTTGGAGCTAGAATTATTGTTCTCACTCTAACAGCAATACCTCACATGTGCGATGCGATCGCCGTTTACATATGCGTATATGTGTCATATGCGACTGACACAGGAGTTCGCGTTTGCATGGTGGCACGGGGGCAGGGGGGGGGGGGGGACAAACATCCCTTTTGATAGCAAGGTAAGCAAAGAACCAAAACAGAAAGTGACCAAGTCCTTGACGCTTTTGATTTCTGACGTCACACAGTAGGAAGAACAACATTAGTTATTCTCACTGTGTCCCAAGAACCGAATGCTGCCGGGCGCATTCTTACTGGGCTTCGCAATTGCTCGGGAGAGCCCAGTAAAGGCAGTGACGGCGGCAGGAAGGGGGTGGGACCCCAGGTGAATAAATCACAAAAAATATTGTACCATAGATGTGCAATCATGTAGGTCTTCTGTGTACTAATAGTAATTCCAGCATGAAGTCACAAACCGCAATGAAATCAGAGGTCCAAATTGCACTGGTCTGCAGCTTTGAAAACTCGCTGAAGTAGCGCGATTTTAAAGCCACATGGTTTTAACGAGGGCTTACAGTTCTTCATAATTATAAATGTAGTACCCCCTAGCTGTGTTGCTAGAGTGATGGGATTTTTGTTTGTTAGTGTAGGTAAATTTTAGGCTTGGCTGAAGCCAAGCCCATGTGTTTTTCTGGGTCAGGGTTTGAGTGACTCAGGTAGGCTGGTTGACTCGTCAGCAGCTTCTCTGGTGAACTCCTCCCTGCTAGCTGGAAACTTGGAGAAGGTTTTAGAAGCAGATAAGAGGAATCCAGGAGGAGCTGGCTGGAGTATTCTGAGAGCCTTGACCAATCCCCAGCGGAAGGGTTAGCAGGGGGCAGGCCCCCTCAAACAGGGCCGCTGTTAGGAATCATGGGGCCCCATACAGCCTACCTGATGGGCCCCCCTTTCTACCCTAGCAAATCTTCTCCCCTCAAATCCCCCCTGCCAGCACAAATCCCCCCAATCCCTTCTATTAGCCCCAAATTCCCTACCCGCTCCTGGCACAAAATCCCCCCATCTCCCCTCCCAGCACAAATCTTCTTACTTCAATCCCCCTGCTAGGGAAAATTCCCACAAATCACTCCTCCTAGCACAACCCCCACTAAGTTACTCTTCCCAGAAAAAATTCTTCCTCCCTACTGAAATCCCCCCAGCACTAATCCCCCCCCATCACAAGCATCCCCTCTCCTGGTTCAACCCTCCACCCCCTACCTTCCCCCCTCCCTCCTCCTAGCACATATCCCCCCTCCCTAAATCCCCATCACTTTTTCCAACACAGATAGCTGCCCATACCCCACCCCCTCCTGCTGTCCGGGCCCCACTGTGTGCCGGGGCCCCCTACAGGAGGACCAGTGGCCCCCCCATCAGCGGCCCTGCCCTCAAATACTCAGGGTCAGCCCAGCAGGGGGCAGTGTGTGGAGTTCGGGTGGAAGCTGGAGATGGAGTGGCCTAGGAGGGAGCTCCCAAGTCTGAGGGGGGTGAACTCAGGCCTGGGCTCGAGTGCGGAAGCGACCCCTCTTCATGACACACAGGGGGATCCTGACCAGGAGGCATGGGAGCAAGGAGAGGACAGTGGGAGAACACTGCCAGGCAAATCTCCAGGGAGGAAGACAGCCATGTGGGCTGGTGAGTGATACAGTCAGAAGACTGAGAGGCATGCCTGAAGGGACTGGGTGCAAGCAGTCTGGGATGGATGCAGAGTCAGTCTGGGAGGACTGTGGAGAAGTAGCCAGGAAGGCTAGAGAAAGAGGCAGCTCCAGCCAGGCGGGCTGGCAGAGCCTGGAGAGGTGGTACTGGGAGCAGTAGCCACAGAAAAGGACAGCTAGCACCAAAGACCTAGTTTTTGCTACTCCAAAAGTGGCATGCAGTCCCTGCCTGCAAAGGGCATTTGCTATGGTCTGAGTACGCTCTTATCAGACCATCCATCAAAGTGCTAGCTGATCCTAGAATTGTGGTTCTACAAGTAAGTGTATGCTGGAGGTAGAAGAAAGGAGTGTGTATATACCAGATGTATATAGGTTGAGTCCCTGAAGAGTTCTGCTAATCAAGTGGCCATTCCATATTAACCCTTCCCCATCCAAGTTCAATTTCCCTGATAAAAAAACAAAACAAGCTGCAAGGACTGCTTCTTGTCTCTGAAGTGAATGGAAAATATGGGTGCCTGGCTGTGCAGGGTGGTAGATGGGCATATTCACCAGCGGCCCCTATGGGGGTAGCGCTACATAAAGAAATGGTAATCATTTTTCATCAGTCTAAATAAACTGTCACATGACACTAAAAATAGGTATCGGTATTTGGTATCGGCGCTTACTTGAGAAAAGGTATCGGTAGTCGTACTCGGTCCTGGTATCGGTGCATCCCTACTATATACATCTTTGTATCTATTAATAGTAAAAAGATGAAATGTCTCACTATACATAAATATGGCCAACAAAGTACACCTGACACCCTTACAAATCTTGTGTCAAGGCCTATCTTTTCCACCTTTTCATACTGCCTACAGCTTACATTGCATCATGCCAGTTTTTTTTCCTGGTTGACCTATCTAGCTGTTACAAGTTGAGGAAGAGCCAGGAATGAGCTCCGGCATGTTTGGATACTGATCCGAATCTGAGTTATCCCGCCAGGAACTGATCACTGTGGACCGCCCATCATATGCAGCCGAGGCTTTCCCTGCTTGCATGCCTCAGCTATTTATGATTGGCCGCTTGCAGTGACAGTTTCCTGGAGGCATAGCTTAGGTAGGGTTAGTATCCGTATGTGCCTAAGCTTGTCCCTAGAAAAGACCCACACACAAATTAAAATTCAGAACTGTTCATATGGCTTTGGGCAGTAAGAAGAGAGGATGCAATAAAAAAGTAAGTTATTTCCACAGAAATCCCTTTCACTTTTCTTTTGTGATGCAGTGTGGCAGTTTTGGACCGAGATATTGCTTAGAGGAGTTCTTCTTTAGATGTCACGTCTAACAATAGCTCCTTCATCATGGTGAAAGGCCTCAGAATGTAAACGTCTCAGGCATTTGTGGAGTGTATAAAAGGAAGCTTTTATTGCAGCAGCTCCTTTCAGGCAGAAAACATGACATTTTCCTCTTAAATGGTAACTAACCAATTACTTATAAAGTTCTTGACATCTGGCCACAGAGTTCACTTTCTTGAGAACTTCTAACTAGCAGAACAATACAATGGAGTTTTTAGAGTCTTTAAATCGCATGAGGTCAAGGCACCTGTGAAATAACGTGTTTATCTAGTGTAGTGCTGGCAGCCAGCATGTCTGTGTGGGGGAGCAATCTGTGCTGAGCCAGCAAGAGTCACAGTTCATATTCCCAAAGCAGCAGTTGCAGCAGCTCAATCAAAGGGACTGAACGTATCAAAAAGATATTTTGTACACCTAATAATGGCTATCATCCTAAGGGATACCTGTCACTTTTTCAGTGTACCCCTCTCCAATTTAGTGTTTCCAGTAATAAGTACTTCTAATTATTGGTGTTGCTAGCATGCACCACTTCTGATGTTCAGTACCAGGGCCGGTCCTGGCCAGGGTGCACGGGGTGCAGTGCACCCGGGCACCACAGAGGTGGGGGCGCTGAAGCGCCAGAGTGCTCCCCTCCCTCCTCCTCCTCTCCATGTCTGTAGGTGGCTCTTTTTGCCAGTCACCGCAGCCGCCGTCGCTGTGTCTCTTGCCGAAGCCCAGCCATCCCCCCCTCCCTCCTCCTGTCAGAGGAGGAGAGCAGAACCAGCCACAGATCGTAGCGGCTGTGTCTCTGTGTGCAGAGAGACCAGCCGCGCAGTGACATCACAGGGGGGGGCGGTCCGTTCCCGACGTGTTCCAGCTCTCCTCCTCCTGTGTAACTCCTGCCTGCTGCCCAAGCCTGACACGCTCTGCTCTCCACCCAGGCGGCGCAGCTGCACATCGTCCTCTCCTCTCCAGCTGCCGCCCGGGTGTTTTTTAATTAGCTCAATGGAGGGGGGGCTGCTTTGTCAGGGGTCTATACTAATGGAGGGGGGGTCTATTCTAATGAAGGGGAGGGTTGTCCTGGGGGGTCTATTCTAATGAAGGGGAGGGTTGTCCTGGGGGGGTCTATTCTAATGAAGGGGGGGTTGTCCTGGGGGGGTCTATACTAATGAAGGGGGGGTTGTCCTGGGGGGTCTATACTAATGGAGGGGGGTGGTTTGTTCTGGGGGGTCTGTACTAATGTAGGGGGGTGGTTTGTCCTGGGGGGTCTGTACTAATGGAGGGGGGTGGTTTGTTCTGGGGGGGGTCTGTACTAATGTAGGGGGGTGGTTTGTCCAGGGGGTTCTGTACTAATGGAGGGGGGTGGTTTATCCCGGGGGGGTCTGTACTAATGGAGAGGGGGTGGTTTGTCCCGGGGGTCTGTACTAATGTAGGGGGTGGTTTGTTCTGGGGGGTCTGTACTAATGGAGGGGGGGTGGTTTGTTTTAGAGGGGTCTGTACTAATGGAGGGGGGTGGTTTGTTTTGGGGGGTCTGTACTAATGGAGTCGGATGGTTCTGTACTAATGGAGGGGGGTGGTTTGTCCTGAGGGGGGTCTGCACTAATGGAGGGGGGTGGTTTGTTCAGGAGGGGTCTGTACTAATGGAGGAGGGGTGGTTCTGTACTAATGTAGGGGGGTGGTTTGTTCTGGGGGGTCTGTACTTATGGAGGGGGGTGGGTTGTCCTGAGGGGGGTCTGTACTAATGGAGGGGTGGTTGGTTTGTCCTGAGGGGGGTCTGTACTAATGGAGGGGTGGTTGGTTTGTCCTGAGGGGGGTCTATACTGATGGGGGTCTGCACTGACGGAGGGGGGTCTATACTTAGTGGAGGGGGATCTGTACTGAGGGGCGACTATAGTTGGTGGAGGGGCGGTGATACCATGTTTTACCACACTGGGTGACACCCCTCTCCCTCTCCTCTTCGCGCGCGCTGCTGTACTAGTGAGAGGCGCACTATGTTTCTTCCCCCGCCTTCATATCGGCCAGGGAAGAAAAAAAAAAAGGAGCAAAGAGGAGGATTGTGGGACATGTAGTCCCGAGGACTGGCAGCCCCACTGTAACACGGAAACTGCAGCCCACACAGCATGCTCAGCTGAATGGGAGAGAGAGAGAGAGAGAGCCAGGAGTCCGGGAAAGCTTTCAGGGAAGTACACCCAGGACTCCAGAGGGAGAGGACAGTGCTGAGGGAACACCATCAGAGAGAGAACCCCGCTGACCTGTGCCACCAGAGGGAAAGCCACACAGCCTGGCGCCATCCCTGGCGGAGAAAGGAATGGAGTCATTGCCAGAATACAGATGTGGGTGCTACTCAGCGGACTCGCCACGGGCAATTCAGTGTGAGCTGACTCCTGATCAGAGGAACCATTGTTGCTGTATCGCTGGTTCAGGTGAGAGGGACGATCACCCATTATCTACTAATGTCCATAGGAACTGCAGTCTCTTATCATCTCCTGTACTATGTCTGCAGTCTCTGATCATCTCCTGTATCATGTCTGCAGTCTCTGACCATCTCTTGTATCATGTCGGCATTCTCTGACTGTCTCCTGTACTATGTCTGCAGTCTCTGACCATCTCCTGTATTATATCTCCAGTCTCTGACCATCTCCTGTAGTATGTCTGCAGTCTCTGACCATCTCCTGTACTATGATTGCAGTCTCTGACCGTCTCTTGTATCATGTCTACAGTCTCTGACCGTCTCCTGTACTATGTCTGGGGGCTCTTTCTAACAGACAGCCCTCTGTGTGTGCATCAGAGAGACTCCCCTCCAGGTCTCATTAGTGTACTCTCTTCCTGTATTTTCTTTATTGTTAAAAGATCATGGGAAGATCCTAGGGTAATGAAGACTTCTTAGGGGAGCATCTCTGTGTTTGAGTCGTTGCCATAGTAACATTTGTAAAGGGGAGGAGTTGGTAAGATGACCACACCCACGTGGGGGCGCCAGAAATATTTCTGCACCCAGGCGTCTGTGACCCTAGGATCGGCCCTGTTCAGTACCCCAGGTCCCAAGTTGGAAAGCACCCACCATCAAATGTTTTTTAGTGTACAGCCTGCACTGCCACTCCCTTCCTGTCATATTGGGCGTGATTGATTTTCCCAGGCAGATCTGGGTCTTTAGAGAGGCGCTTCCGCCCCCAAGCTCACCTGTATGTATCTCAACTGGAGGAAGAGATGTTGATGTTGAATGCTTGTGAAAAGGGGGCATCCATGGTGAGAACCACCAACCAGAATGGGACTTTTACATTGACCACCAACATAAGAAGACATGAACATAAAGGGGCATAGTGTGCACTGACCACCAATGTAAGATAGCACACTAAGCACTGACCACCAATGGAAGAGAACACAATGAGCACTGACCATGTAATAGGACATTTACACTAACCAACATAATAGGACACCAACCACCAACCACTGACCACCAACAGGAGGGGACATTTACAATGTAAGGAGACTTACTGCTTACTAACATAGGGGGAAACGCTAACTCCTGTGAGATATTACTCATCTTGGCATTACCTTTCATGGTGTAAAGTGGGGGTCTCCAAACTTTCTAAACAAAGTGGCATTTTATTGTCCTTCAGACTTTAGGGGGGCCGGACTGTGGCTGGTGGGAGTGGAAATTTTCCTAGCATCAGTGGGAGTAAATATTGCCACATTTGATATTAGGGGGAGGAATAGTGCCCTATCGTTGGTATCATTGGGAGGAATAGTGCCCCCCCATTGTTGGTGTCAGTGGTAGAAATTGTGCCCCATTGTTGGTGTCAGTTGGTAGAATAGTGTCTCATATTAGTGGTAGAAATAGTGCTCTAAAGGCTAGATAAAGGCAAGCCAAGGGCCACATTCGGCCCCCGGGCCACAGTTTGGAGACCACTGGTGTACAGGGATATTCAATTGAATATGCCCCTTTTTAACCAATGACACCACCAAGCTTCTAATTCACTCCCTGGTCATCTCTCGCCTCGACTACTGCAACTCCCTCCTCATTGGACTACCTTTACATACACTATCCCCCCTTCAGTCCATAATCAATGCTCCTGCAAGGCTCATCCACCTTACCAACCGTTCAGTGTCCTCCACCCCTTACTGCCAATCCCTGCACTGGCTTCCACTCACCCAACAAATAAAATTCAAAATACTAACAATAATTTACAAAGCCGCCCACAACTCTGCCCCCCAGCTACATCACTAACCTAGTCTCAAAATACCAACCAAGCCGCTCTCTTCGGTCCTTCCAAGACCTCCTGCTCTCTAGCTCCCTTGTCACCTCCTCCCATGCTCGCCTACAGGATTTCTCCAGAGCATCTCCCATCCTTTGGCACTCCCTACCCCAATCTATCCGACTGTCCCCTAATCTATCCATCTTTAGACGATCCCTGAAAACCTACAGGGCCCTCTGATTCCTCTTGTACCAAATTGTAATGTAACTGTGATGTCTGCCCTCATTTTGTTAAGTGCTGCGCAAACTGTTGGCGCTGTATAAATCCTGTATAATAATAATAATAATAATAAAGGCAAGCCAAGGGCCACATTCGGCCCCCGGGCCACAGTTTGGAGACCACTGGTGTACAGGGATATTCAGGATCCAGAAGTATGTAAAACAGGCTTCAGTAAGCAGGTAATTTTAAAACCAACACACAAGCTTTATTTTGTATAAAAGGATGCATAAATAAAATAAAACAGAAATAAAGCATTGCCAGTAAGGCATTAACTCGACACAGCAGTCTCTCACTAACAGGTGGTGAATTTCTCCCAGCCACCCCAACCACCCCAACCAAACACAACAGTCCAGCAACCTTTAAGCCTCATACACATAAGAATATTGGTTGAATTGTTTTTTTTGCATGCTAGTCTCATATCGAAATCAATAGGTTACTAAAGTTACGAAAATTCTCTTACGGCACAATACAACTTCGGAAGTGATGTAATGTATTGTGTTGTAAAGTATTCTTTCATTTCCGAGCATGCATGGTCTCGGTCAATTTCTTTTCGTACAAATACCATACTAGTTATGCGAAAATCATTCGTACTGTTATTGTACGAGAATAATGTTCATGCTTGCCACTTCGGATATTTTCACATTCACGTGATCGGCTCTGCAGTGTACTAAAGATTAGATTATCGGACGCGCACTGTGAAAGCGGTCTTTTTCATCCGATTTCCTCATCTTGTGTACTAGGCATTACTCACAAATAAAATGAAACCCTCCAAAATCCTATGACACAATCAAAACTAGTTTGTAAATAAAACAGAACATAAACATTTTAACAAAAAGACAGTCCAGTCAGTGTTCAATTTCTTTATATGCCAAGTGAAACTTAGTCCATAAATCCACAAAGGCAGAGATGTGCAGACCACCACCAAGAAGACCTCCTTTAGAGTATGCGCTCACCTCACAGTAAAGCCTTTAAATAATAAGCCCACAGTTCTCTACTGATCACTGCAGGTGGAACAAGCTCTGATTGCTCTTATTAATATGAAGCCAGGACTAATGAACCAATATAGGTTAAAACTCAGAGACCATCCAACATGTTTTTGTCACCATAACGTCACCAGGGGCACTAGTTACAGTGACCAAAACATGCTGGGAAGAGCCTATTGATCCAAGAGAGCGAGACTTGTATTGGTTATGATACTGGCTTTCACTGTTCCCTGTGTACTGTGGTAGACTGGCTGGGCTGTCCGGGGCTGGATGGGAGGTGGCAGCTGCATACTATATCATGTGCTTTTTATGCTACTATCTTAAGGATGTATGTGTTTTGAATGAATAAAAGTAATCTGCACAGTATACACTATGAGTTGCTTTCTCTTCTTTTGAGTAGAATACTAGATGGCTTGTCTCTGAGGTTCAACCTATAGTGTTTTTTTGGTCCTGCCTTCATATTAATAAGAGCAAGTGCAATCAGAGATTACTTACAAAAGCTGACAGTTGCTTATTTCACGGCATCTACCTCTGCTATTAAATAGATTATTACCCTACAGATCACTTGTCATACCTATATGACTAATTACATTTTTGAAATAACAGAAATATGCATTGACTTGAATACATACTGTCTGTGGTCCATGCTAGTATATTATATAGTTTTGTAAGTAATGTTCATTAATTCTTTGGATGTTTCTGCCTCCCTTTCTGTCAAATCCAAAGGTTAGGTATTAAGTAACCAAGGTCCATTGCACAAGAACCATTGCATAATTCTAGAGACCTTGTAGCTGGAACACAGCAATGAACCAGCAAAAATTATACCCTTTGTAATAGATACATTTCATCCTAGGAGGTTGGTACACTGCATTTTGGGTGCTTTAAGATGGTTACTTGGGAGGGTATCTGCTTTCTGAAGACCTTTACTAATAACTAGAAACCCTACACTAGGGCTTCAACTACAACCCATCTGCTCAGAGGCCACAAATGATATTTTTTCTAGTTTAGCTTGGAAATGAAGTAAAAAAGAGATTAGTCAACATTGGTCTTTTTGCCATGTAAGAGAAAATGTGTCATGAAAAAAATATGTAGGCTACCATTAAAAATTACCATTTTTGACAGCTGTCGGCTTCAGCAGAGAACTCTCTGCATAGAAAGAATGGGGAAAATACTTTGTCAGGATCGCAAGGGGGAAAAAATCACGAAAACGATTCTTTACGATTAATTGTGCAGCTCTAATATATATATATGTACAGTGCCTTGGAAAAGTATTCATACCCCTTGAAATTTTATACATTTTGTCATGTTACAACCAAAAACATAAATGTATTTTATTGGGATTTTATATGGAAGTGGAAGGATAATGATAAATGATTTTCAAATCTTTTTACAAATAAATATGTGAAAAGTGTGGCGTGCATTTGTATTCAGCCCCCCTGAGTCAATACTTTGTAGACCCACCTTTCTCTGCAATTACAGCTGCAAGTCTTTTTGGGTATATCTCTACCAGCTTTGCACTTCTAGAGAGTGAAATTTTTGTATATTTTGTAAACTTTTCAACTGCCTTGGAAAAGTATTCATACCCCTTGAAAATTTCTACATTTTGTCAGGTTACAACCAAAATCGTAAATGCATTTTATTGTGATTTTATGTGATAGACCAACACAAAGTGGCACATAATTGTGGAGTGGAAGGAAAATGATAAATGATTTTCACATTTTTCTACAAATAAATATGTGAAAAGTGTGGCGTCAATACTTTGTAGAACCACCTTTCTCTGCAATTACAGCTGCAAGTTTTTTTGGGTATGTCTCTACCAGCTTTTCACTTCTAGAGAGTGAAATTTTTGTCCATTCTCCTTTGCAAAATAGCTCAAGCTCTGTCAGGTTGGATGGAGAGCATCTGTGAACAGCAATTTTCAAGTTTTGCCACAGATTCTCAATTGGATTTAGATCTGGACTTTGACTGGGCCATTCTAACACATAAATATGCTTTGATCTAAACCATTTCATTGAAGCTCTGGCTGCATTTTTAGGGTCGTTTTCCTGCTGGAAAGTGAACCTTCACCCCAGTATAAAGTCTTTTGCAGACTCTAATGCCCTGTACACACGATCAGACTTTCCGAAAACAAAGTTTTGTTGACGGAAAATTTAAGAACCTGCTAAGAAACATTTGTTGCGGGAAATTCCGACAGCAAATGTCCGATGGAGCATACACACGGTCGGACTTTCCGACAACAATCTCACATCGAACATTTCCCATCGGAAAATCCGACCGTGTGTACATGGCATAACAGTATTTCTTCTAAGATTGCCCTGTATTTGGCTCCATCCATCTTCCCTTCAACTCTGACCAGCTTCCCTTTCCCTGTTGAAGAGAAGCATCCCCACAACATGATGCTGCTACCACCATGTTTCACAGTGGGGATGATGTATTCAGGGTGATGTGCAGTGTTAGTTTTCCTTGAAAAAAAAATATACTAAATATATATACTTATGCTAATGGTGTGACAAAAATAAATCGATGAAATAACAAAATTGCAGTTGCTATACACAAAGTGCTAATCACTTGAAAAACATGAAAACATGAAAAATATAAATATAGCGCTTGCAAGCGCAATATATAAGTGAAATAGAAACTAAGTAATAAAACGAGTGTTAGTTTTAATAATAAAAAAAGTGTTCGTTTTCCGCCACACATAGCGTTTTGCTTTTAGGCCCAAAAGTTCAATTTTGGCCTCATCTGACCAGAGAACCTTCTTCCACATGTTTGCTGTGTCCCCCACATGGCTTCTCACAAACTGAAAATGGGACTTCTTATGGCTTTCTTCTTTCCACTCTTTCAAAGAGGCCAGATTTGTGGAGTGCACGACTAATAGTTGTCCTGTGGACAGATTCTGCCACCTGAGCTGTGGATCTCTGCAGCTCCTCCAGTGTTACCCTGGGCCTATTGGCTGCTTGTCTGATTAATGCTCTCCCTGCCTGGCCTGTCAGTTTAGTTGGATGGCCATGTCTAGGTAGGTTTGCAGTTGTGCCATACTCTTTCCATTTTTGGATTGAGATGGATTGAACAGTGCCCCATGAGATGTTTAAAGCTTGGGATATTTTTTTATAACCTAACCCTGCTTTAAACTTCTCCACAACTTTATCCCTGACCTGTCTGGTGCGTTCTTTGGCCTTCATGGTGCTGTTTGTTCACTAAGGTTCTCTAAAAAACCTCTGAGGGCTTCACAGGACAGCTGTATTTATACTGAGATTAAATTACACACAGGTAGACTCTATTTACTGATTAGGTGACTTCTGAAGGCAATTGGTTCCACTAGATTTTAGTTATGAGCATCAGAGTAAAGAGGGCTGAATACAAATGCACGCCACACTGTTCAGATGTGTATTTGTAAAAAAAAAATTGAAACCATTTATCATTTTCCTTCCACTTCACAAGTATGTGCCACTTTGTGTTGGTCTATCACATAAAATCCCAATAAAATACATTTACGTTTTTGGTTGTAACATGACAAAATGTAGAAAATTTCAATGGGTGTGAATACTTTTTCAAGGCACAGTATATATATAGATATATATATATCTATATATATATATCTATATATATATATAGATATATATATATGTAACACTACGCCCGAAGGAGCTGCTAATGAATGTTTGGTTCTGCATCCTCCCTCTCAACCCCAAGAACGATCTCGACCCCTCTGGCACACCTGCTTGGTAATATTAGTATGGGACTCAGCAATAGAGAGAAACACAGTAATGGCAACCCATAAAATATATTTACCATAGCCCTGGATCCCGTCCCTTCACCTGCTGTAGTAGTAACAGAGACACACACAGAATATCAATTTACCACTCAGAAAGTTTACTAAAGTGGGTATTAATCATAAGGAACATTGAGACCAAATACAAACAATAAATAACAGTTGGTAACAATAATAGGGATATGAAACTGTATATTCAATAATCACCGTAGGGAGCATATGTAGACAGGTACACAGTGGGACAAGTGTTTAATATTATCCAAGACCTATATTAAACACCTTCCCATAGTTGCCAACAGTCCCGATTTTCTCAGGACAATCCCGATTTTGGGACCCTCGTCCCGATTGGAGGCTGTCCCGAATCGGGATTTTCCATAAGGAAAATCGGGAATGTTGTTTTTTTTATTTTTGGAGCAGCTGGCTCCAGCAAAATGGCGTCCGGCGCTGCCGCTCGATTTTCCCCCTAGTGTTGAGTAAGTGGAGAGAGGAAGGGGGCTCGATCCGTGCAGCCAGTGAATCAGCTTCTTTAGCTGCACGGCCCCTCCCCTCTCCATTGAAGCAAAGGGACACGTCGCCGCCGTCGCCGTGTCTTGCCGAAAAGTTCCCCAGCCCCGTACTGCGCAATCTCTGCGCCTGCGCAGTACAGGGGGTCCTTACTTGCCGAGGGGAACTTTCTCAGAACACTGGCCGCTCCTGCACTGAGCGGGGGGGGCTGCACTTAGGGGGGGCTACATTGAGGGGGGTCTGCACTAATAGAGGGGGGCTGCACTGAGGGGGGGCTGCACTAATTGAGGGGGGGGCTGCACTAATAGAGGGAGGCTGCACTGAGGGGGGTCTGCACTAATAGAGGGGGTCTGCACTGAGGGGGGTCTGCACTGATGGAGGGGGTCTGCACTGATGGAGGGGGGCTGCACTGAGGGGGGTCTGCACTGAGGGGGGCTGCACTAATAGGGGGGGCTGCACTGAGGGGGGTCTGCACTAATAGAGGGGGGATGCACTGAGGGGGGGTCTGCACTAATAGAGGGGGGGTCTGCACGGATGTAGGGGGTCTGCACTGATGGAGGGGATCTGCACTGATGGAGGGGGTCTGCACTGAGGGGGTCTGCACTGATGGAGGGGGTCTGCACTGATGGAGGGGATCTGCACTGATGGAGGGGGTCTGCACTGATGGAGGGGGTCTGCACTGATGGAGGGGGTCTGCACTGAGGGGGTCTGCACTGATGGAGGGGGGTCTGCACTGAGGGGGTCTATACTGACTCTGCCGGGGAGCACCTGATGCAAGGACAGACTCTACCGGGGCACCTGATGCAACGGACAGACTCTGCTGGTGGCAGGCGACGTGGCTAGTGACACGCTCAGGGATCCCACTGATTCGGCATTATGATGAGTTGAATGATTTAATTTTATATTACAATGTAATAATAGAAATAATGCGCTTCAATCATCCTGACACCATAACAACTATGGTGCCGGGATGATTGAAGTGTTAACACCAGGTGTTTGGAGTATCTTTATCTGCTGATTGTTAAACTTTCTAGAATACACATATTTCTATTGTGTAGGATCTGGGGCTGCTGTCCCGTCATTCCCCTCTCCCCCTTTCCTTCTCCCCCTTTCCCTCTCCATCCCTCATTCATCTCAGACTCTAACCACACCCTCTTGAGCCACGCCCATTAAGCCACGCCCACTTTTACATGTAAGCCACGCCCATTTTTCGCAGCGTCGAGCTTCGCGCGTGTAATTTTTCACTAAGCCACACCTACAAATGAATGCCCTGCCCCTAATTATTGTACGGCTCCACCTACAGCCAAAAAAGTGTCCCACATATTTTTTTTGCAATGTTGGCAACTATGCCTTCCCACTGAAGCCTCAATACACACACATAAGTTACAATAAAATGTTTATCACATTCACTGATGCAATGCAATATTTAACCTGTACTCGAGGGCTCCCCCTAGGTTGCAGTTCAGAGCAATTCTCCAATGCAGAGCAGCAAGGCTGTGTAAAAGAATACAGAGATGAATGTTCCTCAATTTGTAGTTTGTCTTCAGCTAGCCAGATATTATACTGCAGTCTTTTGTTACCACACACAGACCTCCCTGCTGTTTGTTGAATGGCGTCCCAAGAGAGCGAAAGATGGTCGCGCTGTTCCTTTTATCTCTTTACCCAGCAGGCTGTTCTGTGACTTGGCATTGTGGGTTTGTAACTCGGCATTGTGGGTACAGTAGTTCCCAAACTGAGTTAACAACATGAGTCACTTCCTTATTAGACTGCATATCCAACAATGCATAACTGTTTGCACTTAATTAAAGGAAGGGTCCTGACAAAGTTATTAGCGGTCACTAGAGGGAGCCAAACCCTTGCTTAAGAAACAATACATTACTTAGCATGATAACTTTGGTAGCAAACCCCTGCGCTACATATATATATATATACATACATATATATATATATATATATATATATATATATATATATATATATACACACACACACATATATATATATATATATATATATATATATATGTTTTTCTTGGTTCAATTTTGTTTTAATTGCGCTTATGTTCATACTTTTTAAACCTATGACTTTTGGACTCTGACAGCTGCCACAGGCATCTGGATGCAGTCACTGTTTGGATGGAAATTTTCCATCCGGCTCCCTCAGTTTTTCAATTGATGGATTTCGGATGAGAAGGGGCCAATAGGGCCATCCATGTAGTGAATTTTGGTCTGTTAATCAGTGTATGGCCAGGTTAAGTGAAACTAAATAAGGAGGCAAACAATAATATAATAATTTTTCAATTACAGGGGGTCCCCGGGTTACAAACAAGTTAGGGACTGTAGGTTTGTTCTTAAGTTGAATCTGTTTGTAAGTCGGAACAAGTACATTTTTAAGTGTAGCTCCAGCCAAAAAAACTATTTTTAAGCTTTTTGGATAGCATAGGGAAGGGTTAACACCCCTGTAACATTTGTTTTGCTGTGTGTGCCCCTGTTCAGAAGATTTCACCTCACTTTCTGTCCCAATGACAATTGGATTTTGAAAATTTTGGGTTGTTGTGGAAACAAGCCTTGGTGATAAAGCATCAGTGGAGGTACCTTTTCCCTATAATAGCTCTTACAGGAGTGAATTTCCCTTCCTAGGGGTAGATTTCATCTCACTTCCTGTTGTCTCCCTCCGTTTGTAAGTAGGAGTCGTTTGTAAGTCGGATGTTTGTAACTAGGGGACCCCCTGTATGAAAGACTCTTTTTTAAAGCAGAACCTAATTGTATCTAAGAATCAGAAACGGAAAACACCATTTAACTCATTTGTAATATACAAAGCAAACTCACCTATGCATCCATGTCTCCATGCTTTATTTGGTTGAGAAATCACTTTGAAAAACATCCCCTAGCATTTCTAGCTGCGGCCATCTTGAGTAAGGGCAGATGATTCATTTAGCATTTACCTCCTGAAATCCATTTACCCGTAGCTCAAACAGGCAGGTAGGAAGTTGTGCTTATCTGAGAAAACCCCTCCTCCAGATGAAAGAAAAAAAATGCCCATGAAGACACCTGGCATGTATTACGTAATTTTGGCCTAGGCAAGAAACAAGGAAGCAACTGAAGAAATATAAAAAGAAGTTTTAAAAAATGGAAATATAATATACCATCCTAATTTTAGCAGTATACGATTAAAAATAGTTCATGTTGATTAAAAGAGCTTAGTTTCTCTTTAACTTGCCATTTTTCTTTTCTTTTTTTTTTTTAGTTTTATTCAGTTATAAAGACTTGAGGTTTTAATGATAACCCATAAGATTAATTCACCCTTCATACACCCAGGCTGAGAATTCCCTCCTGATAAAAGGAATTTCATGCATGTTATTCATTGCCTAAGAGACTGACATTTCTCTATTCCAAAAAGCATAACTTCCTGTCCCCACCCTTGAATGACTGCAGACTGCCTAAATCAATACTCCTTTAGCTCACAGCATGATCTTTCTACAGTACCAGCACATAATATCAATTCTTCATAATCTTTTCCTTCTATAAAGCCACAACAATGAGCAGAATTTGGAGCTGTTTTCTATGAGTGTATATTACTAAGAGAATTTCTTAACATCTTCATAAAGTATTGTCCTAATGGCATAGTTCCATAACACAACACTGTCCAGAAAAGCTGCATCCTTGTAAATATATTACTGTGCATATTATTTCTGAAAATGTCTAGTTTCAAACATATTATTTGCAGTTTGAATATTGCAAGTAAGAAAGTATAAAATGATGTGTATATGTTTGCAGGACATTTAAAAGGAAGTGATGGCTATAACAGACATACGTACATATACAGTATATGGATCTTTAGACTTAAAAGTTGCAAAATTGCAACATAATTGATCCAAGCGTGTGTATATGAACCATAAAAAGATGAGCACTGAATAAAACTTTTCCAAATAATGTTATATTTAAAATGACCAGACATATAGAAATGAACACTCTTTTTGATTCTACCTGAGGCCTACTGTCAGCTTGGTTTAACAAAGAGGGGTGGACAAAATGCTTGTGAGGGTGTCAGGCACTGGTGTGCAGTATAGATTTGGTTGTATAATTTATTTGGCTAGATCAGAAGAGTAAAGATTCACGTGGGTTTGTTTCTGTAGACCCCCACCTGATCCTATCCATGATTACTATGCTAATCTAGGGTTGGCACCTGTCTAGGATTCACCCGGACAGTCCAGGTTTTGAATAAGGTATCCGGGTTTCAGTCTTATTCAGATTGTGCTGTGGCTCCCCAAGTAACCTAGATAGTCACACACAAATCTGTTTCTGAGCTGCAGTTGGTTGTCTGGTGGCAAGTTTGGCATCACTTGGGGGGCGATGATGTCAACAAGAGCAGTTTGGCCACACCCACTGTTTGCCGCAGCACGCATAGCTATTCTTCTTGGGACACCCAAAGGTGTGCCACGTCTTTTATAATTTTATAGTGTATAATACAGAAAAAAATTGGCCCTGTGCTGCTAAAGTGTTCAGGTTTGGCTTAAAGAAAAGGTGGCAACCCTACGCTATTCGCAAACCTGCTTTTGAAACCACTTTTACTGTGACCATGTTGGAAAAAGACTGATGAGGCTGCACTGATGGGCACTGATAAGCTGCACTGATAGGCTGCACTGATGGGCACTGATGAGGCTTCACTGATGGGCACTGATGAGGCAGATGGGCACTGATGAGTGGCACTAATGAGCACTGATAACCTGCACTGATAACCTGCACCGATTGGCTCTGATGGGGCTGCACTGATGATCAGTGTAAACATTCTACTGACGGGCCTGTCGCAATCCTTTCCTCACACAGACACAGCATATGAGGAAAAAAAATGCAGATAACTGGCAAGTCTGTTTACATGTGATCACCTGTGATTGAACACAGCTGATCAAATGGTAAAGGGCCGCTGTGATTGCCCTTTACCGCAATCTGTTATTATCAGCTGTGTCCGAATGACACAGTAATCACAGAGCGCACTCCAGGGGGCATGTGGGAGGCTGTCCATGGATGCCCTCCCAGAACGAGAGTGCTATGCTGTAGAAGTGTTTTGGCTATAGAGTGCTATTAAAGTAGTTAATTACAAGACTAGAATGGCCAGAGTGTCAGGAATCTTCAGCAGAGATGACCAGATCTGCGTGGCTACACTTAGAAACTGAGACCAGACTATATATAGAGAAGTAAATTAATAATAATAAGAGAAAAGACATCCACACACCAGAAAGCAGGAAACAAGCAAACGTGAAGATACAAGTGAACTACAACCACAGAAATGAAAAATGCCAAACTAAGTAACAGTAAACCTAACAAACGAACTACATACAAAATGTGCAATATATACAAGATGCAAAACACAGGTCACAGGGAATACCGAGATGCAAGGAAGGGGTGGAACCAGGACTGGGTACCGGAACAAGGGGAGCCGATAAAAGGCAGTTGGGTGCAGGGTACAGAATGCAGGAAAAGAGAAAGATCGGGAACAGGATAAATGGCAACAGCATCTGACTGCAAGCAAATCAAAACACTCATGCAAGGTACATCAGCAGAAGAGGGACTTAAAGAGGTAGTAAACTGCAAAAAAAAAGTCACGGCCGCGGTACAGCTCTCTCAATAGACAGCACGCTGTCTATTGACAGTACAGTGCACATGTGACCATGACCTCACTGGCTGCTACTAAAGTAATTATCTCCTAAACCAACACATTTAGGAGATATTTACTCTACCTACAGGTAAGCCTTATTTTAGGCTTACCTGTAGGTAGTAAACAATAGGGCTTTACTACCACTTTACTACCCAATAGGGCTTTACTACTACCCTTTCACTGCCAAAACCATTTTTGCGTTTTTTGCACACATGTTTAAAAAATAATTTTAGGCCTGAAGATTACACAAAACCTCCAAACATTATATATTTTCTGAAAGCAGACACCCTAAAGAATAAAATAGTGAATAAAATAGTGGTAGCTTCAATTTTTTATGTCACACGTTATTAACACAAAATTTCAGTGAAAAACCCACTAGTGAATTTTAGGGCAAACAAACGGAATAAACTATCCGCATTTTAGTAAAATATAAAAGATGGGGTTGCATATATACCCAACATGTCAAACCTTAGATTTTTCTGCGCCCGTGAAATGGCGACAAACTTTGGGGGAATCTAGGATGGAAAAAGACCTGGGGGTCCTAGTAGATGATAGACTCAGCAATGGCATGCAATGCCAAGCTGCTGCTAACAAAGCAAACAGAATATTGGCATGCATTAAAAGGGGGATCAACTCCAGAGATAAAACGATAATTCTCCCGCTCTACAAGGCTCTGGTCCGGCCGCACCTGGAGTATGCTGTCCAGTTCTGGGCACCAGTCCTCGGGAACAGGGCCGTCTTTAATTTTGATTGGGCCCTGGGCAAACATTTTCTTGGGGCCCCCCCTCCATTCTGAGACATACAAAAAATAGCAGGTAGACTCAAAATCAGTTTACTGCAGCAGATCACGCAGCGATTGCAATTGTTTGCCAGAGGTTACAGCCTATCCTTACTGCTCACTGGCTGGTTTCTAGACAACACATAATTTCTGCTTGCCGATTGGTTGCTAGAGGTTAATGTACATTCTTAGCGCTCACTAATTGGTTGCTAGGGGTTACAGCACATCATTAGCACTTACTGATTGGTTGCTAGAGATTAAAGCAGATCACTACTGTTTGCTGATTGGTTGCTAGAGGTTCATGCACATCATTACCTCTCACTGAGCAGTGGAGCAATCCCAAATAATTGAGCAAGTAAAGGGGCACATTAATACACATACTACAGGAGAGGTTCAGAGACTACGGACATACTGCAGGAGACAATCAGAGACTGCGGACATACTGCAGGAGACAATCAGAGACTGCGGACATACTGCAGGAGACAATCAGAGACTGCGGACATACTGCAGGAGACAATCAGAGACTGCGGACATACTGCAGGAGACAATCAGAGACTGCGGACATACTGCAGGAGACAATCAGAGACTGCGGACATACTGCAGGAGACAATCAGAGACTGCGGACATACTGCAGGAGACAATCAGAGACTGCGGACATACTGCAGGAGACAATCAGAGACTGCGGACATACTGCAGGAGACACTCAGAGACTGCGGACATACTGCAGGAGATTAACAGAGACTGCGGACATACTGCAGGAGACAATCAGAGACTGCGGACATACTGCAGGAGGCAATCAGAGACTGCGGACATACTGCAGGAGACAATCAGAGACTGCGGACATACTGCAGGAGACACTCAGAGACTGCGGACATACTGCAAGAGACAATCAGAGACTGCGGACATACTGCAGGAGACAGAGACTGCGGACATACTGCAGGAGACAATCAGAGACTGCGGACATACTGCAGGAGACAATCAGAGACTGCGGACATACTGCAGGAGACAATCAGAGACTGCGGACATACTGCAGGAGACAATCAGAGACTGCAGACATTATACAGGAGATGGTCAGAGAACTTTCAGCAATGCACAGCTTTACAGTTAAATAACACAGCTCAGGGTTTAAACATCCAGGCATTCTATGGTTGTAAGGACATACCTGGCCAGCCAAACTTACTACATACATTCAGGACTGTGGGCGGGGCTTCCACTCTCTGCTCTCACTAAAGCAGCTGGGAGCTCCACTGATGCTTTGTTGGGTGGGCCCTGGGCCCACATCACCCGTGAATGGTCGCCCCGATGACAGCTTTCCAGAGCTCACAGAGGACACGGGAGGATGTATTCCGCGCTAGCCAGCTGAGAGGGGCGGGGCCGGGAGCTCCACTGACGCTTTGACCCCGCCCACATGCAGCCTGTGTACTGGGAATAGAGCACCTGTAGTGAGAGCCAGTGATCGGAGTGGGAGTGTCATTGGAGCTCCCGGCCCCGCCCCCAGACCTCTGTATTCACCAGCCAGTATAGAGGGGGCGGGGCCAGAAGCTCCACTGACACTCCCACTCCGATCACTGGCTCTCACTACAAAAGCTCTTTTCCGAGTACACAGGCTGCACGTGGGCGGGGTCAGAGCGTCAGTGGAGCTCCCGGCCCCGCCCCTCTCAGCTGGCTAGCAAGGAATACATCCTCCCGTGTCCTCTGTGCGCTCTGCAAAGCTGTGATCGGGGCCCCAATTCACGGCTAGCGCGGGCCCCCCAACAAAGATTGGGCCCAGGGCAAGTGCCCCGTTTGCCCTGCGCTAAAGACGGCCCTGCTCGGGAAGGATGTACTGGAAATGGAGCGAGTACAAAGAAGGGCAACAAAGCTAATAAAGGGTCTGGAGGATCTTAGTTATGAGGAAAGGTTGCAAGCACTGAACTTATTCTCTCTGGAGAAGAGACGCTTGAGAGGGGATATGATTTCAATTTACAAATACCGTACTGGTGACCCCACAATAGGGATAAAACTTTTTCGCAGAAGAGAGTTTAATAAGACTCGTGGCCACTCATTACAATTAGTAGAAAAGAGGTTTAACCTTAAACTACGTAGAGGGTTCTTTACTGTAAGAGCGGCAAGGATGTGGAATTCCCTTCCACAGGCGGTGGTCTCAGCGGGGAGCATTGATGGCTTCAAGAAACTATTAGATAATCACCTGAATGACAGCAACATACAGGGATATACAATGTAATACTGACACATAATCACACACATAGGTTGGACTTGATGGACTTGTGTCTTTTTTCAACCTCACCTACTATGTAACTATATGTTACTATGTAACTTCAGTACCCTATATTTTCCAAAGGGAAACTTATGCGTCAGGCGCCCTGCATGTAGATTAGGGGCCGGGTGCATGGATTAGGGGGGCAAGCGCCCCTGCGCCACTAATGGAGCGGCCGCCACTGGTGTCCACTCTTTTGCTTCCGCTCCAGTCGCTGCCACCCGCCATGTAGCTCCCGGGCTCGCAGATAGGCAAGCAAAACCCGGAAAGCATGACGGGGCACGGTGACACGGGGGGTGCCACCCGAATGCTTTCGCCTGACAGACAGGAGTCTGCCTTTCAGTTTCACCCACAATCCCGGTGACTGCAGCCACTGGATTGTGTGTGAAACTCCCCGCTGTCAGATCCAAACGACGTACAGACCTGGCAGTGAAAGGGTTAAAGGATAAGTTCACCTTTCGTAACATGTTACACCCATATTCAGGGTGTAACATGTAACATAGTACGACCGCCCCCTTTTTCTCATCCCCATATATATGGATGGTCATTCCATCCTCCAACAGCTACCCTGTTTCCCCAAAAATAAGACCTAGCGTGAGTGTCAATGATGGCTGCAATATAAGCCCTACCCCCCAAATAAGCCCTAGTTAAAGTCCTTGTAGGTCTTATTTTGAGGGTGGTAGGGCTTATTTTCGGGGGAAAAGGGTAGGGCTTATTTGGAGGGTAGGGCTTATATTGCAGCCATCATTGACAATCACGCTAGGTCTTATTTTCGGGGAAACAGGGTATGACTAAGCACCCCATGGTGGTGTGAAACATGTCAGCTTTTCATTGATCCTGTGTCTCTGATGTCTTTAAACCGTCTTCAATAAAGGTGTCAACAGAGTGCGGCTGTCCAGTCTTTTCTTTGATTCATTCCTACATGCAGAGCCAGGACCTGTTTCCATTAGCAGGTGGGATGCATTATGAGATGTCTGCCTCTAGCTGTCACAATTTTAAAAAATGCCCAGCCACATCACTCATTTACAGTGTCCTGTGAATGGGAAACTACAAGATCCTTTGTTGTATCAATTACTGAAGATCATTATCCGACGATCTGCGCATGCGCATTAGTGATGTCACTACATCAGCTGGTGTGACGTCAACACTGCGCATACGCAGATCATCGGAGGCATTATCCGCCGATCATAAAATCACAGGGGCAGAATCTGATCATCAGATTCTGCCTCCTTCTCCCCTTATGACAGCAACCTTTAAATAGATCTAAAAAAAAAAGTGGAATATTAAAAACTATCTGTATTAGTTGTGCCTGAAACTCATAGCAGGATTCTGTATTTTTTATTTTTTTTTTACTCTGAAATAATTCCTTTTTCTATCTTGTGCTGTGAAATGTAAATGATCAGGTTGGATTGGTGTCGCCAGCACTGCACAATATCATCCTGATTAACAGTGACCATTGATGCACACAGGAGTAAGGTTGGATGGCTGATGATGTGATCAGTGGTGGATAGGGATGAGCTGAACACCCCCCTGTTCGGTTCGCACCAGAACATGCGAACAGGCAAAAAATTTGTTCGAACACGCGAACACCGTTAAAGTCTATGGGACATGAACATGAATAATCCAAAGTGCTCATTTTAAAGGCTAATATGCAAGTTATTGTCATAAAAAGTGTTTGGGGACCTGGGTCCTGCCCCAGGGGACATGTATCAATGCAAAAAAATGTTTTAAAAACATCCTTTTTTTGGGGAGCAGTGATTTTAATAATGCTTAAAGTGAAACAATAAACGTGTAATATTCCTTTAAATTTCGTACCTGGGGGTGTCTCTAGTATGCCTGTAAAGGGGCGCATGTTTCCCATGTTTAGAACAGTCTGACAGCAAAATGACATTTCAAAGGAAAAAAAGTCATTTAAAACTACTCGCGGCTATTAATGAATTGCCGGTCCGACAATACGGGGAATGCCACAGGGAAGTCCCCGTCAAGTCCCCATGCGTCAGAGGGGGGCAGGGTCACCGGGTGGCCCCGCCCTCCGTTATTTAAGAACCGTCAGAAGAGGAGAAGCATCTGCCTATAATTGCGGGTGACAGAACCCCCAACAAAGGATAGCTGCGAGAAGGGGAAGGGAGGGTGGAACCAGGGTCACTAATAAGGGAGTATCATCAGCCTTCCTGTACCTGGCCTGACTGTGCCAACTCAGCAGGGTTGGCCCCGAGGCAGAACAGGTGGGGACTCCCAATTTCTGTGCACAAATATGCTAATCCCCGCTGTGCAGCTATTTAAAAAAAACAAACAATTTGTTCAGTGGGTGCAGGTGACAGAAGGCAGACTATTTAATGACTTTTGGGTTTAGGCGGACTAATCTGGCCCTATTGTACTGACATGGAAGAGGCTGGGCTTCAATGTAATTGTGTAAAGCGCTGCTGCAGATTAAAGCATAGCATAAAACCAAAAGTGATTAAATAGTCCGATATCTGTCCTCTGCCCCCACTGAACACAGGAGTCCCATAGAAGTTTTAGTTTTTTAAATAGCTGCACAGCGGAGATTAGCACATTTGTGCACAGAATTTGTGAGTCCCCGTCTGCTATACCTCTGCCCCTTGCCCCTCTCAGTTTCCCCCAGTCCTAGTTGCCTGGCTTGGCGCCCAGGAGGAAGGGATAGGACCAAATGTATTAGGGGTGCTCGGCTTCCAGCTCCAGAGGATCTACCTGCAGGAGAAGCACTGAACCCAGGATCTAGGTAAAAGAAGCTGTCCAGACCAGGTGCTGAGGGGGAGACCAAAAATACTGTGTTTGAACTCTTATTCAATACTAGGGATGGACCAAACGACCCCCTGTTCGGTTCGTACCAGAACTTTCGAACACCGGGACAGTTCAGAACCGAATAACGAATCCCATTGAGGTCTATGGGACCCGAACGTGAAAAATCAAAAGTGCTCATTTTGAAGGCTTATATGCAACTAATTGGGCATACAATGGTTATGGCGGTCCGGGTACTGCCCTGGAGGACATGTAACAATGAAAAAAAAAAGTTTGTAAAAAATTTCATTTTTAAATGAGCAATGATTTATTGATGCTTAATGTAAAAGTATAAAAATGAAAAATTCCTTTCAATATAGTGCCTGTCCCCTTAGTCCACCTGTAAAGTGGCACATATGTACAGTGTTTAGAAGCTGCTGCAGTAATAATTGCATTTATAAAGCCCCAAAAAATTAAATTTTCCCTGGAAGCTTTCTTTATTTTGTAAGCAATGGATTGGGGAGCCAGTCTGTATGATGAGGCCACAATGTAGTGCACTGGGAACAAGATTAGAGATTTTTTGGATAAATTCTGGTGTGTGTACCAAAGACTTTGGATTTCTACTTCTGTAACCGGTACGAAAAAATAGTTCTTTGGGTGTTGGTGGCGCCTTCACACCATAACCATATAGCGGTACTCTTGATGAAAGCAAGAATTGGCCTTGTTGTCAAAAATTGCAATCATATGCACCTGTCAAACAGGTGCAGAAAGATTGTTCTTTGGATGTCGGTGGCACCTTGACACCGTAACCCTATAGAGAAGGGGTAGGCAACCTTAACCACTTGCCGACCTGCTCATGCAGATATACTGCGGAAGGTCGCCTCTCTTGTGCAAACCGATGTACCTGTATGTCAGTCCGCAAAAGCAGGTTATAGGACGCGCATGCACGCCCGCCGCGTGAGCGTTCCCGTGGATCCCGTGGACTCGAGAGGCAGAACCTGGAGTTGCCTATGTAAACATGCATTTCCCTGTTCTGCCTAGTGACATGACAGAGATCTTCTGTTCCCTGTCATCAGGAACAGTGATCTCTGTCATGTTTCAGTAAGCCCATCCCCCCTACAGTTAGAACACGCTGAGGGAACACACTTAACCTCTTGATCGCCCCCTAGTATTAACCCCTTCCCCGCCAGTGTAATTTTTACATTGATCAGTACATTTTTTAACACCGATCAATGTAAAAATGTCACTGGTCCCCAAAAAGTGTCATTTGGGTCAGATTTGTCCGCAGCCCTGCTAAAAATTGCAGTAGCACACAGAACTATACAACGTTAAACTTGCAGTAACGCACAGAACTATACGGTGTTAAACTTGCAGTAATGCACAGAACATTACGGCGTTAAACTTGCAGTAACGCACAGAACTATATGACATTAAACTTGCAGTAATGCAATGAAATGTACTGTGTTAAATGGTCACTACACTCAAACTGACTGAACTATCCGTACATTCACACTAAAGTAAAGATGAATGGTCGCACTACATTCACATTACTGAACTATCCCTACATTCATGCTAATGTAAAGATGAATGGCCACACTACACTCACACTGAACTATCCCTAGATGCATATTAAACTGATATTCTACACTGACAATAGAATCAGAATAGCGTACTATAGCACACTTAGGCCAGTTTCACACTGGGGCGGGGGTGGCATCAGCGGTAAAGCGCCGCTATTGTTAGCAGCGCTTTACCGTCGGTATTTGGCCGCTAGCGGGGCAGCTTTACCCCCCCGCTAGCGGCCAAGAAAGGGTTAAAAACCACCGCAAAGCGCCTCAGCAGAGGCGCTTTGCCAGCGGTATGGCCACGGTGCCCCATTGATTTCAATGGGCAGGAGCGGTGAAGGAGCAGTATAAATACCACTCCTTCACCGCTCCAAAGATGTTGCTAGCAGGACTTTTTTACCATCCTGTTAGCGCACCGCCAGTGTGAAAGCTCTCGGGGCTTTCACACTGGAGACAAAGCAGTGGAACTTTCAGGTCGGTTTGCAGGCGCTACTTTTAACGCGCTATAGCGCCTGCAAAGCGCCTCAGTGTGAAAGGGGCCTAACTGTCTATTAGCATTGAACAGAGCGCTGTTCTTTCTCTCTCCACGCTGCTATCATACTACAAATGGCCGCTATGAAAAGAATACTTTTATAGTGTGGGGCGGGATTAAGAGCAATGAGCCATGATTGGATACAGTCATCATGACAGCATCCAATCATGGCTCTGACAGTGCTCTGTGCCCTGATTGGGCGAAGCTTTCATTGCTTCAGCCAATCAGGGCTTTCAATGCACTGTGCGGTGGTGCAGTGCATTGTGGTCAATCGGAGTGCCGAACAAGTGGTCAAACGACCCTATAATTTAGTTGTTCGGAGAATGTCCGAACAGCCAAAGTACAGCCTGAACTCATGCTCGGGCCGAACCGTTCACCCATCCCTATTCAATACTCAGCACATTTGGAGTGACACATCTGAGGGGCATTATTGCTGTAGATTAGGGTACACTAGTGGTACTCTCTGAAGAGTGATCCACAGTGGATCACTTTTCATAGGATGTTGACAGGCGGCAAGATAGCATGATATTGCCTCCTCACCACCTGATTTAATCCCTAAAAACCTGCAACTGCGTTTGTTGTACATAGTTTTGAGGCGTCCCAATTCAGTGGAGTGGGTTGCATTTGACCACTGAACATCTGGGGGGTATATTTTTTTATACCCCCAATTGGTTTCCTTGCCATTACCCCCTCTGCACTCTGTATAATACATATTCCAGACCCCTGCGTTCTATTCATTCTATTTTTATTCACTCCCGACCCTGAGCTACAGTATCTCACAAAAGTGAGTATACCCCTCACATTTTTGTAAACATTTTATTATATCTTTTCATGTGACAACAGTGAAGAAATTACACTTTGCTACAATGTAAAGTAGTGAGTGTACAGCTTGTATAACAGTGTAAATTTGCTGTCCTCTCAAAATAACTTGAACAGAAAATGGGGGATGACCAACTAGTTTAGGAAAAGGGGCCGTGCCACGTCCAAAATTCTATAGAAACAAGACAAAAGGGTTCCCCTGGATGGACTTTTCAGGCACTTGCAAGGACAATACGGGTGGAGTGTATGAGAAAGTGTAAAGGACGTTTTAGTATATAATAAAAAAGATTTAATTTTATTGGTATTGAAAAGTACATTGAATAAAAACAAGCAATAAATGTATACAATAACACAGTAAAACTACGTAGTAGCCATGATGAACAAACAAAACACAATAAATGGCAAGAAGACTCTTCTCAAGCCCGACGCGTTTCGGGGTACTAAATATCTGTACGATCCTTCTTCAGGGGCAAGATTGAGAGAGAGAGAGTTTCATCTAGGCTAATTGGGGAGGGGATGAAAAGGAGAGAGGGTCAGGAGGTTGGTAAAACCTAGAATAATATTAGATAAGAGATTAGGATGATCAATTGATCACCTACCTGAGACTATGTAAGTAATTGCTTGTGAAGGTTTGTAAAAACAAAAAGGAACACGGAGGGAGGACAGGATCTGGCAGTGAGTATTGGTATTGTAGCCGATGTGAGTCTGGCTACCTAGATGGCGAAAAATGCAGGATGGTAGGCTGCAGTCACCATATGGGTGTGACAAAAACTCCCGTCCCGCCCAACCCGGGCGCGTGCAAGCCGGAGCGGCGTACTGAGGTCATAGGAAGGCGTCCCTGCAAGATAAAAGCATATATAGAAAGGACCTTAGAAGAGGGTCCATAATGTATGGGGAAGTAACTGAATGTATATATATATACCTCAGTGAAAGTTGGATTAGTGATAAAGAGAGTGTGATGAATAGTATGTAAAATTACCATATATCAAATAAAAATTGACCAAAAAGAGGTCCAGTTCACCATATATAGTGGTGACAAAGTACATATGTATACATACATGAGAGTTTGGGTTTGACATAGTATAAAGTAGGAGTAAAATACACAATTACATGTCCAAAGCCAGTATGCTACGTGTATATAATGGAGTGTTTCCATAGTGAGTATTACATAAGCAGTATGGTGGTATGACTGTAAACAAAAACATGGTATATGAAATAAGGGTAAGGACACAAGTGTTGTTTGTAAAGCCTGAATGGATGTACCAATAATAGCCGATAGAGCCCAGAGTCAGAGCGGACTTGGGAATGGTAAAGTGTAACTAGTATGACTAAAAAAGGGAGTAGTAAATGTACCTGGAACTAAAATGTCCAGGAAGGTAAAAGTAAAACAAGACAGGTAACTGAGAAGCCCTACCTTGAATGGAAAAAGGGATGGATAACCACAACCTCACAGCCAAACGTCCAGCGATTGTAACGCCTTGGTAGGAAGTGAGTGGGGCTGGTTGATAAAGTGTAAGGAAGTCCAATCAGCTGGCGTCAGAATGAGGCACAGCTGTGGTGTGAGCAGCACAGGCAGAGACGTGCTATACTGACCCCCCGAGGTAGGCGTGCGCGGCGCCGCCCCAACAGCGCACGCGCGAACGTGACAGCGTTTGGAGTAACGTCGCGCACACCCACCCCACCGGCACGGAAGTGCCACTCCGGCGGACTGCGCATGCCCGCCGGAGTGGCAACATGGAGGCGATGGGCGTGGAATGGAGAAACGCCCAGATGCCTCCCTGAACGCCGCCCAAGATAGTCTTGTAGCGGCTTACCGTGCCGGGCAGTCGCTCCGACCACCCGCACCCCGGGGAGGACGGGGGAAGGGAGACTGTGTCACAGTAGATAGCCCAGAAGGATAATGTGACAAATTGCATACCAAGGAGATGGAATAACTAATAGTGAAACATACAAGTATATATTTCTCCCAGTGTATAGAGACCGCCTATAAACAAAATGAGTTAGTTGCTGGCGGAGTAAAAGGGGGGGGAGGAGCTTAGGTGGTACTGCAGATTTTGAATTGTAAATTAATACAAGGGACAATAAGCATAGTAGAGTAATACAAAGTGTGACAAATATAACTAATCAGCAGGCCTCTATACATATAGAGGATGTACAAGTACAGAAACCAATAAAGACTATACAATAAGCCCAAATACATATTTAGCTAAAAAGGAAGGGGGGAGGGAGAGATAGCCAACATGGATACATTGTATACAGAAACAGTATGAGGGCAAAGATAAGGAACACAACAGCTGGGAAAGGAGGGGAATTCTAGTTACATGTTCATACAAGAGAAAGTTACCAAGCTGATGGTGAATCGGAATACATGGTCCCCTGGGGTATCAACTGGAAAAATAGATAGGGAAGTACGTAAATTAATATTTATAAATATACATTAATAGATATAGTGCTGGAGGGGGATGGGAAGAGGGGGGAGGGAAAGAGGGAAAAGGAAGGGGAAAGGTGGAGGGGGAAAGGAAGGGAAGGGGAAAGAAGGGGAGCATGTATATGACAGACCTACAGCTTGGTGTACAAAAATAGTCAAAAACAAGAAAATTGGCAGCTGTAACAAATCAATAAAGTGTGGAGAAACCAGGAATGTATCTATCTATTCTTTTAACGTGACCGTGGCCCTACTTTTCCATACCTCCGGAATTAAAGCCTTGTAGGAAGGGTTTAAAACAAACCGCTTCATTAAGGCCTGGGGGTATGGTGGCCTTGAGTAAGTGGATCCATTTAAGTTCTCTCTGGAGTAGGATTTTATTCCAATCACCCCCTCTGGGGCTGGGGTGTATGCGGTCCAAAATTAAAAATTTAATGGAGGGAAATTTGCCTCCATGTACCAAAATTACATGTCGGCCAAGGGGTAGGTCAGGGTCTGCTGTTTTCATAGCCACAATATGTCTGTAGGCTCGTCGCCAGAACTCAAATTTCGTCTTTCCTATGTAAAAGCAGCCGCAGTTGCACTGGAGTAGATAAACCACTCCAGTGGTTCTGCAGTTTGCAAAGTGTTTTGGAAAGAAAGGTTTTCCGTTTGGAAGCATAGGGTTTCTTTGGGTGAGCATGTAGCCACAGTAGTGGCATGAGCCGCAGGCAAAAGTTCCCCTATATTTGCAATGAAATGTAGATGGTTTAAACTCACTTTTGGTGATCAGGTCACCAATGGAGGTGGCTCTTTTAAAGGTAAAGTGAGGCTTCTCTGGGACTAGATGGCCTAGACTAGGGTCCAGGGCCAGTAAGTGCCAATATTTTTCGATTATTCTTTTGGTTTGGCGATGTTGTTTATGGTAAGTTGTAATAATACTGAGTGGGTGAGAATCTTTTTGTTGTTTGGTGGAATGGAGGAGTGTTTGTCTGGGTTTGTTGTTGGCTTTGCGAAATGCTCTTTTAAGAGATTTATGAGAGTAGCCCCGTAGTAGCAACCTATCTCGGAGGGCACCAGCCTCTATAAGAAAGCTACTGTTATCTGTGCAGTTGCGCTTAGTTCTAATGTACTGAGAGCAGGGAATGGAGTCGATTAGGGGTTTGGGATGAAAGCTAGCAGCGTGCAGTATGGTATTGCCAGCCGTACCTTTCCTAAACAATCTGGTGGAGAGTTTGCCCTGTCCATTCTTGAAAATCTCGACATCCAGAAAAGTTACACGAATATCATCAAAGGACATGGTGAATGTAAGATTAAAATCATTCTTATTCATCCGAAGTATGAACTGCTCGAGTACATCCGAGGGACCCTCCCACACAACCAGGATGTCGTCTATGTAACGACACCACGTGTGAATGTGGTTGGTATATAGAGTGAGGCTCTCATCTGTGAACAGAGCTCTCTCCCACTCCCCCAGGTACAGGTTAGCGTACGACGGGGCACAACATGTCCCCATCGCCACTCCCTGCACCTGGAGGTAGTGGGAGCCGAGGAAGGTGAAGACATTGTGGGTGAGGATGTACTCGAGCAGTTCAATGATGAATTCATCGTAACTAGAAACGGAGTGCGATTTTCTCTGGAGTATGTGTCTAATGGCTGCCAAACCCAATACATGTGGAATGGAGCTATAGAGTGTCTCCACGTCAATAGTAACTAGTAGAGCTCGATCCGAGATAGAGAGGTGGTCCAAAATTTGTAATAAATGACCAGTGTCCTTTACATAGGATGCTAGGGATACCACAAGGGGTCTGAGATGTTCATCAATGAGTTTGCTGGCATTTTCGCTTATTGAGCCCACACCGGAAATAATCGGCCTGCCCGGTGGGTCTCTGAGGTTTTTGTGCACTTTGGGGAGTGCATAAAACGTAGGGGTCTTGGGAAAATTATTTCTTACAAAAGTCCAAGTCCAGGTAGCTTTACTGATAGTATGGTTGAGAAATGCAGAGTCAACCAATGCATAGAATTCCTTGTTATACTTCTCAACGATGGAGGCCGGCATACGACGATACCAGTCTGCATTGTTGAGAATTTTGTTGCACATCCTAGTGTAGTGGTTGTTGTCCAATACCACAACATTACCGCCCTTATCAGAGGGTTTTATGGTAATGGTGTCATTAGCCTTTAGAGAGTTAAGTGCCTCTAGTTCTTTAGAGTTTAGGTTAGGGGGTTCCTGTTGTTTGGTTCTCAATTTCTCCAGATCATTGTTGACCAGTTTAAGGAAGATTGCTGCATTCGGACACGTGCTTGGTGGTGGGCACAAGTCCGATTTTTTCTTTAGTTTGGAGGTACCCGGGTGGGAGTGAGTGTATGGGTCGTCTATTTGTTGAAGGATACGTGAGAGGTCAATCTGATCGATCAAATCAGATGTGTCACTCTCCTCCAATAGTGCAACAAGCTGGTCCAGAGCACGGTTTTCCTGGGGGGTAGTGGTGGTTTTAGTATCCTGTTTCTGATAAAGTTTCCTAAGGATAACTTTCCGGATAAAGAGTTGGAGATCTTTATAGAATTCAAATTTGTCCAGTCTATGGTCTGGACAGAAATTCAATCCTTTTTTCAGGATGGAAATTTCGTTGGTGGTGAGGGAGTGAGAGGATAAGTTGATAATGCTCAAATCGTTGTCTAAATAAATACCAATGTTGGGTGACGGATTTACAGTGTCAACTGTGTGTAGGTATTGAGATTTGGTGGAGGTGGTTTTAAGCCAGCCAACACTAGATCTAAAAAAGAAGAATCGTTGCGGCTGGGCTCATGTGCATTGCTAGTGTTTTGAGAAGGGAAGGGTGGGTGTGCTTGTGTAGAGTGGTTGGACGGGGGTCCTCTCATGGTATTGTCGGAGTGTGTGGTAGGAGGGGGGTTGGACTTCTTTTCTGCACTGGATTTTTTGGACTTCTGGTCTGGAATGGAATCACCAGAAAGTTGGCGTTTAGTGCCAAGGGAAGGTTTGGCTTTCGGGATAATAAGTGAGGGAATATGTGATGCTGATTTATTAGGAGGGGGATTTTGAGGTGTATAGTAATGCCTGGTTGTCCTGTTGTTCTGATTCCATTTGTAGGCCTTTCCGGCTTCAAATGCATTTTTGTCCCTATGGAATTTAGAATTTTTCTTGATCAGAATATTTTTATTGAAGGATTCAAGGTGGATTTTAAGTTTATTCTCTTTAGTGGAGACTGAGGGGTGTGCCTGGAATTTTTTTAAAAGTTCACAGATCCTGGTAATTTCGATATCCAGTACTGAAGATCTTTTCGTATACTCGTCTATAAGTATCTGCATAAGAGTGCGTGAGCACGTCTGCAGAGCGCTCTCCCATGTGGATCTAAAAGTCGCATCCAGATCCTCCAAGGTGGGGAAGATCTGGATGCGCAGACCCAACGGGTTGATATTGCTCTTCATATATTCTTGAAATGATCTCACATGCCAAAAGAATGAGGACTTTTTTTTTCTAGGTTTTTGGAAAGTTTGAAAAACAAGGAGGAAATCTCTGCTTCAGTTCGATCCGTGTCACCAAATTTGTCTAAATATTGTTGCATCAAGGTTTCCCAATCCTGACCTACAAATATATTTTCGAAATGGGAAGTCTCACTTTCAGAAGTCATTTTGTAAGGGGGAAATATTGAATAAAAAAAAAAAAAAAATATTGAGAATAGGAAATAGAAAAAAAGGGGGAGCAATACTACCCCAAGGGGGGAAGGGGGGGGAAATAAAAGGGAGGAAATTCAATCCCCTAGGGGTGATATAGATATAATATGAAGTTTGTATAATAACCTAAAGAGTGTTGGTCAAATGGGGAATGGTATTTGCTACCAAAGAAACATTGAACAGAAAATGGGGGATGACCAACTAGTTTAGGAAAAGGGGCCGTGCCACGTCCAAAATTCTATAGAAACAAGACAAAAGGGTTCCCCTGGATGGACTTTTCAGGCACTTGCAAGGACAATACGGGTGGAGTGTATGAGAAAGTGTAAAGGACGTTTTAGTATATAATAAAAAAGATTTAATTTTATTGGTATTGAAAAGTACATTGAATAAAAACAAGCAATAAATGTATACAATAACACAGTAAAACTACGTAGTAGCCATGATGAACAAACAAAACACAATAAATGGCAAGAAGACTCTTCTCAAGCCCGACGCGTTTCGGGGTACTAAATATCTGTACGATCCTTCTTCAGGGGCAAGATTGAGAGAGAGAGAGTTTCATCTAGGCTAATTGGGGAGGGGATGAAAAGGAGAGAGGGTCAGGAGGTTGGTAAAACCTAGAATAATATTAGATAAGAGATTAGGATGATCAATTGATCACCTACCTGAGACTATGTAAGTAATTGCTTGTGAAGGTTTGTAAAAACAAAAAGGAACACGGAGGGAGGACAGGATCTGGCAGTGAGTATTGGTATTGTAGCCGATGTGAGTCTGGCTACCTAGATGGCGAAAAATGCAGGATGGTAGGCTGCAGTCACCATATGGGTGTGACAAAAACTCCCGTCCCGCCCAACCCGGGCGCGTGCAAGCCGGAGCGGCGTACTGAGGTCATAGGAAGGCGTCCCTGCAAGATAAAAGCATATATAGAAAGGACCTTAGAAGAGGGTCCATAATGTATGGGGAAGTAACTGAATGTATATATATATATACCTCAGTGAAAGTTGGATTAGTGATAAAGAGAGTGTGATGAATAGTATGTAAAATTACCATATATCAAATAAAAATTGACCAAAAAGAGGTCCAGTTCACCATATATAGTGGTGACAAAGTACATATGTATACATACATGAGAGTTTGGGTTTGACATAGTATAAAGTAGGAGTAAAATACACAATTACATGTCCAAAGCCAGTATGCTACGTGTATATAATGGAGTGTTTCCATAGTGAGTATTACATAAGCAGTATGGTGGTATGACTGTAAACAAAAACATGGTATATGAAATAAGGGTAAGGACACAAGTGTTGTTTGTAAAGCCTGAATGGATGTACCAATAATAGCCGATAGAGCCCAGAGTCAGAGCGGACTTGGGAATGGTAAAGTGTAACTAGTATGACTAAAAAAGGGAGTAGTAAATGTACCTGGAACTAAAATGTCCAGGAAGGTAAAAGTAAAACAAGACAGGTAACTGAGAAGTCCTACCTTGAATGGAAAAAGGGATGGATAACCACAACCTCACAGCCAAACGTCCAGCGATTGTAACGCCTTGGTAGGAAGTGAGTGGGGCTGGTTGATAAAGTGTAAGGAAGTCCAATCAGCTGGCGTCAGAATGAGGCACAGCTGTGGTGTGAGCAGCACAGGCAGAGACGTGCTATACTGACCCCCCGAGGTAGGCGTGCGCGGCGCCGCCCCAACAGCGCACGCGCGAACGTGACAGCGTTTGGAGTAACGTCGCGCACACCCACCCCACCGGCACGGAAGTGCCACTCCGGCGGACTGCGCATGCCCGCCGGAGTGGCAACATGGAGGCGATGGGCGTGGAATGGAGAAACGCCCAGATGCCTCCCTGAACGCCGCCCAAGATAGTCTTGTAGCGGCTTACCGTGCCGGGCAGTCGCTCCGACCACCCGCGCCCCGGGGAGGACGGGGGAAGGGAGACTGTGTCACAGTAGATAGCCCAGAAGGATAATGTGACAAATTGCATACCAAGGAGATGGAATAACTAATAGTGAAACATACAAGTATATATTTCTCCCAGTGTATAGAGACCGCCTATAAACAAAATGAGTTAGTTGCTGGCGGAGTAAAAGGGGGGGGAGGAGCTTAGGTGGTACTGCAGATTTTGAATTGTAAATTAATACAAGGGACAATAAGCATAGTAGAGTAATACAAAGTGTGACAAATATAACTAATCAGCAGGCCTCTATACATATAGAGGATGTACAAGTACAGAAACCAATAAAGACTATACAATAAGCCCAAATACATATTTAGCTAAAAAGGAAGGGGGGAGGGAGAGATAGCCAACATGGATACATTGTATACAGAAACAGTATGAGGGCAAAGATAAGGAACACAACAGCTGGGAAAGGAGGGGAATTCTAGTTACATGTTCATACAAGGGAAAGTTACCAAGCTGATGGTGAATCGGAATACATGGTCCCCTGGGGTATCAACTGGAAAAATAGATAGGGAAGTACGTAAATTAATATTTATAAATATACATTAATAGATATAGTGCTGGAGGGGGATGGGAAGAGGGGGGAGGGAAAGAGGGGAAAGGAAGGGGAAAGGTGGAGGGGGAAAGGAAGGGAAGGGGAAAGAAGGGGAGCATGTATATGACAGACCTACAGCTTGGTGTACAAAAATAGTCAAAAACAAGAAAATTGGCAGCTGTAACAAATCAATAAAGTGTGGAGAAACCAGGAATGTATCTATCTATTCTTTTAACGTGACCGTGGCCCTACTTTTCCATACCTCCGGAATTAAAGCCTTGTAGGAAGGGTTTAAAACAAACCGCTTCATTAAGGCCTGGGGGTATGGTGGCCTTGAGTAAGTGGATCCATTTAAGTTCTCTCTGGAGTAGGATTTTATTTCAATCACCCCCTCTGGGGCTGGGGTGTATGCGGTCCAAAATTAAAAATTTAATGGAGGGAAATTTGCCTCCATGTACCAAAATTACATGTCGGCCAAGGGGTAGGTCAGGGTCTGCTGTTTTCATAGCCACAATATGTCTGTAGGCTCGTCGCCAGAACTCAAATTTCGTCTTTCCTATGTAAAAGCAGCCGCAGTTGCACTGGAGTAGATAAACCACTCCAGTGGTTCTGCAGTTTGCAAAGTGTTTTGGAAAGAAAGGTTTTCCGTTTGGAAGCGTAGGGTTTCTTTGGGTGAGCATGTAGCCACAGTAGTGGCATGAGCCGCAGGCAAAAGTTCCCCTATATTTGCAATGAAATGTAGATGGTTTAAACTCACTTTTGGTGATCAGGTCACCAATGGAGGTGGCTCTTTTAAAGGTAAAGTGAGGCTTCTCTGGGACTAGATGGCCTAGACTAGGGTCCAGGGCCAGTAAGTGCCAATATTTTTCGATTATTCTTTTGGTTTGGCGATGTTGTTTATGGTAAGTTGTAATAATACTGAGTGGGTGAGAATCTTTTTGTTGTTTGGTGGAATGGAGGAGTGTTTGTCTGGGTTTGTTGTTGGCTTTGCGAAATGCTCTTTTAAGAGATTTATGAGAGTAGCCCCGTAGTAGCAACCTATCTCGGAGGGCACCAGCCTCTATAAGAAAGCTACTGTTATCTGTGCAGTTGCGCTTAGTTCTAATGTACTGAGAGTAGGGAATGGAGTCGATTAGGGGTTTGGGATGAAAGCTAGCAGCGTGCAGTATGGTATTGCCAGCCGTACTTTTCCTAAACAATCTGGTGGAGAGTTTGCCCTGTCCATTCTTGAAAATCTCGACATCCAGAAAAGTTACACGAATATCATCAAAGGACATGGTGAATGTAAGATTAAAATCATTCTTATTCATCCGAAGTATGAACTGCTCGAGTACATCCGAGGGACCCTCCCACACAACCAGGATGTCGTCTATGTAACGACACCACGTGTGAATGTGGTTGGTATATAGAGTGAGGCTCTCATCTGTGAACAGAGCTCTCTCCCACTCCCCCAGGTACAGGTTAGCGTACGACGGGGCACAACATGTCCCCATCGCCACTCCCTGCACCTGGAGGTAGTGGGAGCCGAGGAAGGTGAAGACATTGTGGGTGAGGATGTACTCGAGCAGTTCAATGATGAATTCATCGTAACTAGAAACGGAGTGCGATTTTCTCTGGAGTATGTGTCTAATGGCTGCCAAACCCAATACATGTGGAATGGAGCTATAGAGTGTCTCCACGTCAATAGTAACTAGTAGAGCTCGATCCGAGATAGAGAGGTGGTCCAAAATTTGTAATAAATGACCAGTGTCCTTTACATAGGATGCTAGGGATACCACAAGGGGTCTGAGATGTTCATCAATGAGTTTGCTGGCATTTTCGCTTATTGAGCCCACACCGGAAATAATCGGCCTGCCCGGTGGGTCTCTGAGGTTTTTGTGCACTTTGGGGAGTGCATAAAACGTAGGGGTCTTGGGAAAATTATTTCTTACAAAAGTCCAGGTAGCTTTACTGATAGTATGGTTGAGAAATGCAGAGTCAACCAATGCATAGAATTCCTTGTTATACTTCTCAACGATGGAGGCCGGCATACGACGATACCAGTCTGCATTGTTGAGAATTTTGTTGCACATCCTAGTGTAGTGGTTGTTGTCCAATACCACAACATTACCGCCCTTATCAGAGGGTTTTATGGTAATGGTGTCATTAGCCTTTAGAGAGTTAAGTGCCTCTAGTTCTTTAGAGTTTAGGTTAGGGGGTTCCTGTTGTTTGGTTCTCAATTTCTCCAGATCATTGTTGACCAGTTTAAGGAAGATTGCTGCATTCGGACACGTGCTTGGTGGTGGGCACAAGTCCGATTTTTTCTTTAGTTTGGAGGTACCCGGGTGGGAGTGAGTGTATGGGTCGTCTATTTGTTGAAGGATACGTGAGAGGTCAATCTGATCGATCAAATCAGATGTGTCACTCTCCTCCTTTTTATACCCCCAATTGGTTTCCTTGCCATTACCCCCTCTGCACTCTGTATAATACATATTCCAGACCCCTGCGTTCTATTCATTCTATTTTTATTCACTCCCGACCCTGAGCTACAGTATCTCACAAAAGTGAGTATACCCATCACATTTTTGTAAACATTTTATTATATCTTTTCATGTGACAACACTGAAGAAATTACACTTTGCTACAATGTAAAGTAGTGAGTGTACAGCTTGTATAACAGTGTAAATTTGCTGTCCTCTCAAAATAACTTAACACACAGCCATTAATGTCTAAACTGCTGGCAACAAAAGTGAGTACACCCCTAAGTGAAAATGTCCAAATTGGGCCCAAAGTGTCAATATTTTGTGTGGCCACTATTATTTTACAGCACTGCCTTAACCCTCTTGTGCATGGAGTTCACCAGAGCTTCACAGGTTGCCACTGGAGTCCTCTTCCACTCCTCCATGACAACATCATGGAGCTGGTGGATGTTAGAGACCTTGCGCTCTTCCACCTTCTATTTGAGGATGCCCCACAGATGCTCAATAGGGTTTAGGTCTGGAGACATGCTTGGCCAGTCCATCATCTTTACCCTCAGCTTCTTTAGCAGAGCAGGGCTCCTCAGTACCGGCAGCACTCATGCAGCCCCAGACCATGACACTCCCACCACCATGCTTGACTGTAGGCAAGACACACTTGTCTTAGTACTCCTCACCTGGTTGCCGCCACACACACTTGACACCATCTGAACCAAATAAGTTTATCTTGGTCTCATCAAACCACAGGACATGGTTCCAGTAATCCATGTCCTTAGTGTGCTTGTCTTCAGAAAACTGTTTGCAGGCTTTCTTGTGCATCATCTTTAGAAGAGGTTTCCTTCTGGGACGACAGCTAAGCAGACCAATTTGATGCAGTGTGCGGCGTATGGTATGAGCACTGACAAGCTTACCCCTTCAACCTCTGCACCAATGCTGGCAGCACTCATACGTCTATTTCCCAAAGACAACTTCTGGATATGATGCTGAGCACGTGCACTCAACTTCTTTGGTCGACCATGGCGAGGCCTGTTCTGAGTGGAACCTGTCCTGTTAAACCACTGTATGGTCTTGACCACCATGCTGCATCTCAGTTTCAGGGTCTTGGCAATCTTCTTATAGCCTAGGCCATCTTTATGTAGAGCAACAATTCTTTTTTTCAGATCCCCAGAGAGTTCTTTGCCATGAGGTGTCATGTTGAACTTCCAGTGACCAGTATGAGAGAGTGAGAGCGATAACAACAGCTTTAACACACCTGCTCCCCATTCACACCTGAGACCTTGTAACACTAACGAGTCACATGACACTGGGGAGGGAAAGTGGCTACTTAGGGCCCAATTTGGACATTTCCACTTAGGGGTGTACTCACTTTTGTTGCCAGCGGTTTAGACATTAATGGCTGTGTGTTAAGTTATTTTGAGGGGACAGCAAATTTACACTGTTATACAAGCTGTACACTCACTACTTTACATTGTAGCAAAGTGTAATTTCTTCAGTGTTGTCATATGAAAAGATAGAATAAAATATTTACAAAAATGTGAGGGGTGTACTCACTTTTGTGAGATACTGTATGTACATTACCCAATCATTACCCCTGAACTATGTACATTACCCACTACTGACCCCTGCACTCTGTATATTAAACACTCCTGAACCCTGCACTATGTACATTACCCAATCATTACCCCTGAACTATGTACATTACCCACTCCTGACCCCTGCACTCTGTATATTAAACACTCCTGAACTCTGCACTATGTACATTACCCAATCATTACCCCTGAACTATGTACATTACCCACTCCTGACCCCTGCACTCTGTATATTAAACACTCCTGAACCCTGCACTATGTTCATTACCCAATCAATACCCCTGAACTATGTACATTACCCACTCCTGACCCCTGCACTCTGGATATTAAACACTTCTGAACTCTGCACTATGCATGTACCCTTAACCACTGCAAACTGATCAGTACATACTCCTGAAACTACACTGTGTAAATAACATAGTCCTGACCCCTGCAATCTATACATTACATATTCTTGACATCTGCGTTTTGTAAACTATATACATACAGTTAATACCTACCCTGCCACTGTTAGTGGAGTTTTGCCACACCCATATTTCTCCATGGCACACAGTCCACAGTGCCTCCTTCTTCACTGCTTGCTGTCTGCGGGCTAGGAGGAAGGTAGTTGTGCTCAGGCCCCAGCCTACCTGACAGCCCCCCCTGTTAAAGCGGGGGTCCACCTATCTATCGTTTTTTTTTTTTGGAGTTCATTCACAAACTTTTCTTCTCATGATTATCTACTCACATGTTCTGTGTAATAAGTCCGCCTGTGTCCGATTTCGTTGTAAAGAATAACTTATAAAATTCACTGAAGGCGGTTTCCATCTTTATTGTGGGCATTTGAAGCCCACAAGCATGTATTTCCTGGATGCGGTGAATGCTGTGCTCCCAGCATTCACCAAGATGTTGTGATGACGCTGTTGCACAATGCATGCTGGGAAGCCTGAGACTAGCTCCCAGGGGACTGTGGGAGGTCTGGGAGAGGCTAGAAACACGCCTACTCCCATGGGAGGAAAACCAGGAAGTGCTAAGAAGATTAGAAAAAAAAGGTAATTACGGCGATTTAAATTTTTTTACACAGCATGTCAGCATCTAGGCAAGGAAGAGAATGCATAGAGATAATGTTCAAAATTTGGGTGGAACCCCGCTTTAAGTGTCGGGGGGGCTGTCAGTTAGGCTGTACAGGCCTCATGATTTCTAACAGAGGCCCTGGGTGGGACAGCTTGTTTTGATTTAAGATCCATCAGCTGACAGACACCTCGGAGAGAAGATATTTAATGGAGTCAGAATCCAGGTTGGATGACAGGTTTTTCCTTCAAAAGTCCAGGGCCAATTAAAATTGAAAGGAGACTAAGTGATCCTCCCGATAATAACTGGAAACGGGGTACCTGAAACAGACAGAAGGAGAGTCAAGAAACTGCTTGATGCAAAAGATCCTAGCAACAATTTTAAATAGGATTTAATTAAACTGAAAGGGGGCATCAGGGGCTTGCAATACCATGGGGCCACTCCGTAATATTTGTGGCCCTAACAATCTATAAGCAATTTTAAAGGCTAAGTTCACCTTTAGTAACATGTTAGATGCTACCCCCATATTTAGGGTGTAACATCTAACATGTTGCTAATCGCCAGTCCCCTTCACTCCCTGAGTCCCCCTGTGACAGTAGGCAGGGATTTCTTGCCTCCGCAGGCGTCTTCACTTTTAAAATTGACAAGGCTGTGCGGGGCTCTGATTTGTGAATTAATAAACTACAAGTCCCATCTGCCACCACAGCAGAGGTTCTCCATGGACTAATGCCCTGTACACACAATAGGATTTTCCAATCACAAAACCGTGGATTTTTTTCCCGAAGGATGTTGGCTCAAACTTGTCTTGCATACACACGTTCACACAAATGTTGTCGGAAATTCCGAACGTCAAGAACGCGGTGACGTACAACACATACGACGAGCCGAAAAAAATGAAGTTCAAAAGCCAGTGCAGCTCTTCTGCTTGATTCCGAGCATGCGTGGACTTTTGTGTACACACGCTCAGAATTTCCAACAAGTTTTGTTGTCGGAAAATTTGAGAACTTGCTCTTAAACATTTGTTGACGGAAATTCTGACAACAAATGTTTTATAGAGCATACACACGGTCGGACTTTCCGACAACAAGCTCACATCCAACATTTGTTGTCGGAAAATCCTATTGTGTGTACAGGGCTTCCTGCAGTTCAGCAACTGTCAGCCCATACAGAGGTATCGGCAAAGAGCTGTACGAAGTGTCTGCAGCAGCCTGATATTGCACCCATGATCCATTGATCGTGGGTGCAATGCTCTGCAGGCTCCTGAGAAAATAATTAACAAAAGCACATTTTGTTACTTCCAAAAATGTCCATGTATTATTTTTTTACACAAAGGTGAACTTATATTTAACTACTTCCCACCCGGCCAATGTACATAAATGGCCGGGTGAGCGCTCTCTCCTTCTGAGTGGATGTTCAGGAACGTCCCTCAGAAGGAGCGGGATCGCGCGCGCGTGCCCGCGCAGCGGCGCGATCCCGATGTGCTCGTGTCACCCGGGCACGTGTCACCCGGCAGGAGGGCTCTGTGATGGCCGTGTCCAATCACAGACGTCATGTGATGTAAACACAGCCGGTTGCTAGGCGATCAGCTCTCCTCACACGGAAGTTGTTGCTGAGGAGAGGAGAGGGGATCGCTGCAGCCGGCTGATGATCAGTGAGTATGAGCTGTTTTTTACAGCTTTTTACTCACTGATCACCAACCTAGTGTCAACACACATGTCCCCATACAATGCAAAACACACACATGTCCCCACATAATGTAAAACACACATGTCCCCACACAATGTCCCCAAAACACATGTCCCCAAAACACATATCCCCAAAACACATGTCCTCAAATAATAAAAAAAGCTGTCCCCCACATATGTCCCACTAAAATCACAAAAAAAGCAGTCCCAATGATTATCTGCACACATATGTCCGTGATCACCTGTGCACATCTGTACATGATCATTTGCGTACATATGTCCGTGATCACACGAACCAATTATTATACACTTAACGGGATTTTTTTTATCAAAAACATGTAGCAGAATACATTTTGGCTTAAATTTATGACAAAATTCGATTTTATTGGATTTATTTTAAAACAGAAAGAAGAAAATATTGTTTTTTTTCCAAATTTCCGCTCTTTTTGCGCTTATATCGCAAAAAAAAAAAAGTCGTGAATAAATACCACCAAAAAAAAGCTCTATTTGTGCGAACAAAATGATAAAAATTTCATTTGGGTACAGCATAGCATGACTGAGTAATTGTCATTAAAAGTGCAAGAGCGCTGAAAGCTGAAAATTGGTCTGGGAAGGAAGGGGGCGAAAGTGCCCAGTATTGAGGTGGTTAATGAAAGTAGAGGTGTAGTCTGTTTGAAAAGTCATTCAGATGTGCCTAGGGCGGAATGATTAAAAAACTACATTTTTTTACTGCTTGAGCTTACTCATTTATAATGCATGATATATGACAGGGCTGTTTCTGTAAAGGACACACAGCTAGTATTTTTAAGTTCCTAGCCATTCCTTCGATTTCTGCAAAGGTGAACAAAACACTATTAAACGCTGTATCTTCCATGGATGCTTGCGTGTGTTAAAAATGGAGAATCTGCTGCTACCAGGCAAGCACGCTGCTGATATATGTATGTCTGATGTGAACAGACAAGGCCTTGAGTCAGCACTCACTGCCTGGGGAGTGCTTTGGGAAGCGTGTGTCAGTCACAAACAAATCAAGCTGCTTTGGTCGCAGGCTCTGACTTACTTACAGAGTTTTGTAATTCTTTGCGCTCTGTGTAAAAAATCATCTGGACAAGGCAAAACTGGCCTGAGGAGAGGAAGGCGTGGAGGACATCACTTATGACTATTTACTAACAGAGAGGCAGATTGTTAACTATCTATGGTATAGGAAAAACTGCGCTATTCAAACTAAGCTGCAACTCAGGTGGTATACAACACAAACAAACTATAAAACAAAAGGAGCTGCGCTAGTAGTGGATGAAATAATAAATGGAAACCAAAAAATACACAAACTGAAAAGTGCAAAGTGCCAATATATAACGTGTCACACCAAAATTAATAAGGTTAATAAACACTTAGACTAGAACAAAATAAGTTGCAGAGTCAATAGTGTTAATAATTGAAATAAACAAGCGCAAAACAGTCAGTGGCAGTGATAATCAACACAGTAATAATGTTGCGGCACCCTGTGACAAATCTTCCTGGAACATGAAACAATGTGATTCCACCACCATAAGAAATGCAGGCTTACCAGATTACAAGCTGAATAAGCTTGTCACCCAATCCAGGGTAGGGAAGATCTCCCGCTGCTATAAACGGCTGCTGTGAACAACTCACAGACTCGGCTTATCATGAAGTTCTGGTTTGGACAATGCAACGATCCCAATATGTCAGTGTCAGCTGACACACTAAGTTGGTTGATGGTGGGACATTCGATCCAACGGATAGAGAAAGCCAAGGGTGAATGTTCTCATTGGGTATATAAAACCCTTTAATGAGCTTCAGCCACAGATATTACTGATGGTGCTTCAGAGAGGATGTCCTGCTATGATGGTTTAAACATGAAGCATGTGGCTTGGTACGGTTCAGGAGGGGGGGGGGGCGCTCTCTCGTCCCCCCCTCTTTTCCTGCGGCCTGCCAGGTTGCGTGCTCGGATAAGGGTCTGGTATGGATTTTTAGGGGGACCCCCCACGCCATTTTTTTTATTTTGGCGCGGGGTTCCCCTTAAAATCCATAGTGACCGTCACCTGTCACCCTGTCACCCATCACCTGTCGCCCATCAGTAACCGTAATTTGTCACCTGTCACACAGCCCATCAGAAAAAATGTCCAAAAGATTTTATACAAGTGAGGAGGCGTTCCAGATCCTCTCCATGACTAATGAGAGCAGCGGGGAGCTCTCATCAGATTTAGATGCCAATTCCGATTGTGAATCAAATTCAGCATTTGAACCGATCGAAAGTAGTGGATCGGCAAACGATTCAGAGGAAGAATGGATCCCTCCTAAAAGAGCACGGCGCTCTGGAAACCAGGCAGCCACCAGCAATATACCCCAGGATCAAATTCCCAGTACTAGTGCTGCTGCCAGCGATAGACCCCAAAACCAAAGGCCCAGTCCTAGAGCTGCCGCCAGTGAAAGGCCACAAGAAATGCCCAGTACCAGCACTTCCGCAGCATCACGCCCAAATGCCAGCACAGGAACTCCAACTACCAGCACTGGAGTGCCACGTCCCCTAAGAGCCAGGGCCGCTACATATCTCCCAGATGGTCTTGCCAATCCAACATGGCTGCCTTCCGACTCAGGATCAGCAAGAATTCCCCCTTTCACCGCACAGCCAGGTGTGCAGGCCAATACCCAAAATTTTTCTGAAATTGATTGTTTTAATTTATTTTTGCCCAACACTTTGCTGCAACTCATCGTGGACCAGACCAATTTATATGCCTAGCAGCATATTGCCAACAATCCCCAATCTTCTTACGCCCGTCCATTCGAGTGGAATGATTTGACTCTGGAGGAGTTCAAAATGTTTATGGGCCTCACCATAAACATGGGGCTTACAAAAAAAAATGAAGGACATGCCTATTGGTCCACCCACCCCATTCACCACATGCCCATTTATTCTTCTGTAATGCCCAGGTCCCGATATGAAATGATAATGCGCTTCCTTTATTTCAATGACAACACCCAGTGCCCTCCCCGCAATCATCCAAATTACGATAAATGATATAAACTTCACCCACTCATTAATTTCTTTTCCCAACGATTTGCAGACTCTATGTCCCCGATAAGCATATATGTGTAGAGGAGTCCCTGGTACCCTTTTCAGGCCGGCTAGGAATAAAACAATACATTCCTAGCAAAAGGGCCAAATACGGAGTGAAATTTTATAAGCTTTGCGAGAGAGTCACGGGATATCTGTATGCGTTCCACATATAGGAAGGAAGAGATTCCCAGCTCCAGCCCCCTGAGGGCCCGGCCTACATGGGCACAACTGGTAAAATTGTATGGGACCTGGCCTACCCACTGCTGAAGAAAGGTTACCACATATACCTGGATAACTTTTATACCAGCCTGCCCCTTTTCAAACACCTATACCTCGCTCAAACCCTGGCCTGTGGAACCTCCAGAAAGAATAGAAAGGACTTCCCACAAGCCATAGTAAACAAGAAATTGCAAAGGGGAAAAAGAGCAACTTTGAGATGCAACGAAGTGCTGGCCTTGAGGTGGAAGGATACCAGGAATGTGTACATGATGTCCACCATCCATGACGACACTACAGTTGAAGTTCAGAGAAGACGAGGTCCCATTGTAAAGCCAAAATGTGTACAAGATTACAATCTGTACATGGGGGGGGGGTGGATTTCAACGACCAAATGCTTCAGCCCTATTTAGCAATAAGGAGGTCCCATTTCTGGTACAAGAAAGTAGCACTCTATTTTATTCATTTGGCCATTTATAATGCATACATAATTTACACCAAATCCACCGAAAGCCCTGCCCACTTCCTAAAATTCATGGAAGAAGTTGTCACGTCCCTCATCTACCATCAAAGACCCCCCCAGAAAACCTTCGCTCTGATGCTGTTAGCCGACTTCATGAACGCCACTTCCCGGACCACATTCCCCCATCTGAAGCAGGCCGAAGACGCCAAAAAAGATGTCGAGTATGCAGCAGTAAAGGATTTCGAAGAGATACCAGCTACCATTGTCCCCAGTGTCCCCTTGAACCCGGCCTTTGCATTGGTGAATGCTTCAGACTATATCACATATCCCTTAAATATTAGCCCATATTCTTAACCACTTCCCCATTTTCATCATCTGTGCTGACCATTTCCCATGCTTCCTCAAATAACCATTCCACTGCCTTCTATGTGAACTGACCCTGGCCTGTTTTTTGACTATGCCTCTGCCAACTGTTTGGACTGCTTACATGTGAACCAACCCTGGCCTGTTTTACCAACTACGCTTCTGCCTACTGTTTGGACTGCTTTCATGTGAACTGACCCTAGCCTGTTTTACCAACTATGCTTCTGCCTACTGTTTGGACTGCTTAAATGTGAACTGACCATGGCCTGTTTTACCAACTACGCTTCTGCCTACCACTTGGACTGCTTGCACGTCATCTGACCCTGGCCTGTTTTATGGACTTTGCTTTTGCCTACCGCTTGGACTGATCTGTTGCCCTGCTACTGTAGGACACAGGGGTCTCACATGTGAGGGGCTCCAGAAATGTTTTTCTGGATGGAGAAAACAATTTTTTTTGTTGTCTCCAGGTTTCGTAATTTCCGGATTAGGGTCTGGAGTCCGGAGGCTTCATAGAGATTTGGGTGGGTCGAAGCCTCTACCCCTGTGCCCCTGTGCACAGGTCTTACCTGATTGCGGCCCTCAGCCTGCTAGACAATATTCCTGCCTGCTGCCTGGATAATTACTATTGTTGCTAAGCACATCCCTGCCTGCTGCCTGCTGCCTGCACCAATACTCTCCTCTGGGGACACTACTAAAACCACAGGTAATATTTTTTTTTACCCTTTCCTCAATAGAATTTATTTTGGAGTGTAATTTTTGGTATGTAAATGCAATGTGTTAGAAATATAAGGTCCTTCAAAAATAATAGGTTGTCAGGAAATTAGATGTGTAATTTATGCTTGTAGAATGCCTGAAGGTGCTACTTCAATGGTGGGCCTCTGTATGTGGTCAGGCTGTGTAAAAGTCTGACACATGCGGTATGGCCATACTCAGGAGGAGTAGCAGAATGTATTTTGTGGTGTAATTTTTGCTATGTATATGCTATGTGTTGGAAATATCTTAAAAATGGACAACTTGCATTTTCATTTTTTTCCCACATTTTCCAAAAACTTCTGGAAAAAAATGAACAGTTCAAAAGACTCATTATGCCTCATAGATTATACATTGGGGTGTCTGCTTTCCAAAATGGGGTCATTTTGTGGGCGTTTCCATTGTCCTGGGGCTCCAGGGCCTTCAAAACTGTAATAGGTGGTTGAAAAATGAGATGTGTAATTTATGCTTGTAGAACGCCTGAATGTGCTACTTGGATGTTAGGCCTCTGTATGTGGCCAGGCTGTGTAAAAGTCTCACACATGTGGTATCGCCATACTCAGGAGGAGTAGCAGAATGTATTTTGGGGTGTCATTTTAGCTATGTGTTGGAAATATCTTAAAAATGGACAACTTTGTGGAAAAAAAATGCGTTTTCATTTTTTTTCCACATTTTCCAAAAACTTCTGGAAAAAAATGAACCGTTCAAAAGACTCATTATGCCTCATAGATTATACATTGGGGTGTCTGCTTTCCAAAATGGGGTCATTTTGTGGGCGTTTCCATTGTCCTGGGGCTCCAGGGCCTTCAAAACTGTAATAGGTGGTTGAGAAATGAGATGTATAATTTATGCTTGTAGAACGCCTAAGGCTGGGTTCACACTGGTCCGACAAACGCTCCGACATTGAGAGCTCATGTCGCATGACGTGTGAAATTTAATGTTTCCCTATGGGAGCCGTCCTAACTGGTCCGACACAAGTCGTTCCGACTTTAGAAATGCTCCCTGTACTACTTTGGTCCGACTTTGATCCTACTTCAGCCTATTGACTATCATTGAAGTCGGATCAAAGTCGGATTGCCGTCTTGCATGATCCGACTTCGGCACGCGACTTGTGCTCAGATGTTCTTGAGGGGGAACTCCGCGCCAAATTTTAAATAAAAAACCGGCATGGGTTCCCCCTCTAAGAGCATACCAGGCCCTTGGGTCTGGTATGGACCTTGAGGGGAACCCTCTACGCCGAAAAAAACGGCGTGGGGGGTCGCCCCCAATCCATACCAGACCCTTATCCGAGCACGCAGCCCGGCCGGACAGGAATGGGGGTGGGGACGAGCAAGCGCCCCCCCTCCTGAACCGTACCAGGCCGCATGCCCTCAACATGGGGGGTTGGTGCCTTGGGGGAGGGGGCGCGCTGCGGCCCCCCACCCCAAAGCACCTTGTCCCCATGTTGATGAGGACAAGGGCCTCTTCCCGACAACCCTGGCCGTTGGTTGTCGGGGTCTGCGGGCGGAGGGCTTATCGGAATCCAGGAGCCCCCTTTAATAAGGGGGCCCCCAGATCCCAGCCCCCCACCCTATGTGAATGAGTATGGGGTACATGGTACCCCTACCCATTCACCTAGGGAAGTGTCAATAAAAAAAAAAACACAGTACACAGGTTTCAAAATTAATTTATTGGGCAGCTCCGGTATCTTCTTCCGACTTCTCCCGGTGTTCCGCCTCTTCTCCCGGGCCCCGCCGCTATCTTCTTCCAGCTCTATTGCCAGCGAGGGGCCCGGTCTGCTGCCGCTGTCTTGTCGCCGCTGTCTCGCCGCTTCTTCTCTTCATCTCTTCTTCCGATGTTGACACGACGCTCTCCCCGGCTGGAATGCTCTCTGTGCGCTCTGCTCTGACTTATATAGGCGGTGACCCCGCCCCCTTATGCCGTCACAGTCCCTGGGCATGCTGGGACTGTGACGGCATAAGGGGGCGGGGTCACCGCCTATATAAGTCAGAGCAGAGCGCACAGAGAGCATTCCAGCCGGGGAGAGCGTCGTGTCAACATCGGAAGAAGAGATGAAGAGAAGAAGCGGCGACACAGCGGCGACAAGACAGCGGCAGCAGACCGGGCCCCTCGCTGGCAATAGAGCTGGAAGAAGATAGCGGCGGGGCCCGGGAGAAGAGGCGGAACACCGGGAGAAGTCGGAAGAAGATACCGGAGCTGCTCAATAAATTAATTTTGAAACCTGTGTACTGTGGTTTTTTTTTATTGACACTTCCCTGGGTGAATGGGTAGGGGTACCATGTACCCCATACTCATTCACATAGGGTGGGGGGCCGGGATCTGGGGGCCCCCTTATTAAAGGGGGCTCCTGGATTCCGATAAGCCCTCCGCCCGCAGACCCCGACAACCAACGGCCAGGGTTGTCGGGAAGAGGCCCTTGTCCTCATCAACATGGGGACAAGGTGCTTTGGGGTGGGGGGGCGCAGGGCCCACCCTGCCCCAAAGCACCCACCCCCCCATGTTGAGGGCATGCGGCCTGGTACGGTTCAGGAGGGGGGGGGGCGCTCGCTCGTCCCCACCCCCATTCCTGTCCGGCCGGGCTGCGTGCTCGGATATGGGTCTGGTATGGATTGGGGGCGACCCCCCACGCCGTTTTTTTCGGCGTAGGGGGTTCCCCTCAAGGTCCATACCAGACCCAAGGGCCTGGTATGCCCTTGGAGGGGGAACCCATGCCGGTTTTTTATTTAAAATTTGGCGCGGAGTTCCCCCTAATACCAACCAATGCCGGGCATTGGCGGGGATCCAAGTCGGATCCCCGTTCATTGAAAGTCGGACACATGCCGGCTTTATGTCGCAGGGCAAAGTCAGATCCAAAGTAGGACGGCTGTCGTGTCGCACCAGTGTGAACCCAGCCTGAAGGTGCTACTTCCCTGGCGGGCCTCTGTATGTGGCCAGGCTGTGTAAAAGCCTCACACACGTGGTATCGCCATACTCAGGAGGAGTAGCAGAATGTATTTTGGGGTGTCATTTTTGCTATGTACATGCTATGTGTTGGAAATATCTTAAAAATGGACAACTTTGTGGAAAAAAAAATGCGTTTTCATTTTTTTGCACATTTTCCAAAAACTTCTGGAAAAAAATGAACCATTCAAAAGACTCATTATGCCTCATAGATTATACATTGGGGTGTCTGCTTTCCAAAATGGGGTCATTTTGTGGGTATTTGTACTTTCCTGGCTTGTTAGTGTCTCAAGAAATTAGATAAGTCTTCAGTACATCAGGTGTGATCAGGTGTGATCAATTTTCAATTATTTGCACCATAGCTTGTAGACTCTATAACCTTCACAAAAACCAAATAATATACCCTAATTAGGGTTATTTTTACCAAAGATATGTAGTCGTATAAATTTTGGCCAAAATTTATGAAGAAATATTACTAATTTGCTAAATTTTATCACAGAAACAAAGAAAAAGGCATTTTTTCACCAAATTTTCAGTCTTTTTTTATTTATAGCACAAAAAATAAAAAACCCACTAGTGATTAAATACCACCAAAAGAAAGCTCTATTCGTGTGAAAAAAAAGACGCAAATTTCACTTGGGTACAGTGTTGCATGACTGAGTAATTGTCATTCAAAATGTGAGAGCGCTGAAAGCTGAAAATTGGTCTGGGCAGGAAGGGAGTGAAAGTGCCCTGTAGGCAAGTGGTTAAACAAAAAGGAAGAAGAAAGAATGGGACTTTATATGAGGCATGTCACTGAATAAATATCTAGTTTATATTGATCATTAAATTAATTATTAATCAAGTTAAAAAGTATCAATAATCTTTGGTAAAAGACATGATATACTGTAAATAACAGTTCACTTGTATACACATACAATTATTATACAAAGTAAAATACAACATGATTAGCAGTACAATTTCATAGATCATTCATCCATTAATAATAAACATAAGCAAATGCTCTTAGTGAGCCAAACTTGTCTGGGCATCAGTTCAAAGTGTACTCGACGCACGTTTCATGGCTCACACCACTCATCAGGAGTAAAATGCTCTGAAATTAAATCAATAACATATCTATAAATATAGGATACCCTTTAAAAGGAGAACCATCTCTCAATGTAATTAATTTAATTTCAGAGCATTTTACACCAACATACATATTCTTGATATGTGCCTGTTGTACCATGCACTTGTATGAAAAAGTATCCAGTTCTTTTTTGTATTACTTCCTTTGTATAAAATCCCTGGTGTTCCTGCCAGTCCCTCTGCTTTCCTATTTAAACTGACCACACTATGCAGGAGAACACACAGTGGTCAGTTCTCTAGCTACAGTATGCTGGGAACTCAGCCTGCTGTCCTCCAATGATCAGACTTGTCCTGGCACAACTCCCCTATACAGCCTTTCACTGGGAAGATCAGTGTGCTGTTGCTTCTACCCCCCCCCCCCCCAGCTCTTATGCAGTTGAGAACAGAGGGAATGTGGTCACTTATAAAAAGGGGGAAAAAAAGGCATTTATAATGCATTTTTTAATATATACACAAATGTTTTGCCTTTCATTTATAATTTAAACTGAATGAATTGTTTTACAAGGTGATCATTTACAATCACTTTAAAGTGGCTGCAAAGAGGCTGCAGGCCATCAGCAGCACTGAGAAGCAACAAGGGGTAACATAGGGACATAACAGGTATTTAAATGATCTTTCAGACAGGCAGTAATGCTTACTGCCCTCTGAAAAGTAATTTGTGGTTAATTTCTTTTTAGAAAGTGGTATAGCAGTGATTGGCAGGCATTCAGGAGGCTCTACTGCCATCTCCTAATGGCTTTGATTTGTTTTTATTTTTCCTTTTTTGAAAATTATGAATGGCAAGCAATATGGCTCACTGTTGCAGTGCGGCCCCATTGATCTTAACCTCTTTCTGCTGGCAGCACTTATATATGAGGCATCTTGGTGGGTGGGCTTTAATGCCAAGAGGCTGCATATATGCAGACCTATGTAAATACAAAACTGTGCTTAGAGTGCATGCCCTGCGCACTCCCAGCACAGTCACTGGCGGGGACCGTAAAGCTCCCAATGCACATTTTTTTATTGGGAGCTTTCTGATCATGTGACTTCTGTGACAGCCAATCACAGTGGTCACATGACTCGAATCCACGCTTCGCCTCCTGGCATGTAGAACTTCTTAAAGGGCAAGGAGGAGAAGGCGCCGGGAAGGGGTTAATGGATAAGTTTGATGGGCGGTACTTTGGAACCGCAGAAGGGGTCCCGACTGGGGGACCATTATGTCTAAAGGGCAGAACTAGCCCCTTGCCGGAAAATCACATACCTGTACATCATTCTGCTTCAAGTGGTTGTACCAGGGTAATGGCAGGCATGACTTCAGTACCGTTTTCTTAGAGCTGATGATTGGCTTTCTTGTGATAACAAACGATGCGGCTAAGCAGCTGCTCGATCGTTATCACAAGCAGCAGGTGGGGGGGACATCCCCCCACTCTTCCCTCCCCCCGCCGCTCTGCCCTGGCGTTTTGAATGCATTTAAGTGCAAAGGGGGGATTTGGGGTCTTATAGACCCCAGACCCATCCACACAATTACCTGACATGTGACTTTTACTGTCAGGGATGTTTAAATTCCTTGGGACCGCAATAAAAGTGAACAAAACATAAATAAATTTAAAGGGATAGTGTAAAAAGAAGAAAATAAATGAGAATAAATTAGAAAAAAAATATACATCCCTCCCTGCTCGTCCGCCAAAGTAAATGCATATGTAAATCGTGCCCGCAAATGTAAACAGTGTTCAAACCACACATGTGAGGTGTCACCGCAATAGTTGGAGCAAGAGCAATAATTCTAGCACAAGACCTCCTCTGTAACTGAACGGGTAATCGTTAAAAATTTTGAAAGCGTCGCCTATGAAGATTTTTAAGTACCGTAGTTTGTCGCCCTTCCACAAGTGTGCACAATTTCAAAGCATGACATGTTTGGCATCAATTTACTCGGGGTAACATCATCTTTCATACTATATAAAAAAAATATGGGCTAACTTTACTGTTTAGTTTTTTTTTTTAATTCATTAAAATTTATTTTTTCCCAGAAAATTGCATTTGAAAGACCACTGCACAAATTCAGTGTAGCATAAAATATTGCAAGGACCGCGATTTTATTCTCTAGGGTCTCTGCTAAAAATTATATATATATATACACAGTGGGGACGGAAAGTATTCAGACCCCCTTAAATTTTTCACTCTTTGCTATATTGCAGCCATTTGCTAAAATCATTTAAGTTCATTTCTTTCCTCATTAATGTACACACAGCACCCCATATTGACAGAAAAACACAGAATTGTTGACATTTTTGCAGATTTATTCAAAAAGAAAAACTGAAATATCACATGGTCCTAAGTATTCAGACCCTTTGCTCAGTATTTAGTAGAAGCACCCTTTTGATCTAATACAGACATGAGTCTTTTTAGGAAAGATGCAACAAGTTTTTCACACCTGGATTTGGGGATCCTCTGCCATTCCTCCTTGCAGATCCTCTCCAGTTCTGTCAGGTTGGATGGTAAATGTTGGTGGACAGCCATTTTTAGGTCTCTCCAGAGATGCTCAATTGGGTTTAAGTCAGGGCTCTGGCTGTGCCATTCAAGAACAGTCACGGAGTTGTTGTGAAGCCACTCCTTCGTTATTTTAGCTGTGTGCTTAGGGTCATTGTCTTGTTGGAAGGTAAACCAGTCTGAGGTCTTGAGGTTTTCGTCCAGGATATCCCTGTACTTGGCTGCATTCATCTTTCCCTCGATTGCAACCAGTCATCCTGTCCCTGCAGCTGAAAAACACCCCCAGAGCATGATGCTGCCACCACCATGCTTCACTTCCCTTCACTGTATTGGACAGGTGATGAGCAGTGCCTGGTTTTCTCCACACATACCGCTTAGAATTATTGCCAAAAAGTTCTATCTCGGTCTCATCAGACCACAGAATCTTATTTCTCACCATCTTGGAGTTCTTAGGAACCTTAAGTGCAGCAGAAATTTTTGCTGTGCCTTGCCACAATTTTGTCTCTGAGCTCTTCAGGCAGTTCCTTTGACCTCATGATTCTCATTTGCTCTGACATGCACTGTGAGCTGTAAGGTCTTATATAGACAGGTGTGTGGCTTTCCTAATCAAGTCCAATCAGTATAATCAAACACAGCTGAACTCAAATGAAGGTGTAGAACCATCTCAAGGATGATCAGAAGAAATGGACAGCACCTGAGTTAAATATATGAGTGTCACAGCAAAGGGTCTGAATACTTAGGACCATGTGATATTTCAGTTTTTCTTTTTTAATAAATCTGCAAAAATGTCACCAATTCTGTGTTTTTCAGTCAATATGGGGTGCTGTGTGTACATTAATGGGGAAAAAAATGAACGTAAATGATTTTAGCAAATGGCTGCAATATAACAAAGAGTGAAAAATTTAAGGGGGTCTGAATACTTTCCTGTATATATATATATATATATATATATATATATATATATATATATATATATATATATATATATATATACATATATATATATAAATATATATATATATATATATATATATATATATATATATATATATATATAAAATTTTTTGGGGGGGGTTTCTAAGTAATTTTCTAGGAAAAAATACTGATTTTAACTTGTAAACAACAAATGTCAGAAATAGGCATGGTCTTCAAGTGGCTAGTAAAGCAAGTAAAAAGCACTTCAAAATGTAACCAGCAATTTGTAATTTTAGTTTAGTTATGCTACGTGAATGAGAACATGTAACAAATACAAACTAATTGTTACCTCAATTTGTCTGCAATGGTGGAAATACAGCTAGTTTCAGACATGAAAAGCCAATGTGTAATGATTTTGTTAAAAGAAATTGTTTTTTATCCATTGCTGTATTTGCCAGTTACCTGAATCTCTCTTATTTTTTGTTTTCCTTATATGTAGTGGAATGAGACTTGTGCATACCTTGTGTTTTAAGGATTTTCAATGCTAAGATAAGGATGCCATCCATCCCTTTATCCTAGGGACAGTTTCCTTGTTGTGGGGGGGAGGGGGGTCTGTCCCCATAAAACAGTCCTTCCTGGATCGCCCCTGGGAGCCTGGCAGTGTAGCATAAACCTTGCAAAATGCTGGTGCCAGTTCAACAATGGCACTGCCATAGGTGTGCACAGCCTATTGCATTAGTGTGTGTGTGTTTATATGTGTAGCAGAATCTCTAATGTCTTCCAGTCTAATGAGAGCCATCAAGGCCAAAGATAGCTGACATCCTTCAATATGTAGTGGGTTGTGAGGCATAGTGGTTGCAAAGGTGGTAAAAGTCATTGGGCGCCAGACACTTCTTGCATGCAAAAGAGGTTTTATTTATTTAACAGTCCTTTTTATATTTTGCAAGGGAAAGAGGGTTAGGGCCAGGACACTCTTGAACAGTTGCAATTTCAAATGGCAGACTCCGAGACTTCAATAGGAGGACAGCCATACAGAGAAAGGCCCCAGCAAGGTGCCACTTCTGCACGTGCAGGATTGCTGTCTCCTATGGCAACAGTACTTAACAGTTCCTAATTCAAACCTAACAGCTTTACTACAACTTCTCCTTGTAGTTCTTCAGCCTCTTGATCCCCTAGTCTCTCACTGGACTCTCTGATTCACTAATTCTGAATCCCATGAGCTCCTCAAGGCTTTTGCGGTGGTATCTCCCTCAAGCATCACCCATGCTTTCCTGCTGGGTCCCTAGCTTGGCACTTCGGATACCTTCAAGCTTCACCGCTGCTGACCGGCTCGGTCCCTAGCTTGTCACACAAGGCTGCTCTGCAAGCGTCACCTCGGCTAGTTGGGTCCCTGGCTTGATCACAGCTTGAAGTTTCCCAATTCTCCACTGTGCCCGTTCGGTAAGAATACTTCTCCGGTACTTACTTCAGTTACTCACTGTGGTCTCTGGTAAAGGTGGTTGGTCCCTTAGTGGCGAAAGCTTCCCTTCTACCTCCGACCACGACAGGTTCTCCGGCCGGCAGAACCGTCACTTTCAGTTGGACTGCAAGCCGCAGTCCCAAACCTGCTCTGCCCTCTTACTTCTGGATAGGCCCTCACGCAGCCTGGCAGCCAAATGCCCCAAGGATATGACCAATCTTCGGCCTAGCAGCCCAGGGCAGACGGCACACATCCACCCAGACGGCAGTCCGGATGGCACAGAACAGAGATCACCTGACTCCACTTGAATATATAGGCTCTCCCAGCAGGCCAAGGGATTCAAGAAAACCCCTGCCCATTGGCTGAGATACCCCATATACCCATAACCTGACCTTGAGTTGTCCCTCTCAACCTAATGCCATCCAGGACACATTCCCAGCAGGCCCGGACTGGCCATAGGGCACACCGGGCATTTACCCGGTGGGCCGGGACTGCCGGGCTCAACCTCGGTGCCACGGTCCAATGCCTGTTGATGACTGGGCCGCACAGCGGGAAGTAAGCGGTGATCAAGGTCTGGACAGTGTTAACACAGACCGCGTGTCTCTTCTCCAGGCTCTCCTGCCCTGCTGACGATGTCATCCTATCAGCAGAGCAGGGGGCGGAAGCAGCCTGAGATCTGTACAGTGGGAGTTTTCAGAGGTGATCCCCCCGGAGCAGTGCACAGTTCTTACTGATAAATTGCATACAGACGGCTGGCCTGGCCACTGCTAAATGGAAGGTTTGAGGAGCGGGGGAGGGGGTGGGGCCCAGATGAACACTCGGGGAGGAGCGTTCAGAGGCCACGCCATGCCCGGCCAGTTGCTGCGGAGCAACTACACGTGACTGGCGGAGAGCCAGAACCTAAAGGTACAGAGGGAGCCCCAGGGGCCCTGAGAGTGAGAGAGATCTACTATACAGAGAGAGTAAGATACTGTATGTAGAGAGAGGGAGATACTGTATATAGAGAGAAAAGGGGAGACGCTATAGAGAGAGCAGGGAAAGTGCTGAGAACTAACACAGAGAGATCTATTATATGGAGAGAGATGTATTGTACAGAAAGATATCCCATGTCCCATAAGACATAAGAAAGATATCCCATACAGAGATATTTACTAAATGGAGAGATCTACAGAGAGAGACTGATCTGCTATACAGAGAGAGAGAGAAAAAGAAGTATACTATACAGAGAGATAGGAGAGAGATAGATCTACTACAGAGAGAAATAGAGATCCCAGAGAGAGATAGAAGAGAGAAAGAAGTAGAAGAGAGATTTGTATAAAGAAAGATCTACAGAGATCTACAGAGATCCCATATACAGAGAGAGATTGGGAGAGATCCACTATATAGAGCAGGGGTCTTCAAACTGCGGCAAAGACCAAGGACATGTGCTGCAGGAAGTGAGTGACACCTACTACAAGGAACTGCAGTAATTCAGGTACAGATAACATGGGGACATACACCACAGGCTGGACCGGCTTATGTCAGGGCTGTGGCAGGGAGAGAGCAAGCAGGACTGGAATAGGGCAGCCACGAGGTGGGTGGTGTGCTCTGCTTTTCCTAACATTGACCTGGCATGGATTAATGGCCATCACTCCTCAGGATTCTCTGCAGGGGAAACTCTGGAGGTACTATCTGTGTGCCTCCAGAGTGCCCCCTTACTTCCTCCACAGTGCTCCCCTACTTCCTCCCCTTACTTTCTCCAAAGTGTCCCTTAGTACAAAAGTACTAGGGATACTCTGGAGGGGGATTTAAGGGGACACTCTGGAGGAGGATGTAAGGAGGCACTCTGGAGGAGGATGTAAGGAGGCACTCTGGAGGAGGATGTAAGGGGTCACAGGGGGCACTCTGGAGGAGGATGTAAGGCGCACATCAGAGGATGTAAGGAGGCACAAAGGGGTCACCCTGGAGGATGTAAGGGGGCTCTGACTAAGTTAGTACCGCCAGAGTGCCCCCTTACATCCCCCCTTACAACCTCCAGGGTGCCCCCTTAGTGCCTCCAGAGTGCCCCTTTACTTCCTCCAGAGTGCCCCCTTACATCCTTCCGAGTGCCCCACCCACCAAGTTGGTAAAGCAGTGGCTGACAGACTATCAGGAGGTGGTTTTGCACTCCTCTCCTGTACATACTACCCACCGCCATACATTCCGCACTCCTCTCCTGTACATATTACTCACCTCCATACACTCCATACTCCTCTTCTGTACATATTACCCACCGCCATACACTTCGCACTCCTGTCCTGTACATATTACTCACCGCCATACATTCCGCACTCCTCGCCTGTACATATTACCCACCTCCATACACTTCATACTCCTCTCCTGTACATATTACCCACCGTCATACATTCCACACTCCTCTCCTGTACACACTTCTCACCGCCATGCACTCCTCTCCTGTACATATTACCCACCTCCATACACTCCACACTCCTCTCCTGTACATACTACCCACCGCCATACATTCTGCACTGCTCTCCTGTACATATTACCCACCTCCATACACTCCATACTCCTCTTCTGTACATATTACCCACCGCCATACAGTCTGCACTCCTCTCCTGTACATATTACCCACCTCCATACACTTCATACTCTTCTGTACATATTACCCACCGCCATGCATTCCGCACTCCTCTCCTGTACATATTACTCACCGCCATACACTCCGCACTCCTCTCCTGTACATATTACCCACGCCATATATTCTGCACTCCTCTCCTGTATATATTACCCACCGCCATACACTCTGCACTCCTCTCCTGTACATACTACCCACCGCCATACCTTCCGCACTCCTCTCCTGTACATATTACCCACCTCCATATACTCTGCACTCCTCTCCTGTACATACTACTCACCGCCATACACTCCGCACTCCTCTCCTGTACATATTACCCACCACCATACATTCCGCACTTCTCGCCTGTACATATTACCTACCTCCATACACTCCATACTTCTCTTCTGTACATATTACCCCACCGTCATACATTCCGCACTCCTCTCCTGTACATACTACTCACCGCCATGCACTCCTCTTCTGTACATATAACCCACCGCCATACATTCCGCACTCCTCTCCTGTACATATTACCCACCGCCATACACTCTGCACTCCTCTCCTGTACATATTACCCACTGCCATACATTCCGCACTCCTCTCCTGTACATATTACCCACCGCCATACACTCCACACTCCTCTCCTGTACATATTACCCACCGCCATACATTCCGCACTCCTCGTCTGTACATATTACCCACCTCCATACACTGCATACTCCTCTTCTGTACATATTACCCACCTCCATACACTCCATACTCCTCTTCTGTACATATTACCCACCTCCATACACTCCATACTCCTCTTCTGTACATATTACCCACCGCCATACATTCCGCACTCCTCTCCTTTACATACTACTCACCGCCATGCACTCCTCTCCTGTACATATTACCCACCTCCATACACTCTGCACTCCTTTACTGTACATACTACACACCGCCATACATTCTGCACTCCTCTCCTGTACATATTACCCACCTCCATACACTCCATACTCCTCTTCTGTACGTATTACCCACAGCCATACATTCCGCACTCCTCTCCTGTACATATTACCCACGCCATATATTCTGCACTCCTCTCCTGTATATATTACCCACCGCCATACACTCTGCACTCCTCGTCTGTACATATTACCCACCTCCATACACTGCATACTCCTCTTCTGTACATATTACCCACCTCCATACACTCCATACTCCTCTTCTGTACATATTACCCACCTCCATACACTCCATACTCCTCTTCTGTACATATTACCCACCGCCATACATTCCGCACTCCTCTCCTTTACATACTACTCACCGCCATGCACTCCTCTCCTGTACATATTACCCACCTCCATACACTCTGCACTCCTTTACTGTACATACTACACACCGCCATACATTCTGCACTCCTCTCCTGTACATATTACCCACCTCCATACACTCCATACTCCTCTTCTGTACGTATTACCCACAGCCATACATTCCGCACTCCTCTCCTGTACATATTATCCACCGCCATACACTCCGCACTCCCCTCCTGTTCATATTACCCACCGGCATACATTCCGCACTCCTCTCCTGTACATATTACCCACCGCCATACATACCGCACTCCTCTCCTGTACATACTACTCACCACCATACATTCCGCACTCCTCTCCTGTACATACTACTCACCACCATACATTCCACACTCCTCTCCTGTACATACTACTCACCACCATACAGTCCGCACTCCCCTCCTGTTCATATTACCCACCGCCATACATTCCGCACTCCTCTCCTGTACATATTACCCACCACCATACACTCCGCACTCCTTTCCTGTACATACTACTCACCACCATACAGTCCGCACTTCTCTCCTGTACATACTACCCACCGGCATACATTCCGCACTCCTCTCCTGTACATATTACCCACCGCCATACATACCGCACTCCTCTCCTGTACATACTACTCACCACCATACATTCCGCACTCCTCTCCTGTACATATTACCCACCACCATACACTCCGCACTCCTCTCCTGTACATACTACTCACCACCATACAGTCCGCACTTCTCTCCTGTACATACTACCCACCGGCATACATTCCGCACTCCTCTCCTGTACATATTACCCACCGCCATACATACCGCACTCCTCTCCTGTACATACTACTCACCACCATACACTCCACACTCCTCTCCTGTACATACTACTCACCACCATACATTCCACACTCCTCTCCTGTACATACTACTCACCACCATACAGTCCGCACTCCCCTCCTGTTCATATTACCCACCGCCATACATTCCGCACTCCTCTCCTGTACATATTACCCACCACCATACACTCCGCACTCCTCTCCTGTACATACTACTCACCACCATACAGTCCGCACTTCTCTCCTGTACATACTACCCACCGGCATACATTCCGCACTCCTCTCCTGTACATATTACCCACCGCCATACATACCGCACTCCTCTCCTGTACATACTACTCACCACCATACATTCCGCACTCCTCTCCTGTACATATTACCCACCACCATACACTCCGCACTCCTCTCCTGTACATACTACTCACCACCATACAGTCCGCACTTCTCTCCTGTACATACTACCCACCGGCATACATTCCGCACTCCTCTCCTGTACATATTACCCACCGCCATACATACCGCACTCCTCTCCTGTACATACTACTCACCACCATACATTCCGCACTCCTCTCCTGTACATACTACTCACCACCATACATTCCGCACTCATCTCCTGTACATACTACTCACCACCATACACGCAGATGCAGCATCCACCTAAATAATTATGATTAAAAAAAAAAAAATTCCCAGACTTTTCTTTTAATTACCCGACATCTCCTCTTTCCTGCTATCTGGCCCACATGACAATTAGGCCTTATTCATATGGAGCATATGCGTCCATGCCCAATGTGATGGCCGTGTACCGCGTGGGGATACTTGGTTGTTCTATGCATCCCTGTGCAGGCAGTCCAGTCAAGGTCAATTAGGACACAGCAGCTGCATGGACATAGTCAAATGTCAAATATTTGATACACAGACAGGAAGGGATGTATGTATCTGAACGCACAGTGTCTGCATTCGGATCTGTGCACCCACTTCTATAGGTGAAGCTCTCTGGTGGATGCAGATGAAGCAAAAAGTGGCTCAGCATACAGGACCTGTCTCAGCGCCTAGCTGAATTAGCCCTTAGGGGAATTTATCAAAACTAGAGCAAACAGAACAACCAATCAGCAACCAATCAGCTCCTAGCTTTCATTTTCAAAGCTGAACAAGCTGGAGATAGAAGCTGATTGGTTGCCATGCACAGCTGTTGCAGATTCTGACTGCACCAGTTTTGATAAATTCCCTTCACTGTGTTTTACATTTCTTACTCCTGACTACTGCATGATTCTAAGTACAGTACATTCTTTGTTAAAGTGGTTGTAAAGCCAGAAGGTGCATTCTATGCATAACGGTAAAAAACCTGAGTGCAGCAACCCCCCTAACTCCACCTAAAACTAACCTGAGCCCCCTCTCGATCCAGTGATCCTTATTCTAGGCTTACCTATAGGTACAACTTGCAAAGAAAGGTTTACAACCTCTTTAAGGTTTTATCCATAGCTCTCTGAAAAGTAGCTGGGGCGGAATGCAAGCCAATGTCTTTTACACTGGAAATGGCCATCTGGGGTAGAAAAGGTAGTCTTTTTTCCTGGCCTCTTTAGTCAAAGGTATTTGCCAGTAGTCTTTGGTGAGATCTAAGGTGGTAATGTATCGGGCTGGTCCCAACCTCTCTATCAGTTTGTCTACTTGGGTCATTGGGTATGCATCGAACTTCGATCTCTCACTGAGTTTTCTGAAATCATTACAAAACAGAGTCCCGCTTGGGATTTGGTACCAACACAATTGGGCTCGACCACTCGCTTTGCGATTACTCAATGATATCAAGTTCGAGCATTTTCCAAACTTCCTCTGACACTGCTTTCCAAAGTGCCTCAGGCCCAGATAGTAATTGTGTTGCAAGTTTGGAAATGACTTGCTAAGCTCTTGCTAGACTTGCCAGGCTTCACAAGTTTGTTGCACAATTGCAGCAAGTCTGCATTGCATGACTCCAGACCAACTTTCTTCGCAAACACTCTGAAAATTCTGGTTCAGTTATGTTGTGTAATAGTCACCCCACCACAGGGGTCACTGTGGCTGAATATGCATCAATGCTCCCTGCTGCGTAAAAGGTTTTTCTATAATTGGTGCTGGGGCAGCCATAGAATCCATTTGGTAGTGGTAACCATGAGATCTGATATAGAGTTCAGGGAGGTAGAAATCAAGGAGTGACTAACCTGAATATCTCATTGGTGTAGCACAATTTGGAATGTTTTATTTTTCCTTGTTTATATGCTGAGATTTAGCAGAAAATGTGTGTATTTAACGAGAGGTGGAAATAGAAACCTCAAAGAGGACTACAAATCCCAGCAATACAGTAGCAATGCAGAATACTACCAGCTATAGGGGGGTGCATATAGCGAGCCATGCATTGTATATAGAGAGATGACTGTACTGTGTTGTAAAGAGATCCTTGTACTGTACTGTATACAGAGAGACTCATGCATTGTGCTGTATACAGAGAGATCCCCTTCATGGAAAATAGGAAAATGTGGATACTTTTGTCACCATCCATACTGGTCTCACCTCACTCTACAGAGGTCTCAGGTCACATCACCTTTCTGATCTAGGCATGCCTTCTATCCCTGACAGTAAAGCAGAGAGATGAGTGGAGGGTTCGCCCACTAACGGTTTCTCTATTGTGCTGTATTGGGCTTGGTCTATAAATGGCTAGATTTGTCCCCTACATTGTGTGCAACGTCTACCATTTCCCTCTTCCATTCTGTTGACATCTTCTGTAGCTTTATTCCTGGCTGGCTATTCTCTGCACTCTCTGTATTTATGCATCTGTTCCCCTAGATCTGAAAACACAGTGATTCCCATCATGGGATGCCCTGTGTATTTGTGTATATGTAATAATATTGATAAAAAAATGGTGCGCTAATTCAAGAAGCTATGCAGAAAAAATAGACCAATATGCAGGAATGACTATCCCTAATTTAAAAAAAAAAATAACAATGCAGTAATATGTGATAATGCTGTGAAACAATGATAAAGTGCACTAATTGAAGAAGCTATGCAACAAAAATGAACAAACATGCATGAATGACTATATCTCATTTAGGAAAAGAAAAAAACAAAAATGTGATAATATGTGAAACAGTGATGAAGTGTGCTAATTCAAGAAGCTAAGCAGCAAAAATAGACATATGCATGAATGCCTATCCCTAATTTTGAAAAAAGCACAAAACAAAAATTGCAGTAATTTATGATAATATTCGAAACAGTGATAAAGTGCACTTATTCAAGAAGCTAAACTGCAAAAATAGGCAAATATGCATAAATGATTATCCCCTCTACCACGACAGGTTCTCTGGCCGGCAGAACCTTCACTTTGGTTGGACTGCAAGCCACAGTCTCAACCGTGCGCTGCTCTCTTGCTTCTGGATAGGCCCTCAGACAGCCTAGCAGCCAGATGTCCCGGGATAGGCTTCAGGCTCTGGCCTAGCAGCCCAGGGCAGTATAACACATTTCCACCCAGACAGCCGTCCAGGTGGCACAGAACCCCGATCACCTGATCTCACCCAAATAAATAGGCTCTCCCAGCAGGCCAAGGGACCCAAGAAGATCACTGCCCATTGGCTGGGATACCCCATCCATTCCTAATCTGTCCTTGCAATTCCCTTGTCTTATCTAATGCCACCAGATACCTGGCCATCTAGTGACAGAAGAGAGAAGTGCAGCAATTACAGAATTAGGGTGGAATCAATTGATCTCCTATCAATTGGCCAAGGCATATACCTGGCAGGTAAATTTACTAGCATTCCTGCCTAAACAGTGTAGGGTGCTACACTAGTTTGTTGTATCTTAAAGTTAACCTCCCTAAGGCACCTGGCCAAGAACTTACTCTCTACTGTAGGTATGAGCACAGACACCTGATCCCCAACCTGGTACTGTCTATGTTTGGAAGACCAGTTGTACATCCTTCTTTGTGCCTCCTGCACTTTTTGCATGTGCTCCTTGACCAGAGGCATTATCTTAGCAATCCTCTCTCTCATCTGAGTTATATTTTCTACCACTGTCTTATGAGCAGAGGACTCACTTTCCCATGTTTCAGGGGAGAGTTGGTGGCTGCCCTCTCTCTGTTGCTTATTGTTGACCTAACCTCTGCTCGAGCTGCGTGACTTACTCCTGACCTCTGATCCCTTTGCATTACTTGCCCCGACCTCTGTGTTTCTTACTCCTGACCCACAGCAGCATAGGTTCAGATTTTTTTATCAATATCACTTTTAGCCCCTCCCACTTTTACCACATTTGACCAAACCCACAATTTTCCCATGGTATGTTGTCTTATATGCTGAATGTCTCCTTCCTATTTCATAATTCTGTAACAAATCATTTCAGGGCATGTTAAAAATGGTGGCATGATTTTGTGGATGGGGATACACATGGGGGTGTGATTTTGTTGGTGTGGCCTTGGTGGGTTTGGTCAGTAGGGTGACCCCAGATTTAATTTTCAAAACCTGGTAACCTTATGCTAATCACTGATTTTGTTGGAGGGCTTTTCGATTCGATTTAGACCCTTCTCAACGTAACCTGTATGGTTATATTGTCTTGGAGGATCCCAAGCCCTACTCCATAAAAGCCATGGTTTCTTTACACTGCAAAAAAAGAAGCCAAAAAGCCTGAAACATGCAGCATTGCTTCTCGGCCTTTTGGCTGCGATCTTAGTGTCGTGGTTGGAGGGTTTTACTGAAGGCACCAGTTTCACTCGGCCTTGGGGTGTTTCCTTAATTGGTACACCCCATGCTACTATTGGGTGAGACGCTGCTGGAGGTGACGAGAGGGCGATTGGTGGACGTGCTTCACCATGGCGGGTCGAGGTCTTCGCGATTCGCTGCGATTTCTGGTTAGGCCAGATTCTAGGACGATGGTGACTCTAAGGACGATCGTTGTGGATCTTCTGATGGACGAATTTGATGTCAAGGTAAAGGATATAATGTGTTTGCAGGATTTCCCGCAGCAGGGAACTTACGATGTTACCTTTTGCTCTTCCGAGGTATGCTGGAGAATCTTCGAGGAAGCTAAGGTAAAGAAAAGCGAACTTTTGGAGCTGATTGAAGTTCAACCTCTTTTCATGCAGGAGGAGAATTACGGTCCATCTCTATAATCCCTTCGCTGATCCAGCTTTAGTGTGGGCTTTTTTGAAAGCTTATTGTGATGACCTAAGGGGAGGAGAAAAAGTATTAAATAAATTCGGTATTTGGTCAGGAAAGTATAGATTCTTTGGGCGTTTTAGGAAGGATGAGGGATCTATAGGTGGAGTGAGGAGACCCCCGGCTGTCTTTACCATTGGAGGGGAGAGGGGATTCCTTTTCTATCCTGGACAGCCAAAATACTGTCGGAAGTGCTTCAAATATGGGCATGTAAGTGCTGATTGCGATGAGGGAGTTGTGTGTCGTTTCTGTAATAAGGCCGGTCATGCTGCAAGTGACTGTGATGAATCTAGAGTGTGCGATATTTGCAAAAGAGAAGGCCATTTTGCGAGACAGTGTGAGAAATATTGTGAAGCAAAAGAAACATTCTCTGATATAGTGACGAACAGAAGGATCCAACGAAGACTTAACGCTAAAGGGAAGTATTGGCCGAGGCGTGATGGTGGTGTGGGGAGAGGGACTGGGGGGGGACCCGCGGAAGTAAATGATGATGCGGCCCCGTCTAGTGTACCTCGACCAACCACGGCTGATGAGGCTGAGCCTGGAGATGGTGGCGCTCCGGTTGATGGTGTAGGTAGTGCTTCAGGTTCTGCTGTTGGAGCGGAGGCTGGAGTAGCCTGCCCTGAGACTGGGGACCCATCTCTAGGTGTGGAAGAAAGGGCGGTCCCTGGAGGAGAAGAGGAGGAATTTATGCAGCAGGATGACGACTCTGATGAAGTTGATGTGGCAAGTGGGGCAGAAACTTCGGTATCAGGGCGGAGTGTGTCCCGGTTGATCGGAGACTTGTCGGATAGTGAAGAGGAGATGGATGATGCAGAGGGGGAAGAAGAGGAAGAAGAGCTGGAGTGTGGACAGCATTTTGTATCTCCGACAGTGGAGGGGGAGGAGTTGGCTGGTAAAAGAGCCAGAATTGAAGAAAGGGGTTCTGAGAGTGAGGGGTCACTTCAGATTGCCCTATCTGGGGACTCTGAGTTAGAGTCCGCCAGTTCTCCAGGTCCTAAGAGATGGCAGAGGGGAAGTAAGCAGGGAGGAGAGAGTAAGAGTATGGAATGACCCTTCTAATAAGATTCATTATGGCTGGGAAAATCTTTTTCTTCTTCCTTATGGCTTTAACCATCTGCTCTATAAATGTGAGGAGTGTGCGATCTGGTTGGAGACGGGCTGCAGTGTTTGACAGCCTGTCAGAATGTAAGACAGACATTTTGTGCCTACAAGAGTGTGGTGTGGAGAGAGTTCCAGACTCTAGTGAATGGAGACATGGGGGGAGTGCATGGTCTCCTGCTTGTGTAACAAAATGTGAAGGTGTGGGAGTGCTTATAAAAAATCCACAGGTGGTGATGGTAGCACAAGAGGTGATTGTGCCGGGAAGACTCTTACTGGTTATGCTAGAATATGCAGGATGTAGATTTAGACTCTTCAACTGCTATGCACCTGCAGATAAGCGAGAAAGAAATGAATTTCTTAGCACCTTGAAATTACACTTACCTGGAAGGATTCCGACGATCATAGCAGGAGATTTCAATTGTATTAGAAATATAAGTGACAGAAAGGGTGCTGGAGAGGAAGGTAGACTGGATTCTTCATCCAGGCTATTAAATGAAATAGTGGCTGACTTTAGGCTAAAGGATGTGGCAGTGGAAAGGGAAGGGAGTGATACTTCTCATACATACCTTTCTGATCGTGGTACGTCAGCTCGAGGATCGATTTTCTTTTTTTATCCGAGTTTGTTGAAGTGAAGAGTTATAGCACTAAGCCTTTTTTATTTTCTGATCATAAAATGGTTTCTGGTACTTTTGTGTTGGAGGAGGGGGTTGCTTTTGGGAGAGGGTTGTGGAAACTTAATACCACGGTTTTGGAGGAGGAGGAGGTGTGTGACAGGTTTGGGATTTTTTTTGCACGTTTGGTGAGAAAGAAAAAAGATTTTGGAGGAATATTACAGTGGTGGGATTGGGTCAAAAAACAGATAAGTGGCTTTTTTATGAAAATAGGAGTGGAGAAAGCAAGGCGAAGGAGAGAGAAAGAAATGGCCTTAGTGGAGAGGTTGCACTTGCTACTAAAGTTTAAAAAAATGGGGGTGGAAGTGGAAGATGAGTTGGAGAAGGTGCGGGAGGAGAGGAGCCATTTTATACAGGAAAAAGGAAAACGAATTATCTTCAGTGCTAAAGTGCAAGATATGGAGGAAGGAGAGCAATGCTCCAGGTTCTTTTTTAAAAAAGCTCTGGGGGTGAAGAAAGTGGTAAAGAGTGTGCTCACAGGGAATGGGGAAGTGAGTGGGGAGGAAGTGGTGGAAGAGGTGAAGCTTTTCTATGAGAAACTGTATGAAGAACAATCAGGTACCACTAAAACAGAAATTTTGGAGTATTGTGAGGTCCTGAGAGGAAGTTTGGGAAGTGAAGAAGCGGAAACCCTGTTAAATGTTGTCACGGAAGAGGAGGTGGAGGGGAACTTGAAAAGAATGCCAAAAAATAAAACTCCGGGGAAAGATGGCCTCCCCGCAGAGTTCTATGTTAAGTTCTGGGCAATATTAAAGGATCATTTGGTGGAGGTGGTAAGATATTGTGTGGAGACCGGGAATTTGTCATCATCTATGAAGGAGGGGGTGGTTACCTTGTTGTATAAAAAAGGAGAGGAGCGTGATTTAAAGAACTGGCGACCGATAACCCTACTGAATGTGGACTATAAAATAATATCTAAGCTGTTGGCAAGTCGACTTAGTCTGGTTGTAGGAGGTCTGGTGGGAGAGTGGCAGACATGTGCAGTCCCTGGGAGAAGGATTACAGAGAATCTGGCATTACTGAGGGATTTGATTTGTTATGCCCAGTCAAATAAACTTCCATTGGCTGTAGCGGGGATAGATATTGAAAAGGCCTATGACAGGGTGGCTCATCCCTTCCTGTTCGGGGTCCTGGAGCAGATGGGCTTTCCGGATAAGTTCCTAGTGGCCCTTAAAGGATTATATGCCGGCATGACTAGTCAGGTGCTGGTTAATGGTCAAGTGTCTGAGCCCTTTGGAGTGAATTCGGGAGTGAGACAGGGGTGCCCCCTGTCACCTGTGATTTTTATTTGTGTTATGGAGCCCCTTTTGCGGCATGTCCAGAAGGATAAAAGTTTTCGGGGTTTTTTTATTCCAGGGGGGGATGGCGCAAGAGTAAAGTCCATGTGCTACATGGATGACGTTACCTTCCTTTGTTCTTCTTCAGTGGATCTGAAAAGAGCAGAACTGCAATTAAGTCTATTCGGGAGCATGTCTGGCCTACAGGTTAACTGGAGCAAAAGTCAAGTGTGCGTGTTGAGCGGGACCTGTAGTACATCACAGGCTCGCTTAAGAACTAGTGTAATGCTCAAAGGGTGGTAGGGAAAATATCCCAGAAATTAGACTTTTGGAGGTTGAGACGTTTGACTTTCTCTGGGAAAGTGTTGGTTATAAAGGCTGTGATATTACCCCTTCTTTTGTACACCAGTTTAATTTTTCCGCCAAGTGTAAAAATTATTCAGAAGATCACTAGGCTCCTTTTTGTTTTCTTTTGGGGAGCAAGGATGGAGAGAGTGTCCCGCATCATTGTGATGAAGGAAGTGAAGCTTGGAGGGTACAACTTCCCGGATGTTCAGAAGTTTATTGGGATCCAGTTATGGATTAGTCATTTCAAGATCTTTTCTGTTAATGGGAATGCAGCTAAATTAATGAGATATCTCGCTGGATGGCCTTTGCTTAAATGGGGGTGGTGTGAAAAAGACCTCAGAAGGCCCATGGCTCTGGTACCTTCACCTGTATACTTACGATTACAGCAGTTCTTTTCGCAAAATAAATTGAGTGAGTTGGGAGGTGGTGCAACATCTAAAGTAAAACTCGTAAAGTGGATGAGGAGGGAGGAGGTGGTAACTAATATTATGGGGTTGAGATCTGCTTCGGCTGAGAAATGTTGGAGGAGTTTTTTGATAAAAGGAATAACCAACAGACAAAAAGAGGTTTCCTGGATGGCCTTACAGGGCTGTTTGCTTACGAAGTCATTTTTGAAAGCAAGGGATCTGGTCAGGAATGATAAGTGCCCAAGGGAAGGATGTGGAGGGGTGGAAACTGCAGCCCATGTTTTTTGGGAATGTGAGTTTGCAAAAAAAGTATGTAGAAGAGTGGAGTGCTTTGTGAGTGGTGTGGTGGAGGTGGAAAATATGAGTTTTTTGGCATGTTTTTTTGGTTTGGTGGGAGGAGGGTTGAAACAACGACGAAAGGCCTGGATTTTTTTTGCTATCCTTAAAGAAGTGTTGTGGGATGCTAGGTGTTGGTATTGGAAAAAGAATTATGACATCTCAGAAAAAGACTGTATGAATTTATGTTTGGCCAAATTATATGTTGTCCTGTTGTATGATAGAAGGTGGATGGGGGTGGAGGATGCAAACGTGTATTGGAAGTATGATCAGTGGAGGAAAGAGTTTAGTGGGGGGTAGGATTTTTTTTTACTTACCGGTTTTACTTACCTTTTATGAAAAAATGATGTCCAGATGATGCAAGGAACGCTGCTCAGTGAAGGTATCGTGAGTTCGTGCTGATGTAGTGATTCAGTCTGATGGAAAAGAAAAAAAAAAAAAAATCTGTTCTTATCAGTTGTCGGAAAGGAGAAAGCTAGTACCCCTTGTTGCTTTGGGGTGCTGGTGAGTACTCCTGATATAATATGGTGGGAGGCAGTGTTAATTTCATCAACAAAAACATTTTTTGTCAAAGATTTCATCAGCGGCATTTTTACAGTGACGAAAACGAAACGAAAAGTACAGCACATTTTTGTCCACTGACGAAAACTATGACGAAAATCAGTCCAGTTTTCGCTAACGAACAAGAACGAGACGAAAATGTGAGGCAGGCACGTTTACCCTTGTGAACTAACTTCCAGTTTTTCACGGAGCTCTGCCTACTTCCGCAAGCCGTCCTCAGCAAGCAAGCGCACTGTGACGAGATGACTGCTGTGACAAAAATGTAAGCGTAGGATAGTTTTGCCTTAACAAGATGTGGTGTGATCTGTAGAAGTAGTGTAATTGTAGATGTAGTTTAATTCTGGGTTATTAAAAATATAGTATTCAATGTCAGTCATGCACATATGTTCTTTCATTAGCATTTGAAAAGGACAGAGACAGTTTTTTCTAGGATCGAAGTGACACCTAGATGCCAATAAAAGTTCCCATTAGAGTAAACATAGATTGCCACCTTCCTGAGGCTCAAAGAAAACTGCTAGTCATCTTGGCCACACGGATCTGCAGGGGGCATTCGCAAGGCTCCGGACAGTCTGTAAGCTTTGATTAATATCAAGAGATCTAAGGAACCTATTTTATCTCTCATAAAAGCTAAAATATTAACGGCAGAGAGATGAAAATAATTCCTTTTGATCGTACACCTGATGGGTTACGTGTACATGTAACTCTGTATGCTTAGCAGGTGTGGAATCCTAGAGAACCACACAAAACCGTTATATGGCGCCTGATTGCAGCAGGCAGGCAGTGATTGGTACTGTTGCGATCGGACTGATGCGCTGGTATCGGAAATCCTATCCATGACCCAGCAATCAGCGCCGTTCTGGGCCAATTTGACTCTGGTCATTTCAGAACACAAAACATTTGTGGGCTGAGACAGGAACACCCCCCAGGGTTGATTGGCCAAGGGCTAAAGTCCAGCCCACATCCATATTTCAATAAATTGGGTAGCCTGAGATATGGACATTGTTCTTCCACGAAGCCAGTTCGAAACTGGGGAGTTCCCACATGTTCCAGTATGCTTCTACTAATGGATAGACTTCGGTAAAGTTTATTTCTGTTTTTATCCCTTTTTATTTTCATAGCAAATTGCCAATTTGTGTTTCTGCATTTCTTGTATCTTTTTTGGTAAATCCTTTTTCTTTGTATATCTTATATGCACTGCCCACTTTCGGGATATTAAATGATAAAATTAATAAGTGACTTCTGTGTACTAAGCTAGGACTCATATCTCTGGAGAGGTTGTTGTACTTTAGTGCCTAAGTACTCAGTCTAAGTTACGTGCCAATCGGTATGCAATTGCACTGTGTGTTGGCAGATTGCATGCAGATTGTAAGCTAAAAGATCTGCCAGACGGAGATCTGTGTGTTTGGTGGCTCAGCAGACCAGTCTGCGGACAAACTGTTGGGTGGTGACAGGCTATCGTTTGTTGTGTGTTTGGTGTGTGGGTGTGGGGACAGTGGGAAGAGTGATTAACACCCGGAGTTCAAGCTTGCAGGATAGCTGGAGGAACCCTAGAAGTGTATAGTAATTGCTAAACTGCTCCCCAACCCTTAGAGTGCACTAGATTGTATGTAAGATTTGTATCTGCCTGTGTGTGGTCAGCTAGCTGGATTGGAGTGGAGTCTCCCTCTAGTGGTGGCCAAAGGTAGTGCAGGCTGTGAAAGTACCACAGCCAGTCTTACGTGCGCAGTATAAGTTCCCCCGTATTCCCTTAGTTCCTCATATCCCCCCGTCACGGAACGCACGTCGCGGTTAGCTAGTCGCCGTGGGTGTGCGAATTCATGACAACTGCCAGTGCCAGAGACCTGAGAGTGAGAGCAGCGCAGCCCTGTGCATTACAGGCCAGCCAGGCTGAGGCCTCCCAAGTCCCAACTCCTGACGAGACAACCACGCTGCCAGGAGCCCAAAGCAGAGCAGACTGAGTGTACAGTGGTCTGAGGGGAGGCCTGAGGCCTCCCCTCAGACCACCATCCGTCCAGAGCACACTGTGCAACTGTGCATTACAGGCCTCCTCTGACCACTGGCAGTGGCATCCAGGGCACTGTGGATTACAGGCCATCCCTCAGACCACCATCCAGCACTGTGCAGCATTACAGGCCTCCTCTGACCACTGGCAGTGGCTTTAAGAGCACTGTGCATTACAGGCCATCCCTCAGACCTGAGACCACCATCTAGCACTGTGCAGCATTACAGGCCTCCTCAGACCACCATTCAGAGCACTATGCAGCATTACAGGCCTCCTCCTCAGATGACAGTCCAGAGCACTATGCAGCATTAGAAGCCGCCTCAAACCACCGTCCAGAGCACTTTGCAGCATTATAGGCTGCCTTAGACCACTGTCCAGAGCACTATGCAGCATTACAGGCCACCTCAGAGCACTATGCAGTATTACAGGCATCCTCAGACCACCGTCCAGAGCACTCTGCGGCATTACAGGCCTCCTCAGACCACCTGTCACATTCAGGGGTCAGGTTCGAAGACCAGTTGCTATAGCAGTTGCAGGACTACCTCCGACCAGCAGGATAGGTACACAGGCAATCACCCTGGCAGATGGCACAGGCTCACCTGAGGTGCGGAGTACTAAAACTAACTGGTGTTTACCAGAGCTCCTGATGGTGGAGATGGATTTAGCTGCATGTTAGTACCAGGTCGCGGTCCTCTGAATCGCCCCACCAGGAGGTGAGCAAGCCGGGGTCCAGTAGCGTATAAACAGGTAATGATCAAATGGAAGCGTGGTCGGTAAACAAGCCAAAAGGTCGGTAACAAGTAGTTAGGGATGCAGGTTGGGATCAGGCAGAACCGTAGTCGAGGAACAAGCCAAGGTTCGATAAGGAGTGGTAGCAAATATGGACGGCAGCAGGGAAGACAGGAGCGAGATAGTGGCTGGAGATAGCACAATATTCTGGCAAACAGGAAGTGCAGAGACATGGCTTTAATCAAGAAGTTCGTGGGAGGAGCAAAGAGTTCAAGTTCAGCAGAAATAAAGGCACAAGGCAGGGTTGTCCAAAGTATCAGACAAGGTGCTGTCCAGCATCTCAGGTAGCTCAGTGAGAAGATTAATTGCCAGATACAGCCAAGGTCCCAGCTTCAGGTCCAGGTCCTGACAGTACTCCCCTGCTCCCAGGATGTTGCCTGGAAGTCTTAGGGCCAGATTTGTGGGGGAACCTCTGGTGGAATTCTCTTGTTAATCTGGGAGCATGAACATTCTCCTCAGGCTCCTTTTTCTGGCCCAAAGCCTTCCCATTGAAGCAGATATTATAATTTGTTCCTAAAGATCCTGGAATCAAGAATTTTCTCCACCACATATTCTTCTTCACCCAGTATCTCACCAGGTGGAGGGGGTGAAAGAATTATTCCACAAAAAGCATTTTCGTGAAATGGTTTGAGTAGCGATATGTGAAACACAGGGTGAATCTTACTGTCGGGAAGTTTTAGGGAAAGGCAACTGGGTTGATCCGAGCAGAGATCTGGAAAGGTCCCAGAACTTTTGTTCCAACCTTGCAGATGGAACATGAACCTTCAAAGTTTTGGTAGAAAACCAAACTTTGTCACCCATATGAAAGGTAGGAAGTGCTCTGCAATGTCTATCTGCAGCCTTCTTGTAACTTTCCTGAGCTTCCCTCAAAGTCTCAATCAATTTCTCCTGAATCTCCTGTAATGCAGTTAATCTGATGGTAACAGCAGGAATTTGAGTTGAGATAGGAAGATCAGGGAAAAAAAACTGGATGATGCCAGGTATTTAGGAAAAAAGGGGTCTGAGAGGTGGAGCTATGTTTAGAATTGTTATAAGCAAGCTCTGCTGTAGGAAGATAGTCCACCCAGTCATCCTGAAGATAACTCACAAAACATCGAAGGTACTGCTCTAACGTTTGATTGGTCCTCTCGGTCTGATTAGACTGAGGATGAAAAGCAGAAGACAGATTAATTGTTACTCCTAAAGCTGAGCAAAAGCATTTCCAAAATTTTGAAGTGAACTTATACCTTGACAGGTATAAAGTGAGCCATCTTAGTGAGGCGGTCGACAACAACCAAGATAGTATTCATTTCTGGTAAATTGACCACAAAGTCCATAGAAATTGATCCCCATGGTCTTAATAGAACAGGGAGTGGCTGGAGCAACCCCAAAGGAGAAACTCGGGGTGTCTTATTGCATGCACAGATCAGGCACGAGGCTACATAACTTTTGACATCTTTCTTGTACCCAGGCCACCAAATGGAACATGTTAAAAGTTCCTCTGTCTTAGAAACTCCAAAATGTCCAGCAACTTTGGAGTCATGAACCAACTGGAGGAATTCAACCCGCGCAAATTCAGGTATGTAGAGGCGATGTCCTTGAGTCCGAAAACCCTTTTTGTACTCAAGGTTGACGTCCATAGGAGGATTATTGAGGAGTGGGTCATTCTCTTACCCTTTCTTGAGGAGACTCAAGAATGCTTTATAACTTGTGGCCCCTAGAAAGTTCTTTTGAGTCAGGACTGTGTATTTAGAGTTGTTTTTCTGGAGAGGCCCAAACAACATTCTTGATAAGGCATTGGCCTTACCATGCCTTGATCCAGGCCGATACGAGATAATAAAATTTTACCTAGAAAAGAACAGTGACCGATGTGCTTATCTAGAAGACAATCTCTTGGCAGAACAAATGAATTCCAGATTTTTATGATCAGTGAGAACGTTCACAGGATGCTTAGCACCTTCCAGCAAATGCTTCCATTCAGAAAAGGCTTCCTTAAATGCCATGAAAAGAAAAAAGTGCCTCTAAGTGCCATATTACCATATGATGTGCTTTTACCCATCCACCCTTTTGTAAGTGTTTTTAATACTTTTAGGAAATATACAGTTTTACTTCTACACTTAGAGGCGCCTTTTTTTTTTTCCATTTTACTTCCAGAGTTTGCGTCTCTCTTCAAGTGCTGCCGAAAGTGCATGAAGACCCTCTTCTATTTCTACATAGACTGATATCTGCTTGGTCTGTTACTCAGAGTGCCCTTATACACACTTTTATCTAGATTCCTTAATTGCCAGTAACTTCTTATTCCCAGTGTCATAATTTCTTTCGGCTGAAGACATTAAACGAGAGAAGTAAGCGCAAGGAGCTTGCAATGCATCTTTTCACCACGTCATTGAGAGAGGATAGCTCCCACAGCAGAGTCAGAAGCATCCACTTCCACTGTAAAAGGTAATTCAGGATTGGGATGAACCAATACTGGTGCAGAAGAGAAAAGAGTTTTTAACTTTATAAAAGCAGCCTGTGCCTCAGATGACCACACAAAGGGCACCCCTTTCTTTATTAGCTGTGAAATTGGAGCTATCACCTTAGAGAAGTTTCTTATGAATTTTCTGTAGAAGTTGGCAAACCTGATAATATGTTGGATTTCCTTAATGTTTCCAGTGGCAGGCCAATCTACCACTGCTTTAACCTTCTCGGGATCCATGCTCACTCCAGAGAAATAATCTACCACAAGAATTGGATCTGGGCTTGTTCAAACTCATATTTTTCCAGTAAAGTCGATTCTGCCTTAATCTTTCAAAGACAGTGCAAGCATGTTTGCAGTGCTCTTCCAGGTTATCAGTAAAGATAAAAATGTCATCCAGATAAGCAATCACAAATTAGTCCAACAGATCTCGAAAGACATTATTTATAAAGTGTTGAAAAGTCACAGGGGCTTTGCAAAAACCAAAAGGCATAACCAAGGACTCAATATGTCCATATCTGGTTCTAGAGGCGGTTTTCCATTCGTCTCCTGGACGAATACTGACAATGTTATATTCCCCGCAAGTCAAGTTTTGTAAATATTTTAGCAGAATGAATTCTTTCCAACATTTCCAAGATCAAGGGAATTGGATAATGGTTTTTAAAAGTGACCTCATTCAAGTCCTTGTAATCAAAGAATGGACGCAAGGTGGAGTCTTTCTTTTCAACAAAGAACAGGGCTGATCCCGCAGGAGATGTTGAGTGTCTAATAAAGCCCTTCTCTAAATTGTCATCAAGCCACTCCCTGAGCACTTTTAATTCAGGTTCTGACAGATTGAAAAGGCGGCCAAAAGGTATTTCTGCCACTGAGAGCAGCTCAATTAGGCAATAATATGGGCGGGGGGGGGGTAATTGATCTGCATTTTTCATATCATAGATATCCTGGAACGCATGGTATTGTGGAGGCAAGTTGTCATATGACTGGTTAGTTACCACACCAACTTGCAATTCCTTGACCAGTGGAGAACTTGTTTGGTCAGGTTCCCTACAGCAGTGTTTCTCAACTCCAGTCCTCAAGGCGCCCCAACAGGACATGTTTTCAGGCTTTCCATTATTTTGCACAGGTGATTTGATCAGTTCCACTGCCTTAGTAATTACCACAGCAATTTCATCTGAGGGAAATCCTGAAAACATGACCTGTTGGGGCGCCTTGAGGACTGGTGTTGAGAAACACTGCCCTACAGTGTTCCTCGCAATGGGAGTATGTGAAATCTATAGCCAATGCTCCCCGGTTAATGATGGAGGAATTGTAAGTGGAGAACCAAGGATTGCCAAAAATGATGGGAAATGTGGGTGATGTGATCAACTGAAAGCTGATGGTCTCACTATCATCAACCTAAAGCTGGAGTACCAGAGGAACCGTTTTATGGTAACACATCCTGAAGATAAGGGTGAACCATCAACCTTCTCCATCTCAATAGGAGCATATGTATTTCTTGCTTGAATGTTACTGCTGTGGGCAAACTCTATGTCCATAAAGTTTCCTCCGGCCCCAGAGTCCAGCATAGCAGAGCAAGGGATTTCACGGCCCTCAGAGATAAACTTAATAGGGATAAATGAGATAGTGGAGAATTTACTTTATTTTCTTTGAGAATCAATGGGGAGATAGACAGAGGCGGCTCTAGGCTTTGTGAGGCCTTAGGCAAAACTTAGACATGAGGCCCCACTCACACCCATAATGGGAAAAATAATTCAAGCGATAAAAAAAATAACTGTATAAATTGCATATATTAAGAGCTTTAAAGAGCTGGTGTCAGTTCTCTCTATCTCGGTGCTTGTGTCAGCGCTTTCTATCTCGGGGCTGGTGTCAGTGCTCTCTATCTCGGTGCTGGTGTCAGCGCTCTCTATCTCAGTGCTGGGGTCAGTGCTCTCTATCTCGGTGCTGGTGTCACTGCTCTCTGTCTCAGTGCTGGTGTCAGTCCTTTCTATCTCAGTTCTGGTATCAGTGCTCTCTATCTCAGGGCTGGTGTCAGTCCTTTCTACCTCAATGCTGGTGTCAGTGCTCTCTATTTTAGTGTTCTCTATCTCAGTGTTGGTGTCGGTGCTCTCTATCTCAGTGCTGGTGTCAGTCCTTTCTATCTCAGTGCTGGTGTCAGTGCTCTCTATCTCAGTGCTGGTGTCAGTCCTCTCTATCTCAGTGCTGGTGTCAGTCCTCTCTATCTCAGTGCTGGTGTCAGTCCTTTCTATTTCGGTGCTGAAGTCAGTCCTTTCTATCTTGGTGCTGGTGTCAGTGCTCTCTATCTCAGTGCTGGTCTCAGTGCTCTCTATCTTGGTGCTGGTGCCAGTGCTCTCTATTGGTGCTGATGTCAGTGCTCTCTATTTCAGTGCTGGTGTCAGTGCTCTCTATTTCAGTGCTGGTGTCAGTGCTCTATCATGAGGCTCTCTATCTCGTTCCAGGTGGTCTCTATCTCATTGTTGCGCTCAGTGACCTCTCTCTCTCTCAGTGCTGGTGTCACATAGAGCTCCTTGAACTTGGTCTCGTAGAAGAGAAGGGACTGTTCGAGTTTCACCACTTCAGAAGTCTCTTTATCAGTAGTAGCAGAGGTAGGTCCCTGGGACTCCCCATAGGGGAAGAGCTGCTGGCAGGAGACAGCAGCAGAAAAGCCAATCAGGTGGCAGTGCCAGTTCAGGGTTCAGTTCCATGGCTGAGGATCAGCACTGAACTGGGATGGGACCTCCCAACCCCCCGCAGTGGAGCACTAGATAAGCAAGGATTAGGGCAGGGAGGAGGGAGGGGTCAGGGGCTGTCAATCACAGGTGGGCACACTGGGACACTGGCAGAGGACTGAGCTGTCCATACTGTCTGTGGCACTGATAATCAGGAGGAAGGGAGTGGAGCAGATGGGACAGGGGGTGGATATAAAGGCCAGTCTCTGTGGCTAAGGGAGGCTGGATGGTGGAGGAGCAGGGATGGGATCTGGTTCTCTCTCATGCTGGTGGTCGCTGGCTGCAGAAAGGGGTTGTGTCATAGTAGCTGTGTCTCTCCCTGCAGCTGGAGCCCCAGACCTCCCCCGCATTTGACAGCCCCGAAGGGTAGCAGCCCGGACACCTCTTCTCTCCTACCTCCCCCTTCCATCCCCTATGGGATCCATCGGCCCCATCCAGCCCTGGCGAGGCCTCCATCATGGGACCCTCCTCACCACTGCAGACCAGAAGCTGGGATGCCTCCTCCGGGTGTGTGAGTATAGCTCCACAGAGAACTCAGTAGGGGGTGACGGGGGGTGATCTGCGGCTCCGGGTGCATATTTATGTCTCCTCCCCTTCTCCTCCTCCCCTGGACAACACAGCGCTGGCCCCACCTCCTTTTCAAGACACAGCCATGGCTCCGTCCTCTTTCTCCGTTGCCTGGCCATGGAGCTTGCAGGCAGCATTAACCCTCTGCAAGGCGTAGCGCAGCTCCGCAGTGGCAGCATTGTTGTCAGCCACGGTCCTGAATACCCAGATGTGGCTCTTTTATTAGGTAAATTAGGTGGCTGCACGGCCCCTGTGAGTGCGAGGCCTTAGGCAACCACCTAATTTGCCTAATTAGAGAGCCACCTCTGGAGATAGCGTTAATAGAGTTTATCACATCAGTCCCGCAATTGTTTTTCTAACCTTGTTAGGGTAGTTAATAGTGTAATGCACAGAGTCCCCACAATATAGGCACAGGTTCTTTGAACATCTTCTCTCTTTCAACTGACTAGAAATGGATCTCTTAATTGCATCCACCTGCATAGGTTCAGCTGTGTCAGAATCTGGAGAAACTCTTGATCCTTCTGAACAAATTGACTAGCAAAGAAACGCATGCCATTATTACTTCCAAACATTCCCAGTCTCTCCTTCCTCCTTTCTGTAAGTCTCTGATCAATTCGGATACATAGTTGGATGAAGGCCTCAAGATTATTAGGAGTCTCTACTCTGGCGCACTCATCTTTTACCTGTTCAGAAAACCCTTGGCAGAACTGACTTTTTTGCGCTGCTGGGTTCCAAGTGGTATCTGTGAGCCAACGTCTGACTTTGGCTGTGTACTCAGCAACAGAGCGTTTATCCTGCCATAAACTATGCAACTTTGCTTCAGCAGTGGCGCAGCGGTTGGGATCATAAAAAACCTGATTTATCGCAGCCTCAAAAGTCTGGAAATCATTCAGCGTGGCACTGTCTTGTTTTATATAAGGGGAGGCCCAGGCTAGAGCTTCCCCAGTCAGGAGGTTTATAACAAACATTACCTTCTGTCTTTCAGAAGTGAATGCAGTGGGTCGCATTTGGAAATATATGCGACACTGGTTAAGAAAACCTCTGTAATGGCGGCGGTCTCTATTAAACTTGGGTGAGTGAGGCATATGTGCATTAGCATCATCTTGGGAACGTAGGTCCGGCAATTGTTTTTTCAGAGCATGGACCTCTTGTTGCCCTTTCACCACACTTTCCAGTCCAGCAACTTTTTCTTGGTAAGTGACACCGAACTCCTGCAGCTCTGCAATTTGCTGCCTGAAAGGAGCAACAGCATTTGCTATAACGGCCTCCATGTTTTAGGCCAGAATATTCTGTCCTGATCAGGGGTCAGGCTTGAAGACCAGTTGCTATAGCAATTGCAGGACTACCACCGACCAACAGGTTAGGTACACAGGCAATCACCCTGGCAGATGAAGCAGGCTTACATGAGGTGCGGAGTCTAAGTACTAAACGGTGTTTACCAGAGCTCCTGATGGTGGAGATGGATTTAGCTGCGTGTTAGTACCAGGTCACGGTCCTCTGAATCGCCCCTCCATGAGGTGGGCAAGCCATGGGTCCAGTAGCAGATAAGCACGTAAGGATCAAACGGAAGCGTGTTCGGTAAACAAGCCAAAAGGTCATTAATGAGTAGTTGCAGGATGGGATCAGGCAGAAGCATAGTCGAGGAACAAGGCGCCGAAAATGAGTGGTAGCAAATATGGACGACACCAGGGAAGACAGGAGCGAGATATTGGCTGGAGACAGCACAATATTCTGGCAAATAGGAAGTGCAGAGACATGGCTTATATAAGGAAGTTCGTGGGAGGAGCAAAGAGTCCAAGGTTCAGCAGAAATCAAGGCACAAGGCAGGGTTGTCCACAAGATCTGACAAGGCACTGTCCAGCATCTCAGGTAGCTCAGTGAGAAGATTCATAGCCAGACCCTGCCAAGGACACCCCTCTCCAGAGCACTATGCAGCATTACAGGCCTCCTCAGACCACTGTCCAGAGGACTGTGCTGTGCAGCATTACAAGCCTCCTCAGACCACCGTCCAGAGCACTCTGAAGCACTACAGGCCTCCTCAAACCACTACCCAGAGCACTATGCAGCATTACAGGCCTTCTCACACCACCGTCCAGAGAACTATGCAGCATTACAGGCCTCCTCACACCACAGTCCAGAGCAGTCTGCAGCATTACAAGCCTCCATTCCGGACAACTCATCCCAAAATTTTTTATCAAAGGTAAGCACAGTACATTTACAGTATCTCACAAAAGTGAGTACACCCCTCACATTTTTGTAAATATTTTATTATATCTTTTCATGTGACAACACTGAAGAAATTACACTTTGCTACAATGTAAAGTAGTGAGTGTACAACTTGTATAACAGTGTACATTTGCTGTCCCTTCAAAATAACTCAACACACAGCCATTAATGTCTAAACTGCTGGCAACAAAAGTGAGTACACCCCTAAGTGAAAATGTCCAAATTGGGTCCAATTAGCCATTTTTCCTCCCTGGAGTCATGTGACTCATTAGTGTTACAAGGTCTCAGGCGTGAATGGGGAGCAGGTGTGTTAAATTTGGTGTTATCGCTCTCACTCTCTTATGGTCACTGGAAGTTCAACATGGCACCTCATGGCAAAGAACTCTCTCAGTATCTGAAAAAAAATAATTGTTGCTCTACATAAAGATGGCCTAGGCTATAAGAAGATTGCCAAGACCCTGAAACTGAGCTGCAGCAAGGTGGCCAAGACCATACAGCGGTTTAACAGGACAGGTTCCAATCAGAACAGGCCTCGCCATGGTCGAACAAAGAAGTTGAGTGCATGTGATCAGTGTCATATCCAGAAGTTGTCTTTGGGAAATAGATGTATGAGTGCTGCCAGCATTGCTGCAAAGATTAAAGGGGTGGAGGTCAACCTGTCAGTGCTCAGACCATACGGCGCACATGGCTGTTGGCACATGGCTTCCACAAGGAAGCCTCTTATAAAGATGATGCATAAGAAAGCCCGCAGACATTTTGCTGAAGACAAGCAGACTAAGGACATGGATTACTGAAACCATATCCTGTGGTCTGATGAGACCAAGATAAACTTATTTGGTTCAAATGGTGTCAAGCGTGTGTGGTGGCAACCAGGTGAGGAGTACAAAGACAAGTGTGTCTTGCCTACAGTCAAGTATGGTGGTGGGAGTGTCATGGTCTGGGGCTGCTTGAGTGCTGCCGGCTCTGGGGAGCTACAGTTCCTTGAGGGAACCATGAATGCCAACATGTACTGTGACATACTGAAGCAGAGCATGATCCCCTCCCTTCGGAGACTGGGCCGCAGGGCAGTATTCCAACATGATGACGACCCCAAGCACACCACCAAGACGACCACTGCAGTGCTAAAGATGCTGAGCGTAATGGTGATGGACTGGCCAAGCATCTCCCCAGACCTAACCCCTATTGAGCATCTGTGGGGCATCCTCAAACAGAAGGTGGAGGAGTGCAAGGTCTCTAACATCCACCAGCTCCATGATGTCATCATGGAAGAGTGGAATAGGACTCCAGTGGCAACCTGTGAAGCTCTGGTGAACTCCATGCCCAAGAGGGTTAAGGCAGTGCTGGAAAATAATGGTGGCCACACAAAATACTGACATTTTGGGCCCAATTTGGACATTTTCACTTAGGGGTGTACTCACTTTTGTTGCCAGAGGTTTAGACATTAATAGCTGTGTGTTGAGTTATTTTAAGGGGACAGCAAATTTACATTGTTATACAAGCTGTACACTCACTACTTTACATTATAGCCAAGTGTAATTTCTTCAGTATTGCCACATGAAAAGATATAATAAAATATTTACAAAAAAGTGAGGGGTGTACTCACTTTTGTGAGATACTGTAACTCCACTTTTGTTGAGAACAGTTTTATCTATGTGCATTGCAGGGAGAGACAACTTAGAGCTAAATGTGTGGGGTGAGAGAGAAAGTAAAATCGGAATAACTTGATTTTTTCCCCTTAATTCAACCCCACAGATACCTAAAACCTCCAATGACAGGCCAAGTCAAGCCAGTGCACCACTACAGTAAACTATTTGCACTGCTCTTTTAAGTGTTTCAAAATACAAAATTGACTCTAAGGAACAATAGGCCACTGAGGCCAGGGAGAAGGCCATAGCAAAATGGATTTTGTGCACCGGATTACCAGTCAGACTGATCTGCTGCTATATGCTGCCTGTTTGGGGAGATGCTCTGCCTGGATCGTCTGCAGCATTTTGCAAGAAACTGAAAGACTGGCTGCTTTGATGTGGATGGTGCTTTTTCCACTTCCTGTGATTTTTCAATATTAACCTCTTCTTACACATCATCTTCAGAGTCAGTCAGAGCCTCATCTTGTAAGTGGGGCAATGTGGATTTTCTTACGGCACAGGCATACTCCTCTGCCTTCTTAAGCAGTTCCTGAATATTCTCATCCGACACATCAACAAGGGTTTTCACAGACCGCAGAACTGACAAAAAAACAAGCAGCTGCTGCAAGCACTGGCAAGAACATTTTATCAGTTACTTGGATCTAAGAATGGATGAAGCAAAACGCTGGTTCACATTCTCTTTCATCCCCTGTGCAATTGTGGCACGGTCTTGGTAGCTAGTGTTCTGTTTAAGGTCCTCAAAGTGGCTGAGTAGAGAGTAGATCAAAGAGAGCAGGGACATGAATATGGTGTCACTCTGGAGGGTTTTAGTATGTTCTGCTCTGCAAAAGGCAGCAGTAGGTCATGCAATGATGTGAGCCTTTTCCATTTAACTAGGGAACAAGCTGTGTCCAATCCTATATTATTTGCGATTAGGCAGACTGACTTTTTCAGTTTGAGGAGTCTTTCGATCATGTTCAATGAACTGGTAGTATTACTTGACCAACGTGTGGGGCAGTCATTTAAAAGAGTAAGGCCACAATGCTCCAGTATCTTCAGTGTTGCAATGGAATGGAAGAATTGAAGACGTTCACTATTTATCTTGCTTTATCAAAGATTCTTTTAACACTTGCCTCCATGCACCAGATGAGACCACACACGGTGTCCGTCCATCATCTTATGGGAATAGTTTTACACAAGATACAAAAAAAGTGGAAAAATAAAAATGATACACCAGTAGAGCAGACAGCCCCAAGATCATTCATTTTAAATCCATTTGATAATTGACTGTAATGTCATGATGTAAAAGAATAATAAAGATCATTCATTTTGGACTCAGTCTCACAGCCACTTTCTGTGATGGGGGAGTCTTCCTCCCTAGAGCTGGGTGGTTCATCTGCTGCTGCTGTGGCTTGTTTAAATGCTGCCACCATATTACTCCTATTGTCTGTTTTAACGCTAAGGATCTTTGGTATGTCACACTTGTGCAAGCATTTGTCCACACAGTAATTGACTGTGCAGTGTGTGGGTGGGCTTTGGGCTACTTGTTCTCAACAACAGAAAAGTAGCATGCACTTATAGCAAGGAAAGAAGCGGTGTGACTCAAAAAAGGAATATTTTTTTAATGAAACTTGGTTTTACAGAGTAAAGACATTATATATATCTGTGCCTGTGTAGTTTGTTCAAACCATAAATAATAACATGATATTAGGTGTTTTTTTTTACTCCAGGAGTGTATAATGAGTTTTGAAATTGCTTGAATAATGCATTATTTAACTAAACACATTCGATTTTAGTAGATTAAAGTGATTTTCCTCTACTAAAATGTACTGGAGATTTAGTCGACTAAATGCAACTAAAACTAAAACAATAGACAAAAATGGGACTAAAACTAAAATGCCATTTTAGTACCAAGACTAAAACTAAAACTAAATCGAAATTTGCTGCCAAAATTAACACTGGTGGGAGGGCCTTTTTCCTTTTAGATTGATTCTGGCCTGGTGTACCAGGCTTATCCCCCATTGAAGGTAAGGCTCTTCCTAAGTTCTAATGGCTTTCTGGTAGGGATGGTGCTGCTCTGGTCTGGCCAGGGGCTGGGCTGAGAGAAGCCTGTGATGTATGTGCCACTGGAGTGACAGTCCAGTGGTGTCAGAAATACTCATGTTGGGGAGCTCACTTTATTTTATGTGTTTATTACAGCACCAAGGTCACTGCACTATTGCATGCTTTTTCGCACCTGCCTCCTGGGTTCGGACTTTTGGTTAGGACAAAAGGAATTTTTATACCTGGCCAAAGGGCCCGCCATTGTACTTCAAAATAGCACTGAAGCACTTTCCCTACATCCCTTTTCCACTCTATGTTTGTCTGTCTATTGTTTTTTTTTGCATGTACACAGTTTTGGCACATACATACCCTATTAGAGTGTAGGTCCTTGGACTTGCCCTGAAATTCTTGGGGGGTGGCCTTTTGGTCAGGTTATCCATCTCCCTTCGGGAAAGCCCCACATAGTACTTGGGTAGACCTTGCTTTTGCAGGCCTCCCAGAGAAAAGGGTCGGCCTGGTTTTGGCTGGGTGGTCTACGATTAACCCCAGCCCCTCTCAGGAGCCTTGCGCCCCAGGGAATCAGGGCCAGGGTCCTTTCTCTTCGGAGGAGGACTATGTGTATACCCTGTGCACTTTTTTGTGTGCTTCACTTTTGTGTGCTCATTTTTTATGCACCTGGTGTTCAGTTTTGTGTGTGCTCACTGCACCGTGGAGCTTCAACTAAAAAAAAAAAAGTTGTATGAAGTTTGGAATAAATGGCCCTATAACATTGGGCTATAGTTGCACAATACATCAGCAGTTCTGGATGTACAATTGGCCGATTGAACATAAAGAAATGATTTGCATTGTTCTGCCTACTATTTTATCACAGTTATTACTCTGCCTACTATTTTATCACGGTTATGTAATACAATGTTGTATTAGAACATATAACGAGAATACTAAAGATGCAGTTTTTGCCATGGAGTCCCGTCTGCTTATTTGCGGCATTGCACAATGATCAGACTCAGACACGTGCATGATAGCAGCTCTGATACGGGACTGAATATTCCAAGTTATTAGCTGTGTATATAGAACTTATGTGTAAGGATTTGACCAATTCCCCTTGCAAGCAAAAATATGACCTTTTAAGGACTTGGTCAGCTTGCAGGGCCGTAGATAATTTTTTGTTCTGGGGGTTCAGCAGCAGGTACTAAGTAAAAAAGTATTTTTAAATAAAATAAATTGCGCCAAAATGATAAAGACTGGAAAAACGAAAAACTATATGTGTTGCCCCTAGTAAGCAATCACATCCTTAAAGTGGAAGTAAACCCGAAAAAAACATTTTTTTTATATCCTACTGTAGAGTATAAGATTTGCTATCATTTGAGCCCAGTCTTGCCACACAGAGTTAATCCATCTCTGAGCAATCCTCTTTTATTGTTCAGTGAGACAATTCTTGACAAACTGAGAAAAACTTTGTCAAATCCTCCCCCTTGCTGTGAGTGACAGGTGATTTACATCTCGTGCACTAGCCTAAGAGACATGCAGTATTTTTAAATCCCCCCCCCCCCACTCCTTTCTTCAGCAGCTCTGCAAGGATTGGCTGAAATTCAGTGTAAGAAATACATATGAGAAAATGCATATTGACAAGGGGAGTGTAGAGGTGGGCGGGGAGTTTACTGACATCACGACTCCACCCACCGAGCTCCAGACAACAGACCCACCCACAAAATATGCAGTTTTTCGGGTCTAATAACAGACAGAGGGGAGACATTTGACAGGTAAAGATACATGCAGGAGGCATGTATATCCTTATAGATAACCCCTATGGCAGTAGTTTAGAAAGGATGACATTGGGTTTACATCCACTTTAATTCTATTTTATCAGGTCCTTTAGAAAACCAAACCTGATTTCAGGTTTTTCCTTATTCCAGTTTTTATGAACGCTGTCCTGTAAGATTGGCTATCTTAGTGTCCAAACTGAATAGGTGCAAAGTGAGTGTGCTGCCTCTCTACAAGGAGATAGTGCCCTTTGCACCTCCTCAGTAAGGTTGGCTATTATGGTGCACTACAAAGTTCACCATGTTGTATCAGACAAAGCACTCACTGACTTTTTAAAATTTTAGGGCACTTTCACACCGAGGCGGTGGGCGCGGTAGTGGTAAAGCGCCGCTAGTTTTAGCACCACTTTACTGCACCTTAAGCGGCGCTTTGCCGCTGCTAGCAGTACGCTTTCAACCCCCCGAAGGATTTTAACCCCCCCAATGGGCAGGGGCGGTGGAGGAACGGTGTATACACTGCTCCTAAACCGCCCTAAAGATGCTGCTTGCAGGACTTTTTTTTAACGTCCCACAAGCGCACCGCTCCAGTGTAAAAGTGCTAACTGCTTAAACAGCAAGCCGGTGAGCAGCATAACAATCTTGCCAGTGCCAGGCTGGACTGTCAGTAAAACAAGCAATAGAAAACTCAGCTTAGCCTCAGTCAGCTGTCAGTAACATAAGCAATGCAAAATTTAGCCCAGCCAGCCTCAATCACATACTTTGCCAGTTGCCACACAGAATCACAGACAGTCTCTCACTGGCTCACGATAGCCAGCAGCAGCACAGCAGTCTGAGCAGTGGTAAGTCTGAGGACACTCTCTGAGACTCTCAGATACTAGGCCAGAAGAGAAAGAGTGACATACCCGGACAGGACAGCAGCATCCATGTGGGTGGCTGGCGACTAAACAGCACTGTACAAGCACTCTACGCTACAGGGCCCAGGCAAAGCTCCTCTCCCAAGCCCAAGGTGGAAGTGGCACTGAAAGTCAATGGGAATACAGGGTGTAGAGAGCAATGGGCAGGACTACATGCACCGCCAGCTCCCACTGTGCTCAGTGTGCTGCCTGGTGATAGATCTGTCAGCCTTCAGCCCGAGCCCGATAGACCAGCCTGACGGGTATGCCTAATGATCTGTTACACTTGCTGCAGCGGCATTATTACACTCTGTGTGCCACTGACTGCAGTGCTGCCTGATGCTGGTGCCATTTGCGGCTACAGAGCAGGGACACCATGCATTACATTTTGACCCCTGACCCCCCCTTATTTACGTCTCTCTCAGTTTGCAATGACATTCCTTTGGTATGAAGTAAGCTAAGGTAACCAGGATATTAGGGGCTTTCTTAGCTATTGTGAGACAACTAGACAACTTTAATAAGGAAATATGAAATATGCAATTTCCCCTTCACCTACCATCCTGAAATGAGGACTAATCCTCTTATTTTTGGAATATGAAATGGAATGAGAAATGTGAAATGTGAATATCTTTTATGATAAAAAAGGCTTTATTCTTCTATGCACTGATTAGAGTGAGAGCTTTCTAAATCCTTTAGTCCCCGATCTGTGAAACAGATTTGTCTCCACTGATAGACTCCACTTTAATTTACATCATTTTCTGTTCTGGAGACAATTGTCACTTGTTAAAACAGAGAGGGCCAATCTCTATAGTGAAAGGTTCTTCTAACCTTTCCCTCTATCCAAATTTAAACCAACTCCCAATCCCCCCCCCCCCCACTCGATTCAGTGCTGTGCACATCTGTAGCGACTCTCTCCTCTCTCTCCCTGCATTCATTGGACACAGAGGCAGCAGCTGGAGCCATTGGCTCCCTCTGCTGTCAATCAGATCATGAAGCAGATGGCTGGAGGCAGAGTTGAGCCATGCTGTGTTTGTCTATGGATGTACACAGTCCAGCTCAGGAGCGAGTCTGCACATCTGCCCCCAAAGAAAGCGAATTGCTATGGGGCAGACATAGAAAAGGAGGAGCAGAGAGCCCCAGCAGTGGACCCAAGAAGAGGTGAAAAAAAAATATCCTTTGGAACCACTTTAATTATAAATATTCTTACATGATATTTTAATGACTGAAAGTAAAGAGATAATAAACAAAAACATCATAATCCTTTTTAATGAACAAGAGCTGTAAAATTATTGTGGCTCAGTCTTCAAGTGCATATCCAAAATAGCCATAATCCTGTATATGCTTTCTGTATGAGCTGCCTAATATGTTCTTTATTCTAATACTAGGAGTAAATGAGCAAAGATAATGTGTCGTTCATGTGTCTGGTCTGTCATTGAAAAGTTTTTAATTACATTCCTTTTCTTCCCATGCATGCATCTGCCTTGTTTGTGCCTGGAGCTGCTTACAGACTCATTGAAATGCAAAGCTTACACACCTTCATTCTTTGAAAAAGTTCCCCATCTTTTCATTATGAAAAAATGTCCATACACTCCCATGTCATGATGTAAAATAGATGACCTATTTGGGAACCTTGGGTAACTTTTTGGTGGTACTCAATCCCACTTCCTCATCCCTTGCCTATGCAAGGATGACTTACAGTCGAATGAATCACCTACCCACCACACTCACAGCCACCTGGGCCACCACATCACACATTGAGAAGGCTCCAGGTGAGTCTACACCAGTCTGCCGATCCTGTGCATGCATAATAGTGTACCGGCAGTGAGGGCCAACTGATCAGAAAGTGACAGCTGGATCATAAATCCAAGATGGCGGTGCAGGAAAAGAAAAAGCTGCAAAGATTTTGGGTGTCCTGGAAAGACAGCGCTGAACTTCATGGGCTGATAATTAGGTGCTTTTTAAAGGTCGGCAGCTACAGTATAGTCACAGCTTGGAACAAAGCGGTGTTATTGAAAGGAAATATTATTTCTGCTGTAATGATAACGTGCCCTAAGATGAACTTGCCTGTCATCTGATGTTTGTCTCGTTTGTTAAATGAAAGATGTATTTTTCAAGATGTGTGGCTGTGGTTTTGTGTATCAATCTTAGCCCTGGTTCACATCAGTGCGGCTTTGAAATCACGCTACTTCACCGAGATTTCAAAGCTGCAGTTGAGACCTCCGATTTCATTGTGGCTTACGACTTCATTTAACAGAAGTTGATGCAAGTCGCAATGAAATCGCAAAAACGTAGTACAGGAACCTTTTTCTAGGTAGCTGCGACTTGAGTCACAATAATTTGAGCGGTTCTATAGCCGGCAACTTGTCATGCAATTTTGAACTTTAAAATCGCATAACAGATTGCACTGGTGGGAACCGGGGATTAAAGCCGAACTCCGAGGAAAAGAACACATTTCCCTTGCATTGGGGCTCCCCCACACTGCAAGGGCTAAATGCTCTTTTATGCTTAGGGTACCCATAGCAAGGACTTTCACTTATCCAATTCCCAACTACAGCAAGCTCCCTCCATGTGGAAGGCCAGGTTGCACAGTTTCTTCTTCTTGATGGCAGCGGTCACAGGCACTGGGACATCATCAAGTACAATGCAGGGACAATAACCATGCACTATACGCAAAGGCACCAATTGACTGCCCACAAGCCGAACTTCAGGGAGAAGATTTGATTGCCTGCTCTCTAGATGAACTAGGGACTATAGGCTATGGGATGTGTAGTGTGCATACACCAGTGCACATGACCAGAAATATCGTGCACTGCACATTCCGAACAATCAAATGAGGAGAAAAAGAAGCAGTTCGGGAGCTCTTGGAGGCAGAAAAACACAGTAAGAAGCAACTTCATAAAAAATAGATGAAAGAGCCATTAAAGCGTTTGTTACCCCCACCTTTCATATTCCTGATATGTGCCTGCTGTACCATGTACTTTTATGAGAAAGTCTCCTATTCTCTTTGTATTGCTTCCTTTGTGTGAAATGCCTGGTGTTTCTGCTAGTCCCTCTGATTTCCTATTACAACTGACTACACTAAGCAGGAGGACACATCGTGGTCAGTTCTCTAGCTATCCTGGGAACTCAGCCCGCTCTCCTCCAATGATCAGACTTGTCCTGACACGCCTGCCCTGCACAGCCATTCACTGGGAAGCTCAGTGTACTGCTGCTTCTGCTCCCCCAGCTCTTATGCAGCTAAGAACAGAGGGAATGTGATCACTTCTGAAAAAGAGAAAAAAGGTATTTATAATGTGGTTTTTTTTTTATATCTATACAAATATGTTTTGCATTTGACTTCTATTTTAAACTGAATGAGTCCAGGTGAGTCTACACCAGTCTGCCGAGTTGGGAGGTTGTCATACCTCCCAACTTTCTGAGACGGGAATGAGGGACACCTATTGGCAAAAGTATGTAAGCATAGGAAATACCCCCTGCCACGCCCCCCTTAAAGGAGAATTTTACAACAACAAAAATGATCGGTTAAACCCACAAGTCCTTTTTTACGACTACTATTCCTTTAAAGTGGCCTTTGGAATATACAAATACAGCAATTTAGAAATTGGGTGAAAGTGTCAGGATCAGTGTTATTGCTTGGATCACCTGCTGGTGTCACTATTTCTTTCAGCACCAAAGGGTGCAGTTCTGGTGGCCACCAGCGGGTGTCTCCCAGCAGATGGACGTTCTAATGATCAAGCTGCACCTGATGTGGAACTGTTGAGAGTATATAAGCCCACCCTTCACTGAGGCTCAGGGCTTCAGAATTCCCCCTGCAAGCCTTGTCCCTGCCTGACCCGTTGCCTGCCCTGTCCTGACCTCTTGTTCCCCTTGTCTTTTGTCCCTGCCTTGTTTTTGTATATGTGTTCCCTTTCCTTGTGTGTGTGTGTGTGTAATATATATATATATATATATATATATATATATATATATATATATATATATATATATTTAGTTAGTTAGTTAGATTAGGTGTTTGGGGTTGCTGTGTATTAATAAATATATATATTTTTCATTTACCTTTGTGTCTCATTCCTTTAGTGCAGCCCACTGATCTGTTTACTTTGTGCTGGATGCCTGTGTTAGGCATTTCTCTCATAACAGAAAGGTTTAGCATTGTGAAACGCTTTTTATTAGATGAGTAGTGAATTTTTTATAGAATTATATAAATAAGACCAAAATAAGTGACAAATGAGAAGGACAGTCCCTTGAAAAACAGGGACAGTTGGGAGCTATGGGTTGTTTTACAAGGTGATCGTTTACAATCACTTTGACTACTTCCCACTTACCGTCATGATTGTACGTCAGTACTTTGACATGGTATACAAGGGTTATGGCAGCAGATAGCTGACATAAACCCGGTATTTTCTTCAATGGCGGGCAGTTCGCTTTCGGATAAAAGTGGTCTCTGCGGCGGATTCGCCACAAAACCACTTTTATTGGCAGTAGAAGAGGTGACCCCCCCTCCTACCATGCTTCGGTTGTCTCCACCGCTTACCGGACCCACAGGAGACGTTCCGATCCTTTCCCCTCAGTAGCATGGAACCGAGTGAGGGAATGATGGTCCCCACTCGGCTCCGTAACATTGGATGACGAAAGCGGCGTCAAACGTCACTTCCGCCCAATGGTCTTAAAGGGGAAACTTTTTTTTTTTTAAGACATTTATTTATTTATTTTTTATTGCATTGAAGTGTAAATGTGAGATCTGAGGTCTTTTTGACCCCAGATCTCACATTAAAGAGGTCCTGTCATGCATTTTTTCTATTACAAGGGATGTTTACATTCCTTGTAATAGGAATAAAAGTGATCCCAATTTTTTTTTTTTAAATGGACAGTGTAAAAATAAAAAGTAAAATAAATAAGAAATTTTTTTTTAAAGCGCCCCGTCCTACCGAGCTTGTGCGCAGAAGCGAACGCATACGTAAGTTGCACCCGCATATGAAAACGGTGTTCAAACCACACATATGAGGTATCGCCATGATCATTAGAGTGAGAGTAATAATTGTAGCAAAAGACCTCCTCTGTAACTCAAAACTGGTAACCTGTAGAAATTTTTAAACGTCGCCTTTGGAGATTTTTAAGAGTCAAAGTTTGTCGCCATTCCACGGGTGGGCGCAATTTTGAACCATGACATGTTGAGTATCAATTTACTCGTTGTAACATCATCATTCACAATATAGAAAAACACTGGGCTAACTTTACCGTTGTCTTATTTTTTAATTAAAAAAAGTGTATTTTTTCCCCAAAAATTGCACTTGTAAGACCGCTGCGCAAATATGGTGTGACAGAAAGTATTGGAACAACTGCCATTTCATTCTCCAGGGTGTCTGAATCTATATATATACCCTCAAATTAAAGCTGAAAGTCTGCAGTTAAAGCAGACAAGCAATATTTATGGACCTGACTGTATATGTATATGTATATATATATATGTCTGTCGGTTCTAAGTAATTTTCTAGCCAAATAAAAATGACTTCACCTTATAAACACCAAGTGTAAAAAAATAGCTTGGTCCTTGAGGGGTTAAAGCGTTTCTTACCCCAAAACATCATATTTCTGATATGTGCCTGCTGTACTTGTATGAAAGTATCCTGTTCTCTTTGTATTGCTTCCTTTGTGTGAAATGCCTGATGTTCCTGCCAGTCCCAATGCTTTCCTATTAAAAACTGACCACACTAAGCAGGAGAACACATTGTGGTCAGTTCTCTAGCTATGCTGGGAACTCAGTATACTCTCCTCCAATGATCAGACTTGTCCTTACACACCCCCGCAGCACAGCCATTCACTGGGAAGCTCAGTGTACTGCTGCTTTCCTCCCCCAGCTCTTAAGCAGCTGAGAACAGAGGGAATTTTTTAAAAAGGGAAAAAAAGGTATTTATAAATTTTTTTATATCTATACAAAAATATAGTTGGTGACCTATAGATATATTTTTTACCACGGACACACTTTTTATTGGTTCCACTTATGACCTTTACCTATAAGCCACAGTGATACTTGCGGCTACTATTGTTTTTACACATTTTTTGTTATTAGTTTTTTCTCCTTATGTCATTGTGACACTGTTTTCATTCAATAAGATTTTATACTATATTTGTTTAGCGCCACACATTTTTGGTTTATTTGTATTTTTTGAAGGCCTTCTCCTTTGCTTTTATATGCATTTTTACGTTGGAGTTAAGCTACCCAGGACTTTTATTAGCTCTTTAAAATTATTTCCCATTGGCATGCATTGGCTAATACCCTCATTTAATATGCTCTTAAAGCATACCCATTTTTCCTCGTGTCCTTTGTTCCTAAGATTTTATCCCATTTAGTATCTTCTAGCAAGGATCGTAGTTTAGGGAAGTTGGCTCTTTTGAACATCAGTGTCTTTGTATTCCCCTTATCTTTCCTATGTGTGTGATATATACTGAAACTAATTGACCTGTGATTGCTGTTTCCTAAATTGCTCCGTATTTCCACATCCATTATCAGGTCTGTATTGTTGGTAATCAGTAGGTCTAATAACGCTTTATTTCTTGTTGGTGCATTTACCATCTGACCCATGAAATTGTCCTGCAAGACATTTAGGAAATGACGAGCTTTAGATGAATGCGCGTTTCCTTCCGCCCAGTCTATGTCTGGATAATTAAAATCCCCCATTATAATGACACTTCCCATCCTTGCCGCTAATCCAAAATGTGGTAGGAGAGCCGCCTCCCCCTCCTCCCTCTGTTTAGGGGGCCTGTACTCCCAGTATTACTTTCCCCTTATGCCGCGTACACACGACCGGACTTTCCGGCAGAAAAGGTCAGACTGAATCATTCCGTCGGACATTCCGATCGTGTGTGGGCTTCATCTGACTTTTTCTTTCTAAAATTCTGATGGACCTAGACATAGAACATGTTTTAAATCTTTCCAACGGAATCAGTTCCTATCGGGAAAACCGCTCGTCTGTATGCTATTACGATGGACCAAATACAACGCAGGGGCAGCTATTGGTTACTGGCTATTGAACTACCTTTTTCTAGTCCCGTTGTACGTCATCGCGTTCTAAATGATCAGACTTTGGTGTGATCGTGTGTAGGCAAGTCCGTTTCAGCAGAACTCCATCGGAACTCCGTCAGAAAGACCGTCGGAGTCTATTCTGATGGAAAGTCCGGTCGTGTGTGTGTAGCACTAACCCCTGAAGGAGCTGCTGGTTTAAATTGGGCTTACCGTTACCTCACCGTTCCACCGTATCTGTCACAGAGGTCCTATTAGAAGAATGTTCAATGATGTCTACACCAAACACTCAGTTTGTTTTTCTTCAATTCTTTTATTTAACAAAGTCAAATAGAGGGATGGAGGGTTAAGGGAGATTCAGGTACCTGGTATTGCGGATCAGGGTATTTCTTCAACCCAGAGGACAAACGGTTTCCACAACCGGATATAGCAATCACCGGATAGGCCTCTCTCACTGACCTAGCAGCCGATGAGATGCTCGGTCATGGTCTCTGCCACAGACTTGAAAAATCACGTTACGGTCATTACACAATCCTCTGCCACAGGATGGTGTAAGCAAACTTTTGCAAGATTAAAGCATAACTGCACAGTACCAGCTTCTTTCAGCCGATCCGGCGATACTGTGAGGTAGGTGACCCGGGTTGCATCCTTCAATTGAGTTTCCAGGCTCCTCCTGAGATACCATCATACTTTGCTCGGTCACCTCCAGGGAAGTCCTCCCCTGATTTCCTTCAATCGATCGGCTTCTCCCCGCAGGCAAGACAGCACAGGACCACCCTCTGAATCAATAGGCCCCAGAACTCCTGGGCCTACTTCTTCAATAACAAAGCCTCGGGCCAGCCTGCCCCGAGACAGTCGAGCTGCCACGGCACACCTTGGGCCAGGAGGGCCTTCAGGTCGGGAACAACGAACCCCGACCAGTTGGCGCCTGTACCTTAAGTACCCTTACCCAGAATGCACAGTGAGTGTTCAATTCCCACCGGGCTGTTTCTGAGTAAAAGGGGTACCCAATGCATCCAGCCTGTTGCATTTCCAACACTTACCGGTGGCTACAGCGACACCCACGGTCAAGTGGAAACTGACACAACCCAGCTGAACTGGTACAGAAAACCAGCGAATTTACCATAATTAGTCTGAGCTAAATTACAGCTTCACATACTTAAATTTACATGGATAGCACCTGCCCATCAGGAGCAGGGCGCTACATGTGTACGTGGCATTAGTTTCCTCCCTTTGTAGCTCTACCCATAAGGATTCCACCTCCTCCCTTGCTCCATTAGTGTCTCTCTCATCCCTCACATTTACATGTACATCATTTTTTATATAAAGTTTTGCCTCTCATTTCTCTTTTAAACGGAATGGGTTGTTTTACAAGGTAATCATTTCCTGCCCGGCCTATAGCAGAATGACAGCTGGAAAGTGGTTATTCTGACTAGGCGTCATATGACGTCCATCAGGATAACAAGCCGCAGCGTGGCAATCGTTGGTGTGGTGTGTCAGTCTGACACACCGCATCTCTGATCTTGGTAAAGAGCCTTTGAAGTAGGCTCTTTACCGCATGATCAGCTGTGTCCAATCACAGCTGATCACAGTGTAAATAGGAAGCGCCGTTTATCGGCTTTTCCTCCACTCGCACTGACGGATACGAGTAGAGGAGAGCTGATTGGCTGCTCTCCTGACAGGGGGGTCTGTGCTGATTATCAGTGTAGCCCCCGTGGGGATGCCCACCCAGGACCACCAGGGATGCCCATTAATGCCCAATAGGGATGGCACTCAGTGCCCATCTGTGATACCTACCAGTGCCTCCTGATCAGTGCTCCCTAACAGTGCCATCTATCAGTGCCTATCAGAGCCACTTAAAATCAGGACACTTGAAATCAAAAATTTTAGCTTCTTCCTAAAAATTTTTTTTTTTATTATTAATTTTCTTTTTTGCTTATATATAAACATGTCAATCATTTCTGTCTAATCTGTTTAACATGCCACTGTCCTTAGTTCACTCCACTTCTAGGAGGGGCTGCCCTTTTAAATTGCCTGCTTGACAATCACCAATTCAGCAGGAGTCCTGCCAGAAATTCTTGTTACAAATCCCCAAGAAGGTGCTAAAACAAGGGGGATGGGAAAGTGAACAGTGAACTTTAAATATCCACTTGTCAATCTGTTGTTTACTTTTTTTTTTGTCAGGGGAAAGGTTACAATGTATTTTCCTCCAATTTATCTCCATAAGCAACTCAGTGCTCATATTATGCAGTGTCATATAGATATAATGTTACTACAATGCATGCTGAAAACTAGCATTGCCTATAGTGGAGGAGAAATTACATTAGTTACAAGTTAGCTGGAATTCCTCCTACCAGCCCAAGAAGAGAATCTTGTTACAATTCCAAACATGGAGATAGTGATCATATATGAAACATACTATATACTGTAGGCCCTGCCACCTGCTTATAATAATAGTGTATATTACTGGCCACTTAGAGGTAGGAAAGACTGCAACTCTGTTAATCATTGTAGGGTTCTGTATTTAACTGCTTCCTTCAAAGGGCAATGACATACATAGGCTTGTGTCCACAATGTAATGCATCTATCTGATTATCTCTCTATTTGTCTATCTATCTAAGGACTAAGGACATAGGCCCCTTTCGCAAGGGTGTTTTGGTCCTGCCAGTTTTTTTGTAATTTCCTTATGCAACTGCTTCCCACCCACGTCATTGTAAAATGACGGATGGGCGAGAACCCTATTGTTCTGGGAGGACATCATATGACGTCTCTCTGAGAATGAGCCGTGCTCTGGCGTGATCTATCACTTTCTGCTTCCACCGGACACAGTGGATGACTGATCACTGTACTGGCCCACTACCAGTGTCATGTGATTGCTGTGACCAATCACAGCACATTACATGACTGTTGTAAACAATGCATAGCTTCCTTTCATGCCATTCATTGTATATAATTGTGTTGCTAGCTGTGATTGGTCGCAGTGATCACATGGTACAGACAGGGCCAATCACAGCCCATTTGTACCATGTGATTATCTGTGACCAATCACAGCTAATCACATTGTAACATTGGAATAAATGTAACTGAGAGGGCGCAGTGGAAGAAATCTCCAAGGTTCCCAACATGTATAGAAGAGCCCCAACTTAGTAATGCAACCTTGTGGGATATAGAGTGAAAAAATACTGGGGTCAGGAGAGATCCTCGCTGGCCAGTATAACCCAATAAGGGAGTAAGGTCTAAAAGACAGGTTTAGGTACATAATAACAGCAAAGAAACTGAAAGGAAAAGTTTCAAAGCTAAATGGGAAGAGATATAAAGAGGAACAACAGAGGAAGGGAGGGGAATGGGAAGAAATGGATGAAAAAAGGAGAAGGGAAACATGTACAGCAGAAAGAGACAAGGGCACAAGCCCAAAGCAGGTGAAAAAATGAAAGTAACGTGAAAAGCCATAGAGAGACATTAAAGTGGAGGTCTGAAAAAAAAATATTAAAAGCCAGCAGCTACAAATACTGCAGCTGCTGACTTTTAGTATGTGGACACTTACCTGTCCAGGGAGCCCGCAATGTCGGCAGCCGAAGCCGATCTGTCCTTCGGCTCTTGGTTGCTGCCGCCGCCATCCTCGGTAAGGGTTTCCTACTGCGCATGCGTGAGTCGCGCTGCGCGTCCTCTCAGGTCCCTGCTGTGTTCTGTGTCTCACAGAATACAGCGGGGGAGGACGGGGTAGGCGCCGGAAGTGGCCGCGGTGAGCTATGCCAAGAAGTGGGAGCAAATACCTGTATTAGACAGGCATCTGCTCCCTCCTCCCCCTGAAAGGTGCCAAATGTGACACCAGAGGGGGGGAGGAATCCAAAAAGTGGAAGTTCCATTTTTGGGTGGAACTCCACTTTAAGAACCAGAAAAGCGAATTCTCTCACCAAGAGCTTTGTAACAAGTCCCCGGAAAAATCCGCCTGTCAGTTTTTAAGGCAGACCTGATTGGAAGGTCCATAGACCCTTATGGACAGGCAGATGTCCTCTGGGTCTGTTCAGGTCCAGTAAAAAAAAAGACTGCGTCCTTTTCTGTTTTTGCAGACGAGATTGAAGGTAGCCTGATGTAAATGGACAGTAAAGTCTGTTTACATCTGGCCGCCCATAGAGCTGACAGGGGTCCACCTGTGTTTGCTCTGCAGAAATTGAACGGGTACGCTTGTGACATTCATTCCGTTTGACTCCGATCAGCAGGGGATCTGCTCATAAATCCCCAGGTAAATGGAGAAGACACCACTCCATGTGAAAGGAGCCTTAAAGTGACACTAAGGCAATCAGTACATCGACTTCTGTTGAATGGGACTGCTGGAAAACTTTTATTTGATCGGCCGGCTGCAGTGCTAAATGTGTATTCTGACATTGTAATGCCCCGTACACACGGTTGGATTTTCCGACGGAAAATGTTCGATGGGAGTTTGTTGTCGGAAATTCCGACCATGTGTAGGCTCCATCGGACATTTTCCATTGGAATTTCCGTCACACAAAATTTGAGATCTGGATCTCAAATTTTCCGACAACAAAATCCGTTGTCGTAAATTCCGATCGTGTGTACACAATTCTGACGCACAAAGTTCCACACATGCTCGGAATCAAGCAGAAGAGCTGCACTGGCTATTGAAATTAATTTTTCTCGGCTCGTCGTACGTGTTGTACGTCACCGCGTTCTTGACGTTCGGAATTTCTGACAAGATTTGTGTGACCGTGTGCATGCAAGACAAGTTTGAGCCAACATCCGTCGGAAAAAATCCATGGATTTTATTGTCGGAATGTCCGATCGTGTGTATGGGGCAGAAGAGTCCTGCTGTCAGAATACAGTATCACAGCGGGGAGGATTCTTCTATCCACTTTGTGTGGATAGGGGATCTTTTTTTCGTTAAACACGCTGTCTGTACAAAAAAAAACTATGCATGTATACCCAGCTTATCTGTCATGTATCAATCATCTATCTAAACAAGAGGAAACTTTATTATACAGATGCCAAGAAATCTGCATCTTAGGTAAATACTACAGGGATATTAGAAGAAGTTGATAATTAGTTGCTTCAGTTATGCCTTCTGTTATTAATTCATTTTTGGAATTCTTATGCAAAATGTCATGTGCCAGAAAAATAATTATTATTTAATAGATATCAAATATGAAGCAGGGTACCTAAGGGCCAGTTCACACCACATGCGGTCCTGTGAATTTTTTTTCTGCATCAAAAAGGCATGGATAGTAGGCTATATGGATTTAAATGGCATAGTTCACACCAGTGCAGTCAGTTCCAGGGCGTTCCAATTCCAGAAAAAAAAGAAGCATTTTTTCTGCATTGAACTGTACTGGAAAGTGGTAAAGTGCATCAAAAACGCACCTAAACACACCAAAAACACGCTGGAACACACAGGTCCATATTTACCAGTCCCTTTTGACTATGTCATCCAACCAGGGCCTATCCTAAGGTCACAGGTGCCTGGGTGCAGAAATATTTTTGATGCCCCCAAATGGGCGTGATCATCTTACTAACGCCTCCCCCTTACAAATGTTTCTATGGTAAAGACTCCAACACAGAAATGCTCCACTAAGGAGTCTTCATTACCCTTGGATCCTCACACGATCTCTTAACAATAAACAAAATACAGGAAGAGAAGCAGAGTACTCTAATGGGACCTGTAGGGGGGGGCCTCTCTGATGGACACAGAGAGGGCTTCTGTTAGAGAGTCTGTTAGAAAGAGCCCCCAGACATACTGCAGACATGATACAGGAGATGGTCAGAGACTGCAGACATGATACAGGAGATTGTCAGAGACTGCAGACATAGTACAGGAGATGGTCAGAGACTGCAGACATGATACAGGAGACGGTCAGAGACTGCATAGTACAGGAGATGGTCAGAGTGTGCGGACACAATACAAGAGATGGTCAGGGACTACGGAAATGATACAAGAGATCAATGCATCAAATGCAGCCTCATCAGTGCCCATCATTTGCAACCTACCAGTGACCACCAATTGCAGCCTTCCAGTGACCCTGGATCACACAGGGCAGTGACGATCTCCTGCTGTCATGGAGCTTGGATTTGAATCTCCCGGGCGGCCACTATAACAAAGTCCCGCCTCCTAGACCGGCTTGCAGCTCCTATGATACATGTCAATCAGTGTTCCATCTACTATCACACAAGCTGGTGTAGGAGGGCAGGACCTTGTTACAGCACCACCGACAACACACACAGACCCAGCTCCATGACACACAGCGCTCCCGCTGTGTGTGACAAACAAGAAGAGAAAGCGGCAGCTTGGAAGGGAGCACTGCAGCCACAGATCAAAGCGTCCCCAGGGCAGGCGGCCTACCAGGAAATTTTCCGGTTACCCGGTAGGCCAGTCCGGCCCTGCACATCAGCAGCCACTGAAAAGAAGAGCTGGGTCTGTGTGTGCTGTTGGTGGCGCTGTAACGAGGACCCGCCCCCCTAGACCGGCTTGTGTGATAGGCGGAACACTGATTCAATCTACTATCACACAAGGCGGTCTAGGGGGGCAGGACCTTGTTACGGCACTGCCGACAACACACACAGACCCAGATCTGTGACACACAGCGCTCCCGCTGTGTGCAACAACCTAGAGGAGGAGGCGGGAGCCTGAAGCGGAGAGCTGCAGCCACAGATCAAAGCAGCCCCTGGGCAGGCCTACCTGGAAATTTCCCAGTATCCCAGTGGGCCAGTCCGGCCCTGGAAGGAGGGAGGGGAAAACTCTGGCACTTTGGTGCCCCCACCTCTGCGGCGCCTGGGTGCGATGCACCCTGCATCCAACTCTCTCAGAACACTTGACTCTCTAGACTTCAGTCGCAGCACCCTGCTGCATGGCCCACCTCTGGCCTAAGGATTGGGGTTCTCCTGACACCCCTGATAGGAGCTGACTATAAATTTCTGGAACCGAGACCTGCTGTTTACTGGCTTCTGGCTGGGGCCCCCTGACCCCGGGTGAGACCTTCTGTCTAACACACTGGGAACGGTCTCCAAACTGGAAGCTGTCTCCAAAATGGGAGCTCTGAGCAATTCTCAGACATGCTAGTTCTGAACCTCACATTAACCCTTAATGAGACTTCTGGGTCACCTTTTCATAAATACCTATAGTGACAGAGCCTCTCTCTGTCACAATATGTATCTTAGCGTCTGCTTTGTGAAGACTTAGTAGAAATATAGTAGTTATTTTATGACTTTTGACCACTAGATGTCACTATGATCCTATGATTGGAGAAAAAAAAACATACTATTACTATTTTCGCTGGCAATTACTGGAAAATTAAATCAAAGGTACATGCTAGCCAGCTTTGAAATGAAAGCAGAACTAAAGTATTTTAAATCCTTATGCTGCTAGCATTAGTTTAAAAGATAGGGATGTATATTATATTTACTTGTTTTAATTTTTCTTTTTTTAACCACTTTAGCTCTGAGAGATTTAACCCCCTTCCTGACCAGGCCATTTTTTTTTGCTATACGGTGCTGTGTTACTTTAACTGACAATTGCGGGGGTCATGCGACACTGTACTCAAATAACATTTTCTTCATTTTTCCCACAAATAGAGCTTTCTTTTGGTGGTATATGATCACCTTTACATTTTTTCACTATAAACAAAAAATGACCGACAAGAAAACAAAACAATATTTTTTACTTTCTGCTATAAAACATATCCCATAAAAATTTTTAAAAAATCTAATTTCTTCATCAATTTAGGCCAATATGTTTACTGCTACATATTTTTGTTAAAAAAAAAAGATCCCAGTAAGCGTTTATTGATTGGTTTGAGCAAAAGTTATAGCGTCTACAAACTATGGGATGTATTTATGGATTTTTTTTTTATTAGTAATGGCGGTGATCAGCGGGATTATAGCGGGAATGCGATATTGCGGCGGAACAAATTGGACACTTTTGACACTTTTTGGGGACCAGTGACAAATCAGTGCTAAAAATACGCACTGTTATGCCCCGTACACACGGTCGGATTTTCCGATGGAAAATGTCCGATCGGAGCGTGTTGTCGGAAATTCCGACCGTGTGTGGGCTCTATCGAACATTTTCCATCGGATTTTCCGACACACAAAGTTGGAGAGCAGGAGATAAAATTTTCCGACAACAAAATCCGTTGTCGGAAATTCCGATCGTGTGTGCCACGCATGCTCAGAATAAATAAAGAGACGAAAGCTATTGGCTACTGCCCCGTTTATAGTCCCGACGTATGTGTTTTACGTCACCGCGTTCAGAACGATCGGATTTTCCGACAACTTTGTGTGACCGTGTGTAGGCAAAGCAAGTTTGAGCCAACATCCGTCGGAAAAAATCTTAGGATTTTGTTGTCGGAATGTCCGAACAAAGTCCGACCGTGTGTACGGGGCATTACTGTACTAATGACACTGGCTGGACAGGGGTCAACATCAAGGGCAATCAAAAGGTTAACTGTGTGCCTAGCTGGTGTTTTACTGTAGTGGGGGAGGTGCTTGTACTAGGGAAGACATAGATTCGTATCTCTGCTCTGCAGGAACACAGGGTCCATGCCTTCCTTACTGACAGAACAGCGACCTGCCTTGTTTGCATAGGCAGATCACCATTCTGCCTGTGTCCTGAGTGATCAGCGAGTGCCGGGTCCGCAGGACCTGCTGATCAGCTCCCGCTGTATACAATCACAGCAGGAGCAAGCCTCTGGCGGCATGCACTCATGCCCAATACCTGAAATGCTAGTGAATATACGTGATCCTGTGCAGCATGGCCACCCTATAGCATAAAAACTGCTATAGGACGGTCGGCAAGTGGATATTTTTTCAGTTACTCCCTGTTTTTTTGCCTAGGCCAAAATGATGTCACACATCCCAAGAGTCTTCATGGGCATTTACTTTCTATTTCAGAAACTTTTGGGTGGGGGGATCTTTTGCCAATGATACCTGTATAGTGCCAACCCTGACATCACCATAAGAAGTGGCATGGGACATGGATCTTATAATGCAAGAGCCACTAAACTCTTTGTGTAACTATATGCTTGGGTTAGGCTGTGCATCTCTGACCCTCCAAAGAAAGCCACTTGCCTTGACATAAAATATTTTTGCCTGAACAACACTCCAACTCAACACTCCAAGTAAATAGATATATTGTGGATAAAAGAAGAAGGGAAACTATGCTGACAGGAGGAAAATTGTAGTTGGTAACTGCAAAATATCAAATTTTCCTGGTCCTTTCATGTCAGTTTATGTTTGGGAAATAACTAGTAATAAAAGAAAAGAGTGCCAGTAGGTATCCTCGCAGACCACCTCCAGCGGCTTCTAGGTTTTCGATAGTAAGTTGAAACCTTGGTGTGGGAGGAAGCCCTTGATGTTGGTAACTGAATCTCTTTAACCACTTAAGTACAGGGCATTTTCACCCCCTTCCTGCCCAGGCCAATTTTCAGTTTTCAGCGCTGTCGCATTTTGAATGACAATTGCGTGGTCATGCAACACTGTACCCAAATTAAATTTTTATCATTTTTTCCCCCACAAATAGAGCTTTCTTTTGGTGGTATTTGATCACCTCTGCGGTTTTTTGTTTTTTGCACTATAATAAATATCACAATTTTTAAAAAAAAAATTATTTTTTTTTTCCTTCAGTTTAGGCCAATATATATTCTTCTACATATTTTTGGTAAAAAAAAAATTGCAATAAGGGTATATTGATTGGTTTGCGCAAAAGTTATAGTGCCTACAAAATAGGGGACAGATTTATGGCATATTTATTATTATTATTTTACTAGTAATGGCGGCGATCTGCGATTTTTATCGTCACTGTGACATTGCGGTGGACACATCGGACACTTTTGACACTATTTTGGGACCATTCACATTTATACAGCGATCAGTTCTATAAAAATGCACTGATTACTGTATAAATGTCACTGGCAGGGAAGGTGTTAACACTAGGGGCGATCAAGGGGTTAAATGTGTTACCTAGGGGGTGATTCTAACTGTAGGGGGAGCGGACTCACAAGGGGAGGAGACCGATCAAGTGTTCCTCTGTACTGGGAAAACACGATCGGTCTCCTCTCACCTGACAGGATGTGGATCTGTGTGTTTACACACACAGATTCATGTCCCGGCTGTTATCGGCAATTGCGGGTGCCCGGCGGACATCACGGCCGCCGGGCACGCGCACGGGCTCCCAAGTAACGCGGCGCGCTCCCTAGACGGCCAGGAAGGCCAGGACGTCATATGACGCCTGCCCAGGATGGGAGATCCCTCCTGCAGACGTCATTTGACTATGGGTGGGGTATGAAGTGGTTAATGATCCTGAATAATTACTCTGGGTGTTTGAGAAAGCTGTCAAGAGATAACCATGACCTGATCAAAAGAGTAGCCATTTTCTTCATTCACTGAAGGTTCATTTCTTTGAACAGCTGGTCAAGTCAACTCCACACCGTTTGCTACACCGATTACCACACTGTTGTCTATGAGCACTATGCAGTACTGCTTCAATGAAATCCTGAAAAAAGACAACAGGGCCATCATTGCTGCTTTGAGCTCAACAACAATTAAGCTGTGAATAGGGATGAGCCCGATGTTCAAGTCGAACATAAGTTCGACTCGAACATCGAGTGTTCGCCTGTTCGCCGAATTTAGAACATTGTACCCCTACCCATTAACCAAAAAAGTGTCAAAAAAGTAAAAATGACAGGAGACAGTTTTGGACAATTCCTTTATTAAAAAAAAAACAAAGTGTCCCATGATGACCATTCATCTTCAATCACAGCACCGACGACCCGAGGAAAAAGAACTGAAAAACTCTGCCTCCATGGGAGGCATCCCCGTGACTGCAGCCTTTTCCCTATGACGTAAAAACAGGTGATCCCACCCCCCCAATGACCCTTGAAGAAGTCATGTGATCGGTGATGCAACGCGTTGGGAGGAGTTGGTGATGTCACATCCGGTGTCTCAGTTACACGGTTGTAGCGGTGAGGAGGAGAGCAGTGTCTCCCTGATTGCCTTACATAGATAAAACATTGTATGCAATACACAAGACGATAGAACATGTGAGTGGGAAATTGTTGTATGCCCTCTATTCACAGACCTGATACAGTTACATTGTTGCGCAATGAAAGTTTTTTTCCTTCTCTTCCGGAGACACTCCAGATAACAGATGGCTTTATACGGAAGGATGCTGTGAATGCCTTGATACTATTACAGGCTGGATCATCCTAGAACATATTATTGAGAGCTTTGTATGACCCAAGTGGGTCACCTCCTAAGGTGAGCAGGCATTGCACCCAGTGATGGAAGTGGTGGCACGGATCACATAATTAACTACTATATTCTGTGGAGGAGCACCTTATTAATACTCATTTTTATATTGACTATTTTATATTGGACTTTTTTTTGCATCATTAATTGTTGGAATTAGCACTATCAATTTATTTATTTATTTATTCACATAAATTTCATTTTATGCACATTACAGACAAGCGCACCATTGTTCAAGAATTTTATACCTTTTTATGCCTAAGATCATCTTAAATGGTGTAGCTGTTCTCTGTCGTTCTCATTAGTATTCACTTATACATCTAGCAGCACTTTAGTATCCTATTACATGTTGAGGGCATGTGGCCTGGTACGGTTCAGGAGGGAGGGTGCTCTCTCATCCCCCCCTTTTTCTGCGGCCTTCCAGGTTGCGAGCTCAGATAAGGGTTTGGTATAGATTTTGGGGGTGACCCCCACGCCATTTTTTTTTATTGTGGTGCGGGGTTCCCCTTAAAATCCATACCAGACCTGAAAGGCCTGGTATGGATTTTGGGGGGGACCCCACTCCATTTTTTTTAAATTTGGCTGAAGGGCCTGGTAATGGACCTGGGGGGAACCCACGCAGTTTTTTTCAATGATTTTTATCTATATTGCTTTCCTTTAGAAATGTCATTTTGCTGTGGTACAGTTATAAACAATAAGAATGGTGCCCATTCACATAACTGCAACTCAGCACTATGCAAATTCGGAAAAGGTTCCTATGCTACTTTGGTGCCATTCCAGTGTGATTTTGGCTCCAAAGACTTTAATAGAAAGGCACAGAAATTGCATGATGAGATTTGGAAAAGAATTAGTAGTAGTACTCGAGGCATAAAATCATGTAAAAAAAGAAAAAAGCACAGGAGTGTCAAAAGCGCAAAAGTCACACTACATTATCACACCTGAAATCAGATCTAAATTGCAATACACTAGTGGGAACCAGGCTTTAAAGTGTCACTAAACCCACATCATATAAAACTATTAATAAATGGTGTATTACATGCTGTTCATACTCAGTCACTATGCGATTAGTTTTCTGTATTCTGCAAAAACCTGGTTGATCCTGCTGCTCTTTATCTCCACCTTCCGTTCATGTCCCTGATTCACCTAGAGATTTTGGAGCTGTGGTAGCAACTCTGCACATGCTCAGTTTTCAGTGAGTTTCTGTGCTGAGCATTTCCTCCCTATTACATCTGAGCAGCCCATGTGACTATAGAGTCACACATGTGGACGTATACATAGTGGAAATGACAGCCCACTCCCTCCCTCCTCCTCCATGTCCACTAACGAGCTAAACACAATGGGGATGGGATATTATATCATGATTCACCCAGTTATTCTAAGATACAGGCTTGGGGGGGAGGGGCGTGACATAAGCTGTAACTGGCAGAAATCCACCCCCACCATGTTATTTTCACAAAATAATAAAGATTTAGTTTCAAATATATATATGTGCATCACAATTTAAAACAGTTTATTGATAGTATTTATTTATTTTTACTCTAAATGGCAAGGGCTGTTTTTCTTTTTGTTTTGTTTTTTGAAAATGTGGCCAGCAGTGTATAAGCTGTGCTGTTCTCTAGATAGAGGAACTAAATGCTATTTAATTTATTTTTAATATTCAAAGCAAACTCACCCATCCATCCATCCATGTCTCCATACTTTATTTTGTTGAAAAATCACTTTGAAAAACACCCCCTACCATTTCTAGCCATAGCCATCTTGAGTAAGGGCAGATGATTCATGCAGCTTTTACTTCCTGGAATCCATCTGACTTAGCTGAGGCATGCAGGCAGGAGGGTGTACTTAGCTAAAAAAAAAACACTCCTCTCCTGCTCCAGACAAAAGTAAAAATTCTCTTGAACACCTGGAACGTATGACATCATTTGGCCTAGGCCAGAAACCAGCTAGCAACTGAATAAATGGTAATAAAAGGAAGAAAATATAATATACCATCCCATTTACTTACTAATGCTAGCAGCATAATGATTAAAAATAGCTTATGCTGACTGAGAAAGTTTAGTTCCACTTTATTTATTTCTGCTTAGACCAAGCCTTTTCTGGCTTTTTTTTGTTTACAAGTTTAAATCAGTATTTTTTGCTAGAAAATTACTTATAACCCCCAAACATTATATATACACACATAAATTATATATATATATATATATATATGAGCACATATATATATATATATATATATATATATATATATATATATATATATATATATATACACAGATGTGCTCATAAGTTTACATACCCTGGCAGAATTTATGATTTCTTGGCCATTTTTCTGAGAATATGAACGATAACACAAAAACATTTCTTTCACTCATGGTTAGTGTTTGGCTGAAGCCATTTATTATCAGTCAACCATGTTTACTCTTTTTAAATCATAATAGCAACAGAAACTACCCAAATGACCCTGATCAAAAGTTTACATACCCTGGTGATTTTGGCCTGATAACATGCACACAATTTGACACAAAGGGATTTGAATGCCTATTAAAGGTAACCATCCTCACCTGTGGTTTGTTTGCTTGTAATTAGTGTGTGTGTGTATAAAAAGTCAATGAGTTTCTGGACTCCTGACAGACCCTTGCATCTTTCATCCAGTGCTGCACTGATGTTTCTGGATTCTGAGTCATGGTGAAAGCAAAAGAATTGTCAAAGGATCTGCGGGAAAAGGTAGTCGAACTGTACAAAACAGGAAAGGGATATAAAAAGATATCCAATGAATTGAGAATGCCAATCAGCAGTGTTCAAACGCTAATCAAGAAGTGAAAAATGAGGGGTTCTGTTGAAACCAAACCACGGTCAGGTAGACTAACTAACATTTCAGTCACAACTGCCAGGAAAATTGTTTGGGATGCAAAGAAAACCCCACAAAAAACCTCAGGTGAAATATAGGACTCTGTGAAAACATGTGGTGTGGCTGTTTCAAGATGCACAATAAGGAGACACTTGAAGAAAGATGGGCTGCATGGTCGAGTCACCAGAGGAAAGCCATTACTAAGCAAATTCCACAAAGTATCCCACTTACAATACGCCAAACAGCACAGAGACAAGCCTCAAACCTTCTGGCACAAAGTCATTTGGAGTGATCAGACCAAAATTTAGCTTTTTGGCCACAACCACAACAACAAACGCTACATTTGGAGAGGAGTCAACAAGGCCTATGATGAAAGGTACGGAGGTGGATCGCTGATGTTTTGGGGATGTGTGAGCTACAAAGGCACAGAAAATTTGGTCAAAATTGTTGACAAGATGAATGCAATATGTTATCAAAAAATACTGGAGGAACACTTGCATTCATCAGCCAGAAAGCTGTGCATGGGACGTACAGGGACATTCCAACATGACAATGATCCAAAACACAAGGCCAAGTCGACCTGTCATTGGCTACAGCAGAATAAAGTGAAGGTTCTGGAGTGGCCATCTCAGTCTCCTGACTTCAATATTATTGAGCCACTCTGGGGAGATCTCAAACATGCAGTTCAAGCAAGACAGCCCAAGAATTTACAGGAACTGCAGGCTTTTTGCCAATTGGAATGGGCAGCTTTACCATCTGAGAAGATAAAGAGCCTCATCCACAAATACCACAAAAGACTTCAAGCTGTCATTGATGTTAAAGGGGGCAATACATGGTATTAAGAACTGGGGTATGTAAACTTTTGATCAGTTTCATTTAGGTAGTTTCTGTTGCTATTATGATTTAAAAAGAGTAAACACAGTTGATTGATAATAAATGGCTTCAGCCAAACGCTAACCATGAGTGAAAGAAAAATGTTTGTGTTCTCATTCATATTCTCTTAAAAATGGTCAAGAAATCATAAATTCTGCCAGGGTATGCAAACTTATGAGCACAACTGCATATATATATATATATACACACACACAGTATGTCACAAAAGTGAGTACACTCCTCACATTTTTGTAAATATTTTTTTAATATATCTTTTCATGTGACAACACTGAAGAAATGACACTTTACTACAATGTAAAGTAGTGAGTGTACAGCTTGTATAACAATGTAAATTTGCTGTCTCCTCAAAATAACTCAACACACAGTCATTAATGTCTCAACCGCTGGCAACAAAAGTGAGTACACCCCATAAGTGATATTTTCCTGCCCCGCCTTAACCCTCTTGGGCATGGAGTTCACCAGAGCTTCACAGGTTGCCACTGGAGTCCTTTTCCACGCTTCCATGATAACATCATGGAGCTGGTGGATGTTAGAGACCTTGCGCTCCTTCACCTTCCATTTGAGGATGCCCCACAGATGCTCAATAGGGTTTAGGTCTGGAAACATGATTGGCCAGTCCATCACCTTTACCCTCAGCTTCTTTAGCAAGGCAGTGGTAGTCTTGGAAGTGTGTTTGGGGTTGTTATCATGTTGGAATACTGCCCTGCGGCCCAGTCCCTGAAGGGAGGGGATCATGCTCTGCTTCAATATGTCACAGTACATGTTGGCATTCATGGTTCCCTCAATGAACTGCAGCTCCCCAGTACTGGCAGCACTCATGCAGCCCCAGACCATGACACTCCCACCACCATGCTTGACTGTAGGCAAGACACACTTGTCTTTGTACTCCTTACCTAGTTGCTGCCACACACGCTTGACACCATCTGAACCAAATAAGTTTATCTTGGTCTCATCAGACCACAGGACATGGTTCCAGTAATCCATGTCCTTAGTCTGCTTGTCTTCAGCAAACTGTTTGCAGGCTTTCTTGTGCATCATCTTTAGAAGAAACTTCCTTCTGGGACAACAGTCATGCAGACCAATTTGATGCAGCGTGCGGCAAATGGTCTGAGCACTGACAGGCTAACCCCCCAACCCCTTCAACCTCTGCAGCAATGCTGGCAGCACTCATACGTCTATTTCCCAAAGACAACCTCTGGATATGACGCTGAGCAGGTGCACTCAACTTCTTTGGTCGACCATGGCGAGGCTTGTTCTGAGTGGAACCTGTTCTGTTAAACCACTGAATAGTCTTGGCTACCGTTCTGCAGCTCAGTTTCAGGGTCTTGGCAATCTTCTTATAGCCTAGGCTATCTTTATGTAGAGCAACAATTCTTTTCTTTTTTTTAGATCCTCAGAGAGTTTTTTGCCATAAGGTGCCATGTTGAACTTTCAGTGACCAGTATGAGAGAGTGAGACAAAACACCAAAATTAACACACCTGCTCCCCGTTCACACCTGAGATCTGTAACACTAACGAGTAATATGACACAGTGGAGGGAAAATGGCTAATTGGGCCCAATTTGGACATTTTCACTTAGGGGTGTACTCACTTTTGTTGCCAGTGGTTTAGACATTAATGGACAGCAAATTTACACTGTTATACAAGCTGTACACTCACTACTTTACATTGTAGCAACATGTCATTTCTTCAGTGTTGTCACATGAAAAGATATAATAAAATATTTACAAAAATGTGAGGGGTGTACTCACTTTTGTGAGATACTGTATATATTAAGCAGACACCCTAGAATAATAAAATGGTAATCGTTGCAATTTTTTATGTCACACTGTATTTGCGCAGCAGTTTTTCAAACGTAATTTTTTGGGGAAAAATACACTTTAATGAATTAAAAAAAAACACACACACAATATATAACCCAATTTTCTTTGTAAAATATGAAACATGATTATACGCCAAGTAAATAGATACCTAACATGTCATGCTTTAAAATTGCACACGTTGCTCGAATGGCGTGGAAAAATGTACATAGGCGATGCTTACATTTTTTTCTACAGGTCACTGGTTTAGAGTTGCAGAGGAGGTCTAGAACTTGTATTATTGCTCTCACTCTAACATGGGAATGTAGGCCGTACAAAAGATTACCAAAGAAAGGAAATAATTCACACTCAAACTCAATTAAAATTGGAGATAAAAAATTGGTATAAACATAAACTTATAAATAATTCATCAATAAATTAAATATTTTAAATTTTCTTTTTCTTTTTTTTTTTATTTTATTCATTTTATTAATTCATTAAATTATATAAAACGTATATCAATATCTCGCTCAGTTATAGAACTCGAGCGAGTACCATAAATAAAAACATTCATCAAAGTCCCCCCCTTGATCCAAGGGTGACAAACCACATAACAGGTGCTGCGACAGGGTGGGAGGGATGGGGAGCTCGTCAAGCCGCTGTGGGGTCAACTGTAACAGGGGCTTGATGCGAGGGTCTTATATAACCCTAAAACACGTGTATTTCTCTGCCATACACGTGTTTTTCCCGCTTTGAATCACGTTTTTCCTGCTCGGGAGCCACATGCCATTCAAATACAGCCATTTAAAGGGACAGTAGTACATTTTTTTTTTTTTAAACTTCTTTTGCCTGCCACAATCCCATGTTGTGGGCACTTAAATCAATGCCCACTTTTTCATGGGAATGTAGGCCGTACAAAAGATTACCAAAGAAAGGAAATAATTCACTCTCAAACTCAATTAAAATTGGAGATAAAATGGCCGCGGCACCTTTATTGGTATAAACATAAACTTATAAATAATTCATCAATAAATTAAATATTTTAAATTTTCTTTTTCTTTTTTTTTTCTTTTATTCATTTTATCAATTTATTAAATTATATAAAACATATCAATATCTCGCTCAGTTATAGAACTCGAGCGAGTACCATAAATAAAAACATTCATCAAAGTCCCCCACCAGCCGGTTTTTGTTAATCAAACAAAAAACGGCTTACCCCAGCACAGCGGCCAGCTCTATCATGCTCTGTAAACCTAAATTAAAAATATCCAGGCCTACATCCAACAAGTGAACACCGTCTTGTCGATAAAGGCCTGAAAAACCTCCTTCCAAGTCAACATGTCGGAAAGAAAAACTTTCCAAGCAAGGCATAAATTTTTCAATAGAATGGTTTATACGTCTTCTAATTTTCTCCAAAGGTCTCATCTCTGGAGAAAATAGCCAAACAAGACGTGGCACCATTTCAGAAAAAATTACCCTAGTATTTGGGAACGAAAGTCGTATGCGATGCAAATCACGTTTGAACATAAAAATCAAATCCAAGGTTGAAAATCTACCTATATCGTTACCCCCTAAATGAATTATCAAAATATCTGGAGAAGGCCAAATCTGGAATAAATCTGAAAGATGAAAGAAAAGGTTATCCCATTGAAGCCCACGAATACCCTTCCAAAGAACTTTAAAAGCAGTAGGAGACAACGATAAATTTGAAGTATAGCAACGCTGGCACGCTCTCTTTTGAGCCCAATAAATAAACGAGTGTCCAACATTCCAAATGTAAGACTTGTTACCTATGAAAATTAAATAAATAAATTAGGGCGGACATAAAGATTAAACCTCCTGGACTCCCACCTCCCCAACCGCATAATAACCGTATCATCCAAGCCCAACCTAGCTGCTTCAGTGGTGGCTCCAATGCGAAAAGAGTAAGATGAAAATTTAAGGTGAGAAAGGCCTAAATGAAATAAACATCGCCGAAATAAGGCAGAAAATTGAAATTTAGTAAGTGCTGAATGATCAAGATGAAGCAAAAAATTACCGGAAAGAAAGATATCTAGAAATAACTGAATAAGGACAAACAATGGAGTCGCCACACGCATATAGGCTGAGCCAAATACCTTTACCATTAACATCTGTTTTCGAGTGACTAATAAAAACTTCAACTTTACCTTGAGAAATCAATACTTCATTAAAAAGTAGACCTGAATTACCTTTTTTATTTGCTGGTACCATCTCAGAGATACGAAGCGCAGCAAAGAAAATTAAAACAAAAGCTGCAGTAAGTAACAACGCTTCGTATTCTGAACTGCACACTGTTGGAGTAGATAAACAAAGTTTTTTCAATAGATCCAGAGAAATGGGCCTACGCATATCAGGCGTAAATGTTCTTCTCCTATAGCCTTTCAGCGCTTGACACACCGAAAAGAAACTAGTACACCCTGGCAAATGAAGTAATTTAAAGAAAAATGAAATTCCAGCTAAACTTTTGTTAATATGACTATAAGAAAAATTTTGTTGCATAAGAAAACAAAAATATGCTAATATCGTTTGTTCAGAAGGTGAAAAACCGGGTAAACCCAATTCATCGTTAAACAATAGCCATTTTCCCCATGCAACCAAATATTCGGTCCATGTTCTAGGAGCTAATGAATTTTGAATAGCTGAAAATACAGGGGTTAAATCAAATCCCATAGATGACTCGGGCATGTGTAACCAACTAGGTCCGCTTCGGGAAAAAGCTGCCTGAAACGAGCCATCTGGAAACGAGATAATGCATCAGCTATCTCATTCTGTTTACCAGGAACATATCTTGCTTTAACCCAAATATTAAATTTTAAACATAAAAATACAAAATGACGCAATAGCTTAATGACAGATAAAGATTTTGAAGAAAGACAATTTATCGCAAAAATCTCCCCTTTGTCGTCAGAATGAATTAAAATCCTTTTATTAGCAAAATTAGTTCCCCATAATTCAAAAGCCACTAGTATAGGAAACAATTCCAACAGAACAATGTTCTTTGTAGCTTTACTAAAAAACCCAAAAAAGAAGGCCAAGCACCGCAGCACCAATGAGTGCACCATATTGCTGCAAAACCCAGAGAACCTGCAGAATCTGTAAACAATTCCATATCTGCTGAAAAAAACAGTTCCTCCTGAAAAAAGGTACGACCGTTATAATTCAAAAGGAATTGTGACCATACTATAAGGTCATCCTTTAAATCCTCGGTAAGACGAATATGGGAAAAAGGAGATTTAAACGCCGACATTGCCATAGCCAGCCTTCTAGAAAAAATTCTACCTACTGGCATAACTCGAGAAGCAAATGCTAATAAGCCCAGAAAAGACTGGAGTTCTTTTAATAAAACTTTTTTCAGATTTAAAAAAAAGCAGATTGTCTCTTGAATCCGACAAATTTTCAATAAAGGAAGTTGAAACTGAAATAAATTAGTATCAATTCTGATACCTAGGAATTCGATGACTGGCGAAGGAAAAACTGTCTTTTCATATGCAATAGGAATGCCAAAATTGTTAGCAATAGATAAAAATAGTTTTAACAATAAAGCGCATATCGGAGAATCAGGAGGTCCTATGAACAAGAAATCATCCAAATAATGGATTATCCCTTCACAGCCTGATTCATGTAATAGAACCCATTGCAAAAAAGTAGCAAACGTTTCAAAATACTGACAGGATAAAGAGCAACCCATTGGTAAACACATGTCGTAGAAAAATGTACCTTCGAAACAGAAACCTAAGGAATTAAAAGATTCGGGTGCAATAGGCAACAATCGAAAATCAGCCTGAATATCTGATTTGGCCATTAGGGCTCCAACACCGAATCTCCTTATCAGAGAGACAGCGTCATCAAAACTGGCATATTTAACTGAAGATAAAGAATTGTCAATTTCATCATTCAATGAATTACCTTTGGGGAAGGAAAGATGATGAATAAGACGATAATAGTTAGGTTCCTTTTTTGGAACTAAACCTAATGGAGATATGTGAAAATTTTTAAAAGGAGGAGATACAAACTGGCCAGCCACTCGACCTGCTGCAATTTCTTTAATCACCTTTTGTCTAACCACCTGACTATGAAGAGAAACTGATTTAAGATTATCCACCATATGGCACCCGGATCCAGAAAAAAACGGAAGCTTAAAACCAAAAGAAAAACCCTCAATTAAAATTACTGCTTTCTCCCTGTCTGGATAAAGAAGGAGCCACGGATACATTTTTGTCCCAGATTCACTGGAGTGTGAGCTTTTTTGATTATCCGGGGCTTGCACCTGTGAATAGCTCCTTTTAAAACATTTTACTAAAGGGTGAGTCCCAAAACAAAATGAGCACTCATGCTTATAACGGCATGAAGTTGACCATTTGCACTGGGACTCATTAAAGGCGTAGCAAATGCCTTTCTTGTATACAGATATTGTGTTTTGATTTCCAATAGGCTGCTTTGCAACCACTTGTTTTTGGGGAAGAATTAAGTTCAACCATAAACCGACGTCTTTCATTCCCCATTTGAGCGAAGAATAAACGGCCATTTTTTTGACGGAAAGATTCATCGTACCAATCAAAACCACCAAAATTTCTATAAGCCTCGAGAATCTGTTCCAGATGTTGAAATAAACCACTACATTTTTCAGGGAACTTCTCACCCATAATTGCTGAAAATATACAAAAGGCATGAAGCCAATTATGAAAAGACCTTGGGGCAGTGCGACGCCTATCCTCATCATCGTTTCTTTTATCATTTTTTGCAGAAAATTCTTTAGAACTAGACAATAATGTCAAAAGATCAATAAACTCACCTTTCCATATTTTTTCTTTTATATTGGCAGCTAAATGAAAACCTAACGGTGATATCTCACATGGCAATACTTCTTTAAAACAAATTTCAGGCACAGGAGAAAATCTATGTTCCTGCTCAATGGCATTTGTATCAATCAAAGCACGTGAATGAATTGGCAAGGAAGGATTTTGTGACCAAACATTTGCAGGTGAAGGAGCTGGTGTAGACAACTGCCTTTGACCTAAAGCATCTGTAAATTTTGACAAGGAATCAAGCAATTGTGTTATCAAATGCTGTTGTGTTGACTCACCAACAGGGATGGTTCCTGAAGTTGACTGGAATTCAGAACAATTGCAGTTTTCAGCGATCGCAGTAGTCGTTCTTGTAGGAGATCCTGGAATCAGCTGATCCATCTCAGTATCCCACTGTGCAAGCCTGGACATGCGCGATGCCGTCTGCATGGCAAAGGGTGACGCTGGTACCTGTGGAGAGAAAGAGACATTTCTTCCGGGAGGCGGGGATGATTGAGAGCTTCTCCGCCCCTCTCTGACACGAAGAGGGGAAGGAGAGAACGCCCTCTTTCGCTGACGAACCCGACGTCCACTGCGCCGATGCGCAATGACGTCATCTGCGACGTCATTCTCATGTGGGCGGGACTCCTCACTCTCCATAGGAGCCGGCGTAGCATGTCACTCCGGCGGGTGGCTTCGCTGTTGCCTGCGGGCTTGACTACTGTGAGTCACTTGGTGAGTAGCTGGCGGCGGAGACATCTGTGACTCATCCTCTGCAGGCGCCGACACACTTACCACGGGATCTTCCAAGCCCGCTTCCAGTGCCGATTCTTCTCCCAACTCTGCTAGGCATCTCCTCAGCCACTCTTCTCCTCCCGCAGTCGCCGCCTTCTCAAGGACCCTCCGGACGAGTGTCTTCATGACCTATAAGCGGCAGACGAGCTCCTGTATTATAGCTCTGTATTATAGCTGATGGAGCTCGTCAAGCCGCTGTGGGGTCAACTGTGACAGGGGCTTGATGCGAGGGTCTTATATAACCCTAAAACACGTGTATTTCTCTGCCATACACGTGTTTTTCCCGCTTTGAATCACGTTTTTCCCGCTCGGGAGCCACATGCCATTCAAATACAGCCATTTAAAGGGACAGTAGTACTTTTTTTTTTTTTTTTAAACTTCTTTTGCCTACCACAATCCCCTGTTGTGGGCACTTAAATCAATGCCCACTTTTTCATTTGTGGCGATACCTCACTTATGTGGTGCGCACACCGTTTACATATGTGCGCGCAACCAAAGTATGTGTTTGCTTTTGCACGTGAGCGCGGAGGGATGGGGCATTTACAGGTTTTTTTTCTTATCTATTTTATTTTTTATTTTTACACTGTCCCTTTGATCTTTTTATCCTATTGTATTTTATTACTTTTATTCCTCTTACATGGAATGTAAATATCCCTTATAATAGAAATAAAGATGACAGGTCCTCTTTATGGGGAGGATCTGGGGTCAAAAAGACCCCAAATCTCTCCTTTACCTTTGAAAGCAAAAGATAAAAAAAAAAAAAAAAAAAGTTTATTTCCACCCTGGCCATAAGATGATCTAGTCTTTTATCGCCTCTGTGACCAGCCGGCCGCACCATTGGATCATTTCTCAGGAGTGCCGGTGGAAGCGGTATGCCCGATGAGAAAGCCAGCTGTCGGCTGAAAAAAAAAATGTGGGTTATGGCTGATGAAAACTGCCAGATATACAAATGTATTGCGGTCAGCAAGTGGTTATGCTGCCACCTTGTGACCATTGTTTTCATTTTTGTGATTGTTTATTTTCTGTTTTTTCTTCCTGTTCTTATAATGTCCTTTTCCTTGTGTGTGAGTTTTCTGCATCCTCCCCTCAAGACACACACTAGGACTAGGAAAGCCAATACTCATGTGTTGATTCCTGGATTCTGACCACCTTAAACACTTGAATTTCAAGTCTACTGCATTTTGTTGTATTGCCCTAATGTTCTGCATACAATAAAGATATTTGTGGATGACAAGTGTTTGGTGAGGTCAGCTATCTGACAGATACTGTCTGCAGTGATTGTTTCTGCTATATTTAGGCCAAGCATAGAGGTCCCAGCAAGAGATAGTCACTATTGGGCCTCATGTACACTGGACGTTAAAATAACGTTATAAAAAACGCCAGTAGCTTTGCAGTGAGTTTTTCAATGTTTTTGCAATAGCGTTTTTTAGCATTTATTATCGTTTTTCCGCATTAGCGTTTTTTAGCGTTTTCAATTTTTTTATTTTTCAATGGATCAAAAACGTCACATTTTTGAGTGTTTATCTGCGTTTATCAACATTTTTTTTTTTACGTTAGAGCATTTTAACAGATGAAAACAGCTAAAAAACTCCTCTCAGAATCCACTAGTTTGGGGGTTTTTTTAAAGCCAAAAAATGCTCCAGCCAAAAACTGCTGATAACAGCGTATGTGTGCATGGACACATAGGATAACATGATGGGGCATTTATTAACTGTAGAAAAAAAAGTCTGAAGCCAAAAAACAGCTGCTGTAAAAACGTCCAAAAACATACAGTGTGCATGAGGCCTTACAACAATTGAAATAGTTATTTGAAGGAGTGTTTTTTTTTAAGAATATCAGGCATGTGATTTCAAAGCTCTGGATAGCGAGTGGTGCAATTCCTTCTCCTCAGCTGAGCCACCTCAGGCAACTTTGACCCTCAGTTATGATGCCTGATGCGCCCCCAGGACTAGCCCTATTGATTGCTGCCCTTGGATGTCCTACCTTCTGTTCACTGTTACAGATCAACCTATTGCGCGCTACCTTTGGTCTCCTGATTCAGGGATCTGTGGAGGTATGCATCTTCATTTGCCTTGGCTCTGGTATCCTTTCCTCCCTCTCCACTCCGACCGCCCCTAGGCAAGCTATATTCCTCTACATTTACATTGGCATTAAACGTATTATTCAAACTGTTTGGATACGCATGCATGCATGTGTGCATGCATGTGTGCGTGCCTGTATGCGCATGGATGCTCGCACGCTCATCCTCCCCTGAAATGTGTTACAGAGGGGATGTTTCTATGGTGGGTAGACCACTCCACTAAGCTGTTTTTTCAACTGTGTAGATGCACACATGTGCATCTGTTAGACATGCACGTATGCATGTTTGTGTGCATGCACCTATTTGGATGTATGCGCACCTTCCTTCATGTATATGCAAACTTTTTACAGCGGGTGGTCTCGTGAGTGTGTGTGGGGGGGGGGGGAGTTTACAACTCTAGCAATCCATTTAATACCTGTCCTTTCTCTTTCTCTCTCCCCCTTTTTTTTTTTTTTCCCGGGGGAAGTTCCGGCTAGCCCCGCCCCTCCGAACATAGGCATGTAGTAATTGGTCTATTTCCAATCACTCAGGCTATTTAAAATCCCTCCACCCTCCAGCTGCTGTCCGCTTGCTGTGAGGGTGGACACTGGTGAGGATCCATTGCCATAGAGCCTGTACAAGTATCAGGTAATACCTCCTTGCTCCTGCACCCTGGATACTCTTTACAGTCTCCATGTCCTTACTTTGATAGCGCTCAGTTATGATGCCTGATACGCCCCCAGGACTAGCCCTATTGATTGCTGCCCTTTGATGTCCTACCTTCTGTTCACTGTTACAGATTAACCTCTTGGGCGCCACCTTTGGTCTCCTGATTCAAGGATCTGTGGAGGTATAGATCCTCGTTTGCCTTGGCTCTGGTATCTTTTCCTCCTTCTCCACTCCGCCCCTAGGCAAGTTTTATTCCTTTACATTTATATTTATATTGGCATTAAACGTATTATTCAAGCTGTTTGGATGCACATGCATGCACATATGCATGTGTGCATGCATGTGTACGTGCCTGTATGCGCATGGATGCACGCATGCTCATCTTCCCCTGATATGTATTACAGAGGGGATGTATCTATGGTGGGTAGACCACTCCACTAAGCTGTTTTTTCAACTGTGTAGATGCACACATGTGCATCTGTTAGACATGCACGTATGCATGTTTGTGTGCATGCACCTATTTGGATGTACGCGCACCTTCCTTCATGTATATGCAAACTTTTTACAGTGGGTGGTCTCATGTGAGTGTGTGGGGGGAGTTTACAACTCTAGCAATCCATTTAATACCTGTCCTTTTTCTGTCCCTCTCCCCCCCTTTTTTTTTTTTTTCAGTAAGGGATACATTTCGGAGGGCCAGCCTGGTTTGTCCTTTGTGTGGGACTCTGCCCATGTTTCCCCTCGTGCCACCTTTGGACCCATCTATTTGCGCTGGTGCATTAACTCACCCCGTCGGGCTTTGGGCCCCACAGGCTGACAGCTGCAACATTTAAACTGCTTTAAACGTCAAAATCTGGACAGAAAATCCACTCTAGTACTACACAGTTCATACGGTCAGTGTCTAAATACACTAAAACACAAAGTACGATGTGATCACACACGTACCAATTAGTTTGTGTTTAATCAATATTATGTATCTAATATGTGTGTATTTTGTTTAAATTGCAGACGGTTGTAGGTTCTGCGATAAAATCGCATACACCCCTGATGAAGAAATAGCATTTTCGAAACGCGTTCTTTTCTGTTGTGCTCACCTCCAACATAACAGATCTTTGCGATTTACTAGCTGTCTTTTTTTGTAATGTTATTATATGATTAGTCCTGTCCAGTATTCATTCATGATATTTTGTGATATGTATAGTGTATATATGTGCTCATTATTTTAAACCTATGTTTCTTAATAAAAATTTATATACTTTTTACACTACTCTCATACCTCATTGCACTATTTATCCCTTTCCAAATATCCCACCTAGAGGAAATTTTATTTTTTCAATGTATTGTTACTCAGGATGTGGGATAATCTAGTGCGTATTCTGTGACACTGAGCACTTTTTCAATTATATTCTTTCAGCATGTGAGAACATGGATGAGGGTAGCAATGTCCCTGATGGTAGAAAACCTCCTTCCACCACAGAACCGTTTGGTAGGTTTATAGTTAACAGTATCCATAAAAAAACAGCCTCTACATAGTGAAAAATTATATGGTAATGGGTTTATTTGGACTAAAAAGGATTTACATAGATTCCAAGATGTATTGCTTTAATTAAAAAAATCTCCTCTGTGATCACAAAAGCATAAAATTCAAAAATTCAATGGCATGGAAAGGACTCATAAAACCCAACGCGTTTCATCTACAAAGACTTCAACTGAGGTAAGAGTACATATTAGGAAAAAAAGAGGGAGGGTGCCACTATCTAAATATGGATTGATTAATACAAATATAAAAACACTAATTGTGGTAAAAGAATAAACTACATATCAGATAGCCCAGATCCTGTAAGTCATTCCCATATAATGAGGTCATCGGCTGGGGATATTTAAAGGCCAATACTAGGCTGGATGGATGGACTGCAGCTGGCTAGGAGACCTACCTGACAATGACAGGTAGAATGATGCAGGGAAGCGGTTTTTACTACAGGATGATGATGTACTATGTTATGTGCAAAGGGGGCATAGCAATGCGTTTTAAAGCAGTTTTTCAATGCTACTTGTGATGTCATCATTCAGCCCCAGAGTATGGTATCTTCCTGCTCAACTGTTACCAAACCCGGTGTAAGAAGTCTGGCTAAGATGCGCACCTGCACACAAGCACGGGCATACCAGTGTGTGTAAAAAGGACTTGTATTGGCGCATGCGCCAATGCGCGCACTCAGATATGCGCCAATTGGCGTGTGCGCAACGCGCACGTCTGGGCGCCAAGTAGTTTATTTAAACTGAACACTGACACATGAGCCTTGCTGAGTGGTCTTTCAGCTAGTACCTGTTACCTGAATCTGTGTTCCTGTGTTTGACCCAGCTTGTACCTGAACCTCCTCTTGGACTTCTGCCTGCCTTTCTGTGACCCCGGGTTGTGTTTTGATCCTGTTCCTGCTCCATGCTCCTGTACTGTGCTGCCCGACTGTGTACCGAACCCGGCCTGTATCCTGTCTTTGATGCTGTCTCACGTTCCAGTACCTGCTCTGCTCGGCTGTTGATGACCTCCTGGCTTATGTTCCGACCACGACTTCCTGTTGATCCAGCAACACAGAGTTTCAGTCCGCGGTGACTGCAGTCCGGTGATCTGCAACTATCAGGCTCCTGCCAAGACCCGTTTGAGCCACCTTCTACATCGGCCCTCGTGCCACTCTGTCTTTCATCCCCTGTCATCTCTATCACGGGTGCTAGACAGGAGGTGCAAGAGAAGCCCTCTCTACAGCTCAGTCTCCACCAGGTACGTGACACCCGGCCTGTGACATGGCTCTGCCCTCTACTGGTCTGGGTAAAGTTAGGGTGCCTTCATCACTGTACTTCTGCTTACCTAACACAGGTGCTCCAAAGTTCAAGTCTGCAGTTTCAGCTCCAGGCACCAGCGCCCTTCCATTGCCCTAGCAGCCCCTGTCCCAACTTTTAGGGGTTCTCAGGTTGGATTTATACAATAGGCCACCCTCATCATTTCGACCTCCTCATTCTGCTTAATGACATGGCTCTTGTATTGTGCACACTCTAAGGGTAAATCCAGGTTGATGTTGACATCTGAAGTTGAAGAGTAGGTGGTTCCTGTAATCCATAACTTTTCCTGATGTTTTCTCATATTCCCACACCAGGGATGGTATTATGTAACTAGAGCAGGGTGGTTTGGTTCTACAACTTTCACACCTCCCATCCTGTTCATGAACAATCAAAATCTACTTTGACATATTCCATGGTAATTTGACTTAAGTGTCTGTGTTACCTGTATGTAAAAAAAATATTGGGGTATGTTCCTATCACTCATTAGAACTTAAAAAGTGGCTAAGCTACAAAAGCTCTTAAACTAGTTACCACAACCTACAGGGCCTTGCAGAAGTATTCACCCCCTTGGCATTTTTCATGTTTTGTTGCCTCGCAACATGGAATTAACATGGATTGTTTGAGGATTTGCATCATTTAATTTACAGAACATGCCCACAACTTTGAAGATTTTTTTTTTTTTTTTTATTGTGAAGCAAACAACAAATAGGACAAAATAACAGAAAAAGTCAATGTGCATAACTTTTCACCCCCCTAAAGTCAATACTTTGTAGAGCCACCTTTTGCGGCTATCACAGCTCCAAGTCACTTTGGATAAGTCTCTATGAGCTTGCCACGTCTTACCACTGGGATTTTTGCCCATTCCTCCTTGCAAAACTGCTCCAGCTCCTTCAAGTTGGATGGTTTGCGCTAGTAAATAGCAATCTTTAAGTCTGACCACAGATTTTCTATTGGATTGAGTTCTGGGCTTTGACTAGGCCATTCCAACACATTTACATGTTTCCCCTTAAACCACTCGAGTGTTGAGGTGTACCTTCATCCTAGCCTCAAATCACACACAGAGTGGTACAGGTTTTGCTTAAGACTATCACTGTATTTAGCACCATCCATCTTTTCCTTAACTCTGACCAGTTTTCCAGTCTCGACTGCTGAAAAACATCCCCACAGCATGATGCTGGCACCACCATGTTTCACTGTGGGGATGGTGTTCTTTGAGTGATGTGATGTGTTGGGTTTGTGCCAGACAGCGTTTTCTTTGATGGCCAAAAAGTTCAATTTTAGTCTCATCAGACCAGAGCACCTTCCTCCATACATTGTGGGAGTCTCCCAGATGCCTTTTCGCAAACTCAAAATGTGCCATTTTGTTTTTTGCTGAAAATAATGGCTTTCTTCTGGCCACTCTGCCATAAAGCCCAACTCTATGGAGTGTACGGCTTATTGATTTCCTATGAACAGATACTCCAGTCTCTGCTGTCGAACTCTGCAGCTCCTCCAGGGAACTCTGCAGCTCCTCCAGCTCCTTCAAGTTGGATGGTTTGCACTTGTGAACAGCGATCTTTAAGTCTGACCACAGATTTTCTATTGGATTGAGGTCTGGGCTTTGACTAGGCCATTCCAACACATTTACATGTTTCCCCTCAAACCACTCAAGTGTTGCTTTAGCAATGTTTTTGGGGTCATTGTCCTGCTGGAAGGTGGACCTCTGTCCTAGCCTCAAATCACACACAAAGTGGTACAGGTTTTGCTCAAGAATATCCCTGTATTTAGCACCATCCACCTTTCCCTCAACTCTGACCAGTTTCCCAGTCCCCACTGCTGAAAAACTCTTGGCAGGTTTGCTGTTCTGCCATGTTCTTTCCATTTGGTTATGATAGATTTGATGGTGCTCCTAGGGATCATCAAAGATTTGGATATTTTTTATAACCTAACCCTGACTTGTACTTCTCAACAACATTGTCCCTTACTTGTTTGGAGAGTTCCTTGGTCTTCATGGCAGTGTTTGGTTAGTGGTGCCTCTTGCTTAGGTGTTGCAGCCTTTGGGGCTATTCAAAAAGGTGTGTATATGACAGATCATGTGACACTTAGATTGCACACAGGTGGACATCATTTCACTAATTATGTGATTTCTGAAAGTAATTGGTTGCACCAGAGCTTTTTACGGGCTTCATAACAAAGGGGGTGAATGCATACGCATATGCCGATTATCAGTTTTTAATTTCTGAAAAATAGTTTTATGTATATATTTTTCTAATTTTACTTCACCAACTTAGACTATTGTGTTCTGATCCATCACATATAATTCAGATAAAAAAACATTGACGTAAAGGCTGTAATGTAACAAAATAGGTAAAAAGCCAAGGGGGTGAATACTTTTGCAAGGCACTGTATACCATCACCTTGATAAATGAAAACCCTCACAGATATTGATAACTATGTTTGTCTTATGTTTGAATATGGCTTGGCTGCTGAGGAGCATAGGCCTAAAGCCATAAATAACCATATCTACCTCTAACCTTACCCAATAAATGACACTCAGACAGGTTAAGATGTAAAGGGCAAGGCCACAGCTTTATTAGCATATTTTCACGTAAACAATTTTTCAGCATAAACATTAAACTCACGCCAGTCACAGTTGTACTGTGAGCACCTCTTGAAACCTTAATTGGACCTAGTCTAAAAGGCCTGTCCTTACCATAAGTTCCAGATAGACATAGACTAGTTGAACTTCCATTGAAGGGCATAGCCCATTAAATGAAACATTTAACGCTGGCAAGGTAAAAACCACTGGGGAAGGTGCGATAACCAACCTGAAAAGATGGAGCGGGGGGGAAACTCTTCTTATAGCGACCCTACATTATGTATTATTATTATGTATAAGACACAGTATGAATGGCACTTCATAGCAAGTTGCCTGGCCACAAAGAAGAAGCAAAGACCATGCTTTCTTGTACAGTTTTGACATGCATATTTCGAAAAAATTATTTTTACTCAGCAAAAATAAAAGGAGTATTTTTAACTTGCCAGTATCTTAGGGCTTGATCGCACCAGGAACACTTGAAAATGCTTTACAATAATAGAAAAAGTTGCGTTGACAAGCGTTTTCATAGCCTGTATTTGTTAAACAATTGTCAGGTGTTTATATAGGCGTTTTTTATGCCATTTTCTCTGAAACAGCTTGAAATTAGCATTTCCAAGCATATTGCAAGCATTATCACAGATGATGATGGAATGTGAAATCACTCTGAAAATTATGCATGCGGGATCTTTCTTTTTTTTTTTTTAAATGTTCCTCATTACTGCGCCTTTTTAATAAACAAGCCCATCTGAAAACAATGCAATTTTCCAGTGATGGAAAAAGTAGAAAAACCACTTGGAATCACTTGTAGTGTAAATCAGTCTTACCAATACAGGTCTCCACAGGTCTCTTGTGCAAATTTTCCAGTGTTTAATGTTTTTTAGGTTTGTCCGATCTTCCATTTTAGGCCAGTACATTTGAGTGAGTAGTAACTACATTTTTCCACTGTTCTGTTTGTAAGTGATGCAAATACAATGTCTGCAGGATAAATAGCTTGACTACTATACACAGTAATGCTGCCTGGAATCACTAAGGAGGCTTTTGATCAATTCTTAATTGGACTCTGTCATAGGTACATGAGTTGGTTTAGAAGTATTTCCACTGATAATGGTCACATTACAATTGTATATTTTGATTTTCCCAGAGATTGAACTATAAAATGCTGTAGGTTGAAGCATTACATTTGTTTCAGTGTTCATAAAAAAAAAAAAAAAAAAAAAAATCCTGATTTATGAAGCTGTACTATCAATTGTATCTAATGCCGCGTACACACGACCGGACTTTCCGTCAGAGTAGACTTTGACGGACTTTCCGACAGAGTTCTGCTGAAACGGACTTGTCTACACACGATCACACCAAAGCCCGATCGTTTAGAACGTGATGACGTACAACGGGACTAGAAAAAGGAAGTTCAATAGCCAGTAGCCAATAGCTGCCCTTGCGTCGTTTTTGGTCCGTCGGTCTAGCATACAGACGAAAGGTTTTCTCGATAGGAATTGATTCCGTTGGAAAGATTTGAAACATGTTCTATTTCTAGGTCCGTCAGAGTTTTCGAAAGAAAAGGTCCGATGAAGCCCACACACGATCGGAATGTCCGACTGAATGATTCCGTCGGACCTTTTCTGCCGGAAAGTCCGGTCGTGTGTACGCGGCATTAGCCAATCAAAAGACCAAAAAATGTCTTATATTGAAGTTTGTCGGTCAATAAATTTTGTGACTGCATTAGTGATTTTTTTTGTCTTTTTCCCCCTTAAAGTATAGCTGAAAGCATAACTTTTTTTATAGTTTTGCATAGAGTGCAGAGGGATTAGAACATTTGTTAAATGTTATTGCTGTCTGTGCCCCCGTTAATGAGATTCATCCTCTCTATTTGTCCTGTTTACCATTATCATTGAAAGTGAAAGTAAAAGAAAATCCCAAATTTGGGGTTGTCCCAGAAAAGTAATAGAGGGGCCATCTTCCAATGGGGACACTGGTTCTAGTGACCTGGGGGTTCCCAAGGAATACTTAATTTTCAGGAATTTCCCCTCACTTCCTGTTTGGCTATGGGACAGGAAATGAAGGAGAATCTCCATAATGGGACACACATGGCAAAATAAAATGTGACGGGTTGTAAACCTCCCTTGCTCTATCCAAAATGAAAAAAAGTTTTGCCTATAGTTCTCGTACTTTAATTTCACCTGGTTATCTAGCTAGTAACATACACTATATTACCAAAAGTATTGGGACACCTGCCTTTACACGCACATGAACTTTAATGGCATCCCGGTCTTAGTCTGTATGGTTTAAAATAGACTTGGCCCACCATTTGCAGCTATAACAGCTTCAACTCTTCTGGGAAGGCTGTCCACAAGGTTTAGGAGTGTGTCTATGAGAATGTTTGACCATTCTTCCAAAAGTGCATTTGTGAGGTCAGGCACTGATGTTGGACAAGAAAGTCTGGCTTGCATCTCTCCACTCTACTTCATCCCAAAGGTGTTCTATGGGGTTGAGATCAGGACTCTGTGCAGGCTAGTCAAGTTCCTCCACCCGAAACTCGCTCATCCTTGTCTTTATGGACCTTGCTTTGTGCACTGGTCCAGATCATTTGGTGGAGGGGGGATTATGGTGTGGGGTTGTTTTTCAGGGGTTGGGCTTGGCCCCTTAGTTCCAGTGAAGTGAACTCCTAAGGCGTCAGCATACCAAGACATTTTGGACAATTTCATGCTCCCAACTTTGTGGGAACAGTTTGGGGATGGCCCCTTCCTGTTTCAACATGACTGCGCAGCTGTGCACAAAGCAAGGTCCATAAAGACATGGATGAGCGAGTTTGTGGTGGAGGAACCTTGACTGGCCTGCACAGAGTCCTGACCTCAACCCGATAGAACACCTTTGGGATGAGTTAGAGCAGAGACTGCGAGCCAGACTTTCTCATCCACATCAGCGCCTGACCTCACAAATGCACTTCTGGAAGAATGGTCAAACATTTTTCCCATAGACACACTCCTAAACCTTGTGGACAGCCTTCCCAGAAGAGTTGAAGCTGTTAAAAGCTGCAAAGGGTGAGCCAACTCAATATTGAACCCTACGGACTAAGACTTGGATGCCATTAAAGTTCATGTTGCATGTAAAGGCAGGTGTCCCAATACTTTTTTGTAACATAGTGTAGTTCCTGTCTTAGGGTAACAATGCTCAGGTTAAAGGGTTTCTGAATGTAAATGTAACCCTAAATTCAAAAACTTGTGAGCAGGAATGATTTTTATTGCAGAGGAAACTTACTATATACATTACAGTAAAACCTTGGTTTGATGGTAACTTGGTTTGAGAGCGTTTTGCAAGACAAGCAAAATTTTTTTTAAATACTTGACTTGATATACAAGCGATGACTTGATATACAAGTAGCGTCATGTCATAATTGAGTATCCAGCAGGAGCTACAGAGTATAAAAGAGAAGAGAGGCGCCTCTAAGTGTAGCAATATGGTAACAGTTATTGAAGGTACAACATTTAGCAACATATTGCTACACTTAGAGGCGCCTCTCTTCTCTTTTATACTCTGTAGCTCCTGCTGGATTTTGCTTCTATTCCCCTTGTGGAGGCTTTCATTTGTGGATGGACATTTTATGGTTACACAACCTGTCACATTGCTATATTCTTTTTATAAGGACTATAAACTGAAAGACCTATGAATAAATGGTTGTGGAACGCATCATCTGAGTTTCCATTATTTCTTATGAGGAAATTTGCTTTGATATACAAGTGCTTTGGACTACAAGCACGTTTCTGGGATGAATTATGCTCGCAATCCAAGGTTTTACTGTATCTGTGTATGTGCAGCTCAGTGTACATTCTTGGTTCCCGAGATGAAAGGACTCCTGTGTGCATGTGAAGGAGATGTGTCATCCCAGCCTGACCAAACAAGATGATCGTGCCTGGAGGAAGATGGGGAGAAGATGTTGAATTCTTGGGGGGAGCTGAGCGTTAGAGATTTAGTTCTGCTTAATATTACAAAGAAAGTGATTCTAAAAGGGTCCCCTGTGCTGAATAGCAAAATTAGGGGGTGATGAATTTTATATTGTGTCCTTTTAGTGAATTACTGCTGCCTTTGTTCACCCGCTGGATAGCTAAAAACTGGTTCAGAGGCTCGCTGTTTTCCTATTTGTCAATTCTGATCACTTTGTATAAAATAAACCGTGTATGAAATTGTAATGACATCTTCTTAGCAGGCTTATGTAACAAACACATATAACTGTAAATAATGGCAGTTAGGCGCCATTTGTAATTTTCCCACTCTATGTCTGGACTTATGTGGCCTATCCACAGATCAGTGCTTGGATCGCTTTTAAGCGCAGCAAATTGTACTGTGCATTGTGTAATGTGTCTGTCACAGGATGTTAGTAGCTGTGAATTATGGAGCTGATAAAAATGATAAAGATGTCTGGTACAAGATGCCAGCCATTACAAAACCTGGCAAATCAAGTCAGCTGGTGGAAATCAAGTTTAATTTATAAATATGGCATTTAGGGCTGTGTACAAAAAAAATGACAAAGTGTTTGGAGCATGGCATCTTGAAAATAACATTTGTGCCTCAGGGATATGCACTTAGGTAACTGAGGCTGTTTATCATAAAACTATAAAATGACAGAATTACTATATCAACTTCCTCTACAAGAGTGATGAATGAACTGCAACAGCAGCTTAGATATTTTGTCTTTGTCTCTACAGTTTGAAGCTTGGTGTGCCCGGAGATAATGCACAAATTATACCTTGGCAGTTTATTTCCCAGTGCTGCAAACTGGATCACAATTGGCATAATCAGATGTATTACCTGGTGACAATGTGCAGCGGATTTCCAAAGGTGAACTCTGAAATAATATTAAAACCAGTGCCTGCCTGTGAACAACAGGTGGCGACAGACAGCTATTCATTTCTTCCATTTAAGTGGCTTATTTATAAAGGGGCATTTTTTACCATATTTTGGTCAGAATTTTGCAATCTTCTTTGCTATTTTAAAAAGAGTATGTGTTCCATTATTTGTCTGGTATATATCCTTATATAATTCTTACAATTTGAACGTAGATTTTTTTTTTAAAGGGAATCTGAACTTTTGGGCAAACCAACAGGTTTATTGTACTGCTGTGTCACCATCTATATATACACTTAGCTTCTCTTCCTTCCCTCACTGCACTGTTCATGCATGGAAATTAAAAGATTAAAAAAAAGAAAAAAAAAAAAAAAAAAAAAAGTACAAGCTCTAAGTTGCTCTAGTCTGAGCTTACATACAGGACTAGGGATTCTCTCCCCTCCCCCATGAGATGGCACTGGTGTCTGACCTTCAATTATGGTAGAAATGGGAATGAGCCACATGCTCTTCGTACCTGGAAGTACTGGGTATTTCTCTTTGCTCCTAATTGCTGAACAAAGTGACAGTATACTATGTTGTGCAGTACATACTCTAAATCTCTACACCCTGCTCTGCATTACATACTCCAGGCTGTCGCACCTTTATACCATGCTGCAAGTTATAGACTCGAGACAGCTGAGCTCTGTACAACATGCTATGCATGACATATACCAGATCCACTGCACTCTATACATTTTGCTATACATTACTCAGTCCTGATCACGCTATTCTGGACACTGTGTTGTACGTTAACGCAGGGCTCAAAATTTCAAGTCCTGAGCTACTAGCCAGGCCTTAAAAGTTACCCGCCACCAGTTGCACCACCCATCCCCTACCCTGCCCTGCCCCTAAACATGCCCTTGTAAATTATCTAATGAAATGACACTGTTAAAGGTTTTATGCAGAATTAGGTTAGAAAAATAAATATTAACAAAAGATAGCTTTAACAATATTAAGATATAGCATATTTCATTCATCTGACTGTGATAAATAAAATAGGGATAAAATATGATTGGCTACTATAGGCACTGTTTGGCAAGTTTGGGTAGTATAGTGGCAAGCTTGGGTAGTATAGGGTGGTATAGTGGTAGGTTTGGATACTATATGGCAGTAAAGAAAAGGGAAAGTGGTCAGCGGGACTTTAAATGAGGCCAATCACTGTATAAAGTAAATTTGGGATATAAAACACAGTGTTGCTTTTATGGGTTCCAACAAAAAGGGGGAGTTTTTGAATGAGAGATGTATACCAAAAAGCAGTCTTGGCAAAGAACATTTTATTATACCGTGTGAGATCATGTATAACATAATGAATAACACAAAAATGCATACACAGAATCGCATACACGCAGGGCATGCTGAAAACCGCATATAAATATTGACGCCATGGTACTTGGCATATCATAAAGTAAAAACAAGTCCTGCACAACGTGGGCCACCGGAAGGTCTGAATGATGTTGGAGAGTCTAGAGTAAAACAAAATAAGACATAAAATAATCTGTATGGACATCATGCATCTATGTAAGCCCAAAGCGTTTCATTGGGGTATACCAACTCTTAAGGGGCAAATGCAATGGTGGTCTATAAAGAAATATAACCATATGGTATAATATTGTCACTGAATAATAGGAATAAATAATGTGTAAGGAACAGGATGGACATCCCTATAGATACTCATGTCAACTGCATAGATGTGAACAGAGGATCAGAGCCGTTAAAAAGGTCTGGCATGGGAGCTGAGGTAAAGACATGTGGACAAGCAGGGAGCACTGTAGATTCACCAGAGTAAATGTGCAAATGTGGGTGACGGTGAGCCAAAACTTCTGTGAATTGAGATCAGTAATATGTTTTGAATGTTTAATATTTTTGATGAAGAGTGTTAAAAGCCCATACACCAGGTCAGATGAAGGGAAAAACTGAGCATAGATGAAAAAACAGATACTCAAAAAACACCAAAGGAAGGAGAAAGAAAGGTGTAGAAAAGAAAGGAGAAGAAAATTATATCCTGGGTGAGATAGTGAAGGAACCAAAGAGAATGAAGAACAAAGTGCTAAAAGAGGAAGGTGAAAGTGCCATGGCGATTTACCTTGCTGGTTCACAAGGAACTAGGCAACCAAAATCAACAGGTGAATGCTTGCATATGAGGTGTTGCCAGAAAGACAAACACCAAGTGAGGCAAATTTAAATGCTCCCAGTTGATACAGCGTGTTCCAGTAGAATATGGCGGTATAGTGTCAGGTTTGTCTAGTATAGTGGCAGGTTTGGGTAGTATAGGGCAGTATAGTGACAGGTGTGGGTAGTATAGGGTGGTATAGTGGCAGTTTTGGGTAGTATAGGGTGGTATAGTGGCAGGTTTGGGTAGAATAGGGCGGTATAGTGGCAGGTTTGGGTAGTATAGGCCAGTATAGTGGCAAGTTTGAGTAGTATAGTGGCAGGTTTGGGTAGTATAGGGCAGTATAGTGGCAGGTTTGGATAGTATAGGGTGAAATAGTGGCAGGTTAGGACTGTATGCAATGACAATGCGCTCAGTCACTTACAGCATTGCTGGATATGAACACTCCAGGACTCACTGTGGTCTCTCCTGCTCAGCTTGAGTGAACGAGTCTTTGGGAGGCGTGGAGGAGGCCGCCACACCCCGGGCTCCACCCACCAACTCCGGCTGCCTCTGGAGAAATTGAAGATCCTTGAGGGTCAGCCTAACTTGATTGGATGAAAGGAGAGTGTTACAGGCAGCCTCCCCTGCACTGATCAACTTGGCCAAGATGCAAAGAGACAGGGAAAGTGCAGGGTGCCCGCTCATAAAGATGGCCCTGGGCAGCGCCTGCCCCCCCTGATGTGGCTCCACACTACTGTCAATCTGCACTCTATTAGCATCAACTGAATAACTCTGATACATCGGGGGTCTGATGTTTTACTAAAGAGAGCCTGTCATAACAAAATATTATAACATAGGGGAATTCATTCCTTGTTTTACTAGCCATTTTCATAAGTTGCACCCCCCCCCCACACACACATTTTTTTTTTTTTTTTTTTTTTTTACTAAAGTTGTTGATTACATGAATAATAGGCAGTTTGTCAGCAACATAAAACCTTCTGATGAAGTGAACTGTGTTTCACGAAAAGCATTGAGATTATGATGTTCAAGATTATGATGTCCTTCATCTTCTATATTGATGGGATGAACATATGTACTGTATACCATCCATTTATGTAATGTAGCTGCAGGGGACTTATTTTACGGATTTTCATTAACAAATTCCATACAAACTACTTAGTACCAAAAAAAATGATATACTTTTGTATTCTTCAAAAGGGGAGTACTGGGAGGTGGAACCAAGGTATGGGGTTCCGACGTTGGTAGGGGCGGAGATAAGGGGTGACTTGGAAGGGTTAGTGCCTGCACCTTTTCTCTGAAAAAAGACCTGTTTTGGACATATCTTGACCTTATCTGTGGATCTAAAACTTTTGTTTTGAATACTTACATAGAATCTCTGACATAATTGGGTTGTGCTTGTCAGGAAGGGGTATTAGACTCCCCTCTTTATTTCTTACTTTCCAAAAGCCCCTACTTTACCTTGATCCACCCTCTTCTATATTTTTCTCTTGCATTCATTTCATCAATGCAGTCATCAACACTGCGGAATGCCATGCATAGAGGAGCCATCTTCCTCCACCAGGAGGGAGCTCCCATTAGAGGATAAAGACAGCCAATAATCATCTATTATATTTAACAATAAATACAGCAGTGTGCCATATCTAGCCTGCTTTGACAACATGGAAGATAGGTAACCAAGTGTGGAGCTGAAGACCAATTTGATGGTACAACCCATTCATCTATCTATGTACAACCTATTGTGTTATGATTGTGCACTGGAAGCTAGTAGACCAGAGTCCACTTCTGGACTCTGATGATGAAGCTGCTCCTCTTGTGAACCTAATTAGGCACTCTTCTCTGTCATTCATCAGTAGTTCTTCCTCTGGCTTTATATTAGATGAGTCTTTTTAACATCAGATTTTACACTTTGTACTCTTGGAAGGGTCATTATGTAATACAGTTCAAGAAAGCAAAGAAATAACTCAGGGTAGAATCCACCGTCAAAGAAAGCAAAGAAAGAACTCAGAATCCACCATCAACCAGCAAAATTATAAAGATCAGTAAAGATTGCTTTATAGTAGTTGTAACGGAAAAAAAAAAAAAAAAAAAACGTGTCTATACTTGCCTGCTCTGTGCAATAAAATTGCACAGAGCGGCCCTGACCCTCATCTTGGGTACCCTGTCGGCGCTCCTAGCTCCTCCTCTCTTGCTAGTGCCCCCGATAGGAAGACGATTCCCATGGAAGCACTCGTGCAGGCACAATCCCGACACTCGCTGCTGCGTCCATTGACACAGACAGTGGAACTCAGCCCCACCCCCTGCTCCCTCATCACAGGAGTTGATGGAGAGGAGCAGGAGCCAATGGCTTCTGCTGCTATCGATCTGCCCAGGGAGGTGGGACAAAGCCACAGCTCTCACGCACATCACTGGATCTTGATAGGGTCTGGGCAAGTATAAGGGGGAACAGAACAAGGGTGCACACACTGCTTCAGGCAAAAATGGACACACCTGGTCCAAGGTGCTGATCACGGCTCATCACCGTAGGCAATATCAAGAAAAGAAGAAAAGATTGATTGCACATTTTAATCCAAAAGATGCTGTAGAGATTTCTTTATTGTCATGAGCCAGACAAAATTACAATGATGATCAAGTGATGTGTTTCACATGAAAAGAACCATGCTTGTTCACAGTTTTAAACAAGCACGTTTTTTTTCGTGTGAAACGCGTCAACTGATCATCAATCTTTTCTTCTTTTCTAAATATAAAGGGGGTTGACAGGGGAGTCTGTGATACAAAAGTTTTTTATCTTAACCACTTCAGCCCCAGAAGAATTTACCCCCCCCTTCCTAACCAGAGCACCTTTTGCGATACGGCACTGCGTTGCTTTAACAATTGCGTGGTCGTGCGACGTTGCACACAAACAAACTTTTTTCCCACAAATAGAGCTTTCTTTTGGTGGTATTTGATCACCTCTGCGGTTTTTAGTTTTTGCGCTATAAACAAAAAAGCCTGACAATTTTGAAAAAAGCAATATTTTTTACTTTTTGCTATAATAAATATCCCCCCAAAAAATATAAAAAAAACTAAATTTCTTCCACAGTTTAGGCCGATATGTATTCTTCTACATTTTTTTTTTAAACAAAAATATCACAATAAGCGTATATTGATTTGTTTGCGCAAAAGTTATAGCGTCTACAAAATAGGGGATAGATTTATGGCATTTTTATTATTATTATTTTTTTATTAGTAATGGCGGCGATCTGCGATTTTTATCGTGACTGCAACATTGCGGCGGACGCATCAGACACTTTTTGGGACCATTGGCATTTATACAGCGATCAGTGCTATAAAAATGCACCGATTACTACGTAAATGACACTGGCAGGGAAGGGGTTAAACACTAGGGGGCGATCAAGGGGTTAACTGTGTTCCCTCACTGTGTTCTAACTGTAGAGGGGATGGGCTTACTAGAACATGACAGAGATTACTGGGAGCAGTAGATCCCTGTCATGTTGCTAGGCAGAACAGGGAAATGCCTTGTTTACATAGGCATCTCCCCATTCTGCCTCTCCGTGTCACGATCGCGGGCCACCGGCGGACATCAAGTCAACGGGGCATGCTCACGCGGTGGGCACATGCACGCCCTGCCGGTGGCATGCGTGTGCCCACCAGCCCGCATCTTAAAGGGAACGTACAGGTATGCCCATTTGCGCAGCTGTGCCATTGTGCTGACGTACAGCAAACGGTTAATGCATAGAATGCATTAGAGTAAACAAAAAAATGAGGCTTTAGAACCACTTTAAGTTATTGTACTTGATATATGTTACAGTGTTTTTTACGTCAGCTGTGCGTAGCAAAAAATGACCCACACCTTATTAACATATACAGTTGTGCTCATAAGTTTACATACAGTGGCAGAATTTATGGTTTCTTGGCCATTTTTCAGAGAATATGAATGAACACAAAAACATTCCTTTCACTCATGGTTAATAAATGGCTTCAGCCAAACACTATCAAAATCAACTGTGTTTACTCTTTTATTAAAAAAAAAAAAAAAAAAAAAAAAAAAAAAGGAACATGTTTATTGTTGAAAAATTATGTCAGTATACAGTTATAGTACAACACTTGCAATAACAAGAAGAAGGGGTATTTCCCACACAAGGCATGAAGGTACATGGGTAAGTTAAACAGTTTACAGATGGGCATAGATTGATATGGTTACGGACATTACTTCACAATTTTCACCAGTATATTCCTAGTTATTAAACCTAGCTTGTAGCATTTATTTATTGGGGGTTATAGCTTGGTCCTATGTAACATAATATCACAAGGTGGTCATTGGTGACTCGTTAAACTCTTAGAGTACTTCAAGATTAATTAGAGCAAGTATTATCATTGTTCAGCCATTTGTCCCATATTTTATAGTATTTATTTGGGCAACCCCTGTGTTTGTACATAGCCCTTTTGTATGGTAGTGACGCATTCACCTCCCTAATCCAGACCTGCATGGTAGGAGAGTCTGTGCCCATCCAATGCCTAGCAACCAATTTTCTAGCATAAAATATTGATTCACTGAGAAATGTGATTGTGGATCTATCTTTAATGGTATCTGGCAATAGACCAAGGAGACATAACTTGGGGTCTAGCTGGATCGGTGATCCCATGTGATCGTGGAGGAATTTGATGATCTGTGTCCAGTAGCTTTGTATTTTGGGGCACAGCCATATTAAATGGTAGAATGTGCAAGGGTTACTGGAGCACCTAGGACAGTTTGGGTCCTGCTGTGGGGAGTATTTGGCTATTCTAGCTGGTGTAAGATAGGATTTATGTATTATATAAAGTTGAGTCAGGCGTTCTGAGATTTTAGGTGATGTTTTTTTAACGTTTTCTAATATGTCTTCCCAGTCAGAACATTCTATTGGTCCTACGTCATTTTTCCATCTAATCCTTGCGTTATCGGCAATTCTAGCTACCGACTTGGTGCGTAGGGTGGTGTATAGGGTAGAGATAAGTTTGTCTGGGTCTGATCCTGTGATCACGTCCACTAATGTTAGTGATTGTGGATTGGGGAAGCCGTTTGCGAATTGTGTTTGGAGTGCGTGTTTCAATTGTATATATCTAAAGCGCATATGGGGAGAAAGGTCATACTCTTCGCAGATTGTTTCAAAGTTTCTTATGCCAAATATAGTGATAACCTGGAATAAGAACACTATTCCTTTAGCGGCCCAGCTAAGGGTCCCGGGCAAGGACATAAGCTCCCTCAGCTGTGGATTGTGCCACAGTGGAGTGTGCGAGTGGAAGAAATCAGTTCCAGTGAGCCTGATAGCTCTCTCCCATACGCGTCTGTGTTGGGACAGTAGCAAGTTGCGATCCTCTTTCTTATGTTTCGTGTTGCCGCCTCTAAAAAGTACTTGTAGTGGGGAATATAAGTCTTTGTTGACTTTCTTGCATACTAAAATTTGATATCTTTCCTCGTCTGTTTTGTGGATATAATAGAAGTGTGAAAGCTGAGCTGCTATATAGTATGTGTGTACATCCGGAAGGGCGGCCCCCCCAGTTGGGTTCTTAAGTGTATTCCAGGCCAATTTATGCCTATTAGAGCCCCAGACAAAGGAATTAAAAATTTTATCGATGGTTTTGAAGGTTTTAAGGGGAATAAAAATTGGAGAGTACAGAGTATATAAAGGAACTTTGGCAATAGTATCATCTTAAAGAGGTTAATTCTGCCCATTACTCCAAGAGCGAGTCTCGCCCAGGTTTGTGTTCGGGATTTTAAATGTGAAAAGAGTGGTTCGATATTATTTGTGGTGTATTCTAGTGGATCTCTAGTGATTTCTATACCTAAGTATTTAATGGATGCAACTCTTTGCAAAGGGAGAGATGCCGCACTGTGTGTTGGGGATGTCACATCTAGGGGGAGAATCTGAGATTTAGTCCAGTTCATGCTTAAACCTGAATGTTTACCAAATTCTTCAATGGTTAGGAGGGTCGCCTGTAAAGATGGGCCAGTATCCTCTATATAAAGAAGCATGTCATCTGCGTACAAGCTTAGTGTCTCCGTCAGAGGTCCCGCTCGTAACCCCCGTACGTGTGGATTCTGTCTAAGGGAGATAGCTAGAGGTTCCACCGCCAAAGCATATAGCAGAGGGGACAGCGGACACCCCTGACGGGTTCCTCTACTCAGTGGGAAGGGATCGGATGTCCATCCATTTACCACCACTCTTGCCATTGGGGAGTAATATAGTAGCTGTACCCATTGTATAAAATTGGGACCAAAACCGTATCCCCGCAGGCACTCCCAGAGATATCCCCACTCCACTGAGTCGAACGCCTTAGCGGCGTTGAGCGCCACCACCGCTCTATCGCCCATATTCTCATGTTCCACTTGAATATTCATGTGCAGGCGTCTTAAATTCATGGCTGTGTTTTTTCCTGGCATGAACCCTGTCTGGTCGGGGTGAATAAGGGAGAGAATGCTGTTATTAAGGCGCATGGCTAATATTTTGGCTAATATTTTTATGTCTGCTTGGAGAAGTGAAATAGGGCGATAGGATTCTGGTAGTTGGGGGTCCTTACCCGGCTTGGGGATTACTATAATTACCGCCTGGCGGAGGGTTTCAGGGAGGGATTTAGTTTCAAATATGTGATTATATAATTTCAGAAGTTCAGGGGTTAATATCTCTGAGTATTCCGCGTAAAAATCCAATGGGATACCATCTCCTCCTGGCGCTTTACCCGGTGCCAAGGATGCTATAGCTAGGGTAATTTCATCTAGTGTGAGGGGAGCCTCTAGTTCTTGTAATTGAGGTTCAGATAATTGTGGGAAGGGGATTTCCTGGAGGAATGATCTGGTTTCCTGCGCAGTGACTGATACTTTAGAGGAGTACAGGTCCGAGAAATATTTGCGAAATGCTTCTGCTACTGCAGGGGGATCTGAGATTTGGATATTTTGGGGTCCTGACAGGGTTACCACTACTGGGGGGTTGGTGTTCTGGTGGGCTAAGTATGCTAGTAATTTGCCAGCTCGCTCCCCTTGCTCGAACACGCGTTGCTTTAGGAAGAAAAGCTTCTTTTTAGCTTTGTCGTAGTGTAGTTGGTCCAGTAGTCGTGTGTGAAGTCTAAGTGTTGCTGCTCTTTCTTGACTGGGGTCTTTGTGAAATTCTTTTGTTAGTAAGTCAATCTTGTCTGAGGCCTGCTCAAGAAGTAAATTGGAGGAGGTTTTAATTCTATTTATACGGGAAGTTAGAATAGTGCGGACATGTAATTTGTACGCCTCCCAGATGTGTCCCACAGAGGCAGTGTTTTGGTTAACTCTAAAAAAGAATTTCCATTCTGTGTGTGTCTCCTCTTGGTCTTTTACCATTGATAACCAGAAGGGGTGTAAACGCCAGGTTCGAGGCCCAAGGTACTGTGTTAATTGCAATGTTGTCCAGCAAGGGGCATGGTCAGAGAGGGATCTAGTGTGATATCCTGAGTCTATTAGTTGGGGAAGTATCATGTCAGAAATTAAAATAAGGTCAATGCGGGACATAGTGGAGTGGGTTGCCGAAAAGCACGAGTACGCCAAATCATGGGGGTGTCTATATCTCCAGACGTCAGTCAGCGAGAATTCTTTTAATATGCGTCCTAGTCTGGTAGTGTCTGGGAGGTGGACATTTTGACTTGAATGTGTTCTATCTATCTGAGGATTCAATACCATATTAAAATCCCCCATCCAGATAGCGGGTATATTGGGGTGTTGAGCCATATATAGTAGGCCTTCCGTAATTAGATTGGATTTATATGGTGGGGGTATGTAGAATGCCATAATCAAATATTGGGAGCCATAGAATGTACAATGTATGAAGACAAAGCTGCCGTGGGGATCTGTGCGTACTGAAATTAACGCAAAGGGTGCAGTTTTAGTTATAAGGACTGAGACCCCGCGGGAGTAGGGAGTGTGAGTGGCATGAAACGCCCAACCTATCCAGGGCCGCTTCAGCGCGAGCTGGAGCTGTCCTGTAACATGGGTCTCAACTAAAACCGTGATGTCTGCACGGTATGTTTTAAGGCAGGTAAAGACAGCCGTGCGTTTGAGTTTGTCTCGAATCCCGCGGATATTCCAAATAAGGAATTTCAAATTAGCCATTTGAATTACATCTCCAATTTTCTTTTAGGATAAGATTATGGTACTTGTTAGGGGCGCATGCCATCCCCCGTCCCCCCAAGGTGATCTCAGCCGCTCCTCTCTCCTCCAGATAACAGTACGCATACACATTCATTACAGTGCGTTGCAAGTTGTTATACATGTTTCTTAGCTTAACTTGAACCTTAACTTTTACCCTTCCCGCCCTCCCTGCCCTCAGTCGCCCAAACTTGACTGGGGCACGTAACCCAAACCTAGTGCAGCTGTAAGGAAAAAGGGTGTTACTGCAAGGAAAATTAAAACAAAAAAGCAAAAAACAGGTGCACATTAAACAGGTCAGCACCGTCAGTAGCCTATTGGGCAACGACAGTGGCGACATAATCAAACACCCTTTGGGGGCGAACAAATACTGGGTAATACACCAGCGATGAAGCACACGTAGCAACAATTATACAGCAAATAGGAAAGTTTCCGTATGTTAGGAACCATTTTCACTATGGCGATTGGCGAAAGGAATTTGTGTATAGCAAGGAAAGTCCTCGTAATCCATAGGTAATGATGGGGCCGTAGCAGTCCTCCGAAATCCAGTAAAATGTAGTTGGTGGTAAGGCGGGGGTTTAAAACAAAATGGAGGATATAAAAATGGGGTATAAGATTGGTTGAGTGATCCGAAGTGACAGATTGTTCCAGTCTTGATTGTCGTGAAGGCACTTATACGGGAAACATAAAGATCCTGTGGCAAAGTACGTATGGACCTGGAGCAATGTATAAGGCACGATGGCATTATAGGATTTTATCGGTGGAAGGCCAAGGTGTATGGAGGGTAGATTCAGGGCCGCAGAATATATTGTTCAGTAAACATCCAGCGTTCGTGGGGCCAGTGGAATTACACCTATGGGTCTGGATTATGGGGGCCATGAGATATAGCGCATTTTAAAGAGTAGTGCAATGTCACTTACTTTGGTTGGCAGCGAGGGTGTGCATCAGCCAGGGCGATTTCTCTGCGCATCTTGCTGATCCAGCCATGTGGAAGCCAGGTTTGGGTCTTCAAAAAAAATGGACACGATCCTCTCCCACCACCCGAAGGCGGGCTGGAAAAAGCATTGCATATTTTATATGATGCGCTCTCAGGCGACGTTTAATGTTGGAGAAACTGGCTCTTTGGCGCTGGACCTCTGCTGAAAAGTCCAGAAACGCTGAGATGGAACCGGATTGATATGGGATATTTCCCTTCAGTCTTGCCAGCCTTAGGACCGCGTCACGGTCCCTGAAATTCAGCAGTTTTGCTATAAATGTGCGCGGGGCTGCCCCCTCAGGTGGGCGGCGGGCTGGCATACGGTGGGCGCGTTCCACCACAAAAGTAGTTGAGAATGCCTCCCTCCCATACGTTTTAATCAAAAGTTGCTCTAAGAAGGTAGCTGGGTCAGTACCCTCAGAGCCCTCTGGCAGTCCAATAAACCGGAGATTGGACCTGCGGGTCCGGTTCTCCAAATCATCTTGTTTCTGTGCCAATTGTTGCAGCTGACGCTGCATGTCCTCCTGTGAGTTCTGCATGGGGTATAGCGTGTCTTTCACCCGCCCGATTCTGGTCTCAGCCTCAGTGACCCGTTCCCTAATTTTTGTCATATCGTGTCTGATTAGTGAAATGTCCACCTTCACCTCCTCTATTTTAGTTGTCAAGGTGGACTGACATAGAGAGATTGCCTCAAGTACCTTGATAGTGTCATTAGGCGCTTGTTCTGTGGGAGAAGCCGCGTGCTCTGCTGGCGCGGCGCCATCTTGGCCCTCGGCATCCCGCTCCGTCCTGCGGTATCTCTCGAGGGACGAGGAGGCTGCGGTGGTTCGTTTCGGCGGGGACATGGTGTGCTCGGAGGTCCGTGCCCGCTCCCTGGTTATTTTAAAAAGGATTTTGGTGTTCCTATTGTGCAGGATGGGTGAAGGAGGATCTGCCGTCAGCGGAGCTACAGTCTCGCACATCCGCTCACATCGTCGTCCAGGCCACGCCCCCGTGTTTACTCTTTTTAAATCATAATGGCAACATAAACTACCCAAATGACCCTGATCAAAAGTTTACATACCCTGGTGATTTTGGCCTGATAACATGCACACAAGTTGACACAAAGGGGTTTGAATGGCTATTAAAAGGTAACCATCCTAACCTGTGATCTGTTTGCTTGTAATTAGTGTGTGTATAAAAATGTCAATGAGTTTCTGGACTGACCCTTGTATCTTTCATCCAGTGCTGCACTGACGTTTCTGTATTCTGAGTTATTGGGAAAGCAAAAGAATTGTCAAAGGATCTGCAGGAAAAGGTAAACTGTAAAAAACAGGAAAGGGATATAAAAATATATCCAAGGAATTGAGAATGCCAATCAGCAGTGTTCAAACTCTAAATAAGAAGTGGAAAATGAGGGGTTCTGTTGAAACCAAACCATGGTCAGGTAGACCAACTAAAATTTCAGCCACAACTGCTAGGAAAATTGTTCGGGATGCAAAGAAAAACCCACAAATAACTTCAGGTGAAATACAGGACTCTCTGAAAACATGTGGTGTGGCCGTTTCAAGATGCACAATAAGGAGGCACTTGAAGAAAGATGGGCTGCAGGGATGAGTAGCCTGAAGAAAGCCATTACTACGCAAATGCCACAAAGTATCCCGCTTACAATACACCAAACAGCAGAGACAAGCCTCAAACTTTCTGGCACAAAGTCATTTGGAGTGAGGAGACCAAAATTAAGCTTTTTGGCCACAACCATAAACACTACATTTGGAGAGGAGTCAACAAGGCCTATGATGAAAGGTACACCATTCCTACTGTGAAACATGGAGGTGGATCACTGATGTTTTGGGGATGTGTGAGCTACAAAAAGGCACAGGAAATTTGGTCAAAATTTATGGCAAGATGAATGCAGTATACTGTATATCAAACAATACTGGAGGAACATTTGCATTCATGAGCCAGGAAGCTGCGCATGGGAAGTACTTGGACATTCCAACATGACAATGATCCAAAACACAAGGCAAAGTCGACTTGTCATTGTTACAGCAGAATAAAGAGAAGGATCTGGAGTGGCCATCTCAGTCTCCTGACCTCAATATCATTGAGCCACTCTGGGGAGGTCTCAAAACGTGCAGTTCATGCAAGACAGCCCAAGAATTTACAGGAACTGGGGGCTTTTTGCCAAGAGGAATGGGCAGCTTTACCATCTGAGAAGATAAAGAGCCTCTCCACAAATACCACAAAAGACTTCAAGCTGTCATTGATGGTAAAGGGGGCAATACATGGTATTAAGAACTGGGGTATGTAAACTTTTGATCAGGGTCATTTGGGTAGTTTCTGTTGTCATTATGGTTTAAAAAAAGTAAACACAGTTGGTTGATAATAAATGGCTTCAGTCAAACACTAACCATGAGTGAAAGAAAAGTTTTTGTGTTATTCATATTCTCTGAAAAATGGCAAAGAAATCACAAATTCTGCCAGGGTATGTAAATTTATGAGCACAACTGTACATTTCAAATATCCTCATTCCTGATCATGGAACATGTACAGGTTTCTTGGTAATCGTTTCAAATTCATTTTGTAGAAGTGAACTTACCAAACCAGAGCAAACTGGAGAATCGGCTTTAAATATACATTTCAAAGCGCTTTGTGGTATCTGTTTGATAAGTGCAAAGAAATACCTGTCATGATCTGATCATGTCAGAAATCCAGAGCCGTCCTGTGTTTTGTGCACACTTCATTTGGAACAATTAGCCCCCCAGTTCTTACCTTGAGACTACAGCTAGATTAATGTCTATGTTATAGAGATCCAAGACTGGGAAGGTTGGAGAAGTTTAGCAATGGAAAAATTAGGCAAGGCAAAAACCACGCTGTTCACAAAAAACTGTTTTGTCAGCTCAAAATAAGAAATATAATTCTGTACTTGCAAAGTCTTATAAAACATTCGGAAATGTGCATGTATTGCAAAAATGTACTATATATAGATTTTTTTTGTTCTTAGATACGCTTTAAGGAGACTTGTACTCCTTAAAGCTAACTATTAAATTATATATTGGAATTTCCTTTCAAATTTGGCTGTTTGTGAGCGTAACGAATACAAATTTATCTGAAGTTACGAATTACCTGAAATAACGAATGCCACATCTAAAACAAATGGAATGGAACAAAACAGTAATAAATAATAATAATAAAAAGGTTTTATTATTATTATTAGATTGTTAAATTCCATTCATTTGGATACGGCATTCATTATTTCAGATAATTCGTAACTTCGAAAAAATTCGTACTTGTTACGTTCACTAACAGCCAAAATTTAAAAGGAAATTCCAATACCTATAATTTAATATTATTTATTTATTTCTAAAATTTCGAATTTCCAAAAATTCAGAAATTTTATAATTCATAATTTCGGAAAATCGAAATTCAGAAATTAGAAATTTCTGAAATCTCGAATTTTCCAATTTCCGAAATTAACGAGTTAACGAATTTGTCAAAATTTGTTAAAAAAATGAATTCGGAACTAAACGAATTGCACATGGCAATTTCAACAAATGTGCAAGTAATTAAGTACCTTTAACAATTTAAAAAGCCTTTCGTTTGTTTTTTTTGTTTTTCTTTTTTTTTTTCCTTTTTTTTCTCCTTATTGGAATATGCAAAATTGGGGGAAACAAGATTAATTTTCCCTGTTGGTTAATGTTTTCTAAATCTAAGGGCAATGCTTTATCTAGACTTTATAAATAGTGCGAATAGTCATGCCTACTTTACCTGAAATGGTTTCAGACATTGACACATACATTTTGGATTAATATTGGTGAGAAATTATCTATTTTATGTGCAAGGTTTTTATGGCTAGTTTTCCAATTTGTCAGCAGAGGAAGGTAAAATGGCAAAGATTGCTACAATAAGGACTGTACCACCTGCCTCTCTGATATTGAGGAAGGTGAGGCAATCATGTAATGTGTTGCTTATTGACTTTATCTAATAATCTTTAATGTTTTATATTAATGGTCTGTAACATAATGTAACCTCTGTCAGTCTGGGTACTGATCTTTTGCATTTTTTTCTTACTGCAGACATCTGTAGCCACATTTTCATCTAGCCTGCATATCACCAGAAGTGGCTCCATGTGTAGGTATGGCCTATGAGCTAGCCATACCACCAAGGGTGCAGCTCCAGACCACCAAGCAATAAAAGAAGGGGCAGGCCAAAAGTCTAAATATTTATTTATTTTTCTTTTAAAACTTGTCTTTTCTCAACAAAACCTTTGTCTCTTTTTTAGACTTTAATCTGTCTACGCATGATTATGAAAAACTATATATATTGTTAATAGCACAATATTATCTATTTTCAGCACATTTTGGGATTACACCACTTTGTTTTTCCTCTTTATACAGTAGGTAGATAGGGGAACTTTATATGGCCATTTTATCTTTCAGTAGCATTATACTGGTTATACATATTACAGTCTGATTGTACAATCTCTATTCAGTCTTCTTTTGATTTACCTTGGATATCACATGCAGTTCAGGATACAGGGGGTCCCCAGGTTACAAACAAGATAGGGACTTTAGGTTTGTTCTTAAGTTGAATCTGTTTGTAAGTCGGAACAGGTAATTTTTTTAAGTGTAGCTCCAGCCAAAAAATCTATTTTTAGTTTTTTAGATAGCATAGGGAAGGGTTATCACCCCTGTAACATGTGTTTTGCTGTCTGTGCCCCTGTTCAGAAGATTTCACATCACTTTCTGTCCCAATGACAATTGGATTTTGAAAATTTGGGGTTATTAGGGAAACAAGGATTAGTGATAAAGCATCAGTGGAGACACCTTTTTGCCATATTAACTCTTACAGGAGTCAATTTCCCTTCCTAGGGGTAGATTTCCTCTCACTTCCTGTTGCCTCCCTCCGTTTGTAAGTAGGAGTCCTTTGTAAGTCGGATGTTTGTAAGTAGGGGACCCCCTGTATTGATACACTCAGCATCGACAGGTGTGGTAACCGCTTATTACAATCTGATGGCTTAATCTAGTAAGGTTATACTGAATAATACAAGAAATGGCAGACGGGCTTCCTTGTAAAATGAAGAGAGACTGCAGCACACTTGCATCAGTACAGATCAGAAAATTTCTAAAGATTTTACCCAGATGACAGTTTATTCATCATCCCATACTAAACTGTCAGTCCGAAAAAAAAAAAAAAATTGGCAATACAGTTCCTGTCACCTCGTGTAGGATCTCTGCCAGTTATAAATTTCATGGATATTATGGGGACAGCTTTGTTCCTTTCTACATGAGGCCCTGTCCAGCGTTGTTCTGTTGATAGAGACAGAGATGGTTCCTTTTCTCCTTGAGAGACCTTTAAGCCGTTCTTCCATGGCAAAGAAGTCCACAGTAGACTTGAAGAAGTCAAGCAAAGCACTGTGACTCCACATTGTACTAGATACATCTTCCTTGATAAAGCCACAGTGGCCACCGTAACGGCTCATCAGTAGGAAAAAGTGAGGGTTTGTCTCAAAGAGTTCAAAGGGTATTGTGCTGTAGGGCTCCCCACGTATGGGGTCATCTTGGCTGCAGATGCACAGTACTGGAATAGCCACTTCATCAATGTCTCTGAGTGGGTCATTCCTTTCCCAATAGGAATCCCATGACATACTATTTGAAGTCTTGGTCTGGCAAAATAATGCTTCTTCAAGTTCCTTTAATGTCCGGCTCCCCAAAAGTCTTTCTGTATTGACCAGATGTCCTAAAGCTGTAGCATATCTATGGAAAAAGAGAATAGAAATATAGAAGAAAAATTTAGTTTCCATAAATAGCAGAGACAGAAGAGGTAGTCAAATATTTTTTATTATGACAGAACTATAAATATAAAATTACCTACAGTTAAAAGATATGCATTTGAAAATGCCTATTATAAGCTAAATTTGTATCTAGAATAAATAAACAATGCTAGACTAAAAACCTGTATGGTTATAAGTGTATAAAACACTTAAAGAAAAGCTAATCTCAAAGCTGCTAATGCATTTTAGAGTGCATGGTGGGATTACCTGACAGGTACAATTACTTACATACTAAAATATGATATGAAAATCTGCCATGCTAAAGATCCTGTACTTATTCCCTAACTGTTCGCATTGACGAGGACAATGAAAATTGTTATGCTGGCCCATCTATGAGAATTTCTTCAACATATTGTCAAACAGTGGCAAGAGGAGGAGATTCATTAGTCACAACGCATCCTAACCAGCATCCATCCAAAACCAAAATTCAAGATGTGGCATGCAGGTGTTGGTCCATATTTTGAATTGCAATCCACAAATTAGCTATGGCTCTACAATACAGCATAAAGTCCTCACAACAGCCAAGATTTGACAGAAGGGCTATTTCATGACAAGAATTACTACTATGACAGTAGGGTCATGCAAATTTTTGCTTTAACCTAAAATTTTAGTTGAACACAAAAAAACTGACACCTATAATGCAATAACCCATAGATGAATCTGCCACTGCTGGCCATAGTGTTAGTGTCTCCCTGGTTCAGCGAAGTGTTGCTTTTGGCCTCTTGCACACTGCAGCTTGAAAAAGCTCAGTACAGCTTATTTTTTTTACTGAGTTAAAATACAGCCCATTAATTGTAATGTGCCTATGCACACAGGCGCATAAACAAGCGCCATGTATTCTTCAGTTAAAAAAAAAAAAAAAAAAAGAGAAGTCAACATTTTTGGTCAGTAATTTACGCCTCATGAGTGCAAATGCGCACATTTGTGCGCAATCATCCCTTAACATATTGTGAATGCGAGAATAGGTTGCGCGCACATGCGCAAAATTGCATATGATACATATGTGGGAAAATACGCGCAAATACATACAAAAAAAACTCTATTAGCTTTTAGACGATCCCTGAAAACCCTTCTCTTCAGAGAAGCCTACCCTACCCACACCTAACAACTAATGTTTTTTCATTTTCTCCATCAGCTCACCCCCCACAGTGATTACCTTTGGTTTCCACTTCACCCTCCCTTCTAGATTGTAAGCTCCAACGAGCAGGGCCCTCTGATCCCTCCTGTATTGATTTGTATTGTAAGTGTAGTCTGCCCTTATGTTGTAAAGCGCTGCGTAAACTGTTGGCGCTATATAAATCCTGTATAATAATAATAGATGCTCAAACAGGAGTATTGTGTGCAAGAGGCCTTTGCAGTCGAAAACAGTAGGTGGCAGTCACGCTACTCCTACAGTCTCATTGCTGCTTAACATGTATGAATATGAAGAGATTGTATTTTGAATTTAAATATATTAAATTGAAATACGTTTCTATAGTGATTATTTATTATTGAAAAAAAATACAGTAATTAGCAAATAATTGCATAATTATTTTGGCAAGGAAACATACATGGCTCACAAACAGTGAATACAAGAAACACATGAGGTATTCTTTAACCCATAGCAGGAAACAAATATTTATCATTTACTAATCTGACTACAACAGTTTTGCTATAGATTATCACGTTATGCAAGTCAGCATTGCGCTGAAAATGAAATGCTGAGTTGCATAAGGGGACACAACCTACCATGTTAGTACTTTAGCACTTCATTCAGGTATTCTAAACTATCAGTGCACTTCATTTGTCTGTGATCTGGTCATATTAGTACCTACAGACTTACTTCTAAAGCTGGAACATTCCTGCAAGCTCCCTAATGTCTTTCACATACAAAAAATAAAATACTTTGGGGTTTAGTATATAAATCAGTCAGATGAGAGTGAGAGAGTGTGAAAGTGAGTGTGGAAGAGACTTTTCTTTCTGCTCCACTTGCTGAACCTGTTAGATGGTCTGTGCAATCTGGGTGTAGTATATTACACAATACACCGAATAGCACAGTGCAGCATTTACTTGATGGCATTTAGAAGCTCACTTATTGCTTTCACATAATGCCCATTAAATAAGCCCACAAATAATGTTACAGTTCCATATGCTTTTTACGACCCTTCAAATAGACAATTACCTAGTAACAATATTTAACCTGCAGACCTCAAGCTTAATAAATACTTCCAAAAAGAAAAAGATGGCCAAAAGTCCACAACCAAAGATGGTACAATACCTTAACCTACATGAGACAAGGCCACACATGATACCTCAAAGGTTCTGGAAGAGATTTCTTAATGCCAGAAACCCTGACTTTAAATAATCTGTAAAGCTAGATGTATCTCATGTCTGGCACAATGTTTAAAAACTACATAAAAGTCACCAAAGCAGAACTTTGTCCATTTCTTCTCCTTGCCAGAACAAACAATTCAGTGTATTGAAAAATGCTATCATTAGAAAGCCAACTCTACACATCTCCCATAGCATCTTTGCAAGGTCTGTGAATATAATTTCCCCTTATTTTGTCTTGTCCTTAGATTTACATTAAACCCAGCCAGACGTCATTTTACCAGCAACCTAGCAACCAATCACCAGCCTGTTAATATGAAAAGTTAACTTCAGAGGTTCCCGCCCCCATCCAGACCTGTGATGCAAATCTCTGCTCTGCTGTACACCTGTGTAAGGTACCATAAAAGTCTTAAACCTGCCCTCTTCCTCATTCAGTCTTTTTCTATGTACACACGATAGGATTTTCAGACAACAAAACCGTGGATTTTTTTTCCGAAGGATGTTGGCTCAAACTTGTCTTGCATACACACGGTCACACAAATGTTGTCGGAAATTCCGAACGTCAAAAACGTGGTGACATACAACACGTACGACGACCCGAGAAAAATGAAGTTCAATAGCCAGTGCGGCTCTTCTGCTTGATTCCGATCATGCGTGGACTTTTGTGCGTCTGAATTGTGTACACACGCTCGGAATTTCTGACAACAAGTCTTGTTGTTGGAAAATTTGAGAACCTGCTCTTAAACATTTGTTGGCGGAAATTCCGACAACAAATATTCTATGGAGCATACGCACGGTTGGACTTTCTGACAACAAGCTCACATCCAACATTTGTTGTCGGAAAATCCTATTGTGTGTACAGCCCATTAGTGTCAGGGCCTGGAATTGAGCCCGGAACCTCTGCTGTGTGCGGCAATGTCTCTTCTAGCTGATTTACCTGGAACAGTTCCTTGGACAATTACTTGAATGAACCTGTCTTAAACCTGGTTTGTCTTGAACCCTGAACTATTTGCTGCTCCCATGAACTTCCTGATTTAAGCAATGTCTCTACACTTCCTGTTTGCCAGATTATAGTTCTCTCTCCAGCCAGTGACTTGTTCCAGTCTTCCCTGCTGCCGTCCATATTTTGCGAGTGCTCGTTTTTGACTTTTGGCCTGTTCCTCAGCTACGCTTTTGCCTGACCCCAACCTGTAACTACTCATTATTGACCTTTGGCTTGTTTACTGACGATGCTTCTGTTTGATCCCTACCTGCTTATCTGCTACTGGACCCCGGCTTGCTCACCTCCTGGTAGGGTGATCCTGAGAACTGTGACCTGGCACTAACATGCAACAAAATCCATCCCCACCATCAGGAGCTCTGGTGAACACTGGTTAGTACTCAAATCAGGGGTCAGCAACCTTTTTCCACTTAAGGGCAGGAATCAATGTATGTTAATGCGTGGAGGGCCACACATACTCCTGCTAATAAATGAAGATAATAATAATCCTAACATAGTAATAATAACACTACAGGTTTACCTCACTTTACGGTGCTTCACGAATACAAAGCAAGTTCACAGAGGGAGCATGTGGCTGGGAATTCGGATTTTACTGCCCTCTCCTCCATACTGGCACCCAAAGGTGGCTGATGCCAGCCCAGCCAGCCAGCATGGTCTGAAGATGGGGTTCCTGTCCCTAGGGAAAATGGGGTTCCTGCTCCTAGGGGAGATGGGGTCCCTGTCCCCAGGGGAGAAGGGGTCCCTAATAGGGTCCCCCTATTGCAGTGTCCTCTGTACCCCTATAGCAGTGTCCTCTGTCCCCCTTTACATCACTCCCATAGTGTTCCCTGCCCCCATAGCAAGTTTCCCGTGCCCCCCAAAAGCAGTGTCCTCTGTCCCCTGCACCACCCCACTGTAGTTTCCTCTGCCCCTCTGCAACCCCCCCCCCCCCACACACACACACACACACACACTGTAGGCAAAACTCTCCTACCTTACACAGGTGTACAGCAGAGCAGAGATTTGCATCACAGGTCTGGATGGGGGCGGGAACCTCTGAAGTTAACTTTTCATATTAACAGGCTGGTGATTGGTTGCTAGGATTGCCCGGCAACCAATCACCTACTGTTTAACATAAAAAGTTAACTCCAGCGGCTCCCGCTCCCATCCAGCTGCTCACCACTGTCCAAAGAAGAGGACGGGGGCAAAAATGTCCGCGGGCCGGGTGCCCGCAAATTAATCACGGGCACAGACCAGCCGGACATTTAGCGGTGGCGGCCGAGTGTGGCTTGCCGACCCCTGACTTTATACTCTGCACCTCAGGTGAGTCAGCGACATTCACCAGGGTGACTGCCTGTGTACCTATCCTGCTGGTTGGTGGTAGTTTTGCTACTGCTATAGCAACTGGTCTTCGAGCTTGACCCCTAAACGTGACACTTAGGCCTGATTCACACTTGTGCAGGTTGCAGTTTACATATTGCAGGTGCTTTTTGTGTTTTTTCAATACACATCTTTAAACCATTAAAGTCTATGGAACCAAAAAACAGAAATAACCCTGCCCTTTCCATAAAATCCACAGATGTGAACTACATCCATAGGAAACCATGTTAAATGGACTGTAGTATGTTTCATCAAAAATGCACTAAAAAATGCATAGGTGTAAACCAGGCCATAGAATGAAAATTTGACCTGACTAATGTGCCAATATTTATGATTTGCAGAAGTTCAGTATCCTTGTACATTGGTGTATTTCAGAATATACTTTGTTTACGTCAAATATGTCAGACAGGAAAAAAGTGGCCTATTTTTTGATCAAAGACAGTGACTTGAGATGCAGAAAGAGCTTCCACAGAAGTATTGTTGTGTACACATATGCTTGCAAAACAGTGGTGACATTTACAGAAAACAGTGTATATACCAGTCGAACATAATATACAAGAATATGTTTTTTCCTAAAATGAGTCCTCTTCAAATTTTAAACCAGCGCTTACTATTTTTTTTTAGTGCAACTCCGGTCATTTTCAAAAGCACAAATTTATGAGCTGGTACGGCGGTTTCAAAACAGACTAATGTCTCTGCTCAGTACATCTACTAAGGGCGCTTCAGTGATTCGGAAGTTCCTTTGTGTGAGATTTACAATAGTACTGTGACTCAGTACATGTTTCATTGTTTATATACAATATATTTCTGCAGTAAAAGCCAGGAAAAAAAAAATCATTGCCGTTTAAAACCAATTAATCAAGTTTTCCAAAAGAGAACAGTCTGGGGAACATCAAAAAAGGTATTCCTGGACTGTTGTGACTTGAGTAGGGCTGCTTTATATTAATCTCTCTGCATTTCAGTCCCTAATGTCTGCCTTAAAAGTGTACCTGTGATCATGAAGACTTACCTGGAGGCTGCCCCCTCCACAAAGTAAACATGGCTCTACAAGGTTACTTTAAAAAAAAAAAAAGCCCACCTGTAAAAGAAGCTTTATTTACTTACCTTTTCACCCCTTCTCTGCTCTCCAGCCACTGGAAATATTCTACTGCTGAAAGAGTAGAATGCGTGCCTCACCCTGCCAGGTTCTAATGCCAGCCAGCTCATACGTATTGTAGGGACATAGAACCACCTGGAGGAACCACATTGCAGTTTATAACAGTAATGAATGCCGTCCTCACACTCACCAGCTCTCTCTCACTCACTCCTGGACTCACTCCTGGACTCACCCCTCCCTCTGTTGAATCCGACACAAGCTCCCTACACACAGCTGCTGCTCACCTCCCATTCGCTGTCCCGGCTTCCTAACTTTCTCTGAGCTAGACTGGCGGAGGGCGGGGCGCTCAGTGATTGGGGGAGCTTGAGGGTTACGAGAGGAGGGCGGAGTAACAGTCTGGGACACATAGGAAGTCCCGTGCTGCACCTACCTTGGCACAATCGATCCCCATAGCGATGCCACTGCCTGCCCTGGCTGGGAGGAGGGGGCGGCTCGGCCTACTGCTGCTGTCAGCTGGGAGATTGTGCCGCACTCGTAGGTGTCCGTGAGCGCGCCGTCAAATGCGGGAGTCTCCCGCGAGTTGCGGGAGACTTGAGAAGTCTGCATTAATATGTAGAATTGATGGGCGCTGGTAGGCGGCACTGATATGCAGCACTGATGGGCACCGATAGGTGGCACTGATAGACAGCACTGAGGAGGAGGTACTGACAGTCATTACTGATGGGCACTGATTAGCATCTGTGAAGGGCACTGACAGGCGTTACTGATGGGCACTGATTGGCATTGTGGTGGGCACCTCTGATGGGGGCTGTGCTGATAATCAATGCACTGACCCCCCCCCCCTCTGACAGGAGAGCCCTCCCTGTCAGAGCGAACTGAGGAAAGCCGATTACCGGCACTTCCTGGTTTGGACATGTCATAGGCTCTTTACCACGAGTGGCTTATCCTGCTGGACATCATATGACGCCCAGTCAGGATAACTGAGCCACATTGCGGAAGAAAGAAGAAGCAGAAAGAAGAAGAAAGAAGGGGTTCTGGAAGTGATGGTTTGGCACCCACAGAGCCCTGATCTCAACACCAAGTCTGTTTGGGATTACACAAAGACAAGGATCTGAGGCAGCCTACATCCACAGAAGATCTGTGGTAGTTCTCCAAGATGTTTGGCACAACCTACCTGCAGAGTTCCTTCAAAAACCTGTGTGCAAGTGTACCTAGAAGAATTGATGCTGTTTTGAAGGCAAAAGGTGCTCACACCAAATATTGATTTGATTTTTCTTCTGCTCATTTACTTTTCATTTTGTTAATTGATAAAAATAAACTATTGACACTTCTATTCCTGAAAGCATTCCTACTTTACAGCATTTTTTCACATCTGCCTAAAACCTTTGCACAGTAGTGTAAGTAAATGTGTCTTTTACAGATGTTTTTTTTTTTGTCTGTGTAATGCCGCGTACAGACGATCGGAATTTCCGACAACCAAAAAGTGGATTTATTTGCGACGGATGTTGGCTGAAACTTGTCTTGCATACACACTGTCACACAAATGTTTTCGGAAATTCCGATCGGCAACAACGCGCTGACGTACAACACATACGACGGGACTAGAAAAAGGAAGTTCAATAGCCAGTGCGGCTCTTCTGCTTGATTCCGAGCATGCGTGGAATTTTGTGCGTCGGAAATGTGTACACACAGTCGGAATTTCCGACAACGGATTTTGTTGTCGGAAAATTTGAGATCCAACTCTCAATTTTTGTTGTCGGAAATTCCGACAGAAAATGTCTGATGGAGCCTACACGCAGTCGGAATTTCTGACAACAATCTCACATCGAACACTTGTTGTCGGAAATTCTGATCGTGTGTACGCGGCATAAGACTTTGTGTATGTCTGCACCATAGCCAACAAAAACAACAATAGCCACGCTGATCAATTCAAAACTAGCAAGAAAGGCAAGGTAATAGTAGGCGAGGCAACAATACAAAACGTTCCTAAACAGACTTTCAAGCTAGTGTAGCATGGTCCCAGGCCTCCTCTACATGGAGGACAGCCATGCAGGGAAAGGCATCCAGCAAGACACCACATCTGAATGTGTAGGAATGCTGTCTCCTATGGCAACAGTTTCTAACACAAAGTGTAATGCCCTGTACACACTATAGGATTTTCCGATGGAAAATGTGTGATAGGACCTTGTTGTCGGAAATTCCGACCGTGTGTAGGCTCCATCACACATTTTCCATAGGAATTTCCGAAACACAAAGTTTGAGAGCTTGATATAAAATTTTCCGACAACAAAATCTGTTGTCGGAAATTCCAAACGTGTGTACACAAATCCGACGCACAAAGTGCCACGCATGCTCATAATAAATTAAGAAACAAAAGCTATTGGCTACTGCCCCGTTTATAGTCCCGACGTACGTGTTTTACGCCACCGCATTCAGAACGATCGGATTTTCCGACAACTTTGTATGACCGTGTATATGCAAGACAAGTTTGAGCCAACATCTATCGGAAAAAATCCATGGATTTTGTTGTCGGAATGTCCGATCAATGTTCGACCGTGTGTACGGGGCATAACAGTTCCTTCACTTCCACTACAATCACTTCTTGTAGTTCTTCAACCCACTGAACTCCCAGTCTCTCACTAGACTAGATGATTCACTGCCACTGAATCCCTTGAGCTCTTCCAATCTTCACTATAGTATCTTCCTCAAGCGTCACCCCCGCTTCTCCACTGGGTCCCTAGCTTGGCACTCCAGATACTTCTCAAGCTTCACCCCACTGGCCTGCTCAGTCCCTGGCTTGGCACACAAGGCTGCTCTGCAAGTGTCACCTCCGCTGGCTGGGTCCCTGGCGTTTCCCCATTCTTCACCGTTCCCGGTTGGTAAAATTCTACTCCGGTACTTGCTTCAGCTACTCACTGTGGTCCCTGGTAATAAGGTGGTTGGTCCCTTAGTGGCGACAGCTTCCCCTCTACCTCTGACCACGACAGGTTCTCCGGCTGGCAGAACCGTCAATTCTGGTATGACTGCTAGCTGCAATCCCAATCCTGCGCTGCTTTCTTGCGTTTGGATAGGCCCTCAGACAGCCTAGCAGTAAGATGTCCCCGGGATAGGCCCAAACTCTGGCCTAGCAGCCCGGGCAAGACAACACATGTCCACCGAGACAGCTGTCCAGGTGGCACAGAACACTGATCACCTGACTCCACCCAAACATATAGGTTCTCCCAGCAGGCCAAGGGTTTCAAGAAAACCCCTGCCCACTGGCTGAGATACCCCATATACTCATAATCTGTCCTTGCTTTGCCCTTCACATATCTAATGCCACCAGGTACCTGGCCACCTAGCGGCAGAAGAGAGAAGTGCAGTAATTCCAGACTTAGGGTGAACTCAGTTGATCCCTAACAATGAGCCAAGGTAACTACACTTGGCAGGTAAATTTAGGAACAACCCTGCCTAAACACCAGGGTGCTACATCAGTCAAAAAAAAAAAAAAAAAAAATAGCTTTTAGGGGAAGGAAGGGGGGGGGGGGGCTCTTCTAGAGAAGCCCTCTTGCAATCTATTAGTTAGAGAACAAACACTTTTGAGAGGTGCTTTGACACAGCAATGTTGAATGTTAGCAAATGAATGAAACAAATCTCAGTTTCTAACCCAAGATGTTGATGTTAGGTAGCCTATACATTAGTCGGTCATTTTTTTTTTTTTTTAATTCAACCAGCATATAGGCAAGTGTAGTCTATTTTCTCTGCTGCAGGTGGCACTCAACCGCAGCGGCAGTGCAGAGGGAGTCAAGGGGAGCATGGTTCCTCCATGGTTTTCTAGGTCACTGGGGCAGCGGTGCAGACAGCCTGTGTGACACTGTTGGCCATCTTGGGTCAGGTAGAGTTTATTTAAGACCCTGGCTCTTGAGTTTGGTGCACATTTAGCCTGTAGGTAGTGTAAGGACAGGTTACCTGCCTGTTAGGGACAGTATTATGGTCAGTAATAGTTGCAGGGAAAGACTAGGGGATCCACCACTTCTCCTGGAAACCTCCCCGCCTAAACTCAGACCGGCCAGGCTGCATTTTGTCCCTCAAGACAGGCACTGTCAGTTCGGCTGAGATCTGCTCTGCTACAATCTGCTGTTCACCTGTGAGTGTTCCCAGTCATGCTGCCTTCTGCCAGACTTGTTGTGTTATATTCTTACTATCACACAAGGTTCTTTCTATTGCAACTGGACCGTGTGTGAGTTACTGCTGCTGCACCACACTGCGTCCTCCTACAAGCGGATTGAATTAAAGAAAATTACCAATTTCCCCCCCCCTTATCTACACACTCTTGATGTGGATGGGGGAATCACCCCCGCTGAGGTATTGTATTCGACTACTATAGCTGGCAGCGCTGATCGTGCAGAAATTTTCCAATAGTCTGGTTGTACAGAAGTCAATCTTTAGATCGACTTCTGTACCACCAGCCTGCCCTTCCATGGTTTGAAATTCAACCAGTCCCGGCTGAAGTGGCTGCCACTGTTGCTTTGCTGTGAATTTAGTTTGGCCAGGTCACAGAAATGTTATGAAAAGTTTGTCAGTTACAAATATTTTTAAATTTTAGCTACCATGTTTCCCAAACCAATAAAGTGTTAAAGCATACACATCTTGTGAATTCACTGCATGCACTTGGATTGTTTATTTCACAGACACACACAATACTTTAGTGCCCATTCACACCACAGCAGTGTTTAACACATCATGGTGTTAAGTGTTACTAAACCCACAACAGTAAGGCCATCTGTATATTTTTATTTTATTTTATTTATTTCAGGTACTTATATAGCGCCGTCAATTTACGCAGTGCTTTACATATACATTGTTCATTCACATCAGTCCCTACCCTCAAGAAGCTTACAATCTAAGGTCCCTAACACACATTCATACATACTAGGGCTAATTTAGACAGGATCCAATTAAACTACCAGCATGTCTTTAGATGCAGTAAAGCATGCTTGTCATACTCACTGTGTAAATTAAGGGGTTCATTTTTCGCATGGTGTAAAAAGGCTGTTTGATCTGGTGTTTTCTGATCCTCCCTTCCTTCCACAGTCCCTAATCCTATCTGCTGATAGTACAGAGCCTTGGGGTAACTCTGCACATGCTCAGTTTAATTTGTTTTGCAAGAGAGTTTTTTTTTTCTTTGGGGGAGAGTGAATGTGATCAGCACAGGACCAATCAGAGGGTCAGGGGTCCTATAGCCTCATAGAACAGAGAATGAAAACTTCTCCTACAAGCTTTAACCAGTGCTCTGCCAGACACTAATAGAATTCAGAAGACTGCAATATACAGCTGAGGAGAAAAGGTATTTAGCAGTTTATATTTACTAAAATAATTGCATTTCCATGTTCTGTGTACTGTGGGAGACCAGATATAGCGAATACAGGGTCCTAGGTTTAGTAACACTTCAAGGAAGCCTATTTAAATTAGCTGCCTGACGCACATGAATGCTCTAAAAAAGGTGTATGTAGCAAATTTGAAACGCACATCAGGGCATTGGCACTGCACATCTGTTGGTATGGTTTGTTGGGGTGCCATCCAGAATGAAGTGCTGCATTGCACCAATGCGCAGCACGAACAACTATGTTGCCACTGCACAATAATGTGAATGGATCCTTAAGGTATTTTGACTGTAAAGTCAGTTTCCAAATATCACATTGTTTTTTCCTACTTAAAATACAGCGGTTTTAGGCTATGGCTGTGAATTTTAATAAGGTGCCTATTCAAAAGAGCTAGAAGAGGAGCTTTGTTGCTGGTGCATATGGGTAATATGGAGTTAATGAAAATCATGATCTAGAGTCAAGGACAGCTCTGTCAATGTAGTGTGACCAGTGGGTAGATTGTACATGGGTTTCGTTAATCAGTTAATAAAATACACCTCCGGATAATTTCATTAACTGAGCCCTAGTGAATAATCACTAAATTATGGTGTCTGATACTTGATCCACTCTAGCAGATACTGAATTAAAAATATAATTCCAGTATACACATTATTCGCTGTAATCTTCTCACATGAACCTGATATAAACGATAGTGCTGTAAAACCTGTTGTAAAAGAAAGCATGAGGAAAGAAAAAAAAACTAAAATAAAAAAAAAACAAAAACGTAAAACTGTGCATTATAAAAACAGTGTAAATCGCGGAGTCCCCACCTGCAAGCTATGGTATTCGGAGAGCCACAGCACCTATAAGCAGGGCCATGATTCGTTGGCAACAATGGCAATGCTGGCACCATCACTGCTCTCCTGCAACAGAAATGTGGTGGGCATGCACACACCTGTAACAGTGAGAAACGCCGCCATCTTTGTTCACTTTCACTCTTTATGCCTGTGCCCCCTCCACAAATAAGAAAGGTCCACACGTTCAGCCTTTCAATTATTTTATGGCTGTAAAAGGTAGAATGTAGAGTTTTGTTTTCCAACCATCTTTCATCTCAGATGGTGCCACGTACAATGTATATGTAAAGCGCTGCATAAATTGACGGCGCTATATAAGTACCTGAAATAAATAAATAAATAAATAACAGGGCCACCCACAGCTTGAATTGTGTCCAATTCAGCAGGAATCCATTGAAATTCGAGCCCTGTATGGCCAGCTCCTACATTATATTGTACATTTTTTTTTCATCTCCACTCCTCCAGACCCAACATCCACACTGTGTATTTAAAAAAAAAAAAAACACATAACCGTCCAACTCTTCCACTGTCTTCACTGCAGGTCCTTCATAGGTGGATTCTCCAGTTGGGTCTGTAAACTGGCCTACCCCAAAGGGTTCACTTCCCAAGGATACAGGCTTGCATATTAGTATACCAGGAGAAGCCTCTTCCCATCAACTTCTGCCCTCAGGCTTTCTCAGTTCTAGAACATACTGGGCATGCCCACCAAACCCATGCAGGGGAGGGGCCTCAATAAAATGGCACTAACCTACTTACACCCCCCTGTTAACACAGGCACACCCATGTTCCAAGGGTACCACAATATTGGAAGAGTAAGGTGTGGCTCCACATTAACTGTAAAAAAAACAATATGATACACTATATACATCATATAAAAATGGCATCAATCTAACATACAAGTATTACACCTGGCCGGTCACTTAAAGTGGAAGTAAAGGCAAAACATAACTCTAAACCTATGCACACCCCCTTTCTTAGCCTACTCTTTCCAACTCTGTAAAGAGAAGATCGCTACACTTACCTATTCTGAAGTCCGGTCCCAAGCTGAGCTGTTCCAACAATGGAAGCCCCATAGTAAATATATGGGCGATGTCACTTATGAGGCATTTCCAGCTTTCTTCTGCACACAGAGGGTGCTGCTGGAGGCCAAACCAGAGCAGCTTAAGAATAGATAAGTATAGCAATCTTTTCTTTACAGGGTTAGATAGATTATTCTTATAGGGCGTACACACGGTTGGACTTTGTTCGGACATTCCGACAACAAAATCCTAGGATTTTTTCCGACGGATGTTGGCTCAAACTTGTCTTGCATACACACAGTCGCACAAAGTTGTCGGAAAATCCGATCGTTTTAAACGCGGTGACGTAAAACATGTACGTCGGGACTATAAACGGGGCAGTGGCCAATAGCTTTCATCTCTTTATTTATTCTGAGCATGCGTGGCACTTTGTCCGTCGGATTTGTGTACACACGATCGGAATTTCCGACAACGGATTTTGTTGTCGGAAAATTTTATCTCCTGCTCTCCAACTTTGTGTGTCGGAAAATCCGATGGAAAATGTCCGATGGAGCCCACACACGGTCGGAATTTCCGACAACACGCTCCGATCGGACATTTTCCATCGGAAAATCCGACCGTGTGTACGGGGCATTAGAATGGGGGTGGGAATAGATTTAGGTTTTGCCTTTACTTCCACTTTTAAACTGTCAAGCATTAATGCATACGTAGTATAGAAATAACCAACTGCAGCTTTTATAAAGGGAATTGATCCATTGCACAGAGCAGGTACTTGTTTGCTATTAAAAAAAACAAAAAACAACAAAACAAAAAAAACTGCCTTTAGTATTACATCAAATATTTAGAAGCTTGGCTTTTTCATTGTTCATTGTTTTTGGGGTCAGACTCACTTAAATTCACAGTAGCCTGAAGTCTGTCCAGAGGTCTGTTCCCTAAAAATATCTAAAACATAAGGAATATTTAAATAAAAAAATATTTTTAGGCATTTATGCGGTTGCAGGGCACTTGCAGAACAGCCCCATGCACTTGAATGGGTCGCACCAAAAGCAACACGGTATATACCGTATTTATCGGCGTATAACACGCACCCCAAGTTTAGGGGGGAATTTTAAGGAAAAAAACTTTTAGGAGTAAAGTTTAAGGAAGAAAAACTTACATTAAAATGCCCATCAATGCAGCGTTATCGGTGTCAGTGCAGCCATGTCAGTGCAGCTTTGCCCCAGTGCAGCCTTGTCAGTGCAGCCTTGCCCCAGTGCAGCGATCGCCGCCGACATACACAGCCGTGTGTAAATTCAAATATGGCGCCGAGACTGCAGGGACTCGTCGGAGCCGAGATACACATACCCGAATATCCTCGGCTTTTCTCGGCGCCGCTTACAGTCACGCCCAGTCCCGCCCAATGATGGACATAACACAGGTCCAATGGCGGGACTGGGCGTGACTGTGAGCGGCACCGAGAAAAGCCAAAGATACTCAGGTATGTGTATCTCGGCTCCGACGAGTCCCTGCGGTCTCGGCGCCATATTTGAATTTACATACAGCTGTGTATGTCGGCGGTGATCGCGGCAATAGCCGCGATCGCTCTGATCAGAACAAAATTGGTGGGGATCGGCCTATAACACGCACCCACGATTTTCCCCTGATTTTAAGGGGAAAAAAGTGCGTGTTATAGGCCGATAAATACGGTAATTTTTGCCATGGCCACGAAGCAAAGCATTGCAGCGCCAGCATGCATATACTACCCGCCTCAGTAGCTAAAGGCAGTAGTGGTTGGGTTGGAGGGTGGTAAAAACACAGCTCAACTGCAAAGTTTTACACCCCCCAAAACCTCTAGTGTGAATGAGCTTTTAAAGTGTCATCAAACCCATCATTAAAAACTATCAAAAATGGTGTATTACATGCTGTTCATACTCAGTCACTATGGGATTTGTTTTCTGTATTCTGCAAAAAACCTGTCCATGTCCCCACTGCAGTTGGGGATTTTCCACAGCAGTGTTGGCAGCTAGTGCACGTGCTCAGGTTTTCCCGTGTATTTTTAACCCTTAGCATTTCCTCCCTATCACATCTGAGCAGCCTAGGTGACTACAGATTTACTCGTGTGGGCATATACACAGTGGTAAATGACAGCCCACTCCCTCCCTCCTCCTCCATGTCCACTAACCAGCTAAACACAATAGGGGTGGTATATTACATCTCGATTGAGGGTGGCTTAACCTCCCTGTTATTATAAAGGCACAGGCTGGCATGACACAGTATGACTGGCAGAAATCCGCCCATACCATGGTATTGCCAAAAAAATAATAAAGATTTAATTTCAAATATATATTTGTATGACGACAATGTAAAACAGTTCATTGCTATTACTTATTTTTATTCTGTATTCTTTATCCCAAAGGCTGATTTTTCTAGAAGCTCCTCCTGCTTAAGTTTCCCTGCAGACAGGCCGGGAAAGAGCTGGGTCAGGCTACGGCTGTATATCAATTAGGAAAAAAAAAAAAAAAAAGGGTATGGTACTTAGATTTTTTTTTTATTATTAAAATAATTACAGTGGCATCATCCACGTACAGAAAGAGAAGGGATAATATAAATTAAATAATGTGTGTTTAGTATCACTTTAAACCTACATCATAGAGGCACGCAAACAGCTTTGTGGCTAATAAAGGTAATATAAAAAGGCACCTTCTAGTGCCTTTTCTTAGGCAAGACTTTTTCATTTAAAATGTATAACGTGGCTGCACTTTATTATATACAAAAAATATATTTATTTTCAAACTTGTAATAAAAAAGAAAACATAGGCCAACCCCCTACTCTATTTTAGGCACCCTCCTATGACATAGGATTTTATTTTTCTTGTCAGGATTAGTTGAAGATAGATTTGAGACCTTCAACACCAACCTTTGTCACATTAGAATAGAATATAAGTTAATATTTGCATAGAAATAATCCTGTCATATGAATAAATCACTATTTCGAGCCACATAACAGTAAACAGGATTTGTACAAATATTAAAGAGGGCATACAATATATAAATAGTACAGGAAATGACAATAAAAAACAAAAAATGCTGAAAACCACATGAGGACAGAGTCCTGCCTTGAGAAGCATGCAAAGTGACCACAACACAAGACAGCGTCATTCGCTTGCAGATTATATGTGGCCAGCTTTAAATGTGGGAAGTGACACACGTACATCCAGTAAGCGCTAGGTCTGCCTCACCAAGTAATTATAGTAAACATAATAGAAAACATCACTAAAAAACCCCCAAAAAAACAACCTGAGCTGTTAAATGCTAAAAGGACGCTCACAGGAGCTCACGATGCAAAGTTTATCTAGGAAGACAAATTGAGGGAGATGTACTAAAAGTGGAGAGTTCAAAATTTGGTGCAGCTCTGCATAGAAACCAGCGTCCAGGTTTTTTTGTCAAAAGCTTAATTGAACAAGCTGACGTTAAAAGCTGATTGGCTAACACGCACAGCTGCACCAGATTCTGAAGGCACCAATTTTAGTAAATTAGCAGATTAGCCATCTTTTGTGAACAGCCTTAAAGAGACAACTACATGAGCACCACCATACAGAAGGGCCCAAAGCCAGCTAGCCTTGACAAATTAGGCGCCAGGTATTTTAGACACTACTAGGGGTACCCATTTGAATTATTTATTTATAACCGGAATGAGGCCCACATGGGCAGACATGGTATACAGTAGGGTAATATAGGGTAACAGAGGGTAATATAATTGTACATTAACACATCAAGGTACATAATAACATGTCTGATTGACCAAGAACTTTGATCACAGAATAAATCGTGTTAGACATAGTTTCGTATCTTTGAGACGTCTCAAGTGTCCTTGATGTTTGTCTAGGTGCCCCTACTTTAATTAGTCTGTGTTGTTAACAGAAAAAAATCTCTTTTGTAAGTGCGAGTGTTGATGTGCCAGTTTAGGTAATGGCTTTTAGGTGTCGGGGTTCATGCGCCCCATCCCTGCATTGTCTTTTCCCTTTTATCAAGACAAAGAAAAAAGAAGACCCCTACATGTGGGGATATATAGAGCGAGAGAGGATAATGTAATAGAAACTAGAAAGATAGAAAAGAAGAAATGATCAGGAGTGGATAGAAAGGGGGAGGAGGGGTGGTTTTGGACCCCCGGGCATGTAACGTCAGGGGGGGTGTTCAGAAGATGCGAACATGGTATGCTGTATCAGTATTTACCGAGAGTGAGTGGGGGCTTGCTGGAGGGTGTACCTTCATATAGCCGTGGTGAGTTCTCTCAGGGCTTGACCCTCAGTCGAGAATATGAAGATGTTCCATAGCTGCCAAGTTTTGCTGAATGTTTGCCTGTTTTGCGCAGTGAGGATAAGATCCTCCATGTGTTTTATTTCTTCTACTTTAGCAATCCATGAGGCAATGGTTGGTGGTAGTGTGGCTTTCCAATGGATTGGGATGCAGGCGTCTAATCACAGATTTATTGTATATTTTCTCCGGTATGTCAGACGCATGCAGGAGAAAAAATGCAGGGTCTTTTGGAATGCTGTGTTCTGTAAATTTCTGAGTAACTTCGTGCACTGTTCGCCAATAGTGGGTCAAGTTTTGGCATGACCAGAAAATGTGTACTAATGTTCCCTTGTCTGCCCGGCACCGCCAAACATCAGACATCTCCGGGAAGAACTTGTGGAGTAGTGCTGGGTTCCTATACCATCTCGATAGGAGCTTGTAGTTTGTCTCCTGGGATTTGGCGCAGATGGAGGATTTGTGAGTAAATCTAAGGATGCGCTGTCTTTTAGTCGTGCTGAAGTGGCAATTTAATTCCTTTTCCCATTTAATTAATCCCGGGGGGCGAAAAATTTGTTTGTGGTGTATTTAGGAGATTGTAGGCTAGGGATAGCGTATGTGTTATGGTTCCTGAGGTATTGCAAAGTTCCTCCGGTGTTGTGAGGGGTTGATCATTGGTGACAGGGGGTTTCAGGGAATGGAGGAAGTGACTTAGTTGACGGGATCTCAAGAAGTCTAGACGAAACAGGCCCGCAGGATCTGAAAGTTCTGCGATTGTGTACCAACATCCTCTAGTACTAAAGTGGGCGGCTTGGTGTAGGTCTGTGTCGCTCAGACCCCAAAAGATTGCATCCTGTATACCCGGTGTGAAACCAGGAGTCCCCAATATGGGATATAAAAGGTGAGTTATGGGAAGATATGGATGTCTGAGATAAGAGTCGAGAACAGACTCGTGTTGTATTGCCAATCAGTGGATGACGTTTTGTTTCTATCGGTAGGGTCTTGTAGCACCAGGGGGCCCTACTGAGGGGGACCGTGGATTGGTTTTGCTCCATTTGTGTCCAGACTTTAGTTTCTTGGTGTCGACACCAGTCTATTAGCCTCCCCAAATGTACTGCCTGGTGGTAAGCACGGATGTCTGGCACCGCAAGACATGCCATGTTGTTTGGGTAGGATTAGAAGTTTATGTGAGAGTCGGGGTCTCTTTTTGGCCCATATGAATTCAGTAAACAAGGATTGTATCTGCTTAAAGTAGGATGTAGGGATAAAAATAGGTAGCGCTTGCATGAGGTAGAGGAATTTTGGGAGGATCATCATTTTCAGAATGTTACATCTTCCAATCAAGGAGTGTAAGCCCGTGTGCCATTGGTTAAGTAGTGTTCTGATTGTCTTCAGCAGTGGTGGGAAGTTAAGATCATATAGCCGCGCAAAATGTGTGTGGGATGTACGTGCCCAAGTATTTTAGGGCGGTTGTTGTCCATTTCAATTTAAAGCTGGATTGTAGGTGTGTGAGCTGTGGTTGCGCAATCCCCACTCCCATCGCCTCTGATTTGGCAAAGTTGATTTACAAATTGTCTGCAGAAAAGAACAATTAGGACTCACGTGACCCGGTATTCGGTGGAGATCGAGGACGACCGCGCGGCCTTGAGAACGTGCAGGCCGGTCAAATCTGCCGGCAGCTGGGCCCATGCGGCTTGTTGTTTTCGGGATCCTTAGCAACCAGTTGGGTACCTGGATTGGGTCTGCTCCTAGGAACGTAAAGAGATCTGGTAGATCAGCTGGTGTGCGCAGGGTAAAGGAGGATTGCGCCGTGCGAAAGGTAACTGCCAGGGGGTATCCCCAGCGGTATGCACAGCCATGTCTCTTCGCAGCTTCCAGGACTGGTTTCAACATCGCTCGTCGCAGCAGCGTGGCTCTAGAGAGATCTGGGAGGATCTCTATATTTGCCCCGTCAAAGTCCAAGTCTCCTAGCTCCCATGCTTTGCGTAGTATGACCTCTTTCTGTGCATAACGGTGCAGACGGCACAGCACATGAGGTCTGGAGGGGTCCGTGGATCTCGGGCCCAGGGTGCGGTGTACCCGGTCTATTTCCAGTGATGGTGGTGGCGAGTCTAAGAGCTTGTGGAATATGGCCTTTACCGGTTCCGCCAGGTCTTCTGGGCCCGTGGCTTCAGGGATGCCCCGCAACCGAAGGTTGTTGCGGCGGCTGTGGTCCTCCATTTCCTCCAAATGTAACTGCATCTCCTGAGTCTCCCTGGTGTGGGAGATGTTCGCCCCTTCAAGTGCTTGTACCTGGGATTCCAGTGAAGCTACTACAGTCTCACCGGAGGCTACTCGATCAGTCACCGTGTGTAGCTCTGTTCGTAGCTCATGGACGTCTCTGCTATGTGCCTCTTCTATGCTCTGGATTAAAGCTTCGATGTCTGCTCTCGTGGGGAGGGCCTGAAGCATAGCTCGAAGGTCGGCGTCTAGCTGGCTCTGGCTGTTGGATGGAGCTTCCATATCCTCTCGAAAGGCAGCCGGTGTCCCAGCAAGGGGGTCCGATACCGATAAAGGTGACGGTACGGATGTTCGCGCTGTGTTAGGGGTCAGCTCCATGCGGGGCTCACGTGGTGCGACTGCAATGGCGCCTGGTGATGGCCTCTGCGGGTCTCTCAAAAAGCGGCGGATGGTGAGTTGAGAGGTCTGGTGTCAGTTCCCTCTGGTCACCGATCGTGTCCTGTATTGATTAGGGGTGCACATGCCATGCTCACAGGTATAGAAGGTGTTCAGATGGCGAATTCCTCTACTTGAACACACACAACATTTTTTGGGGGGTTTGCGACCTGTTTGGGTAAGAGGGAGGATTTTGGGAAAGTGCCTTTCATGGAATATGGCTAATTAAACGGAGCGAGTTAGTTGAGGGGGCTTGGCCTTGGGGATAGAGAAGGGCTGTGACAACGTCTTCTTGGTATTTTAGATAGGTTAGGCTACGTTGGGTGCACTTAGAAAAAATTATATATGAATTGAATAGGGCAAGTTGCATCAAATAAATGGCGACTTTCTTGTACCAAAATAGTGATCTCCTGGTGGCCAAGTAGGGCTGCATCATCTGGTCGTTCATATCCACCACCCCCCCCTCCCCATGTATAGGTTGTACTCATGCACACATTTTGGCTTCTGTATGGGGCCTCTTCTTCTCTGAAGTTCCACCAAGGTGTCATTTTGTATTGTGGAAAGGATGTAGACATCTCTTTTTTTATCTCTCCACTTCACCTCTAGTACCTCTTCAGTCCGCATACTGGCCATTTCACCCTGCTTCAATTTCTTGGCGACCAATCTCTGTGGGAAGCCTTTGCGGTTGGTCCATGCTGTCCCACAGGCCACAGTGTTCTTCAAGTACAAATGGCAGAAAAGTGGGAGACTAGTGTAGAAATTGTCTACATATAGGTGGTAACCTTTCCCAAGTAATGGTTGGATCAGCTACCAGACAATTTTGCCACTTGTTCCCATGTAGGTAGGGCATCCAGGGGGGTTTAGCTGTCTCACTTTTCCCTCATAAATTATAAAGTCATATGAGTAACCCGTGGCCCTGTCACACGCCTTATAAAATTTTTCCCCACGTCTGGCTCTTTTACTGGGGAGGTATTGTTTTATTCCGAGTCTTCTGGTGAAGTGTACTAGGGATTCATCTACACAAATATTTCTATCAGGGGTAAACATCTCCTTGAAGCTGGCACAAAAAAAATTGATTAGGGGACGAATTTTGAATAATTTATCATAACTGGGATGATTTCGAGGGAGGCATTGGGCATTGTTATTGAAGTGTAAAAATCTCATAATCATCTCATAACGGATTCTGGGCATCAATGACGAATAGACCGGCATGTGGTGGATAGGTTGGGTAGACCAGTAGGAATGGAGTTCATTTTTTTTGTCAGCCCCATGTTGAGGGTTAGGCCAAGGAAAATTTTAAATTCTTCCACGGTGAGGGGTTTCCAAACAAAAAAGGATGGGCATATGAAGAGCTTTGATTGTTGGCTATATGTTGGCTGGCGTATAGATTACATTGCTCCACAATGTAGGTTAGGAGATCATTGCTAAAAAATAAATGAAAATAATAAAGTGGGGTTACATTTTCCATCTGCATCTGAGGGCCTGGCTGGGCTGTAAAAAGGGGAATTACAGGTTCTACTGACGTATCGGGTAGCCTTGTTGGATACATTAGAACATCTGGGAGGCTAGTATGGGCACTGCCTCGTTGATGGGATCCGTTGCTAGCATCTGGCCTATCTTCTAGGAAGGTTGCAGAACTGCTGGTGGATGCCTGCCTATCCCGGAGTGCTGCGCTTCTGGTGGATGCTGTGGAGTGCTGCGCTACCGGTGGATGCCTGCATATCATCCTGGAGTGCTGGGCTGCTGCTTGATGCCTGCATATCATCCCGGAGTGCTGCGCTGCTGGTGGATGCCCTGGAGTGCTGCACTGCTAGTGAATGTCTCCTCCTGCTCATTTCTCCTGATTCTCCTTGTTAGGATTCTATCTTCCTCTGTTTCCATCTCGGAGCCACTGCTTTCCACTGACTAGTCGATATCAGAGTCTGATGGAGAGAATTCCCCGCTGCTCTCGTCCAACATACTCTGGAGTATTTGCAGAGCCTCCTCTGCGCTGTAAGATCTTTTCGTCATGTTGGCGGGCAGATGTGCCAGATTGCGGGCGGCAGATGTGTCAGATGGTGGGCGGCAGATGTGTCAGATGGCGGGCGGCAGATGTGCCAGATGGTGGGTGGCTAGATGTGCCTGATGTTGGCAGCCAGATGTGCCTGATCATGGGCAGATGGCGGGTGGCAGATGTGCCAGATGGTGGGCGGCAGATGTGCCAGATGATTGGCGGGCGGCAGATGTGCCAGATGATTGGCGGGCGGCAGATGTGCCAGATAATTGGCGGGCGGCAGATGTGCCAGATAATTGGCGGGCTGATGTGTCAGCTGTTGACGGGCTGATGTGTCAGCTGTTGGCGGGCTGATGTGCCAGCTGTTGGCGGGCTGATGTGCCAGCTGTTGGCGGGCTGATGTGCCAGCTGTTGGCGGGCTGATGTGCCAGCTGTTGGCGGGCTGATGTGCCAGCTGTTGGCGGGCTGATATTCACTGTATGACAGGTGTTTTCACTGTTTTGTGTTTTGGGGACACTGTGTTTTGGGGACACTGTGTTTTCAGGATTCTAGCTGGGTGATCAGTGGGTAAACAGCAGACAAACATCTATAAAACTCACTGATCTCCTGGCTGCAGCACAGATCTCTCTTCCTCTCCTCACTGACAGGCTCTGTGTGAGGAGAGGAAGAGATGAGAGCAGTTACAGCCGCTCTCTATTTACATTACATGACGACTGTGATTGGACACAGTCGTCATGTGATCAGGAGGGCCAATCACAGGGCCCTCCTGTGTTGTACTACTCCACTGTCTCTGGGGGGCACAGGCAGATCGGGATCGCGCCACTGCGCAGGCACTTGGCGGCGCAATCTCCTGTCAAAAGCCACCCCTCCCCCATGTTTACTTTACGATGGATGTGATTAGACACAGCCATCGCGCGGATCAGGAGGGCAAATCATATTGCCCTCCTGCCCTTGCCGAGATGCGGCGTGTCCGCGCTCCTTCTGAAGGACGTTCGGGAACATCCAGTCAGAGGGAGGGAGCTCCCATCTGGCCATTTATGTGCAGTGGCGGGTGGGAAGTGGTTAAAGTGAAACAATAAAAATTAAATATTCCTTTAAATAATGTGCCTGGGGGGTGTCTATAGTATGCCTGTAGAGTGGCACCTTTTTCCCATGTTTAGAACAGTACCACAGCAAAATTACATTTCTAAAGGAAAAATTGTCATTTAAAACTGATCGCGGCTGTAATGAATTGTCGGGTCTCGGCAATCTAGATAAAATTCATTGAAAAAAAAAAAAAGAGCATGGGATCCCCCCCAAGTCCATTACCAGGCCCTTTGGGTCTGGTATGAATATTAAGGGAAACCCCGAACCAGAATTCCAACCAAAAAAGTGTCAAAATGTTAAAAGCGACAAACGACAAAAACCTTTATTAAAAAATAAAAAAATAAAAACGTCCCACGATGTCCATTCATCTTCTTCTATCTTGCCGCGACGGACCGATGGGCAACTCCCGTCATGTGACGCTTCTTCGCTGATGACAGTTCTCATATAACTGAGGGCGGGGAAACCCTGACATCACGGAGACTTTCCTATGGCTTCCCCATGGCGTCAGAAGGGGGTGGGGTCACCCAGGTACATCACCGGATAGCCCCGCACTCAGTTATGTTAGAACTGTCAAAGGCGATGAAGCGTCACACCGTGGGAGCCTCCCATAGAGGAGGATCGGTTGCGGAATTTTTTTTCTTTTTCAGTCCGTCGCAGCGTGAAGAAGATGAATGAACATCGTGGGACATTTTTATTTTTTATAATAAAGGGCTTGTCCCCAAGCTGTGTCTTGTGGTTTTTAACATTTTGACACTTTTTTGTGAAATGGTAGGGGTACATTTATACCCCGTTACCATTTCACACAGGGGGGGAGGCTGGGATCTGGGGGTCCCCTTGTTAAAGGAGGCTTCCAGATTCCCATAAGCCCCCCGCCCACAGACCCCCACAACCACCGGGCAAGGGTTGTGGGGATGAGGCCCTTGTCCCCATCAACATGGGGACAAGGTGCTTTGGGTGGCTACCCCAAAGCACCCTCCCCATGTTGAGGGCATGTGGCCTGGTATGGTTCAGGAGGGAGGGGCCGCTATCTAGTCCCCCCCCCTCTTTTCCTGTGGCCTGCCAGGTTGTGTGCTCAGATAAGGGTCTGGGATGGATTTTGGGTGGGACCCCTACACCATTTTTTTTAAAATTTTGGTGCAGGGTTCCCCTTAATTTCCATATCAGACCTGAAGGGCCTGGTATGGATTTTAGGGGGACCCCACGCAATTTTTTTTTTTTAATTTTGGTTCGGGGTTCCCCTTAATATTCATACCAGACCCAAAGGGCCTGGTAATGGACTGGGGGGACCCCGTGCTCTTTTTTCAATGAGTTTTATCTATATTACCGAGACCCGACAATCCATTACAGCCACGATAATTTTTAAATGACAATTTTTCCTTTAGAAATGTAATTTTGCTGTGGTACTGTTCTAAACACGGGAAAAATGCACCAATTTAAAGGCATAATATAGACACCCCTCAGGCACGATATTTAAAGGAATATTTCATTTTTATTGTTTCACTTTAAGCATAAAAAAACAAACAAAAAAAAACACTGCTCCAGAAAAAACGGCCATTTAAAAAAAAAAATTTTGCATTGATACATGTCCCCGGGTGCAGAACCCGGGTCCCCAAACACTTTTTATGACAATAACTTGCATATAAGCCTTTAAAATGAGCACTTTCAATTATTCATGTTCGTGTCTCATAGACTTTAACGGTGTTTGTGTGTTCTGCCAAATTTTTAGCCTGTTCGGTAGGAATGAGCTTTCTGTTCGGGTCGAGAGTTGACGCAAACATTGGCTGTTCGCCCGTTCGTCAAAAACCACACATTATGGGCCGTTCGTGCCAAATTCGATCGTGGCACGTAAGGGCCCATAATGCACTGCGGGAGCGCAGTGCATTGCTGTATGATGATTGGCCAGAGCATGCACCATGACCTGTATGCTTTGGCCAATCACAGCGCCCTCAGCTAAGAGAGCCATAATTGGCCAAAGGCAGGGTGCCTTTTGCCAATCATGGCTCAGGGGGACTAAGTGCATGCCCCACACTATATAAGGCTGCCTGCACGTCGGTCTCGTGTAGTGTGTCGTTGGCGTGGATGGAGAGTGTAATTTAGATTGAGCAGGCAGGCAGATTATTCAGTTGGCTGCAGTGCATTTAAAAAAAAAAAAATTATATTATATATATATATATATATATATATATATATATATATATATATATATTTATTATATATATACACATACACACACATATATACAGTCAGTCTCGTGGATCTATAGATAGATATAATATATATATCCACTGTATCCAGTTTAGCTAGATCTGACTGCAGTCTGTTCCTGGTGTACTGTTTCTAATATACTTCAGGCAGGCGATTCAGTTAGCTGCAGTGTATTTAATATATAAACTGTTTCCCCGAAAATAAGACCTAGCGTGATTGTCGGTGATGGCTGCAATATAAGCCCTGCCCCCCAAATAAGCCCTAGTTAAAGTCCTTGTAGGTCTTATTTTCGGGGAAACAGGGTATATATCTATCGATATAGATATAGATATATATCTATATCTAGATAGAGATAGATAGATAGATAGATAGATAGATAGATAGATAGATAGATAGATAGATAGATATACACATACACTGCATACAGCGTACACAGGTGGTATACACAATACATACAGTGCACCCATAGTTGTTATTATACTTCTGTTGGTGTACACAGTACCGTTCACCCCTAGTGCAGTTACTACTACTTTCCTGGTGGTATGCACAATACATACAGTGCACCCATAGTTGCTATTATACTTCTGTTGGTGTACACAGGGCCATGCACCCCTAGTGCAGTTGCTACTACCTTCCTGGTAGTGTACACAGTACACAATACAGTGTAGTGTTTTTTTGCTAAACAAAATTTACAGCATGTCCAGAATGCCACCAAGGACAGGCAGACGTTCACAGGCCACTAAAAGAGGGCAAGCAGGCTCTGTGCCTACAGTCGACAGTGCTGGTCGTGGACATGGTGCATCCTCAGCACATGGTCGTGGGGCGCGCTTGTCCTTTTTTCCTGCAGCTGGCCATGTTATTGAGCCACAACATGCAGAAGAGTTGGTGGAATGGATAACAAAGCTGTCCTCATCCTCTGTCACCCAGGCTCAGAGTAGTTTTCCCGCCAATGCAGCTGCCAAAGCGGCCTATTCCACCGGCTCCATGTCAACAGTCACTCCTTCCCTAGCCCCCATCATGCATGGAGGAGTTCCCCGAACTATTCGACCACAGTGTCGGGTAAATGCTGCAGGAGGATGTGCCGCGATTTGAAGGCTCCGATGATGGTACCCAGGTTGAGGAAGGGAGTAACGTCAGCCTAGAGAGAGGGGGTGCCCAAGAAGGTCAAGAAACTGGCAGTCATGTTCCCCCAGCTGCAGCATACTGCCAAGTTTGCTCCAGTGATGAGGAGGGAGGGGATGATGAGGTCACTGACTCAACTTGGGTACCTGATAGAAGAGAGAAGGAGGAGGAGGCACATCTCCAACGAGGTAGGATGCCCTCCAAGGGGCAGCTTAAGGGCAGCCACCCTATTGCATCACACCGCAGAGCTAAGCAGGTGCAGGACGCTGCTGACTCCCCACATATTTTGAAAAGTTCTTTGGTGTGGGCCTTTTTTGACACGTGTGCAGCAGATCGCACCATTGCGGTTTGCAACATATGTCTGAAGCGTATCAAGCGTGGCCAAAATAGCAGCCACTTGGGGACCACATGCTTGACCAGACAGATGTCGACCTCCTATGCAGTCCGTTGGCAACAGCACTTAAAAGACCCACATCAAAGAACAAGGCGAACCTCTCCTTGCTCCTCATCAGCTGGGATCTCCAACCCCACTATACCTCCAGTCCTCTCAGAAACCTGCACTGAGAGGAATGAAGGTATAGAAATAGGTGTCCCAAGTACTTGCAGCCAATCTGCTAGCGGTACACCAACATCGGATTTTAGCAAGCAAATTTTCCTACCCCAGTTGCTAAACTGTCGAAAGAAGTTCGGTCCCAGATGCTCAGCGTCTGAATGCTAGCTTGGCCAAATTGCTAGCACTGCAACTGTTGCCTTTTCAGCTGGTAGACTCTGCTCCCTTTCATGAATTTGTGGAATGTGTGGTACCTCAGTGGCAGGTTCCCAAATGCCATTTCTTTTCACGGAAGGCCATTCCGGCTCTCTACCAGCATGTGGAAGGCAATGTCTTGGCCTCGTTGGACAGGGCGGTCAGCAGTAAGATGCATATTACTACTGACTCATGGTCCAGCAGGCATGGACAGGGATGTTGCCTTTCTTTCACGGCGCACTGGGTAACTCTGCTGGCAGCTGGGAAGGATGCAGGACAAAGTTCAGCATTGTTGGAGCTTGTTCCGCCACCACACCTCCAAAATGCTATTGGTGATTCTGCCACAGACTGAGGGACGGGTTTCCGCGCTCACGGACCTGAAGGCTTGCAGCCTCCCCTTACACTTACCCCCAAAGGGGTGAGTTAAGTAGTAAAGGAAAGTTAATTAGGGGTGAATGGCGCTACCTTACCAGGGTACCTTAATTTATAATATAATGAACCTCAAAGGAGAAATAAATACAAGTAGAAATATGAGTGAATAAATGTGCTTAATGCAACCCCTTAGTCACTCAGATTCATTGGATAATGGATATAAGTGTCCAACATTACCTGAGTGGACGGTACTAGCGTGTCAGTCTCATACCTACATACAGGTGTACACCGTGTAACTGACCATCATAAATTAATTTAGGTGACAACTTATAAAAATTAATATATAACAATACAAAATATTAATAAATTAAACACCACGGTCTGTGCCATGGAAGGGGATCAATCCTAGAGAAATCCCCCTTCTGGGAAACAGTGTGCAATCCACTTCCTGAGTGGCATTAATCAGGATATCTAGATCCTATGTTGATCCCCAGGTGTGTCCAAAAGTGTTTTTATGCATAGGGTGAATTAAATATAAATACATGTATCATAAGTAGTCCCAACTTAGGCATACAGTGCAGAACTGCACATTTGGAAATTAGTGAAAAAAGTGGTAAAAAATAGTGAAAAAATAGTGAAAAAATATAAAAATTATTAATATGTGTATCAAAGTCCAGCATCAAGAAGCATAAAGCAAAAAACAAAACGTCTGTGGTAAGTGACTTTCGTGAGAACAGCTGATCAGATCCAGTGACTTGCGGTGCTCCCCCTCAAAGATCCCCACTCACCAGCTCCCTGCACCCCTGCAGGGGTAGTAGGCATGTAGTACCAGGCAGCGATATGATGTTTATGGGTTCTCAGGGTCCCCCGCTCCAGCTGTGAAGTATCCTTCAGTATATCCTTGTGTATCGGTGAAGGAAGATCTGTGTGTTTGGATGTGCAGAGTGATGGCAATGGGAGTGATCCTCGTTACCAATCAGGTGCTGCACCTGCAGGGTTCTGAGTAGGAAAACTGCAGCTCCAAATCCCTTTAGAAGAGATTAACTCTTTAGGAGCAAAAACTGAAAATTGGATCAAATACTTCCCGTCATTTTGCTCAGCAGCGTACTACCACATATATATATGTTCAAGGGCTACGCAAGCACTCAGGCAAAAAGATGCCATGCGGTGCTTGAGTTGGTCTGCTTAGGGGACAGGAGCCACACTGGGGCAGAGATTCTGTGAGCTCTGCAGGGGCAGGCTCAGAGGTGGTTGACGCCACACCAGCTTCAGCCAGGAATGGTTGTATGAGACAATGGCATCAACCTTCTCGCCGCCCTCCAACAGGGACACTTGACCCATGTACCCTGTTTGGCTCATGTCCTGAATTTGGTGGTGCAGCGGTTCTTGAGCAGGTACCCGTGCTTACAGGATCTCCTGAGGCAGGCCAGGAAAGTCTGTGGTCCTTTCCGCCGGTCATACAGTATAATGCCAGCGCTCAGCTGGCTGACATTCAAAGAGAATGCAACCTGCCCAAGAACCGCCTCATTTGTGACATGCCCACCAGGTGGAACTCAACGTTGGCAATGCTGCAGCAGCTGCACACGCAGCAGAGGGCCATCAATGAGTACCTGTGTGAGTATGGCACCAGGACAGGGTCAGGGAAACTTGGCTTTGTTCGCCACGCCAGTGGCTACAGATCAAGGATGCATGCACTGTCCTGTCACCATTTGAGGAGGCCACGAGGATGGTGAGCAGTGACAGTGCATGCATCAGTGATACTAAACAAAAAAAGATACCGCGCTAATAAATCAACCCCTAAAAATGCTGCAACTAGAAAGTGAGAGATACACCAAATAAAATTATTCAAAAATAAAGCTGCGCTGTGAAAACCTAAAAACTATTACATATAAATAGTGACACACATGTGATAGTGAGACCAGTGTGTGTGATAGGTAAATAATTCAATAATTGTCGCTCCACAACTGATTAGCTGGGTAACATATAAGTGTAAATAAAAAATACACAAGGGAAAAGTCCACAAGTGAAAAAATATGTTTGAAAGATGTCAATCCACAAGTCCCCAAGGAACTTACAAAACGATCCGATGACACACCAAATGGAATAGTGCACCTCCACCATAAGAATTAAAGGCTTTCCCTTTAAGGTCACTAGAGGAACCCGGCAGGGCTGTCCTCTCTCTCCAGCCTTATTTGCCCTAGCTATTGAACCGGTGGCGGAGGTGCTACGTACGTCCCCGCATATTAGAGGTCTCCGTATTGGCTTGCTGGAGGAGAGGCTGGCCCTGTACGCGGATGACATGCTACTGTTCCTCAATTATGCTGGTCCGTCCTTGCAGGGTGTTCTGAACATGTTAGACACTTTCGCAGTAGTCACCGGACTAAGGGTTAACTGGTCCAAATCCATACTTTTTCCAATAGACCAGGCGGCTAAAACTACTTCCCCCCCAGACTGTTCACTACAATGGGTGGAAACTTTTAAGTACCTGGGGGTTCATATATCCACCCAAGCATCAGATTTTATCTCACTTAACCTTACCCCTATACTCTTGGACACTAAGACAAAACGTAAATCGTGGAGTAATTTACCTCTCTCAGTGTGGGGACGAGTAAATCTCCTTAAAATGAAAATTATCCCCAAATTCACATATCTGTTCCGCCACTCCCCTCAGTGGATACCCAAATCTTTTTTTTTTAAAAACTGAATCAATTGTTCTCATCCTTTATCTGGGGCTCCTCACCACCCAGGTATCGGTTGTCGACCTTGATGCGGCCGTCAACGCAGGGTGGTATGGCATTTCCTGATTGCTACAAATATTTTCTAGCTACTCAATTGGTGACAGTGGCCTGGTGGCTGCACCCTGACAAAACTAACTCATCCACAGTCCTAGAGGCCACGATAGTGGGCTCGTTGGAAGCCCTGCAATTTTTTGATATTTAGAGGCCCTCGAGCCCCATATCCTTTGACACCCTCTATGCATACCACCCTGCGGGCTTGGCGGGCAGGACTAGCTATAGAAAAGTACAAATCAACCGAGATCTCTCCTAACACATCGATCTGGCTGAACCCTACTTTGCCACACATTTACAAACTTCCAGACCCTTTCGCATGGACCAAATATGGTATAAAAATCCTCTCTCACATAGTGTCACAAACGTCATTATCTCCCCTTTCACACCTTTCTTCTATGTATAATGTACCTCAGCACTACCAATTTCGTTATCTCCAACTGTCACATGCTTTCGCTGCGCAGTTTCCACGCGCTTCCTGCATAGTTGTTCAGTCGGGGCTGGAGAGGACACTCAGAACTAAGTGTGCAGAGAAACCTACCTCACAGCTATATGCGCATTTGGTCTGTGTGTCTCTCCCACCTCTAGATAAACTCTGGTCTCGCTGGCAGCTTGACATACCCTCGCTGGACAATGATGATTGGGATGATGTCTGGGATTTTCCTTTCAGTTCCTTAGTTTCTATGCGGGATCGGCTGATCCAATTTAAGATAGTACATAGGACGTATTTTACTCCACATAGACTCTCTATAATGAACCCTACATAACCCTCGGAGGGTTGGAGATGTGGAATCTCCCCAGGAGATTTCTCTCATATTTTCTGGCATTGCCCTAAGATTCAGCAATATTGGAGTGAGGTGCTTGACATGGTAAACAGCGTCGCATCAACTACACTGCCACATGCCATGGAAGTCTGTCTTTTAGGGCTAATCGAAACACTTGTACCAACAATAGCAAAACGCATACTGGTCGGGTTATTGCTATTCTATGCCCGGAAAAATATTGCCATACAATGGAAGAAGCCCACCCCCCCTTCATTGACAATGGAAAAGTCTAGTTAATAATAACCTTCCTCTATATAAAGACACATACTTTAATAGAGGGTGCCTGATGAAGTACGATAGAGTCTGGCGTACGTGGTTAGATGAAGTGGAAACAGCTTGCTGAGTCTCTAATTAATATGATAGGGGTTGAGAATAAGAAAGTATTGAGTTTTTTTTTATTGGTTACGACTGGGGGAGAGGACCTGATGTTTTTAAGTGACCTCTAAATGGATACAAGAAGAAGCAATCCATGGGTTTAGCTTGTTATAGGATAAATAATACAATTATAGTATTTCACTATGTGATGTGTATGATACCCTGCATAGGCACCACAGTTTTTGAGTTGTGTATGTATTGTTTGTCTTGAAAAATGCAACAAAAATAATAAAAAAAAAAAAAGAAAGGCTTACCAGAGGCAAGCTATAGCAGGCCTGCGGCTATAACCGCCAGGGTACTTGGTCCAAGGAAGTGGCAGCAACACATCAAATGGTCCAGGAGGGTGAGCCACAACAGATCGACAGGTAGATGCTCACAGATACTCAAAGTTCGGATTGGTCAGTGAGTTACCAAAAAGTGAGAAAAGGAGGAGCTCACATATTGTATAACCATAACACATTACAGTTTGTTAAAACAATTATTGCACTTACATGGTATAAACCATCATAAGGTATAAGAGAAAGCCGGCCAGCAAAACAAACAAAACACGCGTCCACAAACGAGGACCACGCGATGGCGACAGTACTTCCAACCTCCCGAATCACGTTTCATCATACAATGACGTCGTCTTGGGGAACGGGCAATGCACTGACACATCACGCTATATATGGAAAGCAGGAGAACAAAGCCTCGGTTTGAGTCGCGGAACCGGAACCCCTGAAATTCCGCATGGAGATCCAGAAACTCCGGATCCACCATATTGGAAGCTGGCAGAAGAGTTAAAACCCCTGAAGCTTTCCAGAAAAAATTATACTAAAAATAGTAAATTTATACTAGAAATGGTAAATTTGTCTAGGAGAACAGGGAACGAGATAAAAAACGATGATCAGTAATCTCAGTTAAACTAATCATGTGGAATAATAAATTGAATACATAAACGATCATGAGAAATCAGCCTGGAGGTATAACAATAACTAATAGCCAAATAGCAAAAGGCCATATTGACCGAAGTGTTGGCATTATTCTGTGGCAAACACAAGGATGGATTAGTTAAGGAAACTAGTTAAAAGGGAAACACCCCAATGATTAAATAAAGCGGTGTATGAGAAAACGTACATCAATACAACCGCACTAGGTGAATGTCATCAATTGAAATATGTACCAGGCATTAAATACAGAGAGATGACTATAAATTAGATGATGTTACTAATCCGTTCTGGATTAAAAAATGCGGGTCCCAACATCAAACATACCCCAATTGTCTAGGATCCAACACATTTGATGGCAGAGAAAACTCATGTCATGAGGATTGGTCCCAAAGTATCTTGTATGTTAATAGATTAAATAAAAATCAATTAGACGAACGGTATATAAAAAATAATAATTGGTTAGTTAACAATGATCTGCCCATAACCAGGCCAATAGGGCCCAAGACAAACCATCCAGCCATACCATGGGGAATCCAAAAAAGTTTCCCCATACTACAGGTGTCCCCACCACTGACTCAAACGAGTTCACACCAGAACATACATATTAGAGAACTATTAGGGATAAACATGAAAACATATGACAGGAAAAAAATATAGTTTAATCCTCATGAATTGTCTATGAACGTATTAAAGTCCACATTCAACCCAAATGGGACGTAGCATCTCAAACTATGTATCCAAGACATTTCGAGTCTGGATATGCTTCCGACTAAGGAGCTGCCTCTCCACTGTGGGGCAGTATTTATCAATTCCTATAAAGATGATTTTAGAAGGATCCTTGTTGTGAGCCAAAAGATAATGCTTGGACAGTGAATGCTTAGAAAATCCACTTTTAATATTAGTAATGTGCTCATTGAGTCTTACCATGAGGGGGCGTTTTGTCCTACCCACATATTGGAGCCCACAGGGGCACTGGATCAAATAGACTACCCCCTCGTTGCACAGGTGATAAAAGGCTCTACTTCATATTCCTTAGAAGTACTGGTTGAACAGAACCTATGTGTGCATCTCTGTGTGCACCCATTAAGGGAGCACACACGACACCTACCACATTTATAAAACCCTGTAAGGTTCCCAGAGAAGCCTCCTTTCTTAGCCGGAGGGTTCACAACATTGGGCGCCACCCTATCACGAAGAGAGGGGGCTCCCTTATCCCCTTGCAGCCAAGCGTACGCAGATGTGCGTACTCGGCTTTCGGGGGTTATACCGGGATGATGCCCGCAGCTGCAGGCATCATCCCGGTACTGTTTTTTAGAGCCGGCGATCGGCTTTCCAGCGATAACAACCGAAGCGGCTAAAAGCTGCTCGGCTGTTATACTGGAGGAACGGGGTCCCGCCGTTCTTACTGGGCCTTCCATTCCACCGGGAGGCCCAATCAACAAACCGCCTCCGGCGGCTAGTGACAGTCTGGAACGAAGCCGTAAGCGGCTTCGTTCCAGCCTTCTAATTGTAAACACAGAAGCGACTTCCCATTTACTCGGCTGCCAATGTCGCCGGTTTAAAAAAAATATACAAATATTCAGAATCGCCGAAAATGGCGATCTGAATACCCTCCATAAAGAGTACCTGTCACCACCTATTACTGTCACAAGGGATGTTTACATTCCTTGTGACAGCAATAAAAGTGATCAAAAATTAAAAAAAAAAAAATATTAATATTAAAATAAATAAGTAAAATTTTTTTTTTTAAAGTGTCGTCGCGAGCTCGCGCAGCAAAGAAAACGCATACGGAAGTAGCGCCCGCATAAGTAAACGGTGTTCAAATCACACATGTGAGGTATTGCCGCGATTGTGAGAGCGAGAACAATAATTCTAGCACTAGACCTCCTCTGTAACTCTAACCTGGTAACCGTTAAAAAAATTTAAAGCTTCGCCTATGGAGATTTTTAGGTACCGTAGTTTGTCGCCATTCCACAAGTGCGTGCAATTATAAAGCATGACATGTTTGGCATCTATTTACTCGGCGTAACATCATCTTTCACATTATACAAAAAAATTGGGCTAATTTTACTGTTTCGTTTTTTTTTTAAATTCATGAATGTGTCCCTTTTCCCAAAAAGTTGCGTTTAAAACACCGCTGCACAAATACCGTGTGACATAAAATATTGCAAAAATCGCCATTTTAGTCTCTAGATTCTCGGCTAAAAAAAATATATATAATGTTTGGGGGCTCCAAGTAATTTTCTAGCAAAAAATACAGATTTTAACTTGTAAACACCAAATGTCAAAAATAGGCTTAGTCATGAAAGGATTATATACAATTTGTGGTCTCTCAGGAAGGGCTGTACAAAGTACTGGATCATTATTAATGATATGCCAATGCTTTCTGATCAAGTTCCTGATGTTTTTATGCTGAACAGAATACGTGGTGACAAATGGGACCTGGGAGATTGTATTCTTACGTGGTGGTTTAACACTCAAGAGATCGTCTCGTGAGATTGATTTCACCCAGGGTGTTCATCAAAAAATCATTGGCATATCCCTTCTCTCGAAACCTTTCTGTTAAAACAGCAGCCTGTGCCAAGAAGTCTTCATTGTTCATACAATTGCGTTTCAAGCGCATGTATTGGCTTTTTGGGATGAACTTGAGCCATGGCTCGTGGTGGCAGCTGTCTATAGGGATGCAAGAATTCCTGTCCATAGTTTTGAAATAGGTGGATGTATTGAATTGATTACCATTTATTGTAATACTAAGATCCAAAAAGTTAATGGATGTGGCTGGCCTCAAAGTTGAAATGGATGCCCCTAGTGTTAGTATTGAGGTGACTCATAAAAAGCTCTAGGTCCTCACGACCACCATCCCAAAGGAGAAGGATGTCGTCAATGTACCTCGCCCACAACACAAGTTGGGGTCTCTGGCAACCATGGACGACATCCTCCTGCCAAAGCACCATAAACAGGTTAGCTAGACTGGGGGCATATTTTGCCCCCATCGCAACCCCTCTGTCCTGACGATAAAATTGTCCCTCAAACCAAAAATAATTGTGCGAGGCCGCATATTCCAGCAGTTCCATAATAAACACAATTTGTTCATCAAGTAGGCCAGAGTCACGTCTGAGGTAATACTCTACAGCGAAAAGCCTCAAATTATGGGAAATAATCGTGTAGAGTGATGCGACATCGGCGGTTACCAGCCACATGCCAACAGTGGGCCTATAGTTGGACAAGAGATTAATGACATGGCGTGAATCCCTAATATGAGAAGGCATCTTAAGCACAAGAGGCTGCAAAGAGAAATCAATATACCTGCCCACCGGGACGTGATGGAATCGATACCACTCATTATCGGACATCCCGGGGGGGCAGGTAAGATGTTTATGAATCTTAGGCAGATAATAGATGACTGGTGTGCGTGGTGCTTTTGGAACAAGGTACAAACTTTTCTTTTTGTTTATAATCTCTTGACTAAATACTCTCTGTGTGATAATATCTAGATATTTTTGATAGGAGATTTTTGGGTCAGACGTTAATAGAGCGTTTCTCGGTTCTCAAGGATCCTATGCATTTCTGCCATATAATCACTTCTGTTGAGTATAACGATCCCACCCCCTTTGTCAGCGGGTCTGATGACAAGTTCTTTGTTATTACACAAAGTCTAAACCAGCAGTCACCTCTTGTTTAGCTCAAACTTTTCTAATGGGCATCATATCAAGATCTCTTAACAAAACGTCCCTAAAGACTTTGAGAGAAGGTGCTAGGGAACCAAGAGGGTTGAATAAAGAGGCATTTGAGAGCCCCAAATGTCGATAATCAGGGATGGATGACCTAATTGGATTGATAAGGTTGGACAGCATATACCGCTTAATGTTAAGCTTACGGTTAAACCTATGCACGTCCATATAGGTTTCAGATTTATTGAGCCTACGCAGGGGGGCATAGTAGAGACCTTTACCTAAAACAAGTTTCTCCGGTTCGCTCAGAGTCACAGTACTAAGATTAAAGATTCCGACCCCAACTATAGTTTCTTTTTTGATTCGTAGCCTCCTCCCCCCTCTGGATCCTCTTTTTGTTCTCCCAAACTTTTGGTGCCCTGATTTTGCCTGTGAAAATCCCACTGTCGTGAATCGTGATCATGGAAACCAGAACCCGGGTGGTTAAACCCATTTCTTAACCACTTGAGCCCCGGACCATTATGCTGCCTAAGGACCAGAGGTCTTTTTCCAATTTGGCACTGCGTCGCTTTAACGGCTAATTGCGCGGTCATGCAATGCTGTACCCAAACGAAATTTGCATCCTTTTCTTCCCACAAATAGAGCTTTCTTTTGATGGTATTCGATCACCTCTGCAGTTTTTATTTTTTGCGCTATAAACGGAAAAAGACCGAAAATTTTGAAAAAAAAAATGATATTTTCTACTTTTTGGTATAAAAAAAATCCAATAAACTAAATTTTAGTCATACATTTAGGCCAAAATGTATTCGGCCACATGTCTTTGGTAAAAAAAATGTCAATAAGCATATATTTATTGGTTTGCGCAAAAGTTATAGCGTCTACAAACTAGGGTACATTTTCTGTAATTTACACAGCTTTTAGTTTATGACTGCCTATGTCATTTCTTGAGGTGCTAAAATGGCAGGGCAGTACAAAACCCCTCCAAATGACCCCATTTTGGAAAGTAGACACCCCAAGGAAATTGCTGAGAGGCATGTTGAACCCATTGAATATTTATTTTTTTTGTCCCAAGTGATTGAATAATGACAAAAAAAAAAAATATTTACAAAAAGTTGTCACTAAATGGTATATTGCTCACACAGGCCATGGGCCTATGTGGAATTGCACCCCAAAATACATTCAGCTGCTTCTCCTGAGTATGGGGATACCACATGTGTGGGACTTTTTGGGAGCTTAGCCGCGTACGGGGCCCCGAAAACCAAGCACCGCCTTCAGGATTTCTAAGGGTGTAAATTTTTGATTTCACTCTTCACTGCCTATCACAGTTTCGGAGGCCATGGAATGCCCAGGTGGCACAAAACCCCCCCAAATGACCCCATTTTGAAAAGTAGACACCCCAAGCTATTTGCTGAGAGGCATATTGAGTCCATGGAATATTTTATATTTTGACACAAGTTGCGGGAAAGTGACACTTTTTTTTTTTTTTTTTGCACAAAGTTGTCACTAAATGATATATTGCTCACACAGGCCATGGGCATATGTGGAATTGCACCCCAAAATACATTTAGCTGCTTCTCCTGAGTATGGGGATACCACATGTGTGGGACTTTTTGGGAGCCTAGCCGCGTACGGGGCCCCGAAAACCAAGCACCGCCTTCAGGATTTCTAAGGGTGAAAATTTTTGATTTCACTCTTCACTGCCTATCACAGTTTCGGAGGCTATGGAATGCCCAGGTGGCACAAAACCCCCCCAAATGACCCCATTTTGGAAAGTAGACACCCCAAGCTATTTGCTGAGAGGCATGGTGAGTATTTTGCAACTCTCATTTGTTTTTGAAAATGAAGAAAGACAAGAAAAAACTTTTTTTTTTTCTTTTTTCAAAACTTTGTGACAAAAAGTGAGGTCTGCAAAATACTCACTATACCTCTCAGCTAATAGCTTTGGGTGTCTACTTTCCAAAATGGGGTCATTTGGGGGGGGGGGGTTTGTGCCACCTGGGCTTTCCATGGCCTCCGAAACTGTGATAGGCAGTGAAGAGTGAAATCAAAAATTCACGCCCTTAGAAAGCCTGAAGGCGGTGCTTGGTTTTCGGGGTCCCATACGCGGCTAGGCTCCCAAAAAGTCTCACACATGTGGTATCCCCGTACTCAGGAGAAGCAGCAGAATGTATTTTGGGGTGTAATTTCACATATTCCCATGGCATGTTTGAGCAATATATCATTTAGTGACAACTTTGTGCAAAAAAAAAAAATTTGTCTCTTTCCCGCAACTTGTGTCGCAATATAAAATATTCCATGGACTCGACATGCCTCTCAGCAAATAGCTTGGGGTGTCTACTTTCCAAAATGGGGTCATTTGGGGGGGGTTTGAACTGTCCTGGCATTTTATGCACAACATTTAGAAGCTTATGTCACACATCACCAACTCTTCTAACCACTTGAAGACAAAGCCCTTTCTGACACTCATTGTTTACATGAAAAAGTTATTTTTTTTTGCAAAAAAATTACTTTGAACCCCCAAACATTATATATTTTTTTAAAGTAAATGCCCTACAGATTAAAATGGTGGGTGTTTCATTTTTTTTTTTCACACAGTATTTGCGCAGCGATTTTTCAAACGCATTTTTTGGGGAAAAAACACACTTTTTTAAATTTTAATGCACTAAAACACACTATATTCCCCAAATGTTTGATGAAATAAAAAAGATGATCTTAGGCTGAGTACATGGATACCAAACATGACATGCTTTAAAATTGCGCACAAACGTGCAGTGGCAACAAAATAAATACATTTTTAAAAGCCTTTAAAAGCCTTTACAGGTTACCACTTTAGATTTACAGAGGAGATCTACTGCAAAAATTACTGCCCTCGATCTGACCTTCGCGGCGATACCTCACATGCATGGTGCAATTGCTGTTTACGTTTGACGACAGACCGCCGCTTGCGTTTGCCTTAGCGCGAGAGCAGGGGGCGACAGGGGTGCTTTTTTTTTTTTTTTTTTTTTTTTCTTTATTATTTTTTATCTTATTTTTAAACTGTTCCTTTCATTTTTTTTTTTTTTTTTTTTAATCATTTTTATTGTTATCTCGGGGAATGTAAATATCCCCTATGATAGCAATAGGTAGTGACAGGTACTCTTTTTTGAAAAAATTGGGGTCTATTAGACCCTAGATCTCTCCTCTGCCCTCAAAGCATCTGATGACACCAAGCTCGGTGTGATAAAATGCTTTCCCAATTTCCCAATGGCGCTATTTACATCCGGCGAAATCTAAGTCATAAAATGCTCGTAGCTTCCGGTTTCTTAGGCCATAGAGATGTTTGGAGCCACTCTGGTTTCTGATCAGCTCTATGGTCAGCTGGCTGAATCACCAGCTGCATTCTCAGGTTCCCTGTTGAGACAGGAGAGCCAGAGAAAAACACGGAAGACGGTGGGGGGGGCTTTCCCTCCCACGGCTTGTAAAAGCAGTCTAGAGGCTAATTAGCCACTAGGATTGCTTTTACATGAAAGCCGACCGCTGGCTGAAAAGAATGATACCAAGATGATACCTAAACCTGCAGGCATCATTCTGGTATAACCATTCAAAGTCGTGAATGGCGTACCTGAAGACAAAAAAATGGTTAACAATAAAGCACAGTAAACGGTAAAGTATAAAAAATTGCATACCTGAAAAGCAAACATGATAAAACATAATAACAATAAAACATTGCAGAATAGAATACAGTAAAAAAGAGCAGAACAAGAGAGAGAGAATAGAGAGAGAGAACAATAAAACGACAACTATTTTTTTTTTTTTTTTTTTTTTACACTTTTTTTGTAACTAACTTTTATAACGGTAACCGGTTCCAGGTTCGGGTCTCTCAAAATGCGATGGCATCTTGGGAGACCCTGTGAAAGTGTGCCTAGTCTGTGCAATGCTGTACCCTACGCTAATACTCAACTAATGAATGGTAGCGTTCAAAACATTCACCAGTGCAAAGACCAGGATTGTCAGGACAGGAGGGACAATAATAGAGGGTGTCACGCCTATATTCGCGCTTGCTGCAGACACGACATCTTTTTTGGGGGTTCGTTGGGTAGGGGTACTCGGGAGGACATAAAGAAAATGCCTCTCATGCAGCCGACTGCATTTGGTTGGGGATGTGAATGGGGGAAGTACGGGCACTGCAGAAACGGTGGGTTCCCAATTAGGATTGGCAAATGCAGCAGGAAGGGCACTATGGGCACGACGGGCCTATGTTTGTCTTCTTGGTGGCAGTGGGACACTACTTGTGCTTGCCACCTCACCAGCTTGAACTGCACTTATGGGACTCGCCATGTCACCAAGTGTTACTGCAGTGCTGGTTTGACTACGACCGGGGTGTACTAGGCTGCTGGCGCTTGCCAGTTCAATAAAAAGCTACCAAAAAAACTGTTAGCGATCGCAGGGATCAGGCCTGACTCTGCGAATGCTGCAGTTATGCGTTAAGTGTTTTGTAAGTGACAGTGATCGATCGATACTGCACTTGGGTGGGCTGGGCCGGGCGGAGGGGCAAAATGCAGGTGCTAGCAGGTATCTGGGCTGATCCCGCTAACACTGCGTTTTAGGGAACCCTAAACTGCTGGGGACGCCAGTATAGATCTGATCGGATCAGATATTGATCCGTTCAGATACTATACCACTAAGGGAGGTGTACGGTGCGTGCGTGGGTGTTAGCGGTACTGGCGCTAATCTGACGCTGCTTGGGGCTGGTGCTTGCCAGTTCACCAAAATACTACCAAAAAAACTGTTAGCGATCGCAGGGATCAGGCCTGACTCTGCGAACGCTGCAGTTATGCATTTAGTGTTTTGTAAGTGTCAGTGATCGATCGATACTGCACTTGGGTGGGCTGGGCTGGACCGGGCGGAGGGGCAAAACGCAGGTGCTAGCAGGTATCTGGGGACGCTATTGATCCGATCAGATACTATACCACTAAGGGAGGCATATGCTGCGTGCGTGGGTGTTAGCGGTACTGGCGCTAATCTGACGCTGCCTGGGGCGACGCATATCACCGCCGGGCGATCAGGGGGCTAAACCTTTATTCGGTAATAAACGGCGGGTGCCCTGACACTATAAAAAATAAACAAACTAACCAGCGTCACCCGTAACAGTTATACGGTGATCAGTGGTGAAAGGGTTAACTAGGGGGCAATCAAGGGGTTATTCGGTAGTATATGGGGGTCCCTGTCGCTATAAAACGCTGACGGCGAACCTAAATATTTAGGTCCCTAACTAGCGTCACCAGCGACACTAATACAGCGATCAGAAAAATGATCGCTTAGCAACACTGGTGACAGGGGGTGATCAAGGGGTTAAAACTTTATTAGGGGGGGTTAGGGGGGTATCCTAGACCTACAGGGGGGTAATACTAACTGTCCCAACACTGTAACTGTCACAAACTGACACCAATGCAGTAATCAGAAAAACAAAAAAAAACAAAAAAACTGCTGGTGTCAGTTTGTGACGGGGGGGGGGGGGGGGGATCGGGGTGTTGTGTGCCTGGCATGTTCTACTGTGTGTGTGTAGTGTTGTGCACTCACATACCTGTCTTCTCTCCTCGGGCCGGAACGGAAATTACCGAGCCGAGGAGAGATGACATCATTTCCTTTGCTGCTGTTTAGCATACAGCAGCAAAGGAATGATGTGATTGGCCGGCGGCGATCGCGAGGGGGGGGCCACGAACGGATGGCCTCCCCCTCACCTCTGATCGCTGCTGGACAAAAGACGACCGCCTCGGGCACCGGGGGGGGGGTCCAATCGGACCCCCCACCCGCGGAAGGCAAATCACGTATATGTACGTGATTTTGCCTGTCCGTGCCACCTTGCCGACGTAAATCAGCGTGAGGCGGTCGTCAAGTGGTTAAATCACGATTGTGAGGCATAGAAGGAGTACCAGCCTCTCTAGCTGAATGCAAGATATCATTCCTACGATCAGATTCCAATGACGGATATTCTCTATCTCGTAACGGAAAAAAGCTGTTTTGTGTATTGATAGTGTACTCATAATCATTTCTATTATCGTAGGTGCCCGATGACTCAATGTGGTTTGGCCCATGTACATCAGTGATACTGTCCCTCTTGGAGCACACGCTTCGTGGAATAATGGACAGGGCACTTGAGGCAGAACAGAACAGGAGGACTTCCTTACCTCTCAAGGCCCCCTTTATGATGGAGATGGTGGAGATGGAGGAGGAAGAGGAGGAGGAGTCTTCAAGGGATCGTTTGCAGTCCCCAGAAACCCATGGAGTTGTACGTGGCTGGGAGGAGGTAGTTGAGGATCATGTGATCCTTAGTGACCCAGAGGACTCAGGATCGAATGCATCTGCAAACCTACGCTGCATGGCCTCCGTGATCCTGCAAAGCCTGCGAAAGGACCCTAGGACTCATGGTATCAAGGAGAGGGATCATTACTGGCTGGCAACCCTTCTTGATCCACGTTACAAGGGTAAGGTTGCAGAACTTATCCAGCCTTCGCAGAGGGAGCAGAGGATGAAACATCTTTGGGAGGGCTTGCAGAAAGGTTTGTGCAATGCGTTTCCAGAGCCTGGGAGGTTACAATTTCCTGGTGCTGGACAATGTGTTGCTGAGGCTTTGTTCAGTCACAGAAAGATTAGAAGAAAATGAATTTGTAGGGACTTTCAGGAGGCCTAAACCTGGTAAGGTTATGCATTTCCATCCCTATGGGACTTTAATTGAAATTGTGGCCCAGTAGGGTCACATATTTCCATCCTTATTGAGTCATGAGAGAGGGGGGCATAGAGGGTGGGACTTTATATGAAGCACATGGAAGCGAGAAGATAGTGAGGTGGAACAAAGGAATTTTATTCATGTCACAATGTAAAAATACATATAATGTTAATACAGGATAACAACAATAACATGCTGATAATACAAATATCTCAAGTTGTAACCATAGATGTCGAAGATGAAAGAGGTAGACATGGTAGTAGACAATCGAGGGTTAAAGGGTAGCAATCTCCCAATGAAGAGCATAATAAAATTCCTTGATACATTCCAAAGTTCCACACATTCAAAATATGGTAAAAATCATAAATACAAAGTAAAACCTGCAAGATCTATGACTTCACTAGACCTGTTGGGGTAATTGTTATATGGAGACTTGAAATAGATGTGATTGAATGAAAACACGGCATCATATAGCTCTACACGTTTCGTGGCCGATACGCCACTCGTCAGGAGCATGCACGTGGTGATCTAGGGTAGAATTAATAAAAAAGATCAGTAATCATTATAACCATAGTTAGGGGTGAAATATCACCACCCGCAGCACGTGGGTGCAAACTTACTAATTGAGATCTGCCAGATAAGGTGTGGCTGTGAGGTGCCAAAGCATCCAACAAAGCCTCTAGTTGGGAGCCGTAGCAGACGGCCTACAGGGGGCATCCCACATGGGTCGCGAAACAGGGCGGGCATTGAACCCCAAGGAATCACAGTAGAAAGTGAAAATAGATGGAAACGCGTAGAGCTATATGATGCCATGTTTTCATTCAATCACATCTATTTCAAGTCTCCATATAACAATTAGCCCAACAGGTCTAGTGAAGTCATAGATCTTGCAGGTTTTACCTTGTATTTACGATTTTTACCATATTTTGAATGTGTGGAACTTTGGAATGTATCAAGGAATTTTATTATGCTCTTCATTGGGAGATTGCTACCCTTTTACCCTCGATTGTCTACTGCCATGTCTACCTCTTTCATCTTCGACATCTATGGTTACAACTCGAGATATTTGTATTATCAGCATGTTATTGTTATCGTGTATTAACATTATATGTATTTTTACATTGTGACATGAATAAAATTCCTTTGTTCCACCTCACTATCTTCTCGCTTCCATGTGCTTCATTAAAAGTCCCACCCTCTATGCCCCCCTCTCTCATCAGTCACAGAAAGAGCAGTGGAGAAGGTGGCTGGCTGACCGATGCCTTCAGGCAATTCTTCAGTCCTCAGTGCCCAGGTCTGATCGGTTCCAGCAACCATCGCCAGCGTCTAAATTACATGGTGCAGGAATATCTGGGGGCAAGATCAGACTTGGAGACCTTTCCACCAGAACATCCACTGGGTTACTGGGTCTTGAGGATGGACTACTGGCCAGAGCTTGCTCAATATGCAATTGAGCTACTGGCCTGTCCTGCATCCAGCGTTCCTTCTGAACGCACATTCAGTGCTGCTGGAGGCTTTGTAACCAATCACAGAGTATGCCTGTCCACAGACTGTTGATTGGCTCACATTCATAAAAATGAATCAGTCTTGGATCACCAGCTACCAAGCACCTGATGCTGATGTAACTGAATGACTTTTCTATAGATGTGGGATCCCTTGAAGGCTGCATATGCTGAGTGACTATCCTATTCCTCCTCAATTTTCATGATGATAGCTTCTAAGAATATTTTCGGTTCAGGGCACCACTACCTAAGGCCCAATTTTTCTGCCCCTGTTTAACATGGGCGCGTAATTACAATTTTTTATCTAATATTTCACAGCAGGGCCTGTTCCTGTGCTCAACAAAAGTATCTGTGAGACTTTACAGTGTTGTGCCACCACCACCGCCTAAGGCCCAATTTTTCTGCCCCTGTTTAACAGGAGCATGTAATTACAATTCTTGATATAATATTTTACAGCAGGGCCCGTTCCAGCGCCCACCAGGAGTGGGCTTACTGAGGGCTTACAGTGTTCTGGTACCACCAACACCTAAGGCCCAATTTTCCGCAGAGTGTATAGGGCAGGCCATATAGTATATACAGGCGGCGCCCTATTTTCAAACATCCGACTTACAAACGACTCCTACTTAGAAACAGAGGGAGACAACAGGAAGTGAGAGGAAATCTACCCCTAGGAAGGGAAATTCTCTCCTGTAAGAGTTAATATGGGAAAAAGGTGTCTCCCCACTGATGTTTTATCACCAATTCTTGTTTCCCTAATAACCCAAAATTTTCAAAATCCAATTGTCATTGGGACAGAAAGTGAGGTGAAATCTTCTGAACAGGGGCACAGACAGCAAAACAAATGTTACAGGGGTGATGATAACCCTTCCCTATGTTATCCAAAAAGCTTAAAAATATATTTTGTAAGTGTAGCTCCAGCCAAAAAATCTACCTGTTCCAAATTACAAACAAATTCAACTTAAGAACAAACCTACAGTCCCCATCTTGTTTGTAACCCAGGGACCGCCTGCATACTGCTGCTGTTCAGAATATATAGGGCCTGGGGGCCACGCAGTGGCGGAACTATAGGGGTCGCTGCAGTCGCACTTGCGACTGGGCCCTGCCATTCTGCCGCTGTGGGGGGGCCCAAGACCTGGCATTTCTCCCTGCACCCCTGGTTTGCCATTTGGAATGCAGTGGGGGGAGGTGGGAGGCAGCGATCGGCAGCTCTATTGTTCCTGTGGGCGGTGGGATCTCCCTGCAGCTTGTAGTTCTTTCTTCCCGAGTGTCAGTGTAAACAGTGGAGAGAAGAGGGGAGGAGCCCGGCAGGTATCAGTTTCACTTTCAGTGAGTCAGCTCTGCTTGCGCTGCTGATACATGCCGGGGTCTCCACTGTATACACTGTATACCAGACTATGTCTCTATATGCCTCAGGTCCACAGGGGGCATGGCGGCCGAAAGGGGAAAAAGGATGCCTGTCCCTGGGACAGGCACCTTCCACTGTCAGCAGTGTACGAGCTCGCCACTCGTTTGGTTATATGCGCCCTCTGCCGTTTTTACTGTGTAAGTACCTTCTTTTACCTTTGAATAAAGTTTAGATGTTTTAAAAATTACTACACTATATGGCATCCTTTTTCCCCTTTCGGCCGCCATGCCCCCTGTGGACCTGAGGCATATAGAGACATAGTCCGGGACCCAGGACCAACCTCCATAGGAGCTGCCATAAGCGGTGACTGATTTATGCTGTAACCTCAATATAATGAGGTAAGGGGCCATTATCCACCAGTGTAGGATTGCTGCATGAAGAGGACTGGTCTATACACTTCACACTTTTCACCTATTCAAAGTGACTGATTTTAGAATCAAGTTTGCTGCTTGCATCTCACTGGCACTTTGGGAATTGATGAATCATTGGAGATTTTGCTGTTACACAAGCCACCTCTCTTTGGACTGTATTTATGTCTTTAGACAATTTTTGAGCACTTATTGTTTGCACTGGACACTTTTTTGCATTTCCACAGGCATTGTGATCTCTCCGGACATACAGTGTAACATTGCACTTTTTTGTTTTATTTTTATTTTTCTGGAAGTTGTATATTGTGCTATTAATGTTTTAGTCACCCACTTGCCTACATATGCACTATATGTTTAGTCTGACACTGCATGCCTTTTAACTGCTTATGTTGATGCTATTATTGCAATTTTCATAGTCCGGACACTTTTACCCAATTTAGTCACTTTTTACACTGGGCGGAGTATATTTATATTTTTATTCTCTTACAATGGTGTTTGATGATTATTCACACCCCACGTTCACGTTAGGCGACTAGCCTCTGACTCATCAACATTGTAGCACGGTTGCACTCATGCATTTGTTTAGTTACCAGGATTAGCGCAGCACCACACCCACTTGCTAGCTTACGTCTCTGGGGACCCTGATTTAAGGAAAGGGGTCTCTGGGGACCCTGACGTAAGGAGGGGACTCTCTGGGGACCTTGATGTAGGGGGGCTCTCTGGGGACCTTGATGTAGGGGGGCTCTCTGGGGACCCTGATGTAAGGGAGGCTCTCTGGGTACCTTGATGTAAGGGAGGCTCTCTGGATACCTTGAAGTAAGGGAGGCTCTCTGGGTACCCTGATGTAAGGGAGGCTCTCTGGGTACTCTGATGTAAGGGGGGATCTCTGGGGACCCTGATGTAAGTGGGGCTCTCTGGGTACCCTGATGTAAGGGGGGATCTCTGGGGACCCTGATGTAAGGAGGGGGGCTCTCTAGGGACCCTAATATAGGGGGAGGCTCTCTAAGGACCCTGATGTAAGGGGAGACTCTCTGGGGACCCTGATGTAAGGGGAGACTCTCTGGGGACCCTGATGTAGGGGGGGCTCTCTAGGGACCCTGATGTAAGGAGGGCTCCCTGGGGACACTGATGTAAGGGGGTTCTTTGGGGACCCTGATGTAAGGGGAGGATCTCTGGGGACCCTAATGTAGGGGGAGGCTCTCTGGGGACCCTTATGCAAGGGTAAGCTTTCTAGGGACCCTTATGTAGGGGGAGGCTCTCTGGGGACCCTGATGTAAGGAAGGGCTCTCTGGGGACCTTGATGTTAAGAGGAGATCTCTGGGGACCCTGATGTAATGAGGGGGGCTCTGAGGACCCTAATATAAGTAGGGAGGCTCTCTTGGGACCCTAATGTGGGGGGGGGCTCTCTGGGGACCCTGATGTAAGGAGGGTTTTCTGGGGACCCTGATGTAAGGGGAGAATCTCTGGGGACCATAATATAGGGGGAGGCTCTCTAAGGACCCTGATGTAAGGGGGGGGGGCTCTCTGGGGACCCTGATGTAAGGAGGGGCTCCCTGGGAACTCTGATGTAAGTGGGGCTCTCTGGGTATAGACGATAAACGATAGATAGAGAATATATATATATATAATTTTATACATACATACATACATACACACACACACATATACACACACATATATATTATATATATATGTGTATGCTCGCCAAAGTGTATGACTTTCCTTACTTATCTCCTATGGGCTCTAGCCTGAGATCTTTTGTAGACCTAGTAGCAACGCCACTGGTGGGGGCCCTTCATGGTTTCTTGCACCGTGGCCCTGAAGATTCTAGTTGCCCCTCTGGCCCCCACGCCTTTTTTTTTTTTTTTAATTTGGGTGCAGGGTTTACCTTAATATCCACACCAGACCCAAAGGGCCTGGTAATGGGCTGGGGCAACATTACATTACAGCCACAAGCAGTTTTAAATGACTTTTTTTCCCTTTAGAAATGTCATTTTGTGCAGGGACTGTTCTAAACACGGGAAAATGTGCCACTTTACAGACATACTATAGACACCCCCCAGACGCAATATTTAAAGGAATATTACACTTATTATTAAAATCACTGCTCCCGAAAAAACGTCCGTTTTTAAAACTTTTTTTTGCATTGATACATGTCCCTTGGGGCAGGACCCGGGTCCCCAAACACTCTTAATGACAATAACATGCATATTAGCCTTTAAAATTAGCACCTTTGATCTTTCACGTTCTAATCCCATAGACTTTAAACGGGGTTCGCGTGTTCGCACTAATTTTTGGTCTGTTCACATGTTCTGCCGCGAACCGAACCAGGGGGTGTTCAGCTCATCCCTACTGTTCGGTATGTTCTGGTGCAAACCAAACCGGGGAGATGTTTGGCTCATCCCTACTCACCACCATCACATGGTCCTTTAGTGTATGAAAATAAGCAAAAAACAATTATATAGAGTGAAGAGAGAATAGATTTTTGTTAGCTACTTAAAACAGATGTCAAAGCAAAGTAAAAGCATATTCAGTACACTCTCTGTAATTTACATTTGCCCATGTTGCATTCCTGCATCTGCAATTGTAGAATAATATCAGAATGATCTGCTAGATATGTACTCAGTTCCTAATTTCTTGTTGTGGCTGACAACACAATGGGGGTTATTTAAGAAAGGCAAATCCACTTTGCACTACAAGTGCAAACTACACGTGCAAAGTGCACTAAAAGTGCACTTGGAAGTGCAGTCGCTGTAAATCTGAGGGGTAGATCTGAAATGAGGGGAAGCTCTGCTGATTTTATTATCCAATCACGTGAAAGCCAAAATGCTGTTTATTTTTCTTGCATGCCCCCCTCGGATCTACAGCGACTGCACTTCCAAGTGCAATTTCAAGTGCACTTGTAGTGCAAAGTGGATTTGCCTTTAGTAAATAACCCCCAATGACTTTTCTAGACTGATATCAAAAGACTTCAGTCTGCGGCTCCGATTTCTCCTTTGTACAGTGACAAAGATTCTCTCAAAAATTTTGACCTTTTGTCTCTGCAGCAATTAGTTATCTCAAATTTTGATCAAGGCATCTTCATGCCTGGTAAAAGGTACCCATGACAATATTCACATATTATACCTCAATATTCATAGTGCTAACATTTCTAAGCAAAGTGGGTTGATAGTTCACAAACTTCTTTTCAGACTTTGTTACCTTTTGTGGAGAACTTGGGAGGGGTTCTCTGGACTAAAGCTGGACTGGGGCATGGATGAGCGAGTTTGGGGTGGAGGAACTTGACTGGCCTGACCTCAACCTTTGGGATGAATTAGAGCGGAAACTGCTAACCAGGCCTTCTCATCCAACATCAGTGCCTGACCTCACAAATGCTCTTCTGGAAGAATGGTCAAACATTCCCATAGTCACACTCCTAAACCTTGTGGACAGCCTTCCCAGAAGAGTTGAAGCTGTTATAGCTGCAAAGGGTGGGCCAACGCAATATTGAAACCTACTAAGACTGAGATGACATTAAAGTTCATGTGCATTTAAAGGCAGGCAAACTTTTGACAATATAGTGTATTTGAGAATGGTTCTTTACTTTTGCTCCTGTTAAGTGAAAATCAGGGATAACTAACACATTTTTCCTTAAAGTGGTTGTTAAGCCACTTGTATAAAAAGCTTCCAACCCCTCTGTATTAAAACAATAAGTTCCCCTGTGTCTGTGTTATAAATATGCTTATCTGTACTGATAACACACCGCCTTCCTGCGTTCAGTTTCCTCCTCTCTCCTCTGCCCGGCTGACAGCTCCAGCAGAGCACTGCCGCTGTTGTCTGCCAGGGAGGAGAGGAGAGACAGAGCCGAGGAGTCACATGATCACAGGAAGACGCTGTGTTATCAGTACAGATAAGCATATTTATGATATAGCACAGACACAGGGGGACTTATTGTTTTAATACAGAGGGGATGGGAGCCTTTAATGTTAAGTATGAGAGCAGCAGGAGTGGGGGGTGGTGGGCACTGACACGAGCAGTCAGAAGGGAGAGGATGGAGGAGAGGACACAGGAGACAGAGCAGGGCTGCGGCTGACGGAGGCACGTACGATGTCAATGGTGTCAAGGCTCAGCAGTCCTGATATATCGTGGTCAAAGCACAGGAGAAGGGCATAGCCAGGATCAGACAGGTATTACAGGTGATACAGGGGGCCAAATGACACAGCACAAGCACTGTGCTGTATAACATGCTTTAAGGGAACAGGATCTGTTTTTTTTTTTGTGGGGGGGGGGGGGGGGTTAACAAATGCTTTATTACCTCCTATTACATCATGCCTTTAAATCCAGTTCGATGCTATAGATCTGACTTTGTCTTCTACCTGGGACAACCCTTTTATGTTGAAGTTGTAGGGATCTGCTGCCCTCTATTGTCTGTATTTGTATATAGATTTTGAATATTGACGCAAAGTTAGTTGGTTACAGTCAGGTACTTTGTCCCTGCTATTTGGGTCAGAAACACTGATTGGCGTACTGTATTTATTTAATGTTGTATAAAAGGTGAATTTCCACAGAACTGAGCCGCATAACCTTACACAGGAGCTGCTGTAGCATTTCACCCAGACCAGAATCAGAGATTATTAAGAAAGGATTACTACGTTGTAATAATTTACCTGCAGCTGCCCATAGCTTCTTGAGCGTGTTGTTATTATTTCAATAAATAGCTAGGTCTGTGTGGCAATAGAATTTATATGCAGCTCCTGTTATTTTAGTTAACCTTGTCCCTTCAGGTCTGGGACTCCACAGCTGGTTTTAGCTCAGGGCTCAATAACCAGCAACAGCTACAGCCAGGTTAGAAATCCAATAGCCACTTCTGGTAGCTAGAAGTCTGGTTGCATGACAGATTAGAAACTACTATCTAACTGACTAAAACAGTAGATAGGTTGACTGAGTTTCAGTGCCACACCAGTTTCTGCTGTGAGAATCTGCCTTCCAGGCTGGTTGGACAACAGTTGGAGGACCGCCCCATCTTTATTAATAACAATGTTGTATATATACACCCGGGCCCTTTGCTGATAATACCGGTTTGTACATTGGCTTTATGTACTATTATTAGTCTTATTATATAACGCTTGTATTAGTTCCATACCAGCGTGCATCTTTATATTTCTGGTTAATGTTCTATGCTGGTTGCAGTAGTTCCTCTGCTCACAATTACTTTGATTAGATTAGTGGTTAATTTCCCAGGAGGGAAATCCCCTCTATTCACAGATGCCCTGTCCTGGATGAAGGCACTGCCAATTTTATTAATCAAACCTACTCTTCCATTTAGCAAAGATTCTAGTTCTGTTATTTACATCCAGGTTTGGTGCACTCTCTTGTTTGGGGGAGGGTCATTTCTCATAACCCTTCCTCTCCAAAAGAGGGTTACAATGGGCAAACCAAAAAGGACAAACTGAATATGGCCCTCTGCAAACATTTGCAAACTTAAGGGGTCCAATCATTTGACACATTTTGGTAAAAATGGCTTAGGTTTATGCCAAACCTCATTAAAGAGGGCTGGGAAGAAGTTACCGACAGATGGTTTGCCAAACGTTAAAGCGGGGGTTCACCCACACCGCCAAAAAAAAAAAAAATATTAAAAGCCAGCAGCTACAAATACTGCAGCTGCTGACTTTTAATACATGCCCACTCACCTGTCCCGGGGTCCAGCGATGTCGGCAGGGGACGCCGAGAACCCGCTCGGTTCTCGGCAGCTGCCGCCGCCATCCTAGGTGAGGGAATCAGGAAGTGAAGCATTGCGGCTTCACTTCCCGGTTCCCTACTGCGCATGCGCGAGTTGCGCTGCGCGTCCCTAGTGGTCCCCGCTCTCTGCTGGGAGCTGTGTGTTCCCAGCAGACAGCGCGGTCGGGACGGGAAGAGGCATAGACTCCCATGGGAGTCTATGCCGGAAGTGGGTGCAAATACCTGTCTTAGACAGGTATCTGCACCCCCTCCCCCCTGCAAGGTGCCAAATGTGACACCGGAGAGGGGGAGGGTTCCGAAAATCGGAAGTTCCATTTTTGTGTGGAACTCCGCTTTAACATCAATTACACTACTCTCTGGATAAGTTACAAAGCATGGGTCTTATGTCTCATCACAGTGTCCTACATGCAGTGATTCCCTTGAAACTATGTTCCATACGTTCTTGACTTGTCTTTGCATCAGTGCATTGTAGAAAAACTTGCGTTATGCTTTGGATATTTGCCAAGGTTTTAACAGTTCTCCAACTTCGGGGAGTCAGCCTCTTAAGTATTCTCAATTAATTTGTACTATTCTCAAACATGCGCACCATGTCTGGACTCTTCCTTAGGCGACGAGTCATTTTACTTAACTGGAAGAATTTAACTCCAGCATTATTAGAAGTTTTCCATCTAGTTACTATGCATAGTTGCCGATTTTCCCGGGACAATCCCGATTTTGGGACCCTTGTCCCGATTTAATTTTGTCCCAGGTGTTTTCCCGAATTTTTGGGGTTTGTCTCGAGAAAATCGTGAGTGTTTTTGTAAAAAACGGCAATGGCTCCACAAAAATGGCCGCCGTTGCCTCCACGAGTCAGTCACAAAGTTCCCCTTGTGTTCCGTGCAGGGGAGAGGGGCAGCCAATCCGCTTCTCTCTTCAGTGTACAAATAGAAAATTCTATTGTACACTGAAGCCTATTGGCTGGAGGGATTGGCAACCCCTCCCCGCTCTACACTGCACACAAGGAAGACGTGATCAGCCTCCACTGCCATCACCCTCCGCCCCCGTGTGTCCAACGGAGCTCAGGGAATAGTGGGAGTGACGGGAGGGAAGAAGGGAGGCTTTCATCTGGCTGTTCAGGAGTTGTCTGACCTGTGAGTAGTGGCCTGTCAGTGTAGTGGGGGAGAAGAGAGATAGGGGGAGGGAGTGTACTCAGTGTATGGGAGGCTTGGAGCTTTCCCTGCAGTACACTTCTCAAAGGCTGAGGTCCAGCATGGATGGACTGGGGCTCCGCTGGCTGGGGACATTGATGGTCCTGGCTCCCCTCTTGCACACCATGTCACCACCATACCTGCACCCCCCTCCCCCCATGTTACCACCATACCTGATTCCCCCCTCCCCCCTGTGTCGCCAACATACCTGCACCCCCCTCTCCCCCCCTGTATCACCACCATACCTGCACCCCCCTCTCCCCCCCTGTGTCACCACCATACCTGCACCCCCCTCTCCCCCCGTGTCACCACCATACCTGCACCCCCCTCTCCCCCCCTGTGTCACCACCATACCTGCACCCCCCTCTCCCCCCCTGTGTCACCACCATACCTGCACCCCCCTCTCCCCCCCTGTGTCACCACCATACCTGCACCCCCCTCTCCCCCCCTGTGTCACCAACATACCTGCACCCCCTTCTCCCCCCTCTGCTGGGGGCACCTTATGTAAGGACAGACTCTGCTGGGGGAACCTGATGGCATCTGGTGGCAGGCGACGTGGCAGGTGACACGCTCAGGGGTCCCACTGATTCTGCATTATGGTGAGTTGAATGATTTCATTATTTATATTACAATGTAATAATAGTAATAATGCGCTTCAATCATCCTGACATTATAACAACCATGGTGCCGGGATGATTGAAGTGCTAACACCAGGTGTTTGGAGTATCTTTATCTGCTGATTGTTAAACTCTGGAATACACATTGCTATTATGGTGTAGGATCTGGGTCTGCTGTCCCTCCATCCCTCTACCCCCCTTTCCCTCTGCATCCCTCATTCATCTCAGACTCTAACCACACCCCATTTTAGCCACGCCCATGTAAGCCACGCCCACTATTTCACGTAAACCACGCGCGCCGCATTTTTCCTTTTTTCTATGCCACGCCTACTAACGCATGCCCCGCCCCCTAATTATAGGCTGACTCCGCCTACAGCCAAAAAAAGTGTCCCGAATTTTTTTTTACCAATGTTGGCAACTATGACTATGGGGCACCCTTAATTTGAAGGCGATGTACACTTTCTAATGTTTTTGTGGTTTTAACTAGTTATTAGTATAGTTATATTATCTGTGTCGTTTGTTTGCCTTACCTTGTAATGATGGAGCTGCAGTCTGTAGTGTCATGGCTGATCTATTCCCATGTCCACGCATTCATTCACTTAAAACTTCTCCCTATTCACTAAAGAGACAGGGAACCAGTGTTAATTTAGTCAATGAAAATGTTTTTCAAAGTTTTCGTCAGCGGCATTTTTACAGGGACGAAAACTGCCGAAAATCAAATCTGTTTTCGTTAATGAACGAAAACGGGCCGAAAATGTGAGGCAGGGACGTTTACCCTCGTGAACGAACTTCCATTTTTCACGGAGCTCCGAATGCTTCCTCTCCCAGCAAGCAAGTTGAAGAGACTGTGTACACAGTGACGACTGCCAGAGATCAGAGCAGCACTGTGCATTACAGCCATACCTCCCGAGTCCTGACTCACGAGATGACCGCCCACGTCCAGAGCAGCAGAGAGCAGACAGTGTGTAGTACAATACAATTACAGCAGGCCTGAGGCCTCCCCTCAGACCACTATCCATCCAGAGCACTGTGTGTGCACATTACAGGCCTCCTCTGACCACTGGCAGTGGCATCCAGGGCACTGTGCATTACATGCCATCCCTCAGACCACCATCCAGCACTGTGCAGCATTACAATAGACCTCCTCTGACCACCGGCATCCAGGGCACTGTACATTACAGGCCATCCCTCAGACCTGACCCGAGACCACCATCCAGCACTGTGTGCGCAGCATTACAGGTCTCCTCTGACCACCAGAATCCAGAGCACTGTGCATTACAGGGCATCCCTCAGAGTGACCACCATCTAGAGCACTGTGTGCATTACAGGCCTCCTCTGACCACCGGCATCCAGAAAACTCTGCAGCATTACAGGCCTACTCAGACCCCCGCCCAAAGTACTGTGAATTACAGTCTTCCTCCTTACCATTTACGTCCAGACCTCACCGAGGCGAGTCGGACTCAGACTGAGTAGCTCCTCCTGTTTTCCTATCCCCACTGCTGCACAAAATATACAGGAAAATGTTGGCGTCTGATTGGTAGAAAGAAAAGAGTAGATCTATGGATGTATTTTACATTTGATCTTAACAACAACAAGACCCTTTGCAAACCATGTGGAGCGACACTCGCTGGTAAAAATGCAACAAACTCAAGCGTCATTTGCGGACAACTCATCCTGAAATTCATACAAAAAAGGTAAGCACAACACTTAACTCCACTCTTGTTGGGAACAGTCTTCTGTACATTGCAGGGATTTTTTTAACATATGTTCTAGCAGTCAGATTTCATACCTTTTGTTATTCTGAAGTAATAGCTGTTTGTCTGTCTATGTTGTGCACTTTAGTCACTGAATTTTAATGGGAGTGATTTGATTTCATAAAAGCTATCAGCTGCTGCTTTCCCCAAATTGAAGTATCTCACCAAATTATATGTAGAAGGATGTGGTCACTGGGAGGGGCTGGGGCACTGTCAAGCCAGTGCGCCACAGCAAACTATTTGCACTGCTCTTTTAGGTACTTCAAAATACAAAATTGGCTCTAAAAAAGGAACAATAGGCCAGGGAGGAGGCCATAGCAAGATGGATTGGGCGCACCGGATTACCAGTCAGGACAATTAAAGATGATGACTTTTTTATCATGATGGAGACAATAGATAGGAAGCCGACTGTTCCAAAGAAAACTAAAATAAGCAATCTGATTGACGAACAGTATGAAGATGAGAAAAAAAAAAACAAAACAAACAAAAAAAAAAGGAAGGAAGGAAGGAAGGAAGGAAGGAAGGAAGGAAGGAAGGAAGGAAGGAAGGAAGGAAGGAAGGAAGGAAGGAAGGAAGGAAGGAAGGAAGGAAGGAAGGAAGGAAGGAAGGAAGGAAGGAAGGAAGGAAGGAAGGAAGGAAGGAAGGAAGGAAGGAAGGAAGGGAGGGAGGGAGGGAGGGAGGGAGGGAGGGACTGGCTGCTGCCCGGAGGAGTATCCATTTGCACTGATTTGTAGACCAAAAAAGGACTCAGCTTCATTCCTTGCTATAAGTGCATGCTACTGTACAGTCAATCAAATCACGTGTGGACAAATGCTTGCAAAAATGGGACATACCATAGAAGAAGATCCTTACAGTGATAACAGACAATGGGAGCTATATGGTGGCAGCATTTAAACAAACCAGAGCAGCAGCAGAACCACCCAGCAAAAGTGAGGAAGACTCCTCCATGACGGAAAGTGACTGAGGCCGAGTCCGAAATTGATGATCTGCGGTGAGCCATTTTTATTATTCTTTTACATGATGACACGGTTGACACCAGTCAGTCAATTATCACATGGATAGGAGATGATTGATATGGGGGCACTATCTGCTCTACTGTACGGGTGCATCTTTGTTATTTTTCCACTTTATTTGTAGTCTTCTGTAAAAGTATTCCCATAAGATGTTAAGTATTATAATAATAGAATAGTACAGTAACCTTTTCTATAATTTATGCCTATTTGGCTGTGTTCCTCTTGTACCAACAGATCGGTATGGACCGGACACCATGTGTGGTGCATACCTTGCAACTTGTGGTCCACATGGTGCAGAAGGAGGCAAGCATGAAGAGAATATTGCATAAAGCAAGATCAAGTGAACCTCTTCCGCAAGTCTTCCATTGCAACACAGAAGATGGATATTGGAGCATCGTGGCCTTACCTCTTTTAAATGACTGCCCTATACACTGGTCAAGTACATGCAACATGATCGCAAGACTCCTCAAAACTGAAAGTCGGGGGGCATGGCCTGGCACAGCATGGAGTAGGACTTGTGTGACCTGAGCTCCATTCATTACTCCTGTTTCTAAGTGATCCTGCACTCCAACAATCTCCTGCAGCAGCCTGAAAGGTCCCCCTAGGGACTCTCCACACGCTCAAACCCGGCTCCACAGGCTTCCGATGGCAACCTCAGGGACAGACCGCGACTTTGGCCTAGTCTCGGGGACCGGCGGCCATCTGGCTCCTCCTGGACTCTCTGCCAGCACTACATCCTGGCCTCCCTGACTCCTTCCTTACACGGAGCCAAAAGTCGACCAGCTTGTCCACCGCTGCCTACAGCAATCAGAGACATCACTGTGCATCAGTCTGTGGGTGATTCCTGGACCCACCATGTGAGTAGCGGCCATCTTGCTACACCCTAACGGATGCCCTCGGCCTCCTCGCCTCTCCCCTGCTTGACCCGGGCCCCACTTAGCCACTGCAGCACCCTGGCTTGCCAGAACGCTATTCCCACCTAAGTTTGCAGAGGGTATCCAAATCCATCAAGGGCGGGTGGCAGTCGTGGCCTTATTCTCGGTGACATGTGCGGCCGCCATCTTGCTACACCCTCCTCTAGTATCTACACCTGGTCCTGGCCTTTACGCTCCCCAGGTGTCCAACTCACCCACTGTACTAACACCAGCACCACTCAGCCTGTTACAACTACCAGCTCTTTATAAACGGTCACGGCCCCGATGAAACCCAAGTTGGATACGGCCACCAAGCTGGACAAATACCGCCGACATGACAAAGACAGCCCGGAGGATGATGGCGGCACCGCACTGGAGGGGAGGGAGATGGCTGGAGCAGATACGGATAAGGCACTAGAGGCTTTCTCTGCACTACAGGCCACCCTCACAACTAAAATTGAGGAGGTGAAGGTGGACATCTCCCTAGTCCGACAGGATCTCCATAAGCTCAAGGAGTGGGTTAAGACCTCTGAGACCAGATTGGGAGAGGTGGACGACACGATCCAGCCATTACAGAATACTTCCGAATGCATGCAGTACCAGATAAACCAACTCCTGGCAAAACAGGATGACGACATGGAGAACAGATTCCGTAGGTGCAACCTTCGTATTGGTCTGTCAGAGGGGACAAAGTGGAAAGACCCAACTACGTTCCTAGAACAATTACTGATCAAGACGTATGGCAAGGAGGCCTTTTTCGGGCACGTTTGCGGTTATAAGAGTGCACCGCATGCCCGCTAGGCCGCCACCACAGGGTGCCCCCCGTGCACATTTATTTCTAAACTGCTGAATTACAAAGACCGAGACACAGCACTACGTATGGCACAGGTGAAAGGCAATATACCCATTGGCAACATCAAGGTAGCCATCTTTCCTGATTTTTCCACTGAAGTACAGAAGCGCAGACAAAGCTTTACAGAAGCCAAAAGACGCCTACCTATCAAAAATCTTAAATATTCAATGCTGTTCCCAGCATGCCTTCACGTGGAAGATGATGACCGCACCATTTTCTTTGAAACCCCCAAGGACACCTTCACCTGGCTAGAGCGCTGAGACACCAACAGGAAAGCGAACGATTAGCCTACAATATATAGCACACGGCTGTGTGCTGCAAAAAGGGGACCAGAAGCCCCCCTCTCTACAACATGAGGGAAATTGTCCCACTTATCTCAGGTACTGTAAACTACCTATCGGGCCTTACTTTCAAAGTCTCCTGTTTGCCGTTTGCTGTACTCTCCTCCTTTTTCCCCCCACTCCTGGTGCGATGGAGAGATTCTATCTTTTATATACAAACCACCTGCAACAATAAAACCAGCGCTACCATGTCCGGGTACACGCACTTGTATTTTGAACGTTATGGCCGAGAAACACAAACCGTTCAGGCAAAAGCTGCATAAACATGCCCCTTTGCAAAACGGAGAATTACTAATTGGAGACATGAAAGTCTTACAATATGCGAGACTTATTTAGTGCAGTTTCACCCCCTTTGCATTACCAGAATGACCTGGATTAGATTCAACCTGGAATCCACCCAATTTAGCGTACAAGCCCTGCCACAATATGCCCTGAGAAGTTTGATTCCAGGGATGTATTACCATACCAGCCTTTATCACTCAGGGCCCTGATCCAGGTTTTGTCTATGTTACGGTTTTACTTGAGCGAAGTGTTTGACCAACTCAGCACACACTCATGTTTTGTTATGGCTAAATGCCTACACCAGTTGGGGTCGGTGTTGGGCCGGGCGGGAGGAATGTTATATCAAAAGTACAAAGCAACAAGTACAAATGCTATCAGCTACAGCAGGGGTGTCAAACTCAAATTCATCAGGGGTGGCATCAGCAGTATGGTTGCCCTCAAAGGGCCAGTTGTATCTGTAGGACTGTGTGTCCACTCTTTATTATCATAAATAATTGTCACTGCATTTGTTTATTACTGGTTTTATGGAGTGCGGGGTACAGGAGTATGCTGCGTACGGAGTGCGGGGTACAGGAGTATGCTGCGTACGGAGTGCGGGGTACAGGAGTATGCTGCGTACGGAGTGCGGGGTACAGGAGTATGCTGCGTACGGAGTGCGGGGTACAGGAGTATGCTGCGTACGGAGTGCGGGGTACAGGAGTATGCTGCGTACGGAGTGCGGGGTACAGGAGTATGCTGCGTACGGAGTGCGGGGTACAGGAGTATGCTGCGTACGGAGTGCGGGGTACAGGAGTATGCTGCGTACGGAGTGCGGGGTACAGGAGTATGCTATGCAGTGTGCAACATCTGACCTTTGCACCCCTTCACTTTACAGCCCTCAACCCCCCCCTCACCTCTCAAATCTGTGCTCTTTCCTACCTTCCTACCTGGCCCAGCTCTGCTAACCTCCTGTGTATGAGGATCTGTGTTCAGCACCACAACACTGCAGCAAGTCTGTCAGGGCTGGCTCAGCCCTTCCTTCTGAGCTGGCCGCTCAGCTGTCGGCTAATTGCCAGCTCTCTTCTCTCTCCACAGTTAACCAGCTGTTGTGGATCTGCTCGTCAGTCCCGCCTAAAGACGTCCCGCTCACTTCATTCCTGCCTTCGCCTTGGTCACATCACAAGAAACCATCTCCTGTGTTCCTGTTTAAAGACTGGCTTTTCTGACATCCCTTCTGGCTCCTTATCCTGCTTGCTGTTCCTCTACTTATTACTGATTACCCAATCCGGTTACTGAACTCTGGCTTGGCTGACTACCCGATCCGGTTACTGAACTCTGGCTTGGCTGACTACCCGATCTGGTTACTGAACTCTGGCTTGGCTGACTACCTGATCCGGTTACTGAACTCTGGCTTGGCTGACTACCCGATCTGGTTACTGAACTCTGGCTATGCTTTGACTACGCTTACTCTATTTATCTTTTTATTTTTATTAATAAACAAGTGTGATTTTACTGTACTTCTGTTTCGGTCTGGTTCATGGTTTCTGACAAAGTCCTTAAGTAGCCTGCTCTCAGGCTGCAACCCGCTGGATAAAAATATATTATCTATCTATATATATCTATATATATCTATATATATCTAGCAGTCGGAGCTGTCAGGAACCTCCGACACTGATGGGCCAACCACGCATGTGCTCAGCTCGGAAACAGCTGGTGCTGCTAGAGCGACTGAGGAGGAGAGAGCGGGAGATGTTCCCTTGGAGATCGGCTGGCCACGCATGCGCTCGCACAAAGCCAGCGCCATTCGTGTGACAGAGGATGTTTACTCCTGTTGCCTAGGTGTAACGTACCTGGGATGTGAGCCTGACGTGTGGAGGGAGACCTCCCGTACCACCCTGGCTCGGAGACCACTGGAGTGGGAACAGTGGTGGTAGGAGCACAGTGAGGTAAAGGTGCCTGCTGAGTCCTTACTGCTTGAAGTGGTTTCGTTGCGTGGAAGCTGGAGTAGCGGGTGCAGGTCAGCAGATGCAGGCTAGTAGAATAGCGGATGCAGTTCAGCAGATGCAGGTTTGCAGAGCAGCGGATGCAGGTCAGCAGGCAGAAGCGGAGTCAGACTAGCCGGGTCATACACATCAGGGAACACAGCAAAAACGGCAGGCAGAGAATAGTCAGAGTCCAGGCTGGGTCTTGGCAACAGACAATCAGGCAGGTAACAGAGCAGGATCAAACAAGCCGAGGTCAGGATTGGAGACATAAGCAAGGTCAGGAAGCCGGGTCAACACAGGAACAGAGTACTGGTACAGAATCAGGAACACAGGGAACAGAAGTAGATCAAACCACAAAGGGCAGCATCATTGAGTGTCTTTTATGGACTGTTGGCCGCCAAAGCACGTCTAACGTGCGCAAAGTCCATGACTTGCGCGTGCGTATACCTTCTCGAACGGGCAGTATGTCCCTGACATTGGGAGACAAAAGAGGTGGCGGTCGCCGGCCATTGTGCAGCCACATGACGAGGCCTGGCGGGCCAGGTTCGGCCCGCGGGCCTTGTGTTTGCCACCTGTGAGCTACAGAATGCAATGTTCAGTATATTTCTACATGCTCTACTAAACGCTCAGCCGTCCTATGCTGTATTAAAAAACAAAAGGCTGACATCATAGTCCTCGTTGAGACACATAGTCAAGTGCCCCTGGATTGGCTAGGCATATCATTCAGTTAATACCACACACGCAAGAGGGGTGTCCTGGCTCATAACCAAGTCCCTACATTTTGAGTTGTGTGACTATAATATACAGTGAACAGTTTTTGCTGCTGGCTTATTATGTACCACCTCCATTTTGCATGACAGTCTTGATGGAGGGACTCAACTTTATGGCACAGCATCCGACGATTCCAGCCATTTGGCTGGGACACTTCAATGCTACCCTAAACCCCAGCCTTGACAGAGCACAACAGCCTGCCTCAACTCCTAGGCCTTATTCATCTACCAGGTTTGCCAGATTAATATCAAACTTCAATCTAACTGACTTGTGGACACCCAACACTCAACCACCAAAGCATGCTTGTGCTTTTCCTCCATCCACAACACAATGTCCCGCATAGACTTTATCCTACTATTGCAGATACTAGTGCTTCGTCTACTAGAGGCAGCCTTTTGCTCTAGACTTTTGTCGGATCATGGTCCGTACTGGATTAAATTATCTATCTCTATAGTTAAACCACCCAGGACATGGAGACTAAACCCTTTTTGGCTCTCATTGTTACCAGATGATGGTCAGATAGCCGATGAATGGAAAAGATACTTCCAAGAAAATGCTCACTCTGCCTTATTTGCAAACATATGGGACTCATTCAAATTGCACACGAGGGCCACTCGGATATCCCAAATTAACAGACTAAAAACAACCACAGCTAAGAAGGCAGACAGGGTGCTGGAGGAGCTCTCGCTTGCAGAACATCGGTACAAGACTGACTCCTCTCCTGACAAAGCTTCCCACCTTAAAACTACAATCCAGGGTAGTTAATCAGTTGCAATATGAGATGTCTAGAAGAAAAAAACTTTTTTTCTCTAAACAGAAACTCTTTGAACATGGAGAGAGAGCAGGAAAGCTATTGGCATACATGGCTCACAGGGAGGACAGACCCCCAGTAGTGATCTCCCTGCGAAACCCGTCAGGTGAGAGGATAACCAAACCCACAGCAGTAACAGTAATGTTCCACAGATTTTTTAGCTCCCTGTACACCACCACTACATCCAATGATTCAACAGAAGAACTTGCGATCCCGCAACTGACCTCAGCTCAGATAGAAACACTAGAGGCGCCACTAACGACCGAGGAGATAGCAACGGCAATCCCCAGTTTTGCTGGATCCAAGTCACCAGGGTCTGATGGACTACCCATCAAATTTTATTCACAATATAGTGAGACTCTCATACCTCAGTTGCTTACCCTCTACACCCACCTATTTGAGACCTTTACCTTACCAGCATCCATGAGGGAAGCAATTATAGTACTCACCCCCAAACCAGGCAAGGATTTGGGTCTCCCCGAATCATATAGATCCATTTCCCTGCTTCAGGTGGACATCAAAATCCTGGCTAAAATTTTGGCGCTGCGCCTCAATTAGGTTATCCTAACTAGTGCATGAGGACCAAGCTGGCTTCATGCCGGGCAGGAACACCTCATTCAATCTCAGGAAATTGTTCATAAATATGCAAGCCCATCATGACAATATCGGAGAGAGAGTAGTGGTGACACTTGACACTGCTAAGGCATTCGATTGGGCAGAGTGGAACTACCTGTGGAAATGCCTGGCACAATACGGCTTCGGTCCTAAATTTCTTAGGTGGATCTGCTTGCTGTACCAGGCCCCAGTGGCCAGGGTGACGGCCAACGAATGGCAGTCAGATACCTTTGAACCCTCCAGAGGCACCAGGCAGTATTACTAGTATTAGTAGTACTGTATGCATTAGCCACAGAACCCCTAGCAATATCAATCTGATGCAACCCATTGATACAGGGCCTATGCATGGGCGACCTAGAAGGAAAAAGAAGCATGTACGCAGATGACACATTACTATATCTAGCAGATTCAGGCCCCTCCCTGGCTGAAGACCTACGAACAATTGAACACTTTGGTTCATTTTCAGGACTCACATTCTCCCACTTGATTTTGCTCCCCAAACTGAATTACAGACCCAATTGCCTCTACAGCGAGTAAATAGTATCAAATGCCTGGGAGTGAGCGTTACTAGGTCACCAGTCATTTATGTTTCTCTCAATGTGGAACCACTGTTTGCCCTAATTAAATCTAAAACACAAATATGGGCACGTCTCCCTCTTGGGGTACTAGGTCATATCAACCTCATTAAAATGATACTCCTCCCTAAAATTCTATATGTACTGTGGTACACCCCTGTGTACCTACCACTGAAATATTTCAAAACCATAGATGCAATTCTCAAACCTTATGTTTGGGGGAAGAATAGACATAAACTGGCATAGTGATTACTTAAAAACCCCACTGATCTGGCCGATACAGCCCAACCAGACTTCAGTCTATACTACGTCGCATCTCAACTATCCCAATTGTTCCATATAAATAAGACTGACAGGAAGAGATTTACTTTACTCCTATGTCCTGCCTGGGCCCAACTGACAACCGACCCAATCTGCGCTATAGCAGCAGGCGTTGAAGGTATTACAAAAAAAAAAAAAAAAAAGGGAGAACAACTCCCTCCTAAACCATTATAGGAAGATCTGGAGATTGGCCTCTATCAAACTGAACATACCTACACATAACTATTCTCCCATCTGGCACAATAAAGCACTCCAAGAATTCTTGACTGTACCAGACTCGGAGGCCTGGTGTAAAAGCGGATTTTTTTACCTCTCACACTTACTCACTGCTGGCACATTGAAAACATTCGATGCATCAAAACTAGAATTTGTACTCCCAAATCGCATGTTTTTCCGATTTCTACAAGTCCGACATGCTATTCACTCCCAATTCCCAGAATCATTACCTAACCCCACACACAATCCCATAATGGACATAGCCAAAAGTGAAGACCCCCAGAAATTAATATCAATATTCTACAACAAGGATCTTCAAATTACGGCCCTCCAGCTGTTGCAGAACTACACATCCCATGAGGCACTTTAAAACTCTGACATTCACAGACATGACTAGGCATGATGGGAATTGTAGTTCCTAAACAACTGGAGGACCGTAGTTTTAAGACCCCTGTTCTACAACATGCTACATACTCCCTCATCAACAAAAATAGCCTACAATATAAAAACACGATGGGAAGGAGATCTGGGGAACCTCGAGGACGAAGACTGGAATGAGGCATTGGACACATGCAAAGCTGTCTCACCCAAACTATCTGACAGAGTAACCCAAATATACATTCTACACCGCACATACCTCACACCTGTAAGAATGGCTACATTTAATCAGGGACAACCTTCCACGTCTATTATGTAACCGAGAAACAGGCACATTCTACCACCTCCTGTGGTCCTGCCCCTACATACAGGGATTCTGGAAAAAGGTAGTAGATTTCCTTGATGACAATATGGGGTCTCCGCTGACTCTAGACCCCAAACCGTGTCTACTGGGTATTTTTCCAGATGCTGACATGGACAAATACACCAAAACTTTTATGCATGAGACCCTATTTTCTGCCCGGAAAACAATTGCTAAACTTTGGATGAGGCAGGCTCCCCCTAGACTATCTGACTGGAAAACTGACATTAATAGCACATTGCCCTATAAAAAATTAATCTACATTAATAGAAGGTGCCCTGCAAAATATAACAAAGTCTGGGATCGCTGGCTCAATGCATCTGACACATGCGTGTAGCACTACAGAGCACATCTCCCTCTTTCACGTGCAGCTCTACTGGGCCTGTGTTATAATATATACACATACACACACATATACATATACATACATATACACACACACATATACACACACACACACACACACACACACTATTTCACAAAAGTGAGTACACCCCACACATTTTTGTAAATATTTTATTCTATCTTTTCATGTGACAACATTGAAGAAATGACACTTTGCTACAATGTAAAATTTGTAATTTTTAGTGACAAAACATTTCAACCTTATTTGAATTATGTACCATAGATTCATAGACGACCTGTTCGTTAGATGGACCGGCACTGAGCAACTACTCACTGAGTTCATTAGACTTCTAAATCTTAATCAATTTAACTTGCGATTCACGTTCTCCTATGACCTTCAATGCATTTCCTTTTTGGATCTTAATATCATCAAAAACAACACGGGTGGGTTGATGACAGACCTTCTGTAAGCCGACTGCGGGCAATACTCTGTTACACCCCTCAACTTCACACCCCCGCCCTCTGGCTCGGTGCATACCCTATGCCCAGTATCTTAGACTGAGGTGTAACTGCACAGAGGACAGGGACTTCCTCACTCAGGCAGCTGCTCTCCGTGAGCGCTTCCTGATTCAAGGTTATATGCGTACAAACTTAAGAAAGGCCTTCAATAAGGCCTACGCCCGCACACGACAGTCCCTACTTTATGGCCCTCCTCGACCAGCCGGCTACGGTGAAGATTGTCACCAAAAATTTTCCACCCACCACACTACACTTCGCACACTACTATCCAACCACTGGCACCTCTTAATGGACCATCACATCCTGGGGAAGTATGTGAGATCGACACCTGAATTAGTTTTTAAAAGAGCTACCACTCTTGGAGACAAACTTACCAGCAGCCACTATAGGGCCAATCAACACAGTCTTGATGGCCCTCATGGCACCTTTAGTTGTGGGACTTGTCCCAAATGCCCATGGATCTTGGAGGGTACCAGCTTTATCCTTCCCAATGGAGAAACCCATTTACCTCCCCAACATGCCAATTGTGGTACCAGAGGCATGGTTTACCTGATGGTCTGTGCCTGTAAGGCCTTCTATGTAGGCAAGACCATCAGGGAACTACGCCAATGGATGGGCGATCACCTATACTATACATCCAATGGCAAGTTAACCTTGGTCGGACGCCACATTGGCATTCTCCACCGTTATCAATCAGAACTTGTCAAATTTTTTGTGTTGGAGGTCATTCCCGAGGACCCACAAGGTGGTGACTGGGATCGCAAGATCCTGAGACATGAGGCTCTCAGGATCGAGCGACTTGATGCCCTCACGCCTCCGGGACTCAATGAAGCACATTCATACAAATACTTCCTCAAATGAAATTAACTGGAGGAATATGACTATACAATCTATCCTTCCCCCCTTTTTTCCCCCCTCCCCTTTTTTCTCTCCCTGTCTTGTCTTTCCTTTCCTTCCCCTCCTCCCCACCTCTCCCTCTTTCCCTCCCCCCCTTGTCCTCTTCCTTCCTTGTCTCCTCCCCCTTTTTCCCTTTTCATATGGTTAAGACATGTCTAGTCTTACAGTGGTCTGTTACTCAGTACCGCAGGGCAGTATTCCAACATGGTAACGACCCCAAAAACACATCTAAAGATGACCAATGCCTTGCTAAAGAAGCTGAGGGTAAAGATGGACTGGCCGAGCATGTCTCCAGACCTAAATCCTATTGAGCATCTGTGGGGCATCCTCAAATGGAAGGTGGAAGAGCACAAGGTCTCTAACATCCACCAGCTCCATGATGTCGTCATGTAGGTGTGGAAGAGGACTTCAGTGTCAACCTGTGAAGCTCTGGTGAACTCCATTCCCAATAGGGTTAAAGCAGTGCTGGAAAATAATGGTGGCCATACAAAATATTGACACTTTGGGCCCAATTTGTACATTTTCACTTAGGGGTGTACTCACTTTTGTTGCCAGCAGTTTAGACATTAATGGCTGTGTGTTGTTATTTTGAGGGGACAGCAAATTTACACTGTTACACGGTTATACAAGCTGTACGCTCACTACTTCAGTCTTCAGAGTTGTCACATGAAAAGATGTAATAAAATATTTACAAAAACTTTTATGTATTACCTACGCATGTCACATGTGAAAGGGTTGTATTGAACAAAGGAAAAATGTTTGTGCATTGGAAAACTGTACATCTTTGTGGGAAATAAAAAAAAAAAAACACCTGAAAGTTGGTCTGCCAAATAGCAAACATGGGATGGGACAGCTTACTCTCTAATGAATGGCAAAAGCTCACATCATTGCATGACTTACTGCTGCCTTTTGCAGACCATACTAAAACCCTCCAGAGAGACCCCATGTCCCTGGCTGTCCCTGCCCTCTTTGATCTAACTCACCCACCTTAAGGACTTTAAACAGAACACTAGCTACCAAGACCTTGCCACAATTGCACAGAGGTTAAAAGTGAGTGTCAACCAGCGTTTTGCTTCATTCTTAGCTCCAACTGATGAAATGTTCTCGCCAGTTGCAGCAGCTGTTTGTTTTGTCAACCATATGGTCTGTGAAAAACCCTTGATGTGGCAGATGAGAACATTCAGGAACTGCTTAAAAAGGCAGAGGAGTATGCTGTAAGAAAATCCACATTGACACACACACACACACACACACACACCCCATGAAGAATTGTCTGAAGATGATGTGGAACCATCACAGGAAGTGGAAGAAGCACTGCCACCGGCGGCATCCACATCTAAGCAGACAGTCTTTCGGTTTCCTTCTAAAGGCTGCAGAAGACCCAGGCAGAGGATCTCCCCAAACAGCATAGCACAGCAGATCGGAAAATATAAAGAAGAGCTTTTGCACCAAGTTGCCACTATCAGTGAGGACACCGGAACAGATTTGTGGCTGTCAAAGAGTGACGCTTTTTATCACCAGCTAAAACCTTTTGCATTAGACCTGCTGGCTATGCCAGCTTCTCAAGCTTTTGCAGAGAGGGTATTCAATGTCACAGGTGACCTCTCTAGAGGCCAGAGGAATAGAGCAGGGAGCATGTTGGCACAAAGGGCTTTCCTTAAAATTGATCTAAACAGATGGAAGCATTTTATTCTCCAGGAATTTCTAACATAAGAAGCATACCGAATACTTGTGGGTTGTGCTTTTTGTGATAGGAAGAATCAATAGTTCAACAACAGTTTAAAATTATCAATTAAATTCATAGGAAAATGCACAGGCTACAAATGCCATTAGTATGTGGAACAATTACAAGCACCACTTTTTATCAACTTCTTGCTCTCTTAGCATTGACAATAGGAGGTAAATATCACATAATGAAAAAGAAAAGAAAAGAAAAGAAAAAGAAAAGGAAAAGAAAAGAAAAGGAAAAGAAAAGGAAAAGAAAAGGAAAAGAAAAAGAAAAAGAAAGAGAAAAAGAAAAAAAGAAGAGAGAATATTGTTGAAATAATAAACTGACAGTAAACTGATTCTTATTGTAGAAATAAGCATTACCCTCAGGTATTGGTTTATTATGCTGAGCCTGTGCCAGACTGGCAGTGACAGTGCCTGTGCAGTGTGCTGCGCTTGACTTTGTACATGTACAGCTGTGGCTAAAGGTTTTGAGAATGACACCAAAAATATATTTCCACAAAGTCTGCTGCTTCAGTGTTTTTAGATCTTTTTGTCAGATGTTACTATGGTATACTGAAGTATAATTACAAGCATTTCATATGTGTCAAAGACTTTTATTGAAAATGACTAAGTTTATGCAAAGAGTCAATATTTGCAGTGTTGAGTTGACCTATCTTTTTCAAGACCTCTGTAATTCACCCTGGCATGTTGTCATTGTCAATCAATTTCTGCGCCACAGCCTGACTGATGGCACTGGCAGCCCATTCTTGCATAATCAATGCTTGGAGTTTGTCAGAATTTGTGTGGGGTTTTTGTTCATGCACCTGCCTCGAGGACTGAGCACAAGCCACTTCGTTATCACTTGCTTTATGGCAAGGTGCTCCATCATGCTGGAAAAGGCATTGTTCATCACCAAACTGTTCCTGGATGGTTAGAAGTTGTTCTCAGAGGATATTTTTATACCAATTCTTTATTCGGTGTTCTTAGGCAAAATTGTGAGTGACCACACTTCCTTGGCTGAGAAGCAACCCCACACATGCATGGTCTCAGGATGCTTTACTGTTGGCATGAGCATGACACAGGACTGATAGTGTAACGCTCATGCTCACCTTTTCTTCTCTGGACAAGGTTTTGTCCAAACAATCAGAAAGGGGATTCATCAGAGACCTTTTGCAGAATATCAGTCTGTCCCTGATGTTTTTCCTGGAGTGAGATAGTGGCCTGGCCTCTTTGCTGCCCTTCTTGACACCAGGCCAAGCTGCTGAAATGTTTTGTTGTGTTTGTTTGTTTCTTGAACTGTTAAAATTCATGTAAATGTGCACTGCATGGTGGCATCATCATGATCACGCAAAGAGTTTTTATTTTTAGGTTACTCTTTTGTCAAAAAAGCAATATTCATGACGAAACGGTTTTACTTAAATAAAGACGTTATATAACGACTAAATCTGTGTCTGTAGTGCATGTTCAAACCTTAACCCCTTCCCACGGACCATACGCAGATATGCGTACTCGGCTTTCCGGGGTTATACCGGGATGATGCCCGCAGCTGCAGGCATCATCCCGGTACCGTTGTTTACAGCGGGCGATCGGCTACCCGAGTATAACAACCGATGCGGCTAAAAGCCGCTCGGTTGTTATACCGGAGGAGCAGGAGGGGACATCCCACCCCCTCCCGACGCTGTTACCGGGCCTCCCGTGCGATCGGGAGGCCCGGTGTCTGATTGTATGCCTGGAACGAAGCTGTGGGCGGCTTCGTTCCAGCCTTCTCATTGTAAATGCGGAAGCGACGTCATGACGTCACTTCCCGTTTACTCGGCTGCCAATGGCGCCGAATTTAAAAAAGTACACAGTATTCAGAATCGCCGTTTTCGGTGATCTGAATACTTTGAAGTGCAGAGGAGGGATCAGGGGTCTTTTAGACCCCCGATCCCTCCATAAAGAGTACCTGTCACCACCTATTACTGTCACAAGGGATGTTTACATTCCTTGTGACAGCAATAAAAGTAAAAAAAAAAATTTTTTTTTTAAAAACACAATTTATAAAAGTAAAAAAATAAATAAAACAAATAAAAAAAAAAAAAATTTTTTTAAATTGCCCCTGTCCCCGCGAGCTCGCGCAGCGAAGAAAACACATACAGAAGTTGCGCCCGCATATGTAAACGGTGTTCAAATCACACATGTGAGGTATCGCCGCAATCATCAGAGCGAGAGCAATAATTCTAACCCTAGACCTCCTCTGTAACTCAAACCTGGTAACCGTAAAAAAAAAAAAATTTTAAACCGTCGCCTATGGAAATTCATAGGTACCGTAGTTTGTCGCCATTCCACGAGTGCATGCAATTATAAAGGGTGACATGTTTGGTATCTATTTACTCGGCATAACATCATCTTTCACATTATACAAAAAAATTGGGGTAACTTTACTCTTTGGATTTTTTAAAATTCATGAAAGTGTCCCTTTTCCAAAAATTTGCATTTAAAACACCACTGCACAAATACCGTGTGATAAAAAATATTGCAACAATTGCCATTTTATTCTCTAGATTCTCTGCTAAAAAAATATATATAATGTTTGGGAACTCTAAGTAATTTTCTAGCAAAAAATACGGATTTTAACTTGTAAACACCAAATTTCAAAAATAGGCTTGGTCATGAAAGGGTTAATACCTTAAATAATAACATATTAGATTTTTCACTCCAGCAGTAGTATATAATGAGTTTGGAAATTGTAGAGAAATGCTTAAATAATGCATTACAATTCAGCTAACCTATTTCTATGCACTGAATGGACAAACTATAGATTCTCTTTAACCAGGCTATGCTGTTTACGAGTGGCATTTCATAACCAATATTTTTAAACATTAAAATCATCATTCGAGTGGTTTCATTATAGTGCCATTCTTGTAAATTTCATGCAGTTCGGCAGTCCACATCTTGGCTTCCAGCCTTGCCACTTCCTCCTTCTGTGTACTAGGTAATAGTCATCCATTGTGTACGCTCATGTCATCAATCACTTAAAAAAAAACTTGGCTTGCACAAGCTAACCTCCACTCTGGTTTTCCACACAGTATCAGACAATAGTGTGAACATTACGTTTCTAAAAACATCTTAATTTTTTACAGTTATGGCCATAATTTTCTAAATGAAAAAATCTGATATTGGAAGTTCCATCTTCAAGTGGACCAGTTGCATACAATGAGCAAAGATATCTTATAAAAAAGTGCCCCAATATTCTGCCCATCCATCCATTGGTCACTTTTTCCCAAGAAACTGACAGTGTGTATATTCGCAGCATACCATCAAATAAGGTTTCAGTCTAAGATTATATATCATAAATTCTGCCAGCATATGTAAACGTATGAGCACTATATATATTCACACACACACACACACACACACACACACACACACACACACACACACACACACACTTGTGCTCATAAGTTTACATATGCTGGTAGAATTTATGATTTCTTGGCCATTTTTCAGAGAATATAAATGATAACACAAAAACATTTTTCACTCATGGTTAGTGTTTGGCTGAAGCCATTTATTATCAATTAACTGTGTTTACTCTTTTTAAATCATAATCACAACAGAAACTACCCAAATGACCCTGATCAAAAGTTTACATACCCTGGTGATTTTGGTCTGATAACATGCACACAAGTTGACTCAAAAGGGGTTTGAATGGCTATTAAAAAAAGGTAACCATCCTCACCGGTGATCTGTTTGCTTGTAATTAGTGTTGTGTGTATAAAAGGTCAATGAGTTTCTGGACTCCTGACAGACCCTTGCATCTTTCATCCAGTCCTGTACTGATGTTTCTGGATTCTGAGCTATGAGGAAAGCAAAAGAATTGTCAAAGGATCTGCGGGAAAAGGTAGTTGAACTGTATAAAAAACAGGAAAAAAAAAGGATATAAAAAAAAAGATATCCAAGGAATTGAGAATGCCAATCAGCAGTGATCATACTCTAATCAAGAAGTGGAAAATGAGGGGCTCTGTTGAAACCAAACCACAGTCAGGTAGACCAACTAAAATTTCAGCCACCACTGCCAGGAAAATTGTTTGGGATGCAAAGAAGAACCCACAAACAAGGTGAAATATAGGACTCTCTTAAAACATGGTGTGGCTGTTTCAAGATGCACAATAAGGAGGCACTTGAAGAAAGATGGACTGCATGGTCGAGTCGCCAGAAGAAAGCCATTACTACGCAAATGCCACAAAGTATCCAGCTTACAATACGCCAAACAGCACAGAGACAAGCCTCAAACCTTCTCGCACAAAGTAATTTGGAGTGAGGACACCAAAATTGAGCTTTTTGGCCACAACCATAAATGCTACATTTGGAGAGGAGTCAACAAGGCCGATGATGAAAAGGTACGGAGGTGGGTAGCTGATGTTTTGGGGATGTGTGAGCTACAAAGGCACAGGAAATTTGGTCAAAATTGTTGGCAAGATGAATGCAGTATGTTATCAAAAAATACTGGAGGAACATTTGCATTTATCAGCCAGGAAGCTGTGCATGGGACGTACTTGGACATTCCAACATGACAATAATCCAAAACACAAGGCCAAGTCGACCTGTCATTGGCTACAGCAGAATAAAGTGAAGGTTCTAGAGTGACCATCTCAGTCTCCAGACCTCAATATCATTGAGCCACTCTGGGGAGATCTCAAACATGCAGTTCAACATGCAAGCCCAAAAATTTATATGAACTGGAGGCTTTTTGCCAAGAGGAATGGGCAGCTTTACCATCTGAGAAGATAAAGAGCCTCGTCCACAAATACCACAAAAGACTTCAAGCTGTCTTTGATGGTAAAAGGGGCAATACACGGCATTAAGAACTGGGGTATGTAAACTTTTGATGAGGGTCATTTGGGTAATTCCTCTTGCTATTAGGATTTAAAAAGGAGTAAACACAGTTGATTGATAATAAATGGCTTCAGCCAAACACTAACCATGAGTGAAAGAAAAGTTTGTGTTATCATTCATATTCTCTGAAAAATGGCCAAGAAAATCATAAGTTCTGCCAGGGTATGTAAACTTATGAGCACAAACTGTATAAAGTAAAAATATGGGAGCCAACACTTATGGTTTTTACTTCAATGTAGGCTATGAACTAGAACAGTGATATATTCACTAATGTCATACACAGTTTTACAAATTGCCCTAAACCATTTTTATCAATTCCTGCCCCAGAAGAGCTTACACTCAAATGTCCCTACCATAGTCATACAAACATATGCATAAACATGTGAGGCTCTTAAGATTTTAATTAATCGTTATTTTTCTGAGTGCAAAATAAGACTTTCTACATACACTGATGTCTAAGGCCTTAGACTTTTAGACCATTTTAGACTTAAACAATAAAATAAAGCTATTTAACCATCTTGCTGGGAATGAAAAAAAACATTATGTAAATAGAAGTTCTAAAAAGAACTAATGAAAATATTGCGACAGGTTTCGGTCTGTGCTGGTCACTTTTCTGAAGAACTAAAGCTGTTCACTAGTATATTTTATAATTAATGTTTGTACAAAACCTTCATTAAAAAAAAAAAAATCAGCGCATTCGATGACTTGACAAATGTCACACTATGTAAAAAAAAAAAAAAAAAAAAAAAATGCACCATGCCCAATTACCACAGTCTGCTTGGGGGGGTTGTATTTGTACTGTCCTGGCATTTTCGTGCCTCAAGAAATGAGATAGGCCATCAGTATATCAGGCTTGATCAATTTTCAGATCTATATACACCATGGTTTGTGGACTCTATAAACTTTCCTACAGACTAAGAGAGAAAGAATTATAGTCAATATTGTTCGTTTCTCTGTTCCATATAGGATTCTGTATATAACCCTGGCCACAGCTGAGCTTCACCAAGCTGAAAGCACACCTATTCTTCAGTGCCAAAGAGGAATAGCAAATACTTGGTTTGCATGTTCTGGCCAGAGGACGACTGCTTCATGCTAAGAAGGAAGGAATTCACGCAAACTATGAAAATCTCTAGTGCATTATTTATTTGCATGTCCCACATAATCTGCTTCCTGAAAAACCTGTATTCTACTTATCACTGTAAGACTATAGAGCTATTTCTAATAAAAGGGCTTCTGTCTGGTGAAAGCAAGTTTATTTATTTAAATCTGCAATCTGTAGAAATTGTCTGGTTCATTATGACATGACAGACAAAAAACTAATTTTATTTAGACAGTAGCTTAGTGACACAGAGGTCCCCAATGTAAAATTATAATACAAGTGAAATATAATCCAAAAAAATCCTGTGCTAAACCCCACCCTACAACCAATATGCAAAAATTTCAATTGAAAAACATTAAAAAAAGTGAAAAAAAAAAAAAAGGAGAACTGCAACCCAGTAAGTCTGTAAACAAGACTCATGAAAATATCCAAACCAGGATACTTTTGGATCATTATAAACACAGGGCCCATGAGCTTCAGTCACATGCCCACTGCTCTAAACAATAAACACAATCTTTATGACCTCCCCGAAGCCAACATGACCACAATCTGGCCTTGTCTGATAACTTAAAGCGGAACTACTCTGCATCTGAGCACCACAAAACAAAAATGCAATTTAATTGATTTCTAGTATTCAAAGCAAACTTGGCCATCAGCCCATATCTCCATGCTTTATTTTGCTAAGCAATCACTTTTAAAAACATCCCCTAGCATTTTTGGCCATTGCCATCTTGAGTAAAGACAGATGATTCATGTCATGAAGCTTTTACTTCCTGGAATCGATCTGCCCTTAGCTAAGGCATGCAGGTAAGAGGGTGTGCTTAGCCGAGAATGCTCTCCCTTCCTGAAGACTCCTGGGATGTATGACATCATTTGCCTAGGCCTGGAAACTAGGAAGCAACTGAAGGAATGTAAAAAAAAAAAAAAAAGAAGTTTACAGTAACTCTCCTATATATTCACTGTTACCAGCGTATGGATTAAAAATAGTCAATGTTGATTGAGAGAGTGCAGTTATGCTTTATTAATGTACTGTTTGTGTGCATCTGCCTAATTACACAGCTGTTAATTTATATTGTCTTATGTTATGGTTCGGAAAATTGGTGAGAAAAAAAAAAAAAAAAACACTGTGCCCGCCTCTGCCCACTCCTATAAAATTCTTCTGTTCCTCTCCTCATAGGGACAAATTAACAACTATACAGAAAAGCATTGCAGGCTAGAATGTACACTTTACCCACTCTTAAGGCAGCCAATTAACCTAAACCATTGTAGCTCCCAAAAATTCAACAACTTTGTGGAGATTGCTCACTTTAAAATACATACATATTTCTTTAGATTGACAAAAAAAAGAAAAAGTTTTGTACAAAGAAAAAAGTATACCCTGACATCTAGTCAGTCCATTTTCACTTAGACCCTTTTCACACTGTGGCCGCGTTAGCGCTAAAGCGCAGATAGTTTTAGCGCCGTTTAAAAACAGTGCTTTTTGGCCCCTATCGGGTGCTTATAACCCCAAAGGAGGGGTTAAAAACTACAGTGTTGCGGCACTTCAGAAGCGCTGCCCATTCATTCCAATGGACAGGGCGTTTTGGGAGCGTTAAATACAGCGCTCCCAAACTGCCACAAAGATGCTGCTTGCAGGACTTTTCGGAACGTCCCGCAAGTGCACCGCCCCAGTGTGAAAAGTCACACTTGAATGAATGGAAGGCGGTTTTCAGGCACTTAGCAGAGGCTATTTCCAGCGCTAAAGCGCCTGAAAACCTCCCCAGTGTGAAAGGGGTCTTATATTTAAAAATGTTAGCTTCCAAGTCAGCTTTAAGCTGACCATGCACAACTCAAATGGGAGAAATCTTTACATGGATTGTGCCATTCTCTGTGCAGAGTTGCTGGCAGATCCATGTGCATCCACCTTGGAGCTGTGTGCACAAATTGGCTGCACAGACACAATTGTATGTTAAAGTTTGAAATGTGGGCAGGAGCGGGTACATGGATCTGTACGCAGAGCCTCTGCACTCAGAACTGTACACCTGCTCCTGCCCGTGTAAAACTTTGACATGAGATTATGTCCGTGCCGACTCTTTGCGTGTATCCACGTCTATGGGCTTCCTGTACTCAGTTTTGAGGTGTATGCATGCACCTCTGACAGTGGCTCTTCATGGAGGATGGCACTAATCTGCTATCTGAATGAGCCCTAAAGCTGGCCATACATTTAAAAAAAAAGGATTTCTCTCATTTGAGCTATGCATGGTCAGCTTAAAGGAGAAGTACAGCCAAAGCTCATTTGGCTGACGTCACAGAGCCGGTCCAGGCTCAGGCAAGATCGCGACACTGGGGTTGGGATCCACCAATTGCCTGGACCAGCACCCGGCTCAGGCTCTCAGCGAACCGCTGAGAGCCTGAGCTGGCCGCTCCCACCCCCTCCACAGCCCAGCGCTCCAATGAGTGAGGAGGAGGCAGAACAGAGAGCTGCTGATTGACAGTCAGCAGCTCCCTGCTCGGGGAGCTGTGCGAACCGAGCGATCAGCAGGGTTAGATCACAAGGTTCTTAGTGTTAGGTGGTGCAACATCAGTCCCCCACGGGCTCTAAGTATACATGTGCAAAAAAAAAAAAAAAAAAAACATACTTCTTTTAAACATGACTTGGAAGCTAACATTTATAGATTCTTTTCGTGTTATCTCCCTGGCTGCATGCTTCATACAAAGTCCCAACTCCTTCCCCATATTAACATTTATAGATACTATAGAAGTGAAAACACAGAATGTGCCTGACCGACTCAACTAGCAAATGTTTAGCTGTCTGGATAAAGTGGGAAAAAATAAGTGCATTTAAAGTTTACTACAAAATATACTATATGTATTGCTGTATTGTGTGTATATTGGTGTACAAAAGTCGGAATAGTCTGGCATCAAGATGGGGACATGGTGCCTTGCCAAGGGGGGTTTCCCTGGCAAGGTACCAATCCCACGTTAAGGGCATGGGGCCTGGTATGGTTTGGGGAGAGGGGGAGTGATGTTCCTGGCCAGCTTTAAAAAAAAAAAAAAAAAAACACCACACACACACACACACACACACACACACACACACACACACACACACACACACACACACACACACACACACCTGCTCCAAAGATCCGCTTCCACAGACCCTTACCACAAGTGCCAGCTACCTAGCCAGCTGAATGCCAACAAAAAAAACAGCCAGCGATGCTGGCTGATGTCCTGGACCAAAATTTACGCACGATGACCTATATGTTCAATGGCGTCACATAGAAACCACCAGCTGCTTTAGTTACAAACAGAAACAGGCAAGAGAAGAAGTTTCATTTAGTGGCAATAGCTTTTTATGCTTTCTTATGCCCCGACAACAAATGTTGGACGTGAGCTTGTTGGCGGAAAGTGTGTATGCTCCATTGAACATTTGTTGGATTGTCTGCCAACAAATGTTGGCTAGCAGGTTCTCAAATTTTCCGCCAACAAATGTTTGTTGTCGGACTCTCCGATCGTGTGTACATAAGTCCGTCGGACAAAAGTCCACGCATGCTCAGAATCAAGTACGAGCCGGAGATATAACTAGCGTTCATAATGGAGATATCACGTACGTCTTGAAAGTTACTACGTTCGTAATTGTTGGCCAACATTTGTGTGACCGTGTGTATGCAAGACAAGTTGGAGCCAACATCTTTCTAACAAAAATCCATGGTTTTGTTGTCGGAAAGTCCGATCATGTGTACGGGGCATAAGGCTCCATGCACACTGGGCAAAAAAAAAAAAAAAAAGTTTGTTCTCTTAGGAGTAAAAAAACACTCATATAGAGCATTTTTTGTACAAAGTCTAGACGAGTTTAAAAGAGTTTTACGTTTTTTATGCCAGTGAGCTCCAATCAGAAACGCAAACCAGAGGGTTTTTTTTTCCTGCTTCTAAACGTTGAACTCAAAATATGCCTGTAAACGTCCTAATGTACATGGACATGTAGTGCCCGCAAATTGTTGCCTATTAATGTAATGCCATGTTATTTAATGAACAGTATTATAAAAGTTAGTATGTGGCACCATCTAGTGGACAAATTGTGGAATGGACTGCATTTTATTTTCTTTATTCAAGAATGGTACAGGAAGTGAGATTGTTTATTTACTTCTCATAAGAATTGACCTTCCCATAACGCCAAGTGTTTTTACCCAGCAAGACTCAGTGATGAAATGCATGCTGGGTAGGCTATAAAAGGACTCGGCGCAGCCATCTTGGGTCTCTTCTGGACGCGTGGCCTGCCTGTGAGGATCTGTGCGGAGGTATCCAGAGGAGCGCGGCCTACACCCTTTGCGGAGTGACCCGATCAGTGATCTTGCTGCACTTCAGTGAGCTGGACAGACGTTGAGGCAGAACTGGGAAGGATCCAGAGAAGCCCGTCGGAACATCTTGCTGAGTGGAGCGTAGCAGCATTTGCTGGGAAAGAAACAAGACCGCTTGCACCGGAGCAGAACTGTTCTACTCTGCAGACCTGGTTGGGTGAGAGGGCTGCTGCCCAAAGTTTCATTGACACACTTTTACACACTTGCATTTATAACACAGTGCTGCTGGGGCCTGTAGTCCCACGGAGGAGATTTAAAAGAAATAAAGACTGAGTTTAATATAGGCCACAAGCCTGCACTTCACTACAATTTTGACACTGTGTTATACCAAGTTAGTCGCACTGGAGACAGTTGCAGTGCTGCCGCACCACAACAATAGTTCAACATTCAGTTTGCTCTGACATGGCTTTTGTTAACCACTGGATTACAATTTAACCTACACATAGCTAGCAGAAGACAGAATTCAAAAGAAAAGGACTACCTCTATCATTGCAAGGTCTTGCATTCTATTGTCTTTCAGGTAATAACAAAGGTATATAATTGTTATTGTATACATTGTGGGGGTTATTCTTTGTTGCCAGCTGCAAACCACACCACAGCTGGGTCAAGGGGATTGAGTCTGCGGTGTTACACATAATGGAACCCGAAGTGTCAGAGGTAAGGGTAGCTCCGAGGGTCTGGGATGGCCAGTGGGAAAATGAACAACTTTGCAGCTCCCAAGGGAGTAGTGCGCTACAGACACATAGGATAACACTGAGCTGTTTCTACAGGCAGAACTCGAAACTCCTGTAGAAGCAATGTTTTTTAAGCCAGTGTGCATGGAGCCTTAATGTCACTTCTGCTGCAATACACCCTACAGGTGTGCAAATTCATGGGTGGGTATAGAGCAATACCCAAGCACGTTATTTAAAAGGAACTGTGTATTTTTATTTTGTAGTTTAAAATCTTTTAAAAAGACTTGCTCCCTGCTGAACGGTATTTTTAAGAAAGCATTTTTGTTGCAGTGGTGCCCCATGGCAGTGCCTATCTACCCATGCCCGTTCTTACCAAAAACTTGAAAATTGACCTTGGAAAAAGCCAGAAGAATTTTGGTTCCCATAGATGTCGATGGGGTTCGGGTGCTATGTTCAGGGTTTGCAAATTTGTTCAGAGAATATCCAACAACTTCAACTTTGCTTGGTTTGCTCCTTACTAGTAATAATCAGGGTGACCTATTGCCACTACAGTGACCACTGGGCTTAATAAATCTATACTACATAATGCATGAATCGATAAACAAAGAGAAAACAAAGTCAGTTTTAAGTAAGTTGCGGCCTCATGTTTTTTGACACAAATAAACTTTTTGGAAGAAATGCTAGTTAGACACATAAAAGGGTTCCGGCTTTCTGCTTACAACCTAAGCAAGCAAGAGCATATACAGGACATCCTGCTGTTGTGGTCTTGACCATAAAGAGTATGTAATAGATAAGGCAGAGAAGACATGTCTAAAATAAGTTCATAGCAGTTGGATATTGAAGGTGCTGATAGTTTCATATATACTTCTAAAGTTTATGAAGAAACAATTGATATAACTCAGTGTAATAACTCTACCAATAATTCTGGTCTCAACTTAAAAGCGATTGTAAACCCTCACCTTGAAAAACAACCCATTTAGTTCACAATAGAAATTAAAAGGCAAAAAATTTGTGTATAGGATATACAGTGCCTTGAAATTTGCCACATTTTGTCATGTTACAACCAAAAACGTAAATGTATTTTATTGGGATTGTATGTGATAGACCAAAGTCGAACATAATTGTGAAGGAAAATGATAAATGGTTTTCAAAATTTTTTACAAATAGATGTGTGAAAAGTGTGGCGTGCATTTGTATTCAGTCCCCCTGAGTCAATACTTTGTAGAACCACCTTTCACTGCAATTACAGCTGCAAGTCTTTTTGGGTATGGCTACTTTCATACTGGGGCGGGCGTCAGCGGTAAAGCACCGCTTTTTTTAGCGGCGCTTTACCATAATTTCAATGGCGCTATTCGGCCACTAGTGGGGCACTTTTAACCCCCGCTAGCGGCTGAAAAAGGGTTAAAACCGCCGGCAAAGCGCCGCTGCAGCAGAACTTTACCGACGCTGCCCCATTGATTTCAATGGGCAGGGGCGCTTTAGGAGTGGTGTATACACCGCTCCTACAGCGCTGCAAAAGGTGCTGCTTGCAGGACTTTTTTTACTGTCCTGCAAGCGCACCGCTCCACTGTGAAAGCACTCTAGCTTTCACACTGGAGAGACAGGAGAGGCTCTTTACAGGCACTATTTTTAGCGCTGTAGCGCCTGTAAAATGCCTCAGTGTGAAAGTAGCCTAATGCCGTGTACACACGAGCGGAATTTGACAGAAAGAGTCCGATGGGAGCTTTTCATGGTATATTCCGGCCGCATGTATGACCAATCAGACTTTTTCTGTCGAAAATTCAGATGGACATAGATAGAGAATATGTTCTATATTTTTCCGACAGGACAAATTACTATTGGAAAAACCGCTCGTCTGTATGCTGTTCCGACGCACCAAAAACGACGCATACTCTGAAGTACGTATGAGACGGAAGCTATTGAACTTCCATTTTCTAGTCCCATCGTATGTGTTGTAAGTCACCGCGTTCTGGACGGTCGGAATTTGGTGTGACCGTGTGTATGCAAGACAGCTTGAGCGGAATTCCGTTGGCAAAACTGGTCGTGTGTACAGGGCATTAGTCACTACCAGCTTTGCAAATCTAGAGAGTGAAATATTTTTCCCCATTCTTCTTTGCAAAATAGATCACGCTCTGTCAGATTGGAGATTGGATGGAGAGCGTCTGAACAGCAATTGTCAAGTCTTGCCACAGATTCTCAATTGGATTTAGGTCTGGACTTTGGGCCATTCTAACACATGAAAATTCTTTGATCTAATTATAAACCATTCCATTGTAGCTCTGGCTCTATGTTTAGGGTTGTTGTCCTGCTGGAAGGTGAACCTCCAACCCCCAGTTTCAAGTCTTTTGCAGACTAAGGCCTCTTTCACACGGGGCAGATCAGTCATGATCCGCCCCGTGAACACACGCTGGCTCAGCGGGGATCGCTCCGCCGATCCCCGCTGAGCAGGAAGATGACAGGTGCATCGCTGCACGCTGTGCAGCGACGGACCTGTCAGAGCGCCGCTCTCCCCTATGGGGGGATCGGATGATGACGGTCCGTAGTGTCCGTCGTCATCCGATCCGATCCGAAAACGGAGGGAAAAGTAGGTTTTTCCTCCGTTACACTTTTCGGATCGGAGCGGGGTCGGATGTCAGCGGACATGTCACCGCTGACATCCGACGCTCCATAGGGATGACTGTATGTCCGTTTTTCATCCGAAAACGGATGGATGAAAAACGGACATACGGATCATCCGTGTGAAAGAGGCCTTAGGGCTCTTTCACACGAATGATCCGTTCAGGTCCGCCTGTCAGTTTTTTAGGCGGACCTGAACGGACCCTCCATAGACCTCTATGGAGCGTCGGATGTCAGCGGTGACATGTCCGCTGACAGCCGACCCGCTCCGATCCGAAAAAGTGTGACAGAGGAAAAACCTACTTTTCCATCCGTTTTCGGATCGGATGAAGTCGGACTCTACGGTCCGTCGTCATCAGATCCCCCATAGGGGAGAGCGGCGCTCTGACAGGCCCGTCGCTGCACAGTGTGCAGCGATGGACCTGTCATCTGCCTGCTCAGCGGGGATCGGCGAAGCGATCCCCGCTGAGCAAGCGGATGTTCACGGGACGGATCATCATGGATCCGTCCCGTGTGAAAGAGCCCTAAAACAGGTTTTCTTCTAATATTGCCCTGTATTTGGCTCCATCCATCTTCCCATCAACTCTGACCAGCTTCCCTGTCCCTGCTGAAGAAAAGCATCCCCAGAACATAGTTACATAGATAGTTACATAGTTAGTAAGGTTGAATAAAGACACCAGTCCATCCAGTTCAACCTGAAAGAGCGTGGGTGCGTGTCTACAATTATCCCTATTTTATTTAAAAAGGTACCCATATAGCGCCATCAATTTATGCAGCACTCCACACGTACATTGCACACTCACATTGGTCCCTACCCTCAAGGAGCCCACAGACATGATGGCACCACCATGTTTCATGGTGGGGATGGTGTGTTCAGTGTGATGTGCAGTGCCAGTTTTCTGCCACACATAGGATTTTGCTTTTAGGCCAAAAAGTAAAATTTTGGTCTCATCTAACCAGAGCACCTTCTTCCACATTCTTTGCTGTGTCCCCCACATGGCTTCTCGCAAACTGCAAATGGGACTTTGACTTCTTATGGCTTTCTTTCAACAATGGCTTTCTTCTTGCCACTCTTCCATAAAGACCAGATCTGTGCAGTGCACAATAGTTGGCCTGTGGACAGATTTTGCCACCTGCTTCGTGAGCTGTTCAAAGCTTGGGATATTTTTTTTTTTATATCCTAACCCTGCTTTAAACTTCTCCAGAAAGTTATTCCTGACCTGTCTGGTGTGTTCCTTGCCCTTCATGATGCGGTTTGTTCACTAATGTTCTCTAACAAACCTCTGAGGGCTTCACAGAACAGCTGTATTTAAACTGATATTTAATTACACACAGGTGGACTCTTTTTACTAATTAGGTGACTTTGGAAGGCAATTGGATACAGCAGGTTTTAGTTAGGGGTAGCAGAGTAAAGGGGGCTGAATACAAATGCACACCACACTTTTCAGATATGTGTAAAAGAAATTGAAAACCCATTTATAATTTTCCTTCCACTTCACATTTATGTGCCACTCTGTGTTGATCTATCACATAAAATCCCAATAAAATAAAATACATTTATGCTTTTGGTTGTAACATGACAAAATGTGGAAAATTTCAAGGGTATGAATACTTTTTTAAGGCACTGTATATATATATATATATAAGTGATCACATACCCTATGTTCTCAGCTGCATAAGAGCTGGGGGAGGAGAACCTGCAGCACACCAATTTTCCCAGTGATAGGCTGTGAGGAAAGGAGGGGGGGGGGGGCGGCCTCATGACAAATCATTGGAGATTGGAGGAGAGCACACAGTTCAGTTTTTTTTCCTTGCTGGAGCATATTGAACCAGGCTTTATAATAGTTTGTTTCCTTCCTCTGAATCAACTATATACAATCTATGTATTCAGGCTAAGTAATATGCAATACAGTGAATAATACATGATTTACATATGTGTATAATGCAATAGCAATGCAGCCAGATCTCAGAGCAAAACTTTTATTTCCAGGGGGCACACTGTATAGTCAGTTTTGAGCATGGAATTAATTTTTTTTTGTATAATCAATATTTATTGGGTTTTCAAACAACCTTATAAAAGTACAGAAAAAGAAGAGCATAATTATTACAGAATGACAAAAGAAAGAAAAATTAGGACAACGTGGAATTAATTTAATCGTAATCTGCAGGCAGCGGTGTGTATTAAAAGGAGGGATACTTGGGACTACATGTTCTCTGTCCTTCGTCATATCGGCCTAGGAGATAGGATGATGAAATGGATTGGCAGTATCTATTCGATACCGTCTGCCCAAGTGAAGGTCAATGGCATACTCTCCTTCCCCCTTCCCCATCAGAAATGGTACGAGACAGGGGTGCCCCCTATCCCCACTTCTCTTTGCCCTTTCCCTTGAACCCTTCCTACGTAAGATCAGATCAAACCCAGACATATCAGGCCTTCAAGTAGGTAACAAACTGCAAAATTTCAGCATATGCCGAAGATCTTCTATTTTCCCTCACAAACCCTAAAATTTCACTCCCAAATTTGATGCGAGAGTTTAAAACTTATGGAGAAATATCTCATTTGAAGATAAATTTCTCAAAATCTGAAGCAATGGGCGTCTCGGTCCCTCCTACTACCCTAGCTGAGCTCCAATCAAATTTCAGTTTTAAGTGGACTTCAACCGCACTTCAGTACTTAGGTACATACATCCCTCCTGACACAACACGAACATTCGACCTAAATTTTCCCCCTCTATTGACGAAGACCCGGACCTTATTAGACAAATGGCACACAGGTTTCCACTCCTGGTTTGGGAGATGTAATCTGCTTAAGATGAGTCTCTTACCAAAATTCATAGATCTCATTCAAGCCTTACGGATTCACATCCCTCCCTCCTTTTTTAGGCAGATTCATGCTCTCTTCACCAGATTTGTTTGGGCACATAAAAGACCCCGACTACGCCGTTCACAGATGACTCTCCCCAAACAGTTTGGGGGGTTGGCATTGTCTGACATACGCTTATACTATATGGCCTCTCACCTGGGACGTATACTCGACTAGAGGAGAAATGGAACATCCAAACTTTGGATACAACTTGAACAAGCGCAGTCGAGTGTACCACTAGGGGGAGCACTATGGTGCTTTCGTGATCTTCCATGTGAGCTGAAATCTCACCCACTCATTGGGATCACTCTGAGAAATAGCCACCAATCTGCTTTTCACACAAACCTTACATCAGAGAATTCTCCTCTATTCCCCATACTGGGCAACCCAAAATTCGAACCCAGCTTGGATACAGCAGAATTCTCCTCTCTTAGAGACTCAGGTAGGGACTGTGCAGTTCAGTTTATCTGCAATGGGAGGTGGCCAACCATTTCAGATCTTTGTAACCCAACGGGAATGTACCAACTCCCATTTTGGAAAGCAGTACAACTACATCACTTTCTCCATTCGCTCCCAGCTCAGCAAAATTTTACGCGAGAACAGACTTCCTTTGAGGCCCTTTGCTCAGAAAATACCCCATTGGCACACATCCTATCACAAACGTATAGTTTGCTGATTACACCGTTAACACAGCCTCATTTAGCCTGTTTGACAAGCTGGGAGAAAGATCTACGCCGCACCTTCTCACCCTCACAAAAGACGCGAGTCATTACCCTCTCCCTCAAATCTTCGCTCTGCACCAAAATACAAGAATCTAATTTTAAAACTGCTCACCAGATGGTATTTGACTCCATCCAGACTAAGAAAGTGTTTCCCAGAGACTTCTGGGTTGTGCTGGCGGTGTGCGGAGGGGGAGGGATCTCCGATTCATGTTTTTTGGACATGCCCTAAGTTACAGGACTTCTGGGGAGAAGTTAGACGCATCACACAAAAGTTTACTAATTATGTCGTCCCGGATGACCCCGCATTTTTTCTCCTTCATCTCTCCTCGATTCCTATTAAGACATACAAAAAATCGTTTGTTCGCCATTTACTCAACGCAGCAAAGGGATGCATCCCAATTTTCTGGAAACAAAGCCTCCCTCCACCCATAAAACTTTGGCTTGGAAGAGTAGAGGAAATTAAGAAGATGGAGGACCTGATACTTACAGCACAACATAAGCAAGAGACATATAAGCAGACCTGGGATAATTGGAATATCTTCATATATTCTGATGAGGGTCAACGATTACTGGGCTGACCCGATGGGTTCACGCCCTCCTACTTTGGAATGGCCTGAAGGTTTAGCCACCGCCGTGTCTTCCCCCCCTCTCCTCCCCCTCCTTTTTCCGTACCCTCTCCGCTTCTAATCCTCTCCCCATCCCCCTCCTTTCTCTTTTTCCTTTCGGATACCTCTCGTTATCTCTTGATACTTTTCCTTTTAGAGTAAAATGGAAAAAGCGGGTGAGGATTACCCAAATGAGATGTTTCCCACAGTAGATACAGATTGCCACAGAGTGAATGTTATCAGAACTAATATATGCTCGAAACCTTCATGTCTCTCATCATAGCACGTTTTGTAATGCATACTTTTCCTCTGCAAATTACAAATGTAACTGGTTTTGTCTCTGTGTCAATATATGTAATGTGGGGCCCTCGCCCATGTTTGGAGTTTAATAAACTTCTTTTTTTTTTTTTGCAAATATAAAGGAGGGATACATCCTAGTGCCAGCTGGACCTTGTAGCTGACAGTAAAACTTTGATCATACAAGTGGACAGAGGGTGGCAAAACCAGATGGCCGAGCTGCAGCTTTACTGCCTCGAGACCTCCCACTTGAACACTGACATCCAGCCACTCACGACTGTACCCACCGTGGTCACGATGCTATGCTTCACAACCACAGCAAAAACCAAGGCCTTTCAAGTTCTTCCACACCAATCTCAACCATGTTTTTTATTGAACTGACTTTTTGCAGAGGGGCACAGTCTGTGATACAGAAAAAAGGGCATTACAAAAACAGTTGCCCCAAAGTTAAACCTTGTTATCTTTATTATCCATCTCTTTCTACACTGCAGATAGACAGTATATTTCCACTAATCATGTACTTTTGTTTAGATCATTTATAGTGTAACTAGTAGACCCAACCAGGAAGTAAGGTTCTGGTTTCTGATTTGTTGCTTGAAGCAATGCCTTCACTTTCTGCTGAACAGTTGTAAATAATGAGCCCCATTGTACTCCTAAATCCGGCACAGCTTAGGAAATTTGCAATTTGTCTTGCCGATCTGTGTTTTATATGCACATATATTTAGCAATCTGCGGAGTCACAATGTCATAGTTGCCAACATTGAAAAAAATTTTTAGGGACACTTTTTGGGCTGTAGGCGGAGTCTTATTATAATTAGGGGCAGGGCATGCATTTGTAGGCGTGGCACAGGGGGAAAGTAAAAATGGGCATGGTTTACGCAAAACAGTGGGCGTGTCTTAAGTGGGCGTGGCTCAAATGGGCGTGGTTAGATTCTCAGATGAATGAGGGATGGAGGGACAGCAGCCCCAGATCCTACACAACAATGGAAACGTGTATTCTAGAAAGTTTAACAATCAGCAGATAAAGATACTCCAAACACCTGGTGTTAGCACTTCAATCAGCCCGGCACCATGGTTGTTATGGTGTCAGGATGATTGAAGTGCATTTTTTCTATTATTACATTGTAATATAAAATTAAATCATTCAACTCACCATAATGCCGAATCAGTGGGATCCCTGAGCGTGTCACCTGCCACGTCGTCTGCCACCAGCCGTCCGTCCTTGCATCAGGTGCCACCAGCAGAGTCCGTCCTTGCATCAGGTGCCCCTAGCAGAGCCCCCCCTTGCATCAGGTGTCCCCAGTGGAGCTCCCCCTTACATCAAGTGTCCCCAGCGGAGCCCCCCCCTACATCAGATGTCCCCAGCGGAGCCCCCCCTTACATCAGATGTCCCCAGCAGTGCACCCCCCCTTACCTCAGGTGTCCTAGTAGGTCTCCACCGCCATTGCAAAACAGAGGGAGTATACAAAATAGTGTCTCCCTCCACCGGCCGCGTGGTTACAATAGAACCCTCACCCCTTTCCATAACAGACTGGCAGTGGGGTGGGGGGTAGGCAAAGCGGGGCGGAGGGTGGGCGTCGTTGCAGAAGCTTCGTCTAGCCACCCAGCCGTGTTCCTGGTCTTCTTAAAAATGGTGGCCGCGGACCTCTAGCAGCGGCAGGGAAAAAAAAAAAAAAAAAAAAAACGTGAAAAAACGGATTTCTCGGGACATTTCCCGGGAAACAAAATGGGGAAAAAAAGAGTCCAAATCCCAGTAATGTCCCGGGAAATCCAGGACAGTTGGCAAGTATGACAATGTGTGTAAGAACCTTGGAAGGGGTCCAACTATATATTAAAATCAAGAATCCTGGATCGTAAAACATGTTACAGAGCTATGTATATTTTACCTAATGCAGCAGCTGCCTTGTATCTCTGCTATCATTGTATTGTTTTTCTGTTGTGGTATTTTTGTGTGGTAAAATACTGCAAAGCATGGTCTGTGTGCAACGGCTCAAAACTGGGTCATTGATGTCTAAGATGTAGAACTAGGAAATCAGTGATGTGCACCTAATCATAGAACATAAGCATCTGTTTAAAGCAGAACGCCACCACACAGGTCTGTGGAGAAGGGAATGAGGATGTGTTTTGTGTTCATCGCTCTCCTCCATGGTGGAGACAAGTGTGGAGGGATTGAGGAAAAAGAGGAGAAGTGCTTAGAATTAGAATTCTGAATGGGAGAAGAAGAGTGTGGCGTGAAAGACTCAAGGACCGCAGTCTGCCAGCCTGTTATCAATGTCCAGACATACACACTTTAGTCTCACTAACTTGTGCTGGTCACTGGGTGTTCTTTTTTCCTCTACAGATAAAACACAGTGCCTGAAGAACACAAGTCGATCAAACCTGCAATTGTTTAGTTTTGAATAATAGCAGTTAAAGTAGAACTAAAAAAGGTAAACCTTTATTTCATTTTGGATAGAGGAAGGAAGGGTTAGAACACCTGTGTTTTTCTTTTTTTTGTCATCTTTCTCCCATTGGGGACATTTCCCTCTAATTCCGGTCTCAAAGCCAAAACAGGAAGTTGGGAGAAATCCCTCCAAAAGTGAGGGAATCCTTGGTTGTCAGCAAGGTCACCAGAACTACTGTCTCCCTTGGTATATTCCTCCACTATTACTGCTCTGGGGATAACGAAAAAAATTGTAATTTTATTTCACTTTCACTCTCAGTGATAATAGGAAACAGGACAAAGATAGGGCGATTCTCCCTGACACCCCATTCTAAAATGTAAAAAACGATTCTAATAGTTTTACATAATGCAGCAACATCCACACATAGGACACCCAATATTAGAGGTGATTTATTCTTCCAAAGCAAATACACTTTTGCACACTGGTACTGACTAGTATACCAGTGTTTCTCTTCTCCCTCATTTTCTTTCCATTAGTCAGCTAATGTCACCCCAGTGCTGAAGGAGAGGGGTACAAGAGGGTCAAACAAGGATGCTGTGGAGGAAACAGACATCATCATTGGTTGTTAAGATCCCAATGTCTACAAAGTTGTAATGGTGCATAATGGAAACCTGTGGCTTTGTGTGATTAAAAGGCAGACTTGTTCTACCTGCTGGCTTGTATACAATTTTTGACCAATTTTTGGGCATTTTGCCAAGGCATCCCCTGGGCGCCTGGGCACACTGGTTAAAAAAGGCTGGCCTAGAATATGAAAAACTGCAATGCAGTCCCCATGCATTCATAGAACTGCTGTGATGTCAACTGTTCCTTGGCGCACAAATGACACTTTTGGAAGACTTTGGAAGTGTGTTTTCAGGTAAACAGATCCAAGAGGAACTTATTCCTTGCTTTTGTGACTTCAGTTTTACTGTATATCAAAACTATTTGAACAGATGGAAAGTATCACAGAAAAAAAAAAAAAAAAAAAAAAAAAAAAACACCATACGTCCAAAAGTAATGGTATATTTGTCAAATCGCTTTCAGACTTGGTACTGCAAGCAGTAAGAATGCATGTCTTATCAGTTTGTTTTTAATATACAGACTACAAAAGGACTAGATCTAGTAGATGAAAACACTAGCTAGATGGCATGTGGCTTAAGAAGGCATTGTTCTCATACAAAATTGACATTTATTTACTCAGATTTCTTATAAGTGACAGCAGTGGACCATGCCTGTGCAATGTGTATCAATATGGCTGTATTGCCTATATTATTGAAGGTAAGTTTGGGTAATGCAGTACCATTAGCTTTGAATGCTGCCCTAATTCACTGATACAATGCATCCTCAACATACTTCTGTTGCAGCACACACAATTGAATACAGTGTGTTATGGTGTGCGGTATTGGAAAAAGTTGTGCATAAGTGATTTTCACTGCAGCGTAGTACATAAATTTAAATGGGCCCTATAGCGAAATTCACACTTAGGCCATCTTAATAAGGTGGTGCTAATGAGGCTCTAAATTTACATTTAGGCAATCCTAATCCTGCCGCCTCATGAATGCCTATTTTTTGCTTTTTTTTTCTCCAATGGGACTAATGCACTGCAACCGTGAGCCAAGTGGGTTGGTGCCATTTGTCAGCCCAATGTGACATTATATTTACCACGATGCAAAGCATTCTTTTACAGCTGCCTGTTAGGCTGTAGCTGGGTGGTCGGGAGGGACAGTAAAACTGCTGCTCAACCGCCTGTTTCTACTACCCCTGGCTGCCCCTGTGAAATAGGCCTTAATGAGTGAATATTAGACAAGGGAAGCGAGATGTCTTCATAATGGCAACAACAAATGCGCATTTTAAGAGCTCCAAAACTGAACTATTGCTACCTCTAACACCTAATATCAGGCAGTGTACAATTTAATTTGCCATCATGTACTGACAAGAGATATAAGCAGCTAGTGTATAGTTCAGCTTGCTAGAATGTACCCACAAATGGAATACCATTTTAGGGAAAACAGACAGTTAATCTACAGTGTAGTTTATGCAAAAAAACTTACCTGCTTAAATACATCTTTTGATACAAGAGTAGTGCTGACTGCCAAAGCCATGGGCACCCAGCTTCAAACCAGTCCTGCAGGCGAAACAGAGGGGAGATGCAGCCTGCTGCTGTGATGTAGCTTGATGAACCACACTCGCCAAGGTAGGAAAGCAGAAGTCCAGCACCTGTGCCTTCAGCTGCGGCAAATAGTCTAGACGAGGGCTGACAATGACGGATGTATCGAATGGCTTCACGAAGGTCATTAGGATCACCATACGGCTGTAACTTGGCTGTGCTGAGTGGGCATCCATTATGACAGCGACGGTTAAAGACCACAGCTTGGTATCCATGGGTGAGGGCCAAGTGACACATCTGTTAGATATAGATATAATTATTATATGAAAGTGTTTAACAAGCAATAGACCATTGGAATACAGTTGTTTAATGCATTTTTTCACATATTTTTAAGTTTTTGTACTCTTGTAGTCTTTGGTTACGTCCGTCACACAAATACTAACTCACATACATAAGAATCATTAATCTGTTTAGGACAATTTTCCATACTGAGCAAACTTGTAGGTCTAAAGATGACCAAGGGTTTTTATTTGGGGGTGGTAAGTAATGATTGTCAGGATGGACATTTCCAGGCAATTGCTATTGTATCACAACATAAGACCAGCATTTGGGGGGGGGGGGGCTGCTTTTCTTCTTTACATGGCTCTTATGCTCAAAAAATTTTATTGTGTGTGTTTAATTTAACCACTGTTTAAATTACCGGTAAGGATTGACAGTCAGACTAAGGCCTCATGAGCAGCTGCTATTTAATGCCTAGGACTTGCTTCGTTTAGCAGTTTTTTTTTTGCTTTACACAGGATGACTAATACATATTAAAAAACCACATTGCATATACACAAGCAGATCAGGCTCATTCTTAGCTGCAGACAGTATGGTCTCTAAGGCTAGGCTTACACTTGCTCCTCTGCATTTTCATGTTTTTTTTATGTCATTTTATATAATTTTTCACGTTCTTCCATTGAAGTCTATGGGGCCAAAAATACACTTTCGCACAAAAAAAAAAAAAAAAAAAAAAAAGGGGAAGGTGCTTTCACCTTTTTCAAAGAAACACAGAAGCTCATTGCATGTGTGAATGGGCTCCATAGTCAATATTGTATTTCTATTGTCGTGCATTGTGTGAATGGAATTGGCAATGCCCCAGTGGCATACATCAATGCGGTCCACATATTAGTACCTGATGCTTTCAGCTGTTTGATAGCCGTTTTACACACCACCCAATTACGGCCATATTAGGAAAAATAAAACACTCAATGATGAGACAGATGGATATCTTAGCATACACATAAATAACAGTCACCTCATCCTTGATTTTCAGTTGGGCTAGGCAATGATCTCATGTCTATATGCGGTCCCAAACTCCATTAGTCAATCAATGTGTACAACATGGGTGCTCAACCTGTGGCCCACCAGCTGTTGCAGAACTACAAATCCCATGAGGCATTGCAAGTCACTGACAGTTACAAGCATGACTCCCAAAGGCAGAGGCATGATGGAAATTGTAGTTCTGCAACAGCTGGAGGGCCACAGGTTAAGCACCCATGGTATACAAGAACCGTTGACTGGGCAGGTTACAAAAACTGCCCCAATTGCTGTGGCTATCTTTTGACTGTATGCTGGCAACTTTTAGGTCATTCCTCTTGCCTCTCTCTATACTGAATGTAGCTTTCAGCCAAGCTGTCATCACCATCTGCCTGTCCAAGAAAGGTTCAATAGTGTTTACAGATATGTAGGACTATGGGTGGATAAAACGTATTTGGTTCAGATGGTGTCAAGCGTGTGTGGCGGCAACAAGGTGAAGAGTACAAAGACAAGTGTGTCTTGTCTACAGTCAAGCATGGTGGTGGGAGTGTCATGGTCTGGGGCTGCATGAGTGCTGCCGGCTCTAGGGAGCTACTGTTCATTCGGGGAACCATATATGCCAACATGTACTGTGACATACTGAAGCAGAGCATGATCCTTTCCCTTCTGAGACTGGGCCTCAGGACAGTATTCCAACATAACGACCCCAAACACACATCCAAGACGACCACTGCCTTGCTAAAGAAGCTGAGGGTAAAAGGGGATGGACTGGCCAAGCGTGTCTCCAGACCTAAACCCTATTGAGCATCTGTGGGGCATCCTCAAACAGAAGGTGGAGGAGCGCAAGGTCTCTAACATCCACCAGCTCCGTGATGTTGTCATGGAGGAGTGGAAGAGGACTCCAGTGGCAACCTGTGAAGCTCTGGTGAACTCCGTGCCCAAGAGGCTTAAGGCAGTGCTGGAAAATAATGGTGGCCACACAAAATATTGACACTTTTGGCCCAATTTGGACATTTTCACTTAGGGGTGTACTCACTTTTGTTGCCAGCGGTTTAGACAGTAATGGCTGTGTGTTGAGTTATTTTGAGGGGACAGCAAATTTACACTGTTATATAAGCTGTACACTCACTACTTTACATTGTAGCAAAGTGTAATTTCTTCAGTGTTGTCACATGAAAAGATATAATAAAATATTTACAAAAATGTGAGGGGTGTACTCACTTTTGTGAGATACTGTATATAAATGTTTTAAATAAATATCACACACACTGTATACAGTCTCCTCTGTGCACTCCGTTGGAAATTCCTCCCTCCATAAATGCAAATAGCCTAAAGGCAAAGAAAGATCTGTATTGTTTAACCTCTTATTTTTATAATATACAGTATAGTATATGTTAAACAGATTGGTTACTTAATATATGTAAAAAGTAAATAGACTAAACCAACAAAACAAAATTAATCCTGTAGTTTAAACCTGTACCGAGAATGCAAGAACTATATAGCTATAAATAGAAAGGCTAAATTAGTATTTAATGGAGGCTTAATTAAGCTGACAATAGACCATAAAAAGTCACATCTACAGTAAAAGGTAGGGAGCCAAACAGTGAGGCAAGACCAGGAGTGTATTATGAGTCCCAACCGAAAATCATGTGAAGAGGGCAGAACAAGCTGGCCATACATTCAGAACATTTGGCAGCATCTTAAGGAGTCAACAAATTTCGTATGAGAACACAGGAACAGTTTGTTCAATTGCCAGGCCAGCGCTTTAATCTGTACATTGAGTTTGAGATGCACATACGTGTAGCACACCCCACATAGGAGCTGCAGATGAAAAAGGGATCCCCCACTCCTACACAGCCAGGCACACCCAATCTTCAGGTACACAATACTTCGAAAACAGTCCGTATCTTTGTTTTGGTTGTTTTATTAGGGGGGTTAAAAACTTGGATGGGAATGGCGAGATTACTGTATGGGATGCCCACTTGACTAATGAGAACTTCAGGGACAAACTTCCTATGTACAACTTCAACTTCTTCCTCCTACGCACACTTGCTCTACTTTACACAGTCTCTGCTGGTTCACTCCTGAGGGAACTTGACAGACTCCTTGTCAGTTAAGTAGCAACCCATTACAGGCAGGAACTCACAGTCCCTTAACAGCAGCACATATGAAGTGAACTGCATGTGATCTTTCCTTCTGCTTCCCCTTATGGCCGTTGGTCTCAGCTCCACTTCTTCAGGCAATGCCAGCCCACCTGGCTGCCTCTACACCAGCCCACCTGGCTGACTCTCTCAAGATCTCGCTGGAAAAAAAGAAAAAAAAAAAGGTAGAAAACGTAAGCCCACTGCTGTCTTCAAGGCAGACTTTGTTAGTTCCCACCAGTATTGCACTACTCACTCTGTCCTCTCTTTGCTCCTGTGCCTCCAGGAAAGCTTCCTCCTTTGTGTCTTTGGCAGGATTCTTCCGTCACCCGAGCCCCAGCTCAAGGCAGAACCCTCCCCCTCCCAAGAGTAGGGGACTAGGGGGTACCCCTCAGGACCATGACAGCCTTCTCAACACTGCATCTCCATCTTTACCCGACTGCGCTGCTGGCATGACCCATGTCCAAGTTCCAGCCCCCTGCTAGTCCACTTCTGGGGATTGGCTGGGGCCCCACCAGTATTTAGGGAAGCTCCTCCTAGCCCCCACCCTCTAGTTCTAGTTCCAGACACCAGGGGAAGACACCAGAGAGCTGCCAAGATGAGTCATCCAACCCTGGTCCCTGATAACCCTGACCCAATTTAGTGACTCAGGTTATTCCTGGCCAGAATATATTTTCCTACTCTATCAATACTTGTAGAACACACTTGAGGGTGTTACATACGCAGTACAATAAGTGTGATATTTCCGGAATGTAAACCACAAATCACAGTGAGAAAATAAAATAATATTATATATATATATATATATATATATATATATATATATATATATATATATATAAATAAATTTTCCCCAAAACAAAATTGTACTATGTATGACCAGCTTGAAATAGAAGTGCATCCTAACACTAAAATCCCTACATCTACAGACATCCACAATCCAACTGTAACCTATCTAGCCCTGTAAAGAAGTCGTCAGTATGCATACCTTTTCTAAAGCCAATCTGACCGATTCCATGCTGAGCTGCCAGCTGCGGCTTTGTTGTGGAAGCGGGGGCAGGGGACACATCCAACAACAGAAGCCTCATAGTAACTCTATGGGTAATGTCACTCCCTAGTTCATTTCACAGCCATTGTCGGCTGTGTCCTCTGAAAAGCTTCCACCACTGGAGACTGGATCGGATAAAAAAAAAAAAAAAATATATAGTATGTATACCGATTTCTTTTTTTTTTTTTTTTTTTTTTACACACGGCTAGATAGGTTAGTGTTAGATCATGGATATCTGTAGGTGCAGGCATTTTAGTGTTAGGGTGGACTTAAAGTGTAAATCCTAATGTGCAGAGGATGACAAAATGAATTGAGTGATAAGTTCATCCAATACAAATAAATACTTACATTACTGCTGCCTTGGCTAGAGCTACAAAGGAATCTGCAGAGGCCTCAAGCCTGCTGGGAGAGGGGGTTTATGCAGGGTAAAATAAATAGTAGGTTGGAATAATTTGAAATTCTACTTAACATTTTCACCTCCACGTGGTGCTACTAGAATCCACAATGATTTCTAGTGGTGCTTTCATGGACAACAGTAAAGTAAAATGGGTCAATGCACCTTGTACAACATAACAGTATTTTGCCCTATTTAAAAGCGGTGTTTCTCCCCAAAAAAAAAAAAAAAAAAAAAAAAGTTAAAAGCCAGCAGCTACACATACTGTAGCTGCTGGCTTTTAACAATAGGACACTTACCAGTCCCATGATGTCGGCACCGCAACTGAGGTTTCCATCAGCTGTCGGGTGCTGCCAGCGCCATTGCGTGTAAGGGTACCCGGCAGTGTAGCCTTAGGGCTTCACGCCGGGAACCCTACTGCGCATTCGCGAGAGGCCCCGCTCCTCTCTCTCATATTGGCCCAGCGACAGGGAGAGGAGGCGGGAGCCCCGCGGTGATGTCACGGGCCGCAGCCCGGACTCCCGGAAGTGGGAACCTGATACCTGTCAAAGACAGGTATCCTGTACCCCCTCCCCCCTGAAAGGTGCCAATTGTGGCACCGGAGGGGGAGAGGAGACAAAGGAGCGGAAGTTCCACTTTTTTGGGTGGATCTCCGCTTTAAATAGGGGAATACGTGTTTAATACGTGTCAGAAGCAGGCAGCTCCATGTGTTTCAGAATCATGATCAATGCAGCTAAGACATACTTTTAAAAATGTATGTTTATGAAAAAATGACAGGCCCATTTAAAACAAGTTGTGTGCTGAATAGAACTATGTATACAGTACATAAATGTGTATAAACTATAAGATTCTAATACAGACTGTTCCTGGCTTTTGTGAATAGTCTGTCTGTACTGAACGATCATCCATCTGCCTTGAAAAAAATATCTAAAAGACAATGAGCTGCAAATAAAACTTGAAATTACAATTGTAATATCAACAGACTGGAGATAATAGCATTGCCCTTGGTTTTCTACATTTCAGTTTCCCATAATGTCTACTACTAACTGAAAATGGTTACCATTTACTTTTAAACAAAGAATGAAGGCCCCTTGAACCGCCTTTAGGGAAAGGAAGCCTTGACTGCTGGAAGCATGGCATCACTGTGGGTGGCTCCCTAAGGATTGGCTACTCACACCAGAGTCTGTCCCTCAGCCATCACATCCCCTGAAAAGTGCTGCTCTTATCAGAAGGTGTCTCGCCTCTACACCCAGCATCCTTCCCCTATGCTCATTCCTACATGGGATGGGGCCCTTCACCGCTGCTACTGGCTCCTCTCCTACTTTCACCACTCACTCCTCTGCCCACAACCTGTGAGGACTTTTAATACAGCATCTGCCTCTAATAATGGACACCGCCTTCCCCATCCTAGGATTCCCAGAGCACTGCCATCACATGTGAATGGACCTCAGACCTTGGACACTTGCAGCATCTCAGTCCCTGGATTCTGTCAGAGAGACTGAGTTCCCTGCGCCCTACAGGGCAGTAACTGATGTATAAGATCAGCTCTCATCCCCTCCAGCATTTCACTCAGCTCCTTCTCTTCAGTGACATGTGATTTCAGTGTTACAGCCTCCCCAAGTGACATGCCTCGGGATTCTCTGACAGAGCTTCTGTGTCACTTGAGGCAGGAGGCTCCTTATTAACCTTGTATGTCCCGGCACAACCTCTGACACACAGGGTCAACTCCTAAACTCCAGACTCTCCTTCCAGCAAGCAATCATCAGTCCTCCTACTCCACCTCCATAGGGCAAGTATAATTATAGGGTGGTCTGAGATAAATCAAGTGTAGCCGTTTTAGGGCCACTGATGCATTTGTGCAGCAGTCCAATCAAATCTTATGTTTACTTTATTGGCTGTCACGCCAGATGTGGCTCCCACCCCATCCCCAGGGTCTGGTTCTCACCTGGGTGGCCCTCTATAAAATTTTTTCGATTTGCACTTAGTACAGAGGATTGAATAAATACATTTTAAAAATGGCACCATGAGTTCACTGATGTGCTGATGCTGGTACTTTTTGATACACAGACAGTTGACATATAGAAAGATATTGATGTTAATACTGGAGGGTGAACATCTAAGCAGCTTCCTGGTATTGTTGGGAACTGGCTGCAGGGTTTCTGTGCCTATGCATTGGTCTGAAAAAAATAAAATTACAGAATTAGTCCCTTCCCTATTTAGTTCTGTGGATCTCAGTTGGGAGGTGTACAAAATATATGGAGGCCTGTGCTGTTTAATTTTGATACCCACTTTTGCCTAAAAATGGCTGCCTGGAAATAACTAAGTTTTGACTGCCAAAATGTTAGTCTATAGTCAATGTAGATTGACCTGCATTGGTAGCTGCCAACTTTATTCATTCTAGCGCTGACTTACTCTGCACATGGTTATTACTCATGTGCCAGCACAGGCCAACTTCTTTTCAGTCACATGCACAGATCGTCAGTGGTATACAAATAGGCAACTGATGACGGTTCAATGAGAGCCACTGTGTGCGCTCGACTTTTCCGTTGGTGGTGGTGCTTACCCAGCAGTCAACTTTCTGAATGGGGAATACATCACCTACCAAACCAGGTTCCAAGTTCAACCCTCCTCCTAAGACAAAGGATGCCAGTGAAAGTCTCAAGGATGTTGCAATGGCTAGACCAGTACCCTCTCAGTAGGGAGGCCTGAATCTTACACATATATATATATATATATATATATATATATATATATATATATATATATATATATATATATATATATATATATATATATATATATATATATATATATATATATATATATATATATATATATAAATTTTCCCCCCTCAGCTTATACAACACTTTCTTTCCCTGCAGGCTTTTGTCAGTTAATGGTGGTATTGATCAGGAGAATTCTTGGGACCAATACTTCACTTTTGATACAGCACTTTCTTTGCCAAAGTTCTCTGGTGCTTCTACCCTTCTGGTGAAGGCTAACATTGAATCTGCCTTTCGCTTCCTTCCTGTACACTACAACTGTTCCATCCCAACAACATGGAAGGTCCTGCCCATCTTCTGTCTTTTTGGGCATTGAGATTGACATTGTGGTGATGGTCTGCCGACTTCCTGGGGTTAGCTTCTTTCCTTGGTTAAATTCACAAGGGACTCTAGGAAGCTATGACTGTAGCAGCTTCAACCTTTTTGGGCCATCTTGTTTTCACATGCCACATACTTCTGATGGGCAGTGCCTTCTGTGGACATCTATGATATGTATATCAGATACACGTCATTACGTACTAATGATCAGCTCCGATGCCTGATGACTTGGAAGCGCGGTTGTCCTTCTTGCACTCCTCTAATGGTCCTTCTTTGAATGGAAGAGTTGTCGAACACACAGCTGGAGTTTTTTTTACAGGTCTGTATTCAGCTCCTCTAGCTTTGGCATTTTATTCCAGGATGACTGGTCTGCTGAACCTTGGCCGGCCTCATTGGCCCAACTATTTGTTGTTTAACATTTTGCTGTTAGAGCCCTTACCTATTATGGCCAGGTGGTTAACTGCCTCTCTGCGGATGACAAAGATGGCTTTTAGGTAGATGGGAATCATTAGAATTTCTGCTACATGTTCTTCCTCACCTTGTGTTCTGATTTCATGTCTCTCCCCAGAATTACTTTGGATCATCCTTAACTCCTTCGTTTATTGGGCCTCTTGCCAATGCCGAATTTTGATACTGTGGGGAGAATTTTCCTTTGCAATTTGCAGAATTCGTTGTCACAGTTTTCATGGCCTACACTGGCTGCTGGTATTACCTGAGACAATTTGTTTTAGGCCCCTTCATTCTTATCATTCATGTATGGGGCAACAATATAGGGCATTACTGGCCTGTAGATTCCACCTCCTCTATTAGGCATGGTATTGCTCTGTGCTGTGCCAGTTTTACCTATTATTTGGTCCAACATTGTTTTGCCACAAGATGAATGCCTAGGTTTTCAAATTTGTCCACAGGATTGGTGGCATTGTTGTCTGCCGCTGGGATCTTGAGGGAGATAACAGTATTTATTAAGACCTGATGGGGTTAATTTAAATGATTGGCCTAAATATGTACACCTCGGCCTACAATTTGGTGTTGAGCAGGTGCTGGCTGTGGTGGGGCGCTCGTCAGTGTACCACTGGCTTGCATGTGGCGGTTTTGACCTTGCCAGCAATTGATGTTGCTTTATGGGCTATGCCCTCAAGTTAAATTCTGGTGTCAGTCTAGTACCTGTCTGGCACTGATGGTAAGGACAGGCCTCAGACTATGTGAGTTTATATTTATGAGTGCTCATGGTATACTGTGACTGGCATTGTTGTTTGGTACATTTGGAAAGTTGTACTTTTGAAAAGTTCAATAAAACTGTGGCCTTACCCCATTTCCAACTTAATCAGTTTCTGTGTCTTTTTTTGGGGGGGGTATTGGTTTATTAGTTGGTCATAAATGAGCCTATGCGTCTCAGTGGTTACGTGTGTTCCTTTGTTATTGTAGGGTTATGAAATGGTATGGCATATACCTGAACACATTCCATGATTATAAAAAAACTCTTTACAATACACAGCTCTGTATGGAAAAAGATGGAGAATTAAGCTCCACAACTGACATCACATGCTAAATTAAAAAAGCAAGTTTTTCAAATTGCCACTGTGCTGAGGGTAAGTACTGTGGTCCTGTAAAGACATAGCTGGGAAATCAAAGTCTGCCCCACCTTATCCGATGTAGCACCCTGATGTTTAGGCAGGGTTGCTATTAAATTTATTTGCCAAGTGATAGTTGACATGGCCAATTGTTAGGAGGTCAATTGATTTTGCCCCAATTCTGGAATTGCTGCAATTCTCTTTTCTGTCACTAGATGGCTTTGTGTCTGGTGACATTAGATAACAAGGGCATTGCATGGGCAGATTAGGAATTGATGGGGTGTCTCAGCTAATGGGCAGGGATTTTCTTGGGTCCCTTGGCCTGCTGGGAGAGCCTATTTATTTGGGTGGAGTCAGGTGATCGGGGTTCTGTGCTACCTGGACAGCTGTCTGGGTGGATGTGTGTCATATTGCCCCGGGCTGCTAGGCCAGAAATCTAAGGCCTATCCCAGGGACATCTGGCTGCTAGGATATCTGGGTGCCTATCCAGAAGTAGTGCAGGGTGTGGACTGCAGGCCACCCAACCAGAAGTAATGGTTCTGCCTGCCAGGAACCAGTCGTGGTCGGAGGTAGAGGGGAAGCGGTTGCCACAAAGGGACCATCCACCTTGCTACCGGAGACCATTGTGAGTAAGCTGAGGCCAGTACCAGAGCAGACTTCTCGCCAACCGGGGACGGTGAAGAAGTGGGAAAGCATCAGCAAGTGCCAAGTCAGGGACCCAGCAGGACAGCAGAGGTGACGCTTGTGAAGTGCCAAGCAGGGGTGAAGCTTGAGGAGTATCTCCGAGTGCCAAGCCAGGGACCCAGCAGTGAATCGGAGGTGACGCTTGAGGAAGATACTGAGTGCTATAGTGAAAGAGCTCAGGGGATCCAGTGGCTAGTGGATCTGAAGTCTAGTGAGAGACTGGGAGCTTGTTGAGGGAAGACCCACAGTGAGCAAGTATGGGGTAAAGATGACTGTTCGTGTTGCAGATAGTTGAATACCTTTACCATTAGTAACAACTACATGATTGTTGCCATAGGAGACAGCGGTCCTACCTATACAGAAGTTTTGTCTGGCTGGAGGCTTTCACCTGTACAGCTGTCTACCTATAGAAGTCTAAGAGTCTGCCAATTAACATTGCATTTACTTAAGGGTGTCCTGGCCCTAACCCTCTCTCCCACAGTTCTGTTTAAGAGACAATAAATCTCTTTACATTCAAAAAGTATCTGGCACCCACCTGCTCATCTTGCATTACACCCACCATGCCTTGTAACCCAATCTACACTGAAGGATGTCAGCTGTCCCCAACTCTGGAGGTCACCGTTGGGCTTCAGGGGCACCGAGACTTTGCTACACCTACATAGAATGACCCACTTTAAAATGTGGATGTTGTTTAAGACCACGAACCACCACATTTTCTGGCAATATCTGAGTAAAATACTTTTTCTAGTTCTATCTCATTGGGAGGCATAAACAGGACTGACTACCAAATAAAGGTTATGTATTCAACCTGAGCAGCTGTATAAAAATGGCAAGGGCAATTTGATCACAATGTAGCCATTTTACACGTGAACACATCTTGCAAATGGTACTATACGAGTTGCACTTCAGTTATAGGTCTTCCAAAGAACAATGTGATGATACCAATGATTTTTATAAATTGTCCACGTTAGAACGAAATAATACCCATCAAGTATCTCAACTGCTCTAGAACACCGTGAAATGTTCCTGCTATTTGGAAGTTACGGTTTTTCTTCATATTATTCGTTCCCAAGGTTATTATTTCTTCATGTGAACTATTAGCCCTTAAAGCTTTTTGGATTCTCAATGATTGTTTTGTCTGCCCGTAAAATTTATTACTGATGTACCACTCAGCTGACACCATTGTGCACATTCTTGATGTGTATGGAAGTGCTAAACTTTTCCTGGAATGTCACAAATTCAATACAATCACGTAAAGTCTGAAAAAAAAAAAAAAAAAAAATGAATAAGCACCAAAGTCCTTCCTCAACAGTCACCCTGAAATCTGTCAATAGGTGTGTATGTCGTTTACAGCAACCAGTAGGTTCAAGTTGTCATCATTTCTGAAGTTGATTGTAAAAAGTGCAAAAAAGGAGAAGATTGGTTAATATGGACAACGCTAATCTGTATTAATTTCTTTCATCTTTTTCAAATTAGCCCAGCGTCTCTTTTCAAATTCATACATATTGGAATGGTTAAATCTACATAGCTTATTTACTTTAGATTTTTGAAATGTACTAACGTTTTTTCATGAAATGACGACAGGTCACGTTAAAGCAGAACGCCGGGATTAGAAAAAAAAAAAAACAAAAACAAAAAAACAAAACACATTAGTACACCCCCACACAAAACACTAAACAGTTATTACATTTGTGAAATTCCTTACCATTGAAGAGAAAAGTCTAATTGAATTTTCAGGAAGTCCACTTTCTAATTCAAAAAAATGCATCATTTATTTTGCCAAGGAGGATCTGTTAGAACAGTGATTGCATCATATCCTCTTCTCTCTTTAAACCATAATTGAAGCCCACTTCATTATAACTCACACCCCTCCTTCTTAGTGGCGGCCAGTGGGTTCTTCTTTTGGGGAGGCGGCAAACATACACCAACCCCCCCGCCGCCAGGTGGCGTGGCTCTGACCACCAGTGGGACCACCCACAGAACTGACCACCCACCGGACCACACGCAGCACTGACCACCCGCGGGTGGTCCGGCGGCACTTACCCACTGTGTGGTGGGGCTCTCCTCCCCTCCTGCAGTGGCAGGGCTGTCCTCCGCCTCTCCTTCAGTGGTGGGCAGCGGTGGCTCCAGTGTCCGCTCCTCAGGCTTCCTCCCTTCTGTGTCTCCTCTTCCGCCAAAGCGCTAGACATCCAGTAGGATCACCTGGCGCTTTGGTCAATTGGGAAACAAGCCTCACAGACCCGCCTCCTGATTGTCGGGGAGAACTGTAATGTGACCATAGCGAAAATTAATTTGCGATCGTCACACAACAGGGTGGGATCGGGGCGCAGAGCACATTTCTATTTCCTTCCTGCTCGCTCTACTGGTAGGAAGTGCCAAGACCGCTGGCTGAGGATACAGGAGGAATAGCAGCCAGCGGTCTTAGATACAGGAAACCACAGAGCAGTAATGGTTTTTCAGCAAGATCAGCAGGCTACTACAGAGGAACTACAGAGCTCAGAAGAACATGGATTGCATAGTTGGTGAAGGTAGGAGATCAGCAACAAGGACATGGAAACAAGTTTTTCCCGGAGTTCTGCTTTAAACAAATAAGTGAGCTGAATACTGATGACAGACACTCTTTGCATGTAAAATGATGCAGCAAGTCTCTCTTTTTTCTAACCACGTAACCAGCGACTCTAGTTATACTTGATCTCGTTAAAAGTTACAAGATTATTGCAGTCTGGAAACATGACAGGTTGTGTTAATTCTTAGCTCCTTCTTTGCCTGAGGTGTGCATAGTAAACCCAGACCTAAAATTTTCTCATTTTAGGCCACACCATGAATTCATTACCGAAAACAGACCACAAACTAATACTTATCAACACTTAACCACTATGTTTAACGTTAATAAGGCAGTGTTAAATGATGCAAGTAGCTAACAGCTGCTTATTATCTTCAAATTTGGCCAGTGTGTTCTGTACACAAATATCCCCACCCTCTAACATGCAACATATCTAAGTGCTGGATCACTAGTACTAAATGAGGTAGCACATCAATGTCACTTTTGGCTGCATTCCACCAAGCCTGGGGTCCCCAAACTTTCTAAACAAAGTGCCAGTACACACTCCTTCAGACCTTTAGGGCAGCCAGACTGTGGCTGGTGTCAGTAGAAACAATAGTGCCCCATTGTTGGCGTCAGTAAAAGGTATGGCACGGAAGAGTGCCCCATCGTTGGTGTCAGTAGAAGGTATTCAGCCAGACTGTGGTCAGTGGAAGTAAACAGTGCTCCAGGTTTGGTAACAGCGTGAGTAAATAAATGGCTTAGTGTTTGTGGCTATTGAGTGGAGGCATAGCGCCCAATGGCTGGTGTCAATAGAAAGTAAAGTATAGTGTCCCATTATTGGCGTCAGTAAAAAAGTATGGTATGGAGAACCCCATCGTTGGTGCCAGTAGAAAATATTCAGCCAGACTGTGGTCCGTGGATGTAAACAATGCCCCAGGTTTGGTAAACAGTGGGAGTAAAAAAAAAAAAAAAAAAAAAAAAATGGCCTAGTGTTTGTGGCTAGTGAGTGGAGGAATAGTGCCTCATTGCTGGTGCCAGTGGAAGGCAAAGAGCCCCAACATTGGTTTCATCAGAAGGTATAACACCCCATCATTGGTGTAAGTGAGAGGAATAGTGCCCCGTGGTTGGGGTCAATGCAAGAAATAGTACCTAATGTTGGGTGTCAATAGGACAACTAATGTGCCATTGTTGGCTTAAGGGGGATAAACAGTGCCCCATTGTTGGGGTCAGATAGTATAGTGCCCCATCGTTGGTGTCAGTGGGCAAAACCGTTGAGAGGAATAGAGTTCCAAAAGGTTGTTAAAGGCAAGCAAGGGCCACATCCTGCTTGTGGGGTACATTTTCGGGACCACTACACTAAGGCCTGCAGCATTATCATAGTGATGGAAAGTGAATGGGACTACAATGTCCAGCACAGTCCAGGCTTGTAGGCAAGATTGCAGATATACTTTTCTTTTGGTACCAGGTTCTCAAATCACTCTTGGGTGCCTTGTATGCACTCTATTCTTTTGCCACCTCCACCCTATCCCATTCAGATGGCTAGCCTTAAAGTATAACTAAAGGCAAAACTTATTTTTTAGATTTGGAGGAGAGGAGTACAGAGGTGTTAGAACCACGGTTGGGTTTTTTTAAACGCGTGTTCCAGTTAGGGAGATTCACCCTCTATAAATGTCCTGATAACCAATGTCACCATTAATGAAAGTGCAGGTAGATTAAAAATTTTCAGTTGCCTTCAGAACAGGAATATAGGGCAAATCTTCCAATGGGGAGATGTGTTTCCATGACAACTGTCAACGATGGGATTTCCTTCACATTTGAAAGATATCCTTTAGCTTTCTGTTAGTTGAGAGGACAGGAAGTAGAGGGAAATCTCCCTAATAAGACATACATGGCGAAAAAAAGTGGGACAGGAGTTTTACCCTCCTCTAAGCATGTCCAAAAATGGCAAAAAAAAAAAAGTTGCCTTTCCATTTACTTTAAAAGGATAAGTTCACCTTTTAAAAAGGAGAAAAAATAAAATGCACATATTTTTATAGAAAAAAAAATATGTTTTTTCTTTTTTCCTGTTGCGGTGGCAGACGGGACTTGTATTTTATTCATTAACCCCTTTGCACCTCCCGGCCCTTTGAGGGATTTTAGACGCCGGGAGGCGGGGTTTATGATCACATGACCACCATGATTGGCTGTCACATGATCGGAACACTCCCAATTCGCAAGAAGCCAATTGGTATGCAAATATGCGGCCTCTCTGGGCCAAGGCCCTCCCACCAAGAGCCTGTGTATTTTCATGCCATCGGCGCCTAGGGGTTAACAGATTCCTCTGAATAAATAATACAGCAGCGCAGGTGGAGTGCAACCACGTTGATTTTAGATGTGATGGTGGCTGCAGGGGGAGGGGAGGGCATTGGGGACAATGCAGTGCACTGCATCATACTTGTATGGTGTAAACGGGGCACGTGGAAAACTACTGTTTTCTATGTGCCCTTGAGGTGATCTATGTAAATCAACATAATTCAGTGGACATGGTGTGAATGAGCCCTTATACAAATTTAATAGGGATGCTACCTGGCCATCATTCTGGATCACAAAAGAATGAAATTATTGCAAAGGCAACTTACCTTATTAGACACAGACAAGTAACATTGTGTCCACCAGACACGCCACCATACTTGTCATTGTAACCATAAGTTTTATGGACACCTTTAAACGAAAGCCTGCATTGCCTAAAATTTTCCTATAGTCATGCACACTTCACAAAGAGCTGCAGTATATTTCTGTAACACCCATCTACAATATTCTGAAAAGTGACTTATGTGACAATGGATGTCTGCTGGTTAATGATTTTATCATTTAATGGCAGATAGGTTGACCCTTATCCATAAGTTAGTTCAGCATTAGAGAGTCCTAAAGCCATTTCTTTATTTATTTTTTTTTACTTTTTAGATAAAGCGAGGCTCATTTACACTATGCGTTGCATTAAGACACGTGTTGTCATGTGTCATGGCATGCTGCTTTAAGGCAGCCCATTCATTTTAAATGGGCTAGTAGTATTTGCACACACAGATAGAAACCACACCTGCAGTATTTGGCAGAGCAGTACACCACAACACTGCAGGTGCATTGCCAGCTACTACACATATGCATTGAGGTTACATGTGTTAATGTGGGGTTAGGGAAATCAGCGTGACAAGGCTCAAAGCGAGGATTAGAACCCCTGTCAGGTCTTTACTGCTGTTTGCCTCTCCACTGGAGAGACTCACCTCTCTGTACTGGTGACCATTGTTCCCTAAACAGTAAGTAGGAAGTAAGGAAAAAGTTTGGATCATTGAACAGGTAAAGGAAGAGTAATCTTCCAATGGGGACACTTATATTGGTGAGAAGGGAAGATTTCCCTTGTTCACACCAGCCTGCACACACTCTGGTATATGTGCAGTGAGACACAGTGTTACAACCCATCACAATTTTTATACCTTTGTTGAAGTGTCACAAAATAACACATTAAAGCGGAGCTCCATCCAAAAGGGGATGTTTCGCTTTAAGCACTCCTCCCCCCCTCCAATGCCACATTTGGCATGCAATTATTTTTGGGGTGGGGATACCTAGCTTTGACAAATACCCGCTCCCACTTCCGCTCGGATCGCCTAGTAGATCTGAGCGGAAGTTCTTTCCCCCTCCCTCCTTGCAGACGACTGGGACACCCCACAGGTCCCAGAATACTACCGGACCATTTAGCAGGCGCAGAACGACACGCGCAGTGCGCACCTGGCTGTGAAGCCGCAAACTGTCACAGCTCGGTGCCCACAGTTGAAATGCTGGCACCGGGGAGGGGAGAGGGAGACAAGCGATGGTTCGGGTGAGCACATCAATGGATCCTGGGACGGGTGAGCGCGCTTTATTAAAAGTCAGCAACTACACTTTTTGTAGTTGCTGGCTCTTAATAAAAACACAAAAACGACTGGCGCTCCTCTTTAAACTCTATGCGATTCAGAATTTTGTGACACACTGTGGTTACATGCTGTACAGTGAATTGTGCTGCTTAAAAATGCATACTTGCTGCAGGTTTATGCAGCACACACCACCGCACATGTATGGTGTGAACAGGGCACATAGAGCTGTTTTTTTTTTTTTTTTTTTTATGTGCCCTTATATTGGGCTTGCATTGATCTACAGTATATAGAGCAACGCAGCTCAACGGACATGGTGTGAACAACTGCTTACGTTGGAGACCTCTCCTCTCGCTTTATGTTGTGTCTTGAGACAGGAAATGAAGAAAATCTCCCCAATGGAGCACAGGCTTAACAAAACAAAACACAACAAAAACACACACAACAATATTATGAGTTAACCATTCTCTACCCTATACAAAAATAACATTTTGGCTAAGGATTCTTCAGTACTCCTGCACACAGGGCCATACACCATCAAGAAGGAGCGTATTTTTGCACTCGGTAGGCGCAGGTGTTTGCATACAGCAGCCAGTACAAATCAGTGACAGACACCACAGCTGCAGGGATGGAACCGCACATGTGAGCAGTTTCATGCGTACAGGGACAGATGAGCATCTGGAGCCGCTCATCTATCCCTGTATGCATATTAGATGCATGGTTATATCCATACAGTTACAGCATCTGTCAGCCTGTTACTGATTTTTATGGGCTGCTGTCCATGACTATACGCAAACACCTGTGACTCCCGGGTGCAAAAATACGCAGCTTCTTAACAACGTATGCCCCTCTGCATCCGTGTGCAGGAGCTCAAAAACAATTCATGCAAGCTAAGCTCTCCTACCTTGCTGGTATTCCTAGTGATCTTGCCAACAGAGTTTGGGATAATGATAAGAATAGGCACGGTCGAGTTGCTAGAAGTCCTCCTCCTCCTCTGATGGTGTCCAGGCTTTACAGCCCAGTCCAGGGCAACCAAGCCATCATCTGTCAGCTGCAGGAACTCCCTGACAAAGTGCACCCCTTTATCCACAGGTCCCAGCACAGCCACCACAGTCTGCAGACTAGGGAAAGTTCTCCACACCCAGGTGACATTTGAAAAGGCGCAGAAAGTTCTGCACTGTCTCAGCAGGTAGTTGGCCAGCGCAGAAGGTTTGCAGATCAGTTTGTAGTCCTCTTTCGGCTCTTCCACAGTCTTTGCAGGTACAGCTGCTGGGAAATAAAGATAGAAGTGCTTTTTATAGGACCACAACACTAGGAGAAGGAGAGTGCCTAGAGAGGCAGCCCATTCTAGCATTGCAGTAGGAGTCAGAGCTCAGCTGGGACAGTGATAAGGACTTGGCTGGGGGGCCAGGACAGGTGCTGCTGCAGTCCTGAGAAATGCTCTCACATCTCAGAGAAGCACAGACAGCTCAGGCAATGCATGGTTTTGTGTACTCTGAGCAGTGGGCGGAGGAGCTGTGTCTTCACAGCCTATTATTGCGGTCACTCCCCAGTGTCGGAGAGGAAGATAGATACAAACACATAAGAGTTCAAACATGCTGCCTGAGCGAGAAATGGCATCAGAGCAAGCCAGGCGTCATGAGTTTAGAGTTGAAGTGTACATCAAGGCAATATAAAAAAACATATTTAGTACATCTCTGCAATACGTGCACATTTCTCCATGTTTTATCCCTTTAACCACTTCAATACAGGGCACTTTCGCCCCTTTCCTTCCCAGGCCAATTTTCAGCTTTCAGCGCTCTCGCACTTTCAATAAGAATTGCGCGGTCATGCAACATTGTACCCAAAAGACATTTTTATCATTTTGTTCACACAAATAGAGCTTTCTTTTGGTGGTATTTATTCACAAATCAGTTTTTTATTTTTTGCGATATAAGCGAAAAAAAAAAAGAGTGGAAATTAAAAAAAAAAAACAATATTTTCTACTTTCTGTTTTAAAAGAAATACAATAAAATAAAATTTTGTCATAAATTTAATCCAAAATGTATTCTGTTACATGTCTTTGGTAAGTAAAATCCTGTTAAGTGTATGTAGCGCTGGTAGATTTATGATCTACCATCTGATGTAAATTTAGTGAATTGCTCGTTATAGGAAGTTAGATTTGCCTCTGTTCCAGCTTGGCTGACGTTGTGTGTGGTTCCACATTGTGCCAGTGGGTGTCGTTGTCACCATTGGCGGGTGTTGGAAAAGCAACGTGTTAAAGCGGATGAGTTCTCCTCTGTCCCAGAGACAGAGGTGGTCCTCTGAGTTGCATTCTGGGAGAGGGTATTTATGGAACAGACGCCATATTTAGGGGTTCGTTTTCAGCCACCTGCTGGCCCTCCTGGCCGACAGGTATGTGTTAGAGTACCACCTCGCGGCCCTCCGTTCTGGAGGCCCGCGTCGCTGCGGTGCATGGGTGGGCCCAGAAGCCTGTCTGGGGCCTACCACAGCAGCTGAGGAATGGTCCTGAGCTGTCTATCCAGAGTGAAGAAGCTGGACAACCGAGAAGATCCCAGGGGAGGACCCGTCATGGAAGGATCATGCAGAGTGCTGGTCTGGAGAAGGGCCTGGTGACTCGGTTGGAGGACGTATCCTAAAGTAGTCTTATTGCATGGTACTGCCGGGTTGGCTTAAAGGTCCAAGTACTGTGTCTGACGTTCATCGTGAACCAATACATCCTGTGGCAGAGGATCGCACGGGTTTAATTCAAGCAAGTCTGTGGCAGAGACTTTTGTTCGTGCTACGTACTGGCTGCTAGGCAAGTGAGAGAGGCCTATCTACATTGGGTCCCACAAAAAGGGGATTGCATTCAATTACAGTAGTCAACTTTAAAGGATGTTCTAAAGAAACATAAAGAAAGGTATTTGAGCTTCCCTGCAGTTTTCCTCCTGCCTCTTTCCTGCTACTTCCTTCATTACTTGGTTCAATAAAGCATTGAAAAACGTACTCAAGTGTTGGTGCTTATATCGTCCAGAGGTAAACTCAACGGAACCCTAGACCCGGTGCCGGTGAAACAGAGGTATCGAGAGTGAAGGTAACAGCCCGCTTAAACCAGCAGCTCCACCGAGAGTTAGTGCTACATGTATAATAATTGGTTTGTGTGATCACGGACATATGTATGCATATGATCATGTACAGTTATGCACAGATGATCATTGGGACATGATTTTACTGTTACATATGTGGGGGACAGGTGTTTTTACTGTGTGGGCACATGTGTGGGAACATGTGAGTGGGGACAGTGTTTTGGGGACATTTTACATTGTGCGGGGACACTGAGTCGGTAAAAAACAAAACAGCTAAAAAAACAAAACAGCTTATACTCACTGATCACCGGCTAGCTTCAGCAATCCGCTCTCCTCTCCTCACTGACAACTTCCATGTGAGGAGAGCGGATCGCCTAGCAACAGCTTTCTATTTACATCACATGACGGCTGTGATTGGAGACAGACATCATGTGATCAGGAGGGCCAATCACAGAGCCCTCCTGCCAATCGGAGATGCGCGGGCACGCGCATGCGATCCCCCTCCTTCTGAGGAACGTTCCTGAACATCCACTCAGAAGGAGCAAGCGCCTACCCGGCCGTATATGTGCAGTGGCCGGGTGGGAGGTGGTTAAGGATCCTTCAAGTATAGAAAAATAATGCGTTGATCTACCAGAAATGCACTCATCCCTTAAAGTTGAAGGCAGGCAGAAAAACTTTCATTCAAATATATTACTCAAGGGAAAGCAGTGATTTATAAAACGCTCCTGTTTAAGAAACTGATCTATAACCACAGAGGTTGCCTAAAAATATTTAAGAACATTTGGGGTATGTAGCAGGCAGAATCTTCTGCTGGTCATTACACACGACTCCTACTTGAGTCTGAACAGTGGCTCTTATGTGTTTAGGTCTGATGTACTTGGGATGCAGTGCCATATACTCATATGTGACCTGGCTTGTCTAAGGGTACTCACTTGCCGACTGCGCACTGTAGCTATACTCCATGGTGTGGGCCGACTGCACAGAATCATACATATACGTTATTCTGCTTTCCCGGGTAGGGGGTGCGCGTGCACCCTGGCTGTGCTGTGATTAGTCACAGCACAAGCCGATCAGGGGGTGCCAGCCAATGAATGACCGCCGCAAGCCACTGATCAGTGAGGAGGAAGACAGAACAGAGCCCTGTGAATGTAAACAATACAGAGCTCTGTCCTGTCAGCAGGGTTATGCTGGTTTTTGTTTCCCTGGATATAAAAAACAGCACATCCATTAGTGAAAGCACTTCACAGTGCACAAATAAACACTGTGTAGCACACCCCCTCATAGGAGCTGCAGAAGTTAGGTTTCCCTACTGCTACATCCATGGCCAGGCACACAGCATTTCCTTCATGCATTCAAACACAGAAAACGGTCCTTTGCTTGTTTTTGATGTTTTATTAGGGATTGATAACTTGCATAGGGAAAGGAATTATGGGATGCCCAACATGGAAAAGTGTCCTTGTGAACTATTCACAAGGGGGCAACTTAACTATTTACACTGAAAAATCCTCTTGTAACTTCCTCCAGCACAAACTTGGTTTACAGTCACAGCACCTGCTGCTCATTCCAGGGAAAGTTAAAGTGATTGTAAAGTCTTGTTTTTTTTCTAATAATCATGTTATAATTACCTGCTCTGTGCAGTGGTTTTGCACAGGGCAGTACCAGATCCTCCTCTTCTCAGGTCCCTGGCTGGAGCTTCTGGCCCCTCCCTCCTGTTGAGTGCCCCCACTACAAGCAGCTTGCTATGGGGGCACCCGAGCTGAGCTGCAGCTCCGTAGGTGACCACATTTCCAAACTGCCATTCAGGGACAATTTTGCCAAGGACCGGGGGGGGAGGGGTTGAATGTAGTTTCGGGGTTGGCGGGATTTCGGCGGCGAGTGATTTGTCGGGTGAATGGCTGGTTTTAGCACTCATATCATCCCAATACCCTGCTTGAAATGTATTTCTATTATTACATTGTAATAATACACTCCCCTCCCTTAGTACAGACCCCCTTCCCTCAGTATAGACCCCCCTCCCTCAGTACGGACCCCCCTCTACTAACTGTAGAACCCCTCCCTCAGTCCGGCCCCCTCTCCACTGAGTATAGGCCCCCTCCCTCAGTACGGAACCCCCCACTAACTATAGGCCCCCTCTCTCAGTACGGACCCCCTCCCTCAGTACGGACCCCCCTCTCCACTAAGTATAGGCCCCCTCCCTCAGTACAGACCCCTCCACTAACTATAGACCCCCTCCCTCAGTACAGACCCCCCTCCACTACTTATAGACCCCCTCCCTCAGTACGGACCCCCCTCCACTAATTATACGCCCCCTCCCTCAGTACGGACCCCCCTCTCCACTAAGTATAGGCCACCTCCCTTAGTACGGACCCCCCCACTAACTATAGACCCCCTCCCTCAGTACGAACCCCCATCTCCACTAAGTATATACCCCCTTCCTTCAGTATAGACCCCCCTCCCTCAGTACAAACCCCCCTCTACTAACTGTAGACCCCCTCCCTCAGTCTGGCCCCCTCTCCACTAAGTATAAGCCCCCTCCCTCAGTATGGACCCCCCACTAACTATAGGCCCCCTCCCTCAGTATGGACCCCCCTCTCCACTAAGTATAGGCCCCCTTCCTCTGTACGGACCCCCCACTAACTATAGACCCCCTCCCTCAGTACGGACTCCACTCTCCACTAAGTATAGGCCCCCTTCCTCAGTACAGACCCCCCACTAACTATAGACCCTATCCCTCAGTACGGACCCCCCTCCACTAACTATAGACCCCCTCCCTCAGTACGGACCCCCCTCCACTAATTATAGGCCCCCTTCCTTAGTACGGACCCCCCTCTCCACTAAGTATAGGCCACCTCCCTCAGTACGGACCCCCCCACTAACTATAGACCCCCTCCCTCAGTAAAGACCCCCCTCCATCAAGTATAGATTCCCCACCTCAGTACATACTTCCCCCCCTCAGTATAGACCCCCCCACTAAATACAGACCCCTTCTCCATCAGTATAGACCCCCCTAAGTACAGAACCCCCCACTAAGTACAGACCCCCCCACAGTACTACAGTACAGACCCCCCACTAAGTAGCGAACCCCCACAGTACAGACCCCCTCTTACACTTGTGCTAGTGGAAAGGTGGGTGTCAGAAATGTGCTGGGGGGGCACTTTTTACCCTATTCCTGATCACTGTCCCTGTCCCTCTTCTGTCTATCTACATACACACATAATATAAGCTTAGAACAGACCTCAGATCAGCGCCAGGAATGTATAGCGGTGTCCCTCTTCCCTCTCCGTGTACTTGTAGCCGAGGAGGGGGAGGCGGCTTCGGTCTGCTCTACGGTACAGGGCAGGGAGACATCCAGCAGAGCTGCGGAGGTGGTAACAGCTGATTCGTGTCTTTGGGGCTGCCGCTGCCCCGGCTGACAGCCTCGACGGGCATTGTGGAGAGCGTTCGGCGCGGAGGAGGAGAAAGTTAACTTCTCCTCCGCTTTGCATGCTGGGCAGGGTCGCGCTGTGAGGTCACTGGTTGCTAGCCGCCAGGCGGCTATAGCAACCAGTGAGCAGAGTATCAGGTGGAGCTGGAGGCAGAGCGAGCACCAGCGCTATAGCGGGGTTTGCTCGCTCTGTCAATTCCATTCCGGGACACTGTATTGTCCCGGAATGAAGGTGCCCGGGACCCGGGACAGATCTGCCAATTGCGGGAATGTCCCGGGCAATCCGGGACATGTGGGCACCCTAAGCTCCGTGTGTCCATTCAGACTGGGAGCCGCGGCCCGGCCCTGTCCCCTCTCTCTCCTGATTGGCTTACTGAGTTTGATTGACAGTAGTGGGAGCCAATGGCGCTGCTGCTGTGTGTCAGCAAATCAGGAGGGAGAGTCCCAGACTGACGAGGCAATCATGGACATCACTGGATAGAGATGGGGCTCAGGTAAGTATTTAGCCTCATACATATGATAGGACTTTGTACAAACTTTCCTGTGGATTTTTGTACAAAGGGCGTTGGCCTTAAACTAATTAAGCATACACATGGCAGGACTTTTTCATCCAACTTTCACCAAATCACATGGTTTTTCAGCTCTTTACTGCCACCCTTTGGTCAACTTCTGGGCTCGCAGATTTGACACCTGCGAGCCCTGTCGCAGGAGCCAGCGCCGAGCTGGCTCGCTCATCGGGAAAGGAAAAATGTGCTTTTTCCTTTCACGATGAGCGACATGCATTGCCGACAGGTGTTTGGTATGAATCATGAGGGGGAACTCCACATCAAATTTTAAATAAAAAAGGGAATGGGTTCCCCTCCAGGAGCATACCAGGCCCTTAGGTCTGGTACGGATTTTAAGGGGAACCCCCTACACCGAAAAAACGGCATGGGGCCCCCTCCAAAATCTATACCAGACCCTTATCCGAGCACGCAGCCCGGCTGGTCAGGAAAGAGGGTGGGGATGAGCGAGCGCCCCCCCCTCCCGAACCGTAACCAGGCCGCATGCCCTCAACATGGGGGGGTGGGCGCTTTGGGGCAGGGGGGCGCCCTGCGGGCCCCACCACCCCAAAGCACCTTGTCCCCATGTTGATGAGGACAAGGGCCTCTTCCCGACAACCCTGGCCAATGGGGTCTGCGGGCGGAGGGCTTATCTTAATCCGGGAGCCCACTTTAATAAGGGGGCCCCCAGATCCCACCCCCCACCCTATGTGAATGAGTATGGGGTACATCGTACCCCTACCCATTCACCTGGGGAAAAAAAGTATCAATAAAAAAACACACTAGACAGGTTTTTAAAGTAATTTATTAGGCAGCTCCAGGGGTCTTCTTCCGACTTCGGGGGTCTTCTTCCGACTTCTCCGCTCTCTCCGGCCTCTTCTCCCGATGTCCAGTTCTTCTCCCGCTCTCCGGTTCTTCTGCCGGGCTCCTCCGCTATCTTCTGCTCTTTTGCCGCTCGTTTGCTAGCGGTGGCCCGGTCTTCTTCGTCATCTTCTTCCCTCTTCTCTTCTTCCAATGTTGACACGACGCTCTCTCCCGCAGTAATGCTGTGTGAGCGGTGCGCAATGACTTATATAGGCATGGGGCGTGGTCACCGGGTGATGTAATTCAGTGACCCCGCCCCTTATGACGGCACAGTCCCATCATGCCCCAGGACTGTGACGTCATAAGGGGGCGGGGTCACCGGGTGACATCACCCGGTGACCATGCCCCATGCCTATATAAGTCGTTGCGCACCTCGCACATGGCATTACAGCAGGAGAGAGCGTTGTGTCAACTTCGGAAGAAGAAAAGAGGAAACAAGACGATGGAGAAGACCGGGCCACCGCTAGCAAAAGAGCGGCAAAAGAGCAGAAGATAGCGGAGGAGCCCGGCAGAAGAACCGGAGAGCAGGAGAAGAACCGGACACCGGGAGAAGAGGCCGGAGAGTAGGAGAAGAACTGGACACCGGGAGAAGAGGCTGGAAAGAGCGGAGAAGTCGGAAGAAGACCCCCTGAGCTGCCTAATAAATTACTTTAAAAACCTGTCTGTGTTTTCTTTATTGACACTTTTTTCCCCCAGGTGAATGGGTAGGGGTACGATGTACCCCATACTCATTCACATAGGGTGGGGGGCTGGGATCTGGGGGCCCCCTTATTAAAGGGGGCTCCCGGATTCCGATAAGCCCTCCTCCCGCAGACCCCGACAACCAATGGCCAGGGTTGTTGGGAAGAGGCCCTTGTCCTCATCAACATGGGGACAAGGTGCTTTGGGGTGGGGGGGTGCGTGCTCGGATAAGGGTCTGGTATGGATGTTGGGGGGGACCCCCACGCCATTTTTGCGGCGTAGGGGTTTCCCCTTAAAATCCATACCAGACCTGAGGGCCTGGTATGCTCCCAGAGGGGAATTCCCTCTCTCACTCTCTGCAATAGGAAAATGTGTTTTTCCTATTGCAGCCAGTGCGAAATGTACAGTATCCTGTCGCCGAGAACCAGCGCAAGCTGGAAACATTCTCACGGGCAGGTACTGTAGTTTGTGCAAAAGTCCGATGGCTTTGTGTACACACGATCGGACTTTACTCCATTGGACTTTTGTTGCCAGAAAGTTTGTCTGTTCGCACAGCCAACAAAAGTCCAATGAAAACCGAAAAAGTTTGTTTGATGGAGCGTACACACGGTCGGATGTTGCCCCAAAACAGCTAATTTGCATGTTTGTTGTCAAAAAGTCTGATCGTGTGTACGGGCCTTTAGAATGCATTAAGATCAAAAACCTTCTTCCTTTACAATCACTTTAATTCAGAATCAGCCCATTACAGGCTAAGAACATCCTGTCCCTTTGTGGATAAAGGTAGCACATAATGAAGTGAACAGCTCAGGGAAAGTATTAATAGTGGGGCTCAGGTAAGTATTAGGGGGGCTGAGGGGTGCTTCACACAGGAGGTTTTTTATCTTAACCACTTAAGCCCGGACCATTTGGCTGTCCAAAGTCCAGAGCACTTTTTGCGATTCGGCACTGCGTCGCTTTAACTGACAATCGCACGGTCGTGCGACGTGGCTCCCAAACAAAATTGACGTCCTTTTTTCCCCACAAATAGAGCTTTCTTTTGGTGGTATTTGATCACCTCTGCGGTTTTTATTGTTTGCGCTATAAACAAAAAATAGCGACAATTTTGAAAAAAACGCATTATTTTTTACTTTTTGCTATAATAAATATCCCCAAAAAATATATAAAGAACAATTTTTTCCTCAGTTTAGGCCGATACGTATTCTTCTACATATTTTTGGTAAAAAAAATCGCAATAAGCAATTATTGATTGGTTTGCGCAAAAGTTATAGCGTCTACAAAATAGGGGATAGTTTTATGGCATTTTTATTAATATTTTTTTTTACTAGTAATAGCGGCAATCAGCGATTTTTATCGTGACAGCGACATTATGGCGGACAGATCGGACACCTTTGGCACGATTTTGGGACCATTCACATTTATACAGCGATCAGTGCAATTAAAAATGTAAATGTGACTGTCAGTGAAGGGGTTATCCACTAGGGGGCAGTGAAGGGGTTTAAGTGTGTCCTAGGGAGTGATTCTAACTGTGGGGGGGTGTGGCTATGTGTGACACAACACTAATCACCACTCCAGATTACAGGGAGCTATGATCAATGTCCTGTCACTAGGCAGAACAGGGAAATGCTTGTTTACATCAGCATTTCCCCATTCTTCCTCTCCGTGAGACGATCGTGGGTATCCCCGCGAACATCGAGTCCACGGGACCCACGATCACAGTCACGGAGGTCGCGGCGGGCACCCGCAAACCGCTTCTTAAAGGGCAACGTACCGGTACATTAATCTGCCTGTACGTGCCCTTATGCCGAAGTATATCGGCGTGAGCCGGTCGGCAAGCAGTTAATGTATAGAATGCATTAAGATAAAAAAAACATTCTGCCTTTACAGTCACTTTAATTCAGCATCAGCCCATTACAGGCTAAGAACATCCCGTCCCTTTGTGGATAAAGGTAGAACATAAGAGAGTGAATCACCTTCTGCCTTCCTGTAGATCGTGAGCCCAGTTCTACCTCTGCAGCAGATACCAGCCCACCTGGCTGCTTTCTTCCCCAGTCCTCCTGACTAGCACAATTTTCCAGTCCTCCCGACTAGCACACTTACATGGAAATACCCCAGGTCAAGGATGAATACTTAAGCACACCGCTGTCTTCAGAGAGAACTGTTACAGCTGACAGTCTTTCCCCTTGTTTTTCCCCTGCAGCGTGCTGAGCTCAGCACTGCTTCTCCATCTTCCACTCGACTCCTCTCACTGGAATTGCCCATATCTATTTATGGGGTTGTCTCTGCCCTCTGCCAGCCCACCTCAGTTTTTTATCAGTTTTTCATCTGTTTTTTACAAAAAAAGTGACTGAACTGAACTTCAAACACTGTATATAGCTGGTTGCTAAGGAGGGGGCCAGGAAGCCGGTCGCCGCATCCTTAACAACCGACGAGTCATCAGCTGAATGTGAAAAAAAAAATTGCTGGCAAACAAAATCGTGAAAAAACGGCGTGGGGTCCCCCCAGGTCCATACCAGACCCTTCGGGTCTAGTATCGATTCGGAGGGGACCCCCCCCACGCCAACATTTTTTAAAAAAATGGCGTGGGGTCCCCCCAAAATCCATACCAGACCCTTATCCAAGCATGCAACCCGGCAGTCAGGAAAGGGAGGGGAGGTGCGAGCGCGCCCCCCCCCCCCTCATGAACCATACCAGGCCGCATGCCCTCAACATGGGAGAAATGGGTGCTTTGGGGGGGACAAGGGCCTCTTCCTGACAACCCTGGTTGGTGGTTTTTGGGGTCTGCGGGCGGGGGGCTTATCGGGATCTGGAACCCCCTTTAACAAGGGGGACCAAAGATCCTAGACCCACCCCCTATGTGAATGGGTATCGGATACATTGTACCCCCTACCCATTCAACCCAAAAAGCAGTGAAATGTAAAAAATGACAAAAGCCAGTTTTTGTCTAAAAAATAGCTCCGAGCCGTCTTCTCCTGATTGCCAACTTCTCCCGGCGCCGTCTTCTCCCAGTGCCATCTTCTCCCGCTGCTGTTTTCTCTCGCTGCTGTCTTCTTCCTCGCCCCTGGTTACCCGCAAAAAAAAAAAAAAACACTCTTCTTCTGTGGCTGTTTTCCTCCGTTGTGTTGTCACACGCTGGCTGGCATCTCTTTTATATAGCCATGGGGCATGGCCATCTGATAACATCACCCGGAGAGCCCGTCCCTACAAGGAAAATACTGTCCTGCAGATGTAGCAGTTAGAGGTTTGGGACAAACCATTTACCACTGACAGGGGTGCTTAAAATTATCAGCTTTTATTTATTTATGCAAAAACTTTATCCAAAAAGGAACAAAACTGTTGCTGCAACTACTTATAAAATGTTAGCTGGAGTTTGGCTTCATTTTTTTAGATTATTTGAAATAAAATACATCATTATTGATATATTTTAAAATATAATCTGGATCATAAAGCAGAGACTTATTTTTGACATTATTTCATTTTATTTTTTTTTCAAATAATCAAATTTTCTGCATTTTTGCTTTTCTTTTAGACTGTGCTTCTTTTGGCATTAGCCATGTACGTATAGACGCCCCCATCCTTATTCCTTAAATCACATACCATGTAAGTTAAATGAGATCATACTTATTTTAACCATTAGCTTGGACACAACATTATGTCCATTAGATATTTAGTTTTGTCTCTCTATATAACCTTTTTAGCCTGATGTTTTTTGTGACTCTTGCGGTCACTGGGTGTCCTTGCCCACGGTGGTGTGGTTGGTCATGCCTTCCATCTTTGGTGATCAAGTGAGTAAGTGTGGATGGGTCAAACAGAGTAGATACTTTGTGACAAATGTCTTTATTCTATAAATTAAACATGTACAGTACATAAATGATTTGATGCATATTCATGTATGTATTCATTTATGTTATTTTGTTACCTTGTTGTGTACTAATATTTTTCTGTGTATGCATTTTTGTTATAGTTGGTTGACTGTTAGTGATCTTTTGTAATCGCCTGAGAAAGCCAATTTTGGCGAAACATGTTGGGATTAGACACCACACCTCTACCAAACGCTTAAAGTGAACACCTATTGTGACCTTCCTTGGGATATGTGTAAAACAAATATATCAAAATTGTATACCTTTTAATCATGTATTGAATAAACTTTGTCAAGTTTTAGCCTGTTTCTGTTTTTTGGCACCGCTATAATCCCACTGGTTACTCTCTGTGCCATTTACATATTTAAAGGGATGAGGTGTATAATGTAACATTGTCACCCAGCTACAATATTATCCATATTACATTTTTGGTTTGAGGTTTAATACCTTTAAGTTCCAAATATCCCTATTTGTGAGACAGCACACTTTTGGTTTAGGTTTTCATATAATTTTCCTGATTGCTACATTATTTTCTAAACTTATTTCTGCAAAAAGTCTGTAATTAGTTTTGCCATTTAACTTGCCTTTAGCAATTGTATACCTTGCCAACTGTCTATGTAATAAATTCCTTCTATGTATGCTGTATTGTAGAGACCTTGTTTTATCCTTTGACTGAATATGTACATTAGAGATGAGCTCAGATCCTAGTCTGAACCCACCCAAGCAATCCCTGAGCGAAGATGTCACAGTACTAAGCCACACATAAGCGGCATGTATACGTGCAGATGTAGAACAGAGAATGCCTTGGTCACTTATGATTGGTCCAGTACAGTAACAGCTTCTTGGCAGGATTGCTCAGGTGGGTTAAGACAAGGAGCTGAACACACCTGAGCTAATCCCTAATGTACAACATAGGTACATATTTGTAGCCAGGTGCTTGGCTAGAGACAGAAAGCGATTTAGGACACTGTGCTGCAGTTCTCTCTGTGCTCCCATTAGACTTCATCTGAATGGGTAAACACTACCTTGCCTCCATCCACCAGGGGGAGCTGACAAGCAGAGGGAGCTCAGTAGACTTGATGGTTTGCAGCAATGAATCATGAAAGATGAAGTTCTTGAAACAACTATGGCATTTATAGAACAATTGAACTACAATGCCCAATGAGAGCCTGATATAAAGAGAGAGAGAGCTTTACTTTCACAGGCTGCATATTAGGGACCTTCTCTTTTGTTGCTCCTGTGTGCATAGTTGCCAACTGTCCTGAATTTCCTGGGACATTCCCGGGATTTAGACCTTTGTCCCGCTTTTAGCGTTTCCCAGGAAATGTCCCAGGAAATCTGTGTTTTCCCGTTTTTTTTGCCGCTGCCGCTAGAGGTTCTCCGCCGACAGCCATTTTACAGAAGACCAGCTCTCGTATAGTCTGGTCACTCTCTGAGGGGACACACAAGAGGCGGAGCTGGCCGGGTGGCTGCCAATATAAACTGAGCTGCCGCCAACCCCCGCCTGTGGCCTGCTGCCGGTCTGTGACCTGCTGTGGGAAAGGCCGTGGAGCGGGGGGGTTGGCGGCAGCTCAATTTCTATTGACAGCCACCCGGCCAGCTCCGCCTCTTGTTTGTTCCCTTTGGCAAGTGACCTGTGTTACATGAGAGCTGGTCTACTGTATTGGCGGCGGAGACTCCACTGCTGGGACACCTAATGTAAGGGGGGCTCCACTGGAGACACCTAATGTAAGGGGCGGGCTCCACTGGGGGACACCTGATGTAAGGGTGGACTCCACTGGGGGACACCTAATGCAGGGGGCTCAACTGGGGGACACCTAATGTAAGGGGCTCCACTGGGGGACACCTAATGTAAGGGGCTCAACGAGGGGACACCTGATGTAAGGGGGGCTCCACTGGGGGACACCTAATGTAAGGGGGCTCCACTGGGGGACATCTGTTGTAAGGGGGTTCCACTTGGGAACACCTAATGTAAAGGGGCTCCACTGGGGGACAACTGATGTAGGGGGGGCACTGGGGGACACCTGATGTAAGGGGCAGGGCACTGGGGGACACTTGATGTAAGTGGTGGCTACACTGAGGGGACACCTGATGTAAGGGGAAATCCACTGGGGGACACCTAATGTAAGGGGGCTCCACTTGGGGACACCTGATGTAAGGGGGCTCCACTGGGGGACACCTAAAGTAAGGGGGGCTCCTCTGGGGAACACCTAATGTAAGGGGGGCTCCACTGGGGGACACCTGATGTAAAGGGGGCTCCACTGGGGGACACCTGATGTAAGGGGGGCTCCACTGGGGGACACCTGATGTAGGGGGGGCACTGGGGGACACCTGGTTTTAGGGGCAGGGCACTGGGGGACACCTGAAGTAAGTGGTGGCTACACTGAGGGGACACCTGATGTAAGGGGAACTCCACTGGGGGACACCTAATGTAAGGGGGCTCCACTGGGGGACACCTGATGTAAGGGGGCTCCACTGGGGGACACCTAAAGTAAGGGGGGCTCCACTGGGGAACACCTAATGTAAGGGGGGCTCCACTGGGGGACACCTGATGTAAGGGGGGCTCCACTGGGGGACACCTGATGTAAGGGGGGCTCCACTAGGGGACACCTGATGTAAGGGGGCTCCACTGGGGGACACCTGATGTAAGGGGGGCCACTGGGGGACACCTGATGTAAGTGGTGGCTCCACTGGGGAACACCTGATGTAAGGGGAACTCCACTGGGGGACACCTAATGTAAGGGGTACACCGCTGGGTGACACCTGATGTAAGGGGACTCCGCTGGGGACACCTGATGTAAGGGGGACACCGCTGGGGGACACCTGATGCAAGGGTGTGCTCCACTGGGGGACACCTAATGTAGGGAAACTCCACCTGGGGGACACCTAAAGTAAGATGGGGCTCCACTGGGGGACATTTGATTTAAGGGGGTGCTCCACTGGGGGGACCTGATGTAAGGGGCTCCACTGGGGGACACCTGATGTAAGGGGGGCTCCACTGGGGGACACCTGACATAAGGGGGCCACTGGGGGACACCTGATGTAAGGGGAACTCCACTGGGGAACACCTAATGTAAGGGGTACACCGCTGGGTAACACCTGATGTAAGGGGACTCCGCTGGGGACACCTGATGTAAGGGGGACACCGCTGGGGGACACCTGATGTAAGGGTGTGCTCCACTGGGGGACACCTAATGTAGGCAAACTCCACCTAGAGGACACCTAATGTAAGATGGGGCTCCACTGGGGGACACTTGATTTAAGGGAGTGCTCCATTGGGGGACACCTGATGTAAGGGGCTCCACTGGGGGACACCTGATGTAAGGGGGGCTCCACTGGGGGACACCTAATGTAAGGGGGCTCCACTGGGGGACACCTGACGTAAGTGGGGGGCACTGGGAACACCTGATGTAAGGGGAACTCCACTGGGGGACACCTAATGTAAGAGGTACACCGCTGGGTAACACCCGATGTAAGGGGACTCTGCTGGGGACACCTGATGTAAGGGGGACACTGCTGGGGGACACCTGATGTAAGGAGGACACAGCTGGGGGACACCTGATGTAAGTAGGGGCTCCACTGGGGATACCTGATGTAAGGAGACTCCACTGGGGACACCTGATGTAAGGGGGACAACGTTGGGGGACACCTAATGTAAGGGGTACACCGCTGCATGACATCTGATGTAAGGGGGACACTGCTGGGGGACACCTAATGTAAGGAGGACACAGCTGGGGGACACCTGATGTAAGTAGGGGCTCCACTGGGGACACCTGATGTAAGGGGACTCTGCTGGGGACATCTGATGTAAGGGGGCACCGCTGGGGGACACCTGATGTAAGGGGGACACCGCTGGAGGACACCTGATGTAAGGGGCACACCGCTGGGGGACACCTGATGTAAGGAGGGGCTCCACTGGGGACACCTGATGTAAGGAGGGGCTCCACTAGAGACACCTGATGTAAGGAGGGGTTCCACTGGGGGACACCTGATATAAGAGGGACACCGCTGGGGGACACCTGATGTAAGGGAGGGCTCCCCTGGGGGACACCTGATGTAAGGTGAGACTTTGCTGGGAATGCCTGGTGTAAAGAGGGACTCTACTGGGAATGCCTGATGTAAGGAGAGGCTCCACTAGGGACACCTGATGTAAGGAGGGGCTCCCCTGGGGGACACCTGATGTAAGGGGGGCTCCACTGGGGGTCGCCTAATGTAAGGGGGGCTCCACTGGGGGACACCTGATGTAAGGGGGTTCCGCTTGGGAACACCTAATGTAAGGGGGCTCCACTGAGGGACACCTGATGTAGGGGGGGCACTGGGGGACACCTGGTGTAAGGGGCGGGCACTGGGGGACACGTGATGTAAGTGGTGGCTACACTGAGGAGACACCTGATGTAAGGGGAACTCCACTGGGGGACACCTAATGTAAGAGGTACACTGCTGGGTGACACCTGATGTAAGGGGGACACCGCTGGGGGACACCTGATGTAAGGATTACACAGCTGGGGGACACCTGATGTAAGTAGGGGCTCCACTGGGGACACCTGATGTAAGGGGGACACCGCTGGGGGACACCTCATGTAAAGGTGGGCTCCACTGGGGGACACCTAATGTAGGGGGGCTCCACTGGGGGACACCTAATGTAAGGGGGGGCTCCACTGGGGGACACCTAATGTAAGGGGTGCTCCTCTGAGGGACACCTGATGTAAGGGGGCTCCACTGGGGGACACCTGATATAAGGGGGCTCCACTGGGGGACATCTAATGTAAGGGGGCTCCACTGGGGGACACCTGATGTAAGGGGGGCTCCACTGGGGAACACCTAATGTAAGGGGGGCTCCACTGGGGGACACCTGATGTAAGGGGGCTCCACTGGGGGACACCTGATGTAAGGGGGCCACTGGGGGACACCTGATGTAAGTGGTGGCTCCACTGGGGGACACCTGATGTAAGGGGAACTCCACTGGGGGACACCTAATGTAAGGGGTACACCGCTGGGTGACACCTGATGTAAGGGGACTCCGCTGGGGACACCTGATGTAAGGGGGACACCGCTGGGGGACACCTGATGTAAGGAGAGGGCCACTGGGGGACACCTAATGTAAGGTGTACACCACTGGGTAACACCTGATGTAAGGGGACTCTGCTGGGGACATCTGATGTAAGGGGGACACCTGATGTAAGGGTGTGCTCCACTGGGGGACACCTAATGTAGGGAAACTCCACCTGGGGGACGCCTAATGTAAGATGGGGCTCCACTGGGGGACACTTGATTTAAGGGGGTGCTCCACTGGGGGACACCTGATGTAAGGGTCTCCACTGGGGGACACCTGATGTAAGGGGAACTCCACTGGGGGACACCTAATGTAAGGGGTACACCGCTGGGTAATACCTGATGTAAGGGGACTCCGCTGGGGACACCTGATGTAAGGGGGACACTGCTGGGGGACACCTGATGTAAGGGTGTGCTCCACTAGGGGACACCTAATGTAGGGAAACTCCACCTGAGGACACCTAATGTAAGATGGGGCTCCACTGGGGGACACTTGATTTAAGGGGGTGCTCCACTGGGGGACACCTGATGTAAGGGGCTCCACTGGGGGACACCTGATGTAATTGGGGCTCCACTGGGGGACACCTAATGTAAGGGGGGCTCCACTGGGGGACACCTGACGTAAGGGGGGGCCACTGGGGGACACCTGATGTAAGGGGAACTCCACTGGGGGACACCTAATGTAAGGGGTACACCGCTGGGTAACACCTGATGTAAGGGGGGCTCCACTGGGGGACACCTAATGTAAGGGGGGCTCCACTGGGGGACACCTGATGTAAGGGGGTTCCGCTTGGGAACACCTAATGTAAGGGGGCTCCACTGGGGGACACCTGATGTAGGGGGGGCACTGGGGGACACCTGATGTAAGGGGTGAGCACTGGGGGACACGTGATGTAAGTGGGGTAACACCTGATGTAAGGGGGGCTCCACTGGGAGACACCTAATGTAAGGGGGGCTCCACTGGGGGACACCTGATGTAAGGGGGTTCCGCTTGGGAACACCTAATGTAAGGGGGCTCCACTGGGGGGACACCTGATGTAGGGGGGGCACTGGGGGACACCTGATGTAAGGGGCGGGCACTGGGGGACACGTGATGTAAGTGGTGGTTACACTGAGGTGACACCTGATGTAAGGGGAACTTCACTGGGGGACACCTAATGTAAGGGGTACACTGCTGGGTGACACCTGATGTAAGGGGGACACCGCTGAGGGACACCTGATGTAAGGATTACACAGCTGGGGGACACCTGATGTAAGTAGGGGCTCCACTGGGGACACCTGATGTAAGGGGACTCCGCTGGGGACACCTGATGTAAGGGGGACACCGATGGGGGACACCTCATGTAAAGGTGGGCTCCACTGGGGGACACCTAATGTAGGAGGGCTCCACTGGGGGACACCTAATGTAAGGGGGGGCTCCACTGGGGGACACCTAATGTAAGGGGTGCTCCTCTGAGGGACAACTGATGTAAGGGGGCTCCACTGGGGGACACCTGATATAAGGGGGCTCCACTGGGGGACATCTAATGTAAGGGGGCTCCACTGGGGGACACCTGATGTAAGGGGGGCTCCACTGGGGAACTCCTAATGTAAGGGGGGCTCCACTGGGGGACACCTGATGTAAGGGGGCTCCACTGGGGGGACACCTGATGTAAGGGGGCCACTGGGGGACACCTGATGTAAGTTGTGGCTCCACTGGGGGACACCTGATGTAAGGGGAACTCCACTGGGGGACACCCAATGTAAGGGGTACACCGCTGGGTGGCACCTGATGTAAGGGGACTCCGCTGGGGACACCTGATGTAAGGGGGACATCGCTGGGGGACACCTGATGTAAGGGTGTGCTCCACTGGGGTACACCTAATGTAGGCAAACTCCACCTGGGGGACACCTAATGTAAGATGGGGCTCCACTGGGGGACACTTGATTTAAGGGGGTGCTCCACTGGAGGACACCTGATGTAAGGGGCTCCACTGGGGGACACCTGATGTAAGGGGGGCTCCACTGGGGGACACCTGACGTAAGGGGAGGGCCACTGGGGGACACCTAATGTAAGGTGTACACCGTTGGGTAACACCTGATGTAAGGGGACTCTGCTGGGGACATCTGATGTAAGGGGGACACCAGATGTAAGGGTGTGCTCCACTGGGGGACACCTAATGTAGGGAAACTCCACCTGGGGGACACCTAATGTAAGATGGGGCTCCACCGGGGGACACTTGATTTAAGGGGGTGCTTCACTGGGGGACACCTGATGTAAGGGTCTCCACTGGGGGACACCTGATGTAAGGGGAACTCCACTGGGGGACACCTAATGTAAGGGGTACACCGCTGGGTAACACCTGATTTAAGGGGACTCCGCTGGGGACACCTGATGTAAGGGGGACACTGCTGGGGGACACCTGATGTAAGGGTGTGCTCCACTAGGGGACACCTAATGTAGGGAAACTCCACCTGGGGGACACCTAATGAAAGATGGGGCTCCACTGGGGGACACTTGATTTAAGGGGGTGCTCCACTGGGGGACACCTGATGTAAGGGGCTCCACTGGGGGACACCTGATGTAATTGGGGCTCCACTGGGGGACACCTGACGTAAGGGGGGGCCACTGGAGGACACCTGATGTAAGGGGAACTCCACTGGGGGACACCTAATATAAGGGGTACACCGCTGGGTAACACCTGATGTAAGAGGACTCCGCTGGAGGACACCTGATGTAAGGAAGGGCTCCCCTGGGGGACACCTGATGTAAGGCAAGACTTTGCTGGGAATGCCTGGTGTAAAGAGGGACTCTACTGGGAATGCCTGATGTAAGGAGGGACTCTGCTGGGAATGCCTGATGTAAGGAGGGACTCCGCTGGGGGGACACCTGATGTAAGGGGGGCTCCACTGGGGACACCTGATGTAAGGAGGGGCTCCACTGGGGACACCTGATGTACAGGGTCTCCGCTGGGTACACCTGATGTAAGGGGGACTCTGCTGGGGGACACCTGATGTAAGGAGGGGCTCCACTAGGGACACCTGATATAAGAGGGACACCGCTGGGGGACACCTGACGTAAGGGGGGGGCCACTGGAGGACACCTGATGTAAGGGGAACTCCACTGGGGGACACCTAATATAAGGGGTACACCGCTGGGTAACACCTGATGTAAGAGGACTCCGCTGGAGGACACCTGATGTAAGGAAGGGCTCCCCTGGGGGACACCTGATGTAAGGCGAGACTTTGCTGGGAATGCCTGGTGTAAAGAGGGACTCTACTGGGAATGCCTGATGTAAGGAGGGACTCTGCTGGGAATGCCTGATGTAAGGAGGGACTCCGCTGGGGGGACACCTGATGTAAGGGGGGCTCCACTGGGGACACCTGATGTAAGGAGGGGCTCCACTGGGGACACCTGATGTACAGGGTCTCCGCTGGGTACACCTGATGTAAGGGGGACTCTGCTGGGGGACACCTGATGTAAGGAGGGGCTCCACTAGGGACACCTGATATAAGAGGGACACCGCTGGGGGACACCTGATGTAACGGAGGGCTCCCCTGGGGGACACCTGATGTAAGGCGAGACTTTGCTGGGAATGCCTGGTATAAAGAGGGACTCTACTGGGAATGCCTTATGTAAGGAGGGACTCTACTGGGAATACCTGATGTAAGGAGGGGCTCCACTGGAGACACCTGATGTAAGGAGGGGCTCCACTGGTGACACCTGATGTAAGGAGGGGTTCCACTGGGGGACACCTGATATAAGAGGGACACCGCTGGGGGACACCTGATGTAAGGGAGGGCTCCCCTGGGGGATACCTGATGTAGGGGGAGACTTTGCTAGGAATGCCTGGTGTAAAGAGGGACTCTACTGGGAATGCCTGATGTAAGGAGGGACTCTGCTGGGAATGCCTGATGTAAGGAGGGACTCCGCTGGGGAGACACCTGATGTAAGGGGGGGCTCCACTGGGGACACCTGGTGTAAGGAGGGGTTCCACTGGGGACACCTGATGTACAGGGGCTCCGCTGGGTACACCTGATGTAAGGGGGACTCTGCTGGGGACACCTGATGTAAGGGGGACTCTGCTGAGGGACACCTGATGTAAGGAGGTGCTCCACTGGGGACACCTGATGTAAGGAGGGGCTCCACTGGTGACACCTGATGTAAGGAGGGGTTCCAGTGGGGGACACCTGATATAAGAGGGACACCGCTGGGGGACACCTGATGTAACGGAGGGCTCCCCTGGGGGACACCTGATGTAAGGCGAGACTTTGCTGGGAATGCCTGGTGTAAAGAGGGACTCTACTGGGAATGCCTGATGTATGGAGGGACTCTACTGGGAATACCTGATGTAAGGAGGGACTCTGCTGGGAATGCCTAATGTAAGGAGGGACTCCGCTGGGGGGACACCTGATGTAAGGGGACTCCGCTGGGGACACCTGGTGTAAGGGGGACTCTGCTGGGGGCCACCTGATGTAAGTAGGGGCTCCACTGGGGACACCTGATGTAAGGGGACTTTGCTGGGGACACCTAATGTAAGGGGGCACCGCTGGGGGACACCTGATGTAAGGGGACACCGCTGGAGGACACCTGATGTAAGGGGCACACCACTGGGGGACACCTAAAGTAAGGGGGGGCTCCACTGGGGACACCTGATGTAAGGAGGGGCTCCACTGGAGACACCTGATGTAAGGAGGGGTTCCACTGGGGGACACCTGATATAAGAGGGACACCACTTGGGGACACCTGATGTAAGGGAGGGCTCCCCTGGGGGACACCTGATGTAAGGCAAGACTTTGCTGGGAATGCCTGGTGTAAAGAGGGACTCTACTGGGAATACCTGATGTAAGGAGGGACTCTGCTGGGAATGCCTGATGTAAGGAGGGACTCCTCTGGGGGGACACCTGATGTAAGGGGGGGCTCCACTGGGGACACCTGATGTAAGGGGGGGCTCCACTGGGGACACCTGATGTAAGGAGGGGCTCGACTAGGGACACCTGATATACAGGGGCTCTGCTGGGTACACCTGATTTAAGGGGGACTCCGCTGGGGGACACCTGATGTAAGGGGAACTCCGCTGGTGGACACCTGATGTAAGGGGGACTCTGCTGGGGACACCTGATGTAAGGGGGACTCTGCTGGGGGACACCTGATGTAAGGAGGGGCTCCACTGGGGACACCTGATGTAAGGAGGGGCTCCACTGGGGACACCTGATGTAAGGAGGGGTTCCACTGGGGGACACCTGATATAAGAGGGACACCGCCAGGGGACACCTGATGTAAGGGAGGGCTCCCCTGGGGGGACACCTGATGTAAGGCGAGACTTTGCTGGGAATGCCTGGTGTAAAGAGGGACTCTACTGGGAATGCCTGATGTATGGAGGGATTCTACTGGGAATGCCTGATGTAAGGAGGGACACTGCTGGGAATGCCTGATGTAAGGAGGGACTCCGCTGTGGACACCTGATGTAAGGGGGACTCTGCTGGGGAAACCTGGTGTAAGGGGGACTCTGCTGGGGGACACTTGATGTAAGGGGGACTCCGCTGGGGTACACCTATACAGTCCCATCATCTCCATCCCCTGTACTCCTATAGAGTCCTATCATCCCCATCCCCTGTACTCCTATACGGTCCCCTCATCCCCATCCCCTGTACTCCTATCCTATCATCCCCATCCCCTGTACTCCTATACAGTCCCATCATCCCCATCCCCTGCACTCCTATACAGTCCTATCATCCCCATCTATCACAGGGGCGGTCTCTGCTAATGCCACTGCGTCACTATCCATGTTTTATCACAAGCGCTTTTTATCTGATGTAAGGGGGACTCTGCTGAGGGACACCTGATGTAAGGAGGGGCTCCACTGGGGACACCTGATGTAAGGAGGGGCTCCACTGGTGACACCTGATGTAAGGAGGGGTTCCACTGGGGGACACCTGATATAAGAGGGACACCGCTGGGGGACACCTGATGTAAGGGAGGGCTACCCTGGGGGACACCTGATGTAAGGCGAGACTTTGCTGGGAATGCCTGGTGTAAAGAGGGACTCTACTGGGAATGCCTGATGTATGGAGGGACCCGCTGGGGACACCTGGTATAAGGGGGACTCTGCTGGGGGACACCTGATGTAAGGGGGACTCTGCTGGGGGCCCCCTGATGTAAGTAGGGGCTCCACTGGGGACACCTGATGTAAGGGGACTTTGCTGGGGACACCTAATGTAAGGGGGCACCGCTGGGGGACACCTAATGTAAGGGGACACCGCTGGAGGACACCTGATGTAAGGGGCACACCGCTGGGGGACACCTGATGTAAAGAGGGGCTCCACTGGGGACACCTGATGTAAGGAGGGGCTCCACTGGAGACACCTGATGTAAGGAGGGGTTCCACTGGGGGACACCTGATATAAGAGGGACACCACTTGGGGACACCTGATGTAAGGAAGGGCTCCCCTGGGGGACACCTGATGTAAGGCGAGACTTTGCTGGGAATGCCTGGTGTAAAGAGGGACTCTACTGGGAATACCTGATGTAAGGAGGGACTCTGCTGGGAATGCCTGATGTAAGGAGGGACTCCTCTGGGAGAACACCTGAAGTAAGGGGGGGCTCCACTGGGGACACCTGATGTAAGGAGGGGCTCCACTGGGGACACCTGATATACAGGGGCTCTGCTGGGTACACCTGATGTAAGGGGGACTCCGCTGGGGGACACCTGATGTAAGGGGAACTCCGCTGGTGGACACCTGATGTAAGAAGGACTCTGCTGGGGACACCTGATGTAAGGGGGACTCTGCTGGGGGACACCTGATGTAAGGAGGGGCTCCACTGGGGACACCTGATGTAAGGAGGGGCTCCACTGGGGACACCTGATGTAAGGAGGGGTTCCACTGGAGGACACCTGATATAAGAGGGACACCGCTAGGGGACACCTGATGTAAGGGAGGGCTCCCCTGGGGGACACCTGATGTAAGGCAAGACTTTGCTGGGAATGCCTGGTGTAAAGAGGGACTCTACTGGGAATGCCTGATGTATGGAGGGATTCTACTGGGAATGCCTGATGTAAGGAGGGACACTGCTGGGAATGCCTGATGTAAGGAGGGACTCCGCTGGTGGACACCTGATGTAAGGGGGACTCCGCTGGGGAAACCTGGTGTAAGGGGGACTCTGCTGGGGGACACCTGATGTAAGGGGGACTCCGCTGGGGTACACCTATACAGTCCCATCATCTCCATCCCCTGTACTCTTATACGGTCCCCTCATTCCCATCCTCTGTACTCCTGTCCCATCATCCCCATCCCCTGTACTCCTATACAGTCCCATCATCCCCATCCCCTGTACTCCTATACAGTCCTATCATCTCCATCTATCACAGGGGCGGGCTCTGCTGATGCCACTGCGTCACTATCCATGTTTTATCACAAGCGCTTTTTATCTTCCTAAAATGTGAGTGTTCATCTTTTATATACGAATAAATGTTGTGTATTGACATGGAATCACACTATGTGGCCTATTTCTTCTTCTCCTTATAAATGTATCATTGGGAGAAAGTTTTCTGATCCAAACCTCTGGTCACCACTTCTCTGGTGAATATCTATTGGAAACAACACTGTGATAGACCCTTTGAGTCCATATACCTAACCAGAAGCTCTGTATACTGATGTATGGTTCCCCTGGGTGTATTACAACACAAGCTTTTCTGACTCATTAGGCCTATGCCTATTTTCCGGTAAGCCTTTTACCTATCCGTGGTGGATTATCTACTGGCCAACTGTCTACACCAAGCACTCATTTTGAAGTCACTTCATTATTGTGATCACCTGATCATGGACTTTTATATGCACTTATGAATGCACATTTACCTTATATATCATTCACTTAATTTTTGTTTCACAACACTATTTGTTTATTATGTTTTAACAAACCCTTTATTATTGTTCATGCAAAAGTATTGAGATTGTTCAATTATTTACCATAAAACATTGCTTTATATGATTTTCTATATACTTCGGAGGTCCTTGCACTGAGTATATGGTTGTTTGGTTGGGGTTCATCCCACTGATATACTATAGCGCTGCAGCTTATTATATATATACTAACTTTACAAATTGATCCCTTGTTGTGCTGGCTGCTACTATATATTATTTAAACAGACAGCACGGTTTATTTCCTCTTATTTTTACACTATCATCCCCAACCCCTGTGCTCCTATACAGTCCTATCATCCCCATCCCCTACACTCCTATACAGTCCCCTCATTCCCATCCCCTGTACTCCTATACAGTCCTATCATCCCCATCCCCTGTACTCCTATACAGTCCCCCCATCCCCTGTACTCCTATACAGTCCCATCACCCCCATCCCCTGTACTCCTATACAGTCCTATCATCCCCATCCCCTGTACTTCTATACAGTCCCCTCATCCCCTGTGCTCATATACAGTCTCCTCATCCCCATCCCCTGTACTCCTATACAGTCCTATCATCCCCATCCTCTGTACTCCTATACAGTCCCATCATCCCCATCCCTTGTGCTCCTATATAGTATCATCATCCCCTGTACAGTTCTGTCATCCCCATCCCCTGTACTCCTAGCAGTGTGAAACCAGCATATGTACATGGGAGGCTCCATGACCTCAATCTATGTGATTGTGAACAATGTGAACAATCTGAATAGCCAAAAAAGCCAAAAAACGAAAAAAAAAAGCCAGTGTTGTATTTTACTTTAACAATGTATTATTTGCATTATAATTTTAGCAGGAAAGTAGAATATAATACATTGTACAGAGCACTATCACTGACTTTTACACTCACTAATGACTTCTGCTTTCCTGAATGTGTGCTGAGATTGTTCTGTCTGCAACAGGGAGGAGGGAGAGGGGGGAGGAGGGGAGCAGCTCTGTGTGTTGTATGAAGTCTTGGGAATGAGCAGAGAGCCCAGAGACAACATCAGTCAAGCAAGATGACAGGAAAGAGGTTGGATCGAGACTCCAGAGCCAGACCATTGTCGGCATGACGCTGTATGAAAGTCTGTAGACCCTCCCACAGGTAATTAACTCTATTTTAACAGAAACGGGGCACTTCTCAGAGGGCAGGAAAGATTTGTAGATACTAGCAGTTCATAAGGATTAGGATTAAGCAACAAAAAAGAAACCCGTACTTCTCTTTTAATGTGTGCAATGAACACAGGTTCCAAAGGAGAGGGGTCCACCATGCACTCACTGCACACATTGGGGATTCGATTTGGGAAAGGCGCATTGGCAGAACTGCCACCATAGCAGAACAGCTCACACAGCTGCTATATGGTCTAGGGCAGAAGACCAGAAGGGTACGCTGTTCCCAGGGGGTCCGTGTCCATTGTACTTTTGTTACTTGTTTTGCATGTAGCATGTGCTTCTGTTCTAGTCAAAGTAAGCAGGTGCCATGAGAGGAGATGGATAAAGCATTGAGCTTTGGAGATACTGACTTTGACATACTGGTTGCCATTAAAAGGGGGAAAGGGGGTTGTAATTATAATCCTCATTTCCCTAGTTTCACTAGTAGAAGTGTCATTTAATTTTCCTGAGGAAGGGGGCTAAACCTACGGTCTAATAATTCAGTAAAGTATGATTTTTCTTTTATGATAGAAACATTAAGACCCAATTCACAGCTGGGTGACACGTCACTTTTTTTGGTGCATTTGTTGCCCGACAGCATGGAGCAAGCCCATTCCTTTAAATGGGTTGCCCTACATGAGACCAATGTGCCAAAGTAGGTCCTGCAACTTTTTTTTTGCAGTAAGCATTGGTGTTTTTAAAATGCGTGTTTTGGGTCTTTGTTTGCTCATTTTGGCATGCTACAAAATGTGCGACTACTACCTATGTTTGAGGTGCTATTAAGAATTCTGCGTGCGTTTCCGGAATGCCAAGGTGTGAATGGGATAAAGGATGATGTTCTAAGGAAAGTTAAACAAAATGCTTTTGAAAATTTTTCACAGTGTGTCCTGAACATGAGCTGTGTTCTAACACATCAAATGAATCAGCACATTTCCAGGCAGAGAGTTCGCTGCTGTGCACAGCGCAGCATTTGTCACAAATATGAGAAATAATCTTTTAAGAAGTTGTATGATATGGGGGAAATGTATCAATCCTATCACACATATCTCAGCAAGAAAACAGGCAGCACACTTGACTGAGACCATGCTGGTGTACCTGGAATAGCTACAGATGGAACGTGCTTCTAATTCCATTAGATTCTGTTTTAAAAGTGCCTATTTGCCAGCAGCCTAAGGTTTCACTCTCATTGCGACAACTGCAGAAGAACATCCAATGGAGTGTGGTTTACAGGCAGGCAGTTTACTGCCCACAAGTGGACCATTTAAATTTGAAAATTACAACTGGCTTAAGTGCATTCTTTGACACTTTGAAGAGTTGCACTGAAATGCATTGAGTCAAGTTAGGCAGACATTCAAAATTACGGGGCTGTGACCTCAACTCCCAAAAATGTTGCTCCAGCTGTATTTTTGCAGCATAATGCAGCATATTGCAATGCATACTGAATGGGAAATGGGAGTAAAATAAGCTCCATCATTGGGGTCAGTGGCTGTAATAGTACCCCCCAACATTCATGGTAGTGGGTGCAATAACCCCTCAGCCTTGGTATCATTGGATGCTATAATAATCCCCAGCATTGGTGTCAGTGGCAACAATAATAACTACCAGCATTGGGGTGAGTGACAGCAATAATAACCCCCACAGCTGGGGCCAGTGGCAGCAATAATAACCCCCTGCATTGATGTCAGTGGCTGCAATAATAACCCCTCAGCCTTGGTATCAGTGGGTGCTATAATTATTCCCAGCATTGGCATCAGTGACAACAATAATAACTACCAGCTCTGGCTCTGGGGTGAGTGGCAGCAATAATAACCTCCAGTGCTGGGGCGAGTGGTAGCAATAATAACCCCCTGCTTTGATGTCAGTGGAATCACTTTTATCCCCCCATGTTGGTGGTCAGTGGCAGTGCTATTTTACCTCCTCTCTTCCCCACACGCTGGTGGTCAGTGACAGTGCTATTTAGCATCTCCAAACTCCCATTCCTGAGTGGTAGTCAGTGTTTTATAACACCCCCTCCTTCGTTTTTGGCCAGTGGCAGTGAAATGTACCTCCCACCCATCACTTGTAATCATATACCTGATCACACTCTCCCACTTCACTTTCCCTCTTCTCAAGAGCGGGACTTTCAGTGCCGGGTGCTGGAATGCAGGAAGCTCTGCTACTCCTCTGGGGCCCAATAGGTGGTGGACCATATGCAGAGGACTGGTGAGCTGCCTGTTGGGCACCACTGATTTAAACCATAAAAGAAACAAAACAAGTGTGTCCTCAACACTGGATATACTGTATATAATATGTGTTCTGATGTTAAAAAAAAAAAAATATATATATATATATATATATATATATATATATATATATATGTCACTGTGGAGTACAGCAAAGCTGAAATGTATGAAATTTTGTCCACTACCTTATACATGTCTGAATGTTAGAGGTAGCCTGGTGAAGTGATTGTGTAAGCCGTGATCTGTTATTGACAGATTCAGATTGTGCTATGTCTACCTGTCTGGAACCTTACCTAGCCATAAGCCTGCTGACTTTGCTGCCTTCTGAGATTTGCTTTGACCATCTGTCTAAGGACTAACACCACTTTAGCATCTGTTCTGCTTGTTGTCAGCTCTTGCCTCTGGAGTATATCAAACCCCATGACATCAATTATACTGACCAGCATGGTAAATGAAGAGCTGGAATGATTAAAATAATATTAGACATCAAAAAATGTTACTGCACTAGTAAGGAATGTGTAATAATATCAGATACATTAACTGTGAAAAAATAGGGCTAGTTTAGCCCCGGTCCAAAAAAAAAAAATTAAATAAAGTGCATTTCTACCCAGACATTTTTCTTTGAAATTGAACATTTTTGTATACCTGGATAAATAACGGGCTTTAAAACTGATACGTTATAAAGTGTGTTTATTGCAAATATGCAACATTAAATAATATAAATATTATGTATGTAATACCAGACCTATAATCCAAAGCCCTTGACCCTGAAAAGAGGTATAAGGGCAAAGAGTTTATGACTATTTGAGTTTGTTATGTGGGATAGGTATAGGGACAACATCAGATGAAGATATCATTAGTAGTAATGAATACAAAAAGTAGTTATAACCAAAGCAGCCTTTAAAGATGCAGGAGGAACTTCAAAGATGGCCATCATCAATGACCAATAATGTGTTATCTTTTGTCAAAAATGTATTTGGATGTCATTTGGGTTTTGATTTTTCATTCACCTTTGTACCATAAAGACAGCTTTTAGCCTCTTAAGTTGAGGGTTTGAGACTAGTAAGCATGTGCTGTTGTTTGCTTATCAATTACAAATATATGGGTTTATAAGGATCTTTTATTACCAGAGTATAAAAGGACTGCCCGTGGATCCTGGTTTAGGTTTTATGAGATGATATAATTAATGTGGTTGTGTATTCTAATCTATAAACATTGGGACCAAAGACAAGACCACCATGTGTGTACTATGTATCCGAGTTCTGAGCACCTTCTGAAACATTTTAGAGAATATGTAGCAATGCACTTTAATATGAGCTGGAGTGAAATGTCATTTCATACAAATTCTGTATTAATTCTCCTGGCCTAAAATGTATATGTTTAGTTATAAGGATCCATTAGTCATATCATTGTATAATAATTCTCCTAGTTGTTACAACTTGACAGAATGGTGTAATGCCCCGTACACACGGTTGGATTTTCCGATGGAAAATGTCCGATCGGAGCGTGTTGTCGGAAATTCCGACCGTGTGTGGGCTCCATCGGACATTTTCCATCGGATTTTCCTACACACAAAGTTGGAGAGCAGGAGATAAAATTTTCCGGCAACAAAATCCGTTGTCGGAAATTCCGATTGTGTGTACACAAATCCGACGGACAAAGTACCACGCATGCTCAGAATAAATAAAGAGATGAAAGCTATTGGCCACTGCCCCGTTTATAGTCCCGACGTACATGTTTTACGTCACCACGTTTAGAACGATCGGATTTTCCGACAACTTTGTGTGACCGTATGTATGCAAGACAAGTTTGAGCCAACATCCGTCGGAAGAAATCCTAGGATTTTGTTGTCGGAATGTCCGAACAAAGTCCGACCGTGTGTACGCCCTATTAGAGTTGTTTGACACGATAGATGAATATATTAGGAAAGTTATATCTATTGTATAGTAGTTATAGCTGCATTGGTTCTCATAGGTGGCAACTTGGAGACTTCATTTTTTTCAATAGAAAAAAAGGTTTAGTGCCGTAATTGTACATGGCAGAAAAAATATCTACTGGGGATCCTTTGGGATTTATTAACTTATTGAAAGAATTGAATTCTTTGTACTGCTAGTACGAGTAAATAGTGTTAAAACTAATTTCCTGCCACCACTAAACCAAAAGATGTTCTTCTAGGCATGGAAGGAACAAAAGTTAGTTTATTAAGCTCATTAAATGAAGATGGGGAGGGCGGGCAAGGGGGAAGTCTTGCCTAGTATTTAACCCAAATCCTAAATTGATAGGTGATAAGTTAGTATGTGGACTATTTTATATAATTATTTACATAGTTAGTCGGGTTGAAAAAAGACACAAGTTCATCTAGTTCAACCGAAAAAAAATAAAAAATACAATCCCATATACCCAATCCTTCACCCAAAGTTGATCTAGAGGAAGGGGAAAAACCCCAGCAAAGCATGCTCCAATTTGCCACAGCAGGGGAACAAATTCCTTACTGATCCCCCAGAGAGGCAATTGTTTTTTTTCCTGGATCAACTTTACCTATAAATGTTAGTACCCAGTTATATTATGTATATTTAGGAAAGAATCCAGGCCTTTTTAAAGTAATCTACTCAGCTGGCCAGAACCACCTCTGGCGGGAGTCTATTCCACATTTCAGCTCTTACTGTGAAGAAACCTTTCTGTATTTAGAAATAAAATCTTTTTTCCTCTAGACATAAAGAGTATCCCCTTGTCCTCTGTGATGACCTTAAAGTGTTGCTCATATCCCCCCTTAATCTCCTCTTCTCAAGAGAGAATAAATTCAGTTCCTCTAATCTTTCCTCATAGCTGATCTCCTCCATGCCTCTTATCAGTTTGGTTTCCCTTCTCTGCACTTTCTCTAGGTTCCCCGATATCCTTTTTTTGTGAACTGGTGCCCAAAACTGAACTGCATATTCCAGATGTTGTCTTACTAATGATTTGTACAGGGGCAAAATGATATCTCTCTCTCTGAAGTCCATACCTCTCCTAATACAAGAAAGGACTTTGCTCGCTTTGGAAACCGCAGCTTGGCATTGCATGCTATTATTGAGCTTATGATCTACCAAAACCCCCAGATCCTTCTCCACTATGGATTCCCCCAGTTGTACTCCCCCTAGTATGTATGATGCATACATATCCTTAGCCCCCAAGTGCATAACTTTACATTTATCAACATTAACCACTTCAGCCCTGAGCCACATTTTGAGATTTGGTGTTTACAAGTTAAAAACATTTTTTTTTTGCTATAAATTTACTTAGAACCCCCAAATATTATATATTTTTCTTTATAACACCCTAGAGAATAAAATGGCGGTCGTTGCAATACTTTCTGTCACACTGTATTTGTGCAGCGGTTTTACAAGCGCACTTTTTTGGGGGAAAAAATATATTTTTTGTATTAAAAAATAAGACCACAGTAAAGTTAGCCCAATTTTTTTTTATATGGTGAAAGATTATGTTACACCGAGTAAATTCATACCCAACATGTCATGCTTCAAAATAGCGCCCGCTCGTAAAATGGCGACAAACTTTTACCATTAAAAATCTCCATAGGCGATGTTTAAAAAATTCTGCAGGTTGATGTTTTGAGTTACAGAAGAGGTCTAGGGCTAGAATTATTGCTCTCGCTCTACCGATCGCGGCGATACCTCACATGTGTGGTTTGAACACCGTTTTTATTTGCGGGCGCTGCTCACGTATGCGTTCGCTTCTGCACGCAAGCTCGGCGGGACGGGGTGCGTTAAAAATGATTTTATTTATTTTTCTTGATTATTTTACTTTTTATTTTTACACTGTTCTTTTTAAAAAAAATTGTGTCACTTTTATTCCTATTATAATGAATATAAACATCCCTTGTAATAGAAAAAAAGCAAAAAAAAAAGCTCTTAAATAGACCTCAGATCTCATACTTACACTAAAATGCAATAAAAAAACCGACGGCTCTGGTAAGCGGCAGAGGGCACTGGAGCGCAGCGGGAGGGGGGGCCCTCTCCCGCCACCGATAAAATTGATCTTGCAGCGAATGAGTGAAAAATCCAACAATTTTCTTAATGTAAGCCTTTGCTAAGAGAAATATAGGGTTGTTTTTGCTGACCTATGTGTGGTAATGCTAGTGGTCTGTCTTTTATGGTAACCATCTGACTTCAATACATCAAGCATACATTGACTGTCAGACTGCTCATGAAACCTCACCATTGGTAGAATATAAGTCAGCAGATGGTGGGTGGAGAACTACAGAAAAACTGATCCACCCATGGATGATGAAATTTGACAATCGTGATGGTGCGGCGCTGGGGGCAGTTCCAGGTACCGATCTCTCTGTGTGGCTGTGGCTTTCAGTGAAGCAACTGAAAACCGCTTCTCCACACCTGCCTGCCGTGGCTTTCATTTGCATCATTGAAAGCCACGCAGGAAAATCGGTGCTTGTAACTGCCCCCCACCACCGCACACCGATCACCCCCGACTGTCCATCATATTTCCATTCGTCTCTGGACCACCCTGACTGCTTCTCCGGGTCCCCTCTGTGCTACTCCAACCCAACTCCCCTGCCTGCTCCTCTGGCTCCCTCTGCCTGCTCCTCTGGTCCCCCCTCGTCTTGGATCTGTCGGGATGGAGAGTGGAGGAAGGTGCCGGTAAATGACATAGTCCTTATCTGAATTCACAGAGTCCATAATCACTGATTCTATCCAAACTATGTTTACTTTGCTTTAGTTTATGAATGAAGAGGAGCCTCTGTCTGCTGGGACCCCTAATATCTTACAAAAGTCCCCTCAACAGGGCTGATAAAAAAAAAAATAATGAATATTAAAAAATAAAATTGTAAAAAAAATAAAAAAATAAAATTGTAAAAAAAAACTACTGACACCCCCCCCCCGTCCCAAAAAAGCATTGTGAAAAAATAACAAAAACATTGAAAAAAAATTAAAACAAATAATATGTAAAAAGTAAAATTGTAAATAAAAAAAATAATAAAAATTAAAAAGTACTGACCCCATCCACTGCTCTGCTGACACTGTCCACTGCCGTACTGACATGATAGAAGAATTGTGAAAAAAAAAGTATTGTGAAAAAAAATGAAATTGTAGAAAAAATAAAAATAAATACATTTGTTAAAAAAAAAAAAAACTACAGTACTGACACTGTCCACTTTTTTATATTTTAAAAAATAATAAATAAAATTGAAAAAATAATATAGAAAAAAAAATAATAATAGAAAATAAAATAATAAAAACAAAAAAAAACACTGACAACATTCTGCACATACTCCCCACAGTCATACACTCCGCACTCTTCTCCTGCACATACTACCCACCGTCATATACTCCACACTCTTCTCCTGCACATAATACCCACCTCTATACACTTCGCACTCTTCTCCTACACATACCAACCACCGCCATACACTCCACACCCCTCTCCTCTGCACATACAACCCACCTGCACTGTACATTTCCTACTTAACATTACCACATTCTGCACTATGTAAGTCATCTCAAACTCTATTTAACCACACCCCTTTAAGCCACGTCCAATATTTAGTGTAATTTAAACCACACCCACTTTAAATGCACGCGCCGCATTAATGTTTTTGTCAAAGCTTGAGGTCCACCTTTGATTTTGCACACGGGCCCACTGATTTCATGATACACCCCTGACAAAGTCATTCACAATAACCACCTAGACCATGTCAGGGTCTCTCCATGGATAAAAGAAATTCACTCTATCCAACTGGAAGCAGCCAGGTTACTGTCATCTCATGGCTATTTGCACCTTCAGGCAGAAAGGAAGAGGGTAGAGTGACACTGATCTGTTACATAGTTAATGCTACTTGATAAATATAAAATACAGTAGAATCTACAGAAAATACATCAACAACATTCTGCTGATCTTTTATACAAGATTGTAGTAAAGTACTTGTCAGCATGACCCATTTTGCCCAGGCGACACTTGTCAGCTCCTATTTCTCCAGCTTGTATTTTGATGGGCTCAGTTAGGTAATGATGTTGAAGGCTTTTTACAGAAATAAATGAAATGAGACAGTGGAAAAAAATTAAGCAGACAAGTCTTTTCAAAGGAACAGGTCATGTTGACTTGTAGAATCTATGTTACATTTTATTATTCTCTGATCAATTAAAGAACTCCTTGGTAAAAAAAAAACAAAACAAAACAAAAAACAAACATATATTTATGTAATAAAAAAGGTGAATAAGTTGTACTTGTGAATTATAATTTCCTGTTCTTAAAGCTTTGGGCCTATAGTAAAAATTAAGTCAGTTTAGGAAAATACTATATAGGTTCTTGACAACAAAATATGTAAAGAAAAAAAGAAGAAAAAACTGCGCTAAGGTAATATGTGAAAAACACAATTAATGCAAATATGTGAACAATCTAAATGAGATAAGCAGCGATTCTTCTGCACAACAAAAACAGTATAAATAAAAAGGAAATGATAGAATCGCGCTATAATATTAACTCAATAATATAATCAATCAATAATACTGTCCGTGAAACATAAATATATGTGACATGAAAGAGTTATCACAAATAGATGTGGTACAATAAAAAATTGAAAAATTATACAAATTAAATTATATAGTGTCCAAACATATATAATAAAATCAAACACCAGTGATCAAATGAATGCTATATATTGGAAAAAGTCCATCAAATGGTGATGCATATGAAGTCTTCCATAGCGTGAACGATACTGTGTTAAATCCACCACCAGTGATAAAAATTAGCCGCTTACCAGAGCCCCATGTACTCCCACTACAGAGGATCCGGGGAGGCTTGTACAGAGATAGCCCTCTGGAGCTAAACAGATAAACTCAGATCCAGGGTGCATAGGTAGTCATTGAACATCCAAAGATATCAAATAGGACTACTGGAGCGCAGGTCCCATCGTATCTCCCCAACTCATATGTGGCATATATGGCATGAAAAATAAGAAAGGCTCCAATAGTGTAAAACCTTCGCTTTATTAAGTATTAAATAAGGATATATTGCACTCACATGTTAATGGTAAATAAAACACCTTGTTATAATGTTTGGTGCTCCGGCCGTGAACACACAGACAAACCCGTCCTACTGGAACATCCATGACAATACGAGGTGACGCAAGCACGTCGCTCCGCCCTACGCATTTCGTAATAGGTTGGGTTATCCAGGGGCACCTGGATGACGTAACCTATTAAGAAATGCGTAGGGCGGAGTGACGGGTTTGTCTGTGTGTTCACGGCCAGAGCACCAGACATTATAACACGGCGTTTTATTTACAATTAACATGTGAGTGCAGTATATCCTTATCTTATACTTAATAAATCAAAGGTTTTACACTATTGGAGCCTTTCTTATTTTTCATGCCATATATGCCACGTATGAGTTGGGGAGATACGATGGGACCTGAGCTCCAATAGCACTATTTGATATCTTTGGATGTTCAATGACTACCTATGCACCCTGGATCTGAGTTTATCGGTTTAGCTCCGGAGGGCTATCTCTGTACAAGCCTCCCCGGATCCTCTGTAGTGGGGGGTCATGGGGCTCTGGTAAGCGGCTAATTTTTATCACTGGTGGTGGATCTAACACAGTATCATTCACGCTATGGAAGACTTCTTATGCATCACCATTTGATGGACTTTTTCCAATATATAGCATTCATTTGATCACCGGTGTTTGATTTTATTATATATGTTTGGACACTATATAATTTAATTCGTATAATTTTTCAATTTTTTGCTTATAATAATTTATTATTTTTGTTTTTCATTTTGGTACCACATCTATTTGTGGTAACTCTTTCATGTCACATATATTTATGTTTCACGGACAGTATTATTGATTGATTATATTATTGAGTTAATATTTTAGCGCGATTCTATCAATTTCTTTTTCTTTTCTCTTCCTAACAAAATATGTAAATTGAGGTGATTTACTAGGGCTTTTTTACTCAGAGAAAAGTTGTAGGAATTCCCCCCTATCCTCGACTTACTTGGCCAAATTAGACTAACAATAAGGCATTCCTACATACCAGGAATTCAGGAATGCGCTACATACAGAGGGTGGTGTTAAGGAGTGTGCTATGTACAGAGTGCAGGGTTGAGGAGTGCACTGTGTAGTGAGTGCAGGGTTGAGGAGTACATTGTGTAAAGAGTGCAGAGTTGGAAAGTGCGCTATTTACAGAGTGCAGGGTTGAGAAATGCGCTGTTTACAGAGTGCAGGGTTGAGGAGTGCGCAGTGTACAGAGGGCATGGTTGAGGAGTGCACTGTGTACAGAGTTCAGGGTCGAAGAGTAAACTGTGTACAAAGTGCAAGGTTAAGGATTGTGCTACAGAGTGCAGAGTTGAGGAGTGTGATACATACAAAATGCAGGGTTGGGAATTGCACTGTACAGACTGCAGACTGCAGGATCGAGGGGTATGCTGTGTACAGAGTACAGGGTTGAGGAGTGTACTATATACGGTGTACTTTGGAGTGCAGTCACATACCTTGCCTGAGCCTGACATGTAGAGGAAGGCCTATCATACAGCCCCGGTTCTAAGACCACCGATGTTGTGACAGTGGGTGTGAGAGCGCAACAAGGTATGAGTGCCTGTAAGATATCCGTCAGCCAGTGTTAATTTAGTCGACTAAAAGGACTAAAACATTTTAGTAGACTAAAATGACTAAAACATTTTAGTCGACTAAATGAATACTATTTTAGTCGACTAAAATATGACTAAAACTAAAACAATTGAGATGACTAAAATACGACTGAAACTAAAAGCCATTTTAGTCAAAAGACTAAAATGAGTCTAAAACTAAAATGCCATTTTAGTCAAAAGAGTATGACTAAAACTAAATTGCAATTACTGAAATGTACTGGAGATTGTAGTCGACTAAAACGTAGGACATTTTAGTTGACTAAAATGTACTGGAGATTTAGTCGACTAAATACGACTAAAACTAAAACAATATCAGAAGACTAAAATGGGATTAAAACTAAAATGCCATTTTAGTCCTAAGACTAAAATTAACACTGCCATCAGCTAAGGCAGTGGGTAGCAGGTGCGTGGGCCTGAGACAGGTTTGACTGCTGGAACAGCAGATGGCAGCAAAAACAGCAAACCCCGGACTGGGCAGACAGCAGGCAGCAGGTGCTTGACAGGCAGCTGGCAGGTAGCACAGACAACTGGCAGGTAGCAGGTGCAGGACCAGCAGGGACCAGGTAGCATGCAGAGTAGGACGGGTGGATAGCTGGATGTAAGGTCAGAAGAGCCAGGTCAGCAACAGATGGTCAGATACAGGCAAAAAAGGCAGGCGGAGAATGATCAGGATACAAGCAGAAGTCAGCAAAGTAGAACCAGGCAGATGAGCAAATGGCAGAGCAAATCAAGAGACAGGCCAAGGTCAGGGCAGGTAGCGTTCAAGCGAGGTCAAGGCAAGCTGGGTCAATAACAGAAGTCAACACATGAACAGATACAGGAACATGAGTAATAGCTGTAGATCAGACAGCACTGTCTAATATAATTTTTGCAGTATAAATAATCCCATTGGCGCCAACATTAGCGACGGGCGAGTGCGGAGTGCAGTTGAGGATTGCACTACATACAAATGGCAGGGTTGAGGAGTGCGCTACATACAGAGGGGAGGGTTGGGGAGTGCGCTACATACAGAGTGCAGGGTTGAGGAGTGCACTATGTAAAGAGTACTGGGTTGAGGAGTGCACTACATACAGAGTGCAGGGTTGAGAAATGCATTGTGTACAGAGTGCAGGGTTGAGGCATGTGCTATGTACAAAGTGCAGGGCTGAGGCGTGTGCTACATACAGAGGGCAGGGTTGAGGAGTGCATATGCAGAGTTGAGGTGTGCACTACAAAGGTGAGAAGTGCACTCCATACAGAGTGCAGGGTTGAGGAGTGCACTACGTACTGTACAGAGTGCAGGGTTGAGGAGTGTGCTACATAGAGAGTGCAGGATTGAGGAGTGCATATCTCACAAGCCAGTTTACAACCAGAAATGGTTTACCACCAAATTCTCTCCACTCTCCCATACAGAGCACTCCCCCCTAATAACCTCCCCTCCAGATTACAGAGCTCAATCCCCCCATCCCCCCATTTTCAGCACAGAGCTCTCCTCCCTCCTCAAATTCTCTATCGCCTGCTAGAAAGTATCAGAAAGAGGGGATGCTGCAGTAGAGCCACTCCATATCCAACATGTGAGCACAGGCTGCTGGCGTGTGCTTGAGGAGGAGCCTCCCCCATGAGACTAGAGCAGCTGTGTAGCTGAGTAGATTACCCACCCCCTCCCTCCTCTGTCATATAGAGAGTTGCAGTGCAGGGAGGTTCTGTGCAGCCGCCAGGAGGGGAGCGCTGTTACTTCTAAATAAAGAAGCCTTGTTTCTGCATTTTACAAGTGACAGTAGTAAGTGTCAAGCAACTGATTAGCCGAAGAAATAGAGTTCTGCCATCTGGCTGAAAAAAAGCCCTGGATTTAGTAAAGGCAAATAGACTGTTCATTGTATATAAAAAATTGTGTTGCGCTAAAAATAAAAGTATTAATCAATATATTATTAAACAAACAGTGAGTCCATGAGTCACCAACATGACATTAAATGAGTGAACGGGTATCTTGACCATTGAGTCACCAACAGAATCCTCCACCCTTGTGATTAAACCACCCACCAATTTAAGGATGTGCTCTTACCAGAGAGCGTTGACCACCTATTACGGGGGTTTAAAGAGGGCTCTTGTATATCAGATGCTCCAACACCGCTATTAAATCCGCATGAGGAAGACGGGGGAGATCACTCCAAGCAGCCAGTGGGGAAATCAACAAATCCTCTTGTAGCACCAAACGGTAGCACCAAATGGCATACTCCAATAAGAGATAATACACCAAAATAGTGTAAAATCTTTTACAACAGGACTTTATTAAAAGTAATGCACTTACATGCCAGTGGATTAAAAACAGCATGTGTAATAGGGCACAAAGACATTCGTGTGCTTTTCCTCTGAACGCGATGACAGGAAACAACACCTAGGCCCGACTGGGTTCGTCACTACAAGGACTTCTTTCCGGGCGTGGGCATCTTTCCTCATCATCGCTAATAAATACTTTTCCTATTTGTCCAAGCCTCGTTCCTATCCTCTGTCTTGTGCGGTTCATCGCATTTGGCCAAGCCTCTTTCTAAACAGATATGCCGTTCGAACGTCATTTGGAGTCCAGCTCAAGATTCCCCCAGAGTTGACACGAAGTCACATGACCTGAAATTCCTGAAGGACAGAGCTCACAGCTCCATTCTAGGAAATGCAGCCTCACCCTGTGGTAACATGGATATACACAAATATATTAGCAAAATTAATATCAAAAGATATTTTATATCCAATCCGGTTAAGGAAGGGAGATTGGTGTCATTAGATGTTCAATCTTCTCATCTGTTCAATGCTTCATTATTCAATCCTCCAGGTGGAATGGCGTCCTCAGTGAGAGTGTTTAGAGATGTTGTACTTAGAGACCTGGATAAGGCTCAAGTAAAAATGTCAAGATGCAGGCTCATCTTGACAAGGGATTACAACAATTGTGTGACTGAAAGGACCTAGTGATTAGACCTGCGGATAAATAAGGGGGAATCATTGAGTTGGACAAAAGTGCTTATATAACAGAAATTAATAACATATTAAGTGATCTCTCCTTGTCCCTGCTTCCCCAAGCACACCAGTTATGTATTACTTACCCAAGGCTCATAAAGATCCTGTTTGCCCCCTGGGACGTCCAATTATTTGCAGTATTGATTCTGTAATGTCCCGGGCGGGCAAATACATTGACAACTATCTACAGCTATTGGTTAAGAAAATGCCTTCATACATTAAGCAGCACAGTGGTGTAGTGGTTAGCACTCTCACCTAGCAGCAATAGGGTCAATTCCCGACCACGACACCATCTGCCTGGAATTTGCATGTTCACCCTGTGCCTGGCTGGGTTTCCTCCGGGTACCCCAGTTTCCTCCCACCCTCCAAAGACATGCTTATAGGTTAATCAGATCCTGTCTCTAAATTGGCCCTAGTATGTGTATGTGTGTATGTGTTTGTAAGTGTGTCGGGACCCTACGGGGTAAAGGACCGCGCTATATCAAGATTTAACTGAACTCTCAACTCAACACTAGGGCAGTCATTAATCTCATTAAAGACTGTCCATTTCAGGAGGGATGGTGGTTAGTGACGGTAGACGTTGCTTCGTTATATGCTATAATTCCCCATGATTTGGGTATATCTGCAGTGTTACATTACTTAGATAAAGATTCTGATCTGATTCCCATCCAGAAAGAGTTTATTTTAGATCTTTTAAAATTTGCAGCATCTCACAATTATTTTTGGTTTGGTGGTGATTTTTTCCTCCAAAATAGGGGTATGGCAATGGGGACCAAACACGCCCCAAGTGTGGCCAATTTATTTATCGCTAAATGGGAGGAGGATGTTGTCTATGCCCAACAAAGGACCAATCTGGCTCTATGGGCACGTTACATAGATGACATCCTCCTCCTATGGAAGGGAGACTCCTCCTTCCTCATGGAATTTTTGGACACATTAAATCAGAATAATAGAGGCATCAGACTCAACTATGAAATGAGTCAAAAAGAGATACATTTTTTGGACCTCTCCATTAAAGTGGAGGAAGGTCAGGTTGTCTGCTAACTTCTACTTTTTTAAAATCTACGGATCACAACCCATATATATCGAGGGATAGTTGCCACCATAGGCCATAGTTGGAAGGGGTCCCCAAGGGACAGTTCCTTCGCATTAGACGGAACTGTACTTCCCTGGACGACTTTGAGCGACAGGCAGAAATTTTGACACAAAGATTTTTGGAGAAAGATTATGATTTTGCCTCTTTGGAGGCCACATTAAATCAAGTTAGAAATATCGATAGAGATTCACTGCTTATAGGTAGGGCAGATCAGTCTAAGAGTGGAAGTGGACATCTGGTGAACTTTTCTCTGATCACCTCCTTTTCCACACAACATTTAACCATTAAACTTATTACACATAAACAATGGCATATTTTCAAAAATGACAGAGTTCTTGGTCCGGTTTTCCAGCCTAAACCTCAAGTTGTATATAGAGGTGTTCCATCCTTAAAGGATAAAATAGCACATAACATTTTGGATCCCCCTTCTAGATCTCCTCTCTTCCGCAATCTCATTGGATACTATAAATGTGGACGTTGTCAGGTTTGTGGCCTCAACCAATGTAAAAAGAAAAAAATGATAGAATTTTCTTCTAGGGCCACCTCAAAAAAAATTTACTGAAATTCTTTATTACCTGCAGAACTACCCATGTGGTCTATTTGCTTCAGTGCCCATGTTGGTTACAATATGTGGGCTGTACCACCCGGGCACTGAATGTAAGGCTTAATGAACATATAGCCAATATTCGCGAAGGATATAAAAATCATAGACACTATGATTTAGTCCATGGTAGGGATCCAACTGGAACTCTTTTCATGGGTATAGACCGTTTCATATCACACTGGAGTGGTAGCCTCAAAGTTAGGGAACTATCTAAGATCGAAACCAAATGGATTTTTCTGCTCAAAAGTTATATTCCACATGGGTTAAATGTGGACTGGGATGTAAATTGCTTTTTAGATAATTTATAAAATGATATTCGATACCTATTTTTACACTTACCTTATTATTAATATTTTTAGTATTTATATGTGTATTTTTTAATGTGTATACATGTGCATATTAAGTGCGGAATTATGTAAGGTTTTTATTATACATAGTATCTGAGCCCGATCTCATTTTCATCTTTGCTGTGGAACTTAGGGCTCTATGTCACCACAGGATGAGGCTGCATTTCCTAGATTGGAACCGTGAGCTCTGTCCTTCAGGAATTTCAGGTCATGTGACTTCGTGTCAACTCTCGGTGAATCTAGAGCGGAGACACGCAATTTGAGCGGGGCTGGACTCCAAATGACGTTCGAACTATATATCTGTTCAGAACAAGGCTTGGCCAAATGCGATGAACCGCATAAGGCAGCGGATGGGAACAAGGCTCAGACAAATAGGAAAAGTATATATTAGCGATGATGGGGAAAGATGCCCACGCCCCGGAAGAAGTCCTTGTAGTGACGAAACCAGTCGGGCTGAGGTGTTGTTTCCTGTCATTGCGTTCAGAGGAAAAGCACACGAAAGTCATTGTGCCCTATTACACACGCTGTTGTTAATCCGCTGGCATGTAAGTGCATTACTGCTAATAAAGTCCTGCTGTAAAAGATTTTACACTATTTTGGCATCTTATCTCTTATTGGGGTATGCCATTTGGTGCTACCGTTGGAACAAGAGGATTTGTTAATTTGCCCACTGGCTCTCCTCCGTCTTCCTCATGCAGATTTTTTAACGATGTTGGAGCATCTGAGATACAAGAGCCCTCTTTGACATCTCATAATAGGTGGTCAATGCTCTCTTGTAAGAACACATCCTTAAATTGGTGGTGGTTTAATCACAAGGTGGAGGATTCTGTTGGTGATTCAACGGTCAAGATACCTGTTAACACATTTACTGTCACGTTGGTGACTCATGGACTCACTGTTTGTTTAATAATATATCGATTAATACTTTTATTTTTAGTGCAACACAATTTTTTATATATTCTTCTTGCTTGTGATAATATCTCACTAGAGTGGTGCAGCTGTACATTAGGTTATTTGTTATCACAAGCGCAGCTTATTTTTGCTTTATAGTCTGTTCATTGTGCAAGGGGATTTTGCTTCGCTTAGTGGATGTTGTGAAAATTCACTTTGGAAAAAATACCTGATCATGCGTGTAGGGATCTGCTGCCCTCTGCTGTCTGTATTTGTAAAATAGCTGTGCTGCTTATCACAGAATTATGTATAGCACTTCCTGTTTCTGGGTTGTTGAGTTGGAAACGACAGAAGGAGGAATTGAAGAGAGAGAGAAAGTCCCAGACATAGGTCCTGTCCATGGAAGAGCTGTTGCTGAATCCAGTATAGAAGCAGGGATTATCAGGCAAGTGCTCTAATTTTTAATAATTTACTATTACTGCCCATAGCTTCTGGGTGTATGTATATACTGTATACTGTATATCTACAGACAGGAGACAGAAGTATATCTGTCCCCTTGTTGTCTTACAGCCACTATAACAGATAACTAAGTCTGTGATGTAGTGTGCATGTGTAGTAGTCACTTTGATGTATGTTAGTAGGTGAGCTTGTTCAGTGTCATAGAGTTTATATGTAGCTCCTGTTATTTTAATAAACCCTGTCCCTTCTGGTCTGGGATTCTATAGCTAGTTTTAGTGCAGGTCTCAAAACAAGCATAGGCTGCCACACCATGGTTTCTGCTGGTGAAAAGCTGCATTCCAGGCTGGATGGGCAATGACTGGAGGGTCTTCCCATTATCACAGATCTTGGCTTCAGGTTTCCAACACCAAGAAGAACGCTGCATCATAATCATCCTCAGGGATCCCTGCAACTAAACCTTGCTACAACATTCATCTGAAGGTATCTCTATTATTAAGTATACAGTATATACTGTACCAAAGTATACAGTATGTGCACAATTCCTCCAAGAATCTGGTTGGGCACTTTGTTGATAATACCTGTTTGTACAATAGATGTAGGTACTATTATTATACATAAAATATTTTATCTTTTATTATCTTTATAATCTTTTATTATATAAAGCTTGTGTTCATATTATTTCCATACTGGTGTGCATCTATATACTTTTGGTTAATCTTATATGCTGTCAAAGAGTGAGAAGAACAAGATGAACTTTTAAGGCCAGAAAGAACACACAAATATAAAATCATTGCATTTTATTGTTCCAACATGTATAAATTTATTCAGGTAAAAAACAGAACCAAATACAATAAAATGAACCAATTGTATCAAATTAACTAATAGTTCTCAACTGAAAATAGACTAATGGGTAGGGTGTCCTCCATGGATAGGCAGTCTTGCTCAATCTCAATCTCAGTCCGTTTCGTGGGAACACCCCGCTTCTTCAAGAGGTGAGGGGAGCTGAAAAGTAGAACATAACAATTCACAGTACAAAATAGAGGTAATATCAATCAGACATCACAATAATCTCACCAAGCTAAATAGGTCCAGAATCAAGCAGGAGAAGGTACAACATGAGCAGAGGCATGTGTTCTCTCTCCATGGTGGCAGGTGTGGGAGTTAAAGTGATGCAGCAAAACTTTTATAAACATTATAAAATTGAAATAAGATGGAAGTCAGCAAAGCTTCACTACATTCACTAAGCAAGCGAAAATTCCCATGCAAAGTGAACAGTCTATTTTCCTTTAGTAAATCAACTCCAATGCATTTGAGGTAATCATGATTATTTCACTGTTGTCCTTTTTTAAGTACGGATACTTGCCCTCAGCTACTACCAAAGAATTTAAAGCTTTCAGGACAGGTACTTTTGCAACTCAAAAAAAATCAGTGGAAACAAGATAACATTGTTAGTAAGGGCATACCAGTAGAATAGATGGCTCTTCTGGATGGTGTCCTGTGCATAGGCAGACACTGACCCATGTTTGTAGAATATGTACGTGCTGCAGATATACATAGAGATTTGAGGACCAGGGGTGGGAAAAGGAAGTAGGAAGTTATGAAGTAAAACTAAAAAAAGCTCACACGCAGCTTATGGTTGGCTGAAATAAACAAATTCTTCACAAGGTTCATCTGATGATTCATCATTGCTTCTACAAAATCTACATGGTGACAGAAGTGAGATCGCTGAAACATCATGGCTCAGAATCTACAAAGCATACAACCCCTAATCTTTGATAATGACATTGCTAACAGCTGGCTGAAATGCAAAAGAGAATAGGAAGTGTACAGCAAAGCAGGACCTGATGTCCTAATCAAGAAATTTGATGAGCTATGCTTACCACAACGTAATCTGATAATAGACAGACATGCACTTAACATGATGGCTCAGAAACCCGATGAAGGAATACAATCCTATGTAGCCACACTGAGACTACTGGCTAAAAAATTTGATTTTTGGTGATGAACTGATACGTGACAAGATTGTATGTGGTATCTACAATGATGCAGTTCATGCTCAGTTGTTAAGGGAGAAAGATGTGACACTGGAATCAGCCATCAGAATATGTATGTTGTTTGAACATTCTGAAAGGGCCACTAAGGAACTAAAAAGAGAGGCAGAAGTGTATATGGTGCAACAGAACAAAAGGCAATGCAGTAACTGTGGTAGTGAAAACGCTACTGAGCACAACAAGTTTCCAGGTATTAACAAAAGGTGTAACTCATGCAACAAATGGAATCATTTTGCAAAATGTTGTAGGTCCAAGCTTCAAAATAGAGGTGAGTGGATGACACAATCTAGTGACACTAAACAACAAAATGTGCACAGAATTAATGAAGTAGAAAATTGAAAATAAGGGAGAAATATTCTCCACCTTCTCAACAGCATGCAACAAACTTGTCAAGTTGAAAATTGACACTGGTGCCAAATGTAATGTCATGTCCTTATCCACATTGCACAGCATTGACCCCAAAGCTGAAATTGATCGGTCAAATAAAGTAAACCTGATAGCTTATGGCAGTCAAACAATTCAGACACTGGGCACTTCTACCTTGGATCTATCAGGGGACAAGCTGCTATTCCACATTGTAGATAGAAATGTTAAGAGACTGCTAGGCTTACTAGACAGCATGCGCTTAAATCTAATCCAACTCAGTTCAGAAGTACATGCTCTACAACAACAGGCTCCTGATATGACTGATTATGAGGACTTATGTCATACTGAGGCTGTTAGTAGGCTTCCAGTCACGTGTCACATGCGCCTAGATGAATCGGTACAGCCTACTGTTTGTGCCCCTCAAAGGATCCCACTGGCTATAAAAGACAAAGTCTTGCAAGAGTTGGAAAGAATAACTAGACTGGGCATCATTGCACCAGTGCAGTAGGCTACCCCTTGGGTGTCTGCCATGGCAGCAGTAGTCAAGAAAGATGGCACTGTGTGCACATGCATTGATCCTGTGCACCATAATAAGGCTCTCCTGAGGTCTTATCTCCCAATAACCGGTTACTGACCATGTCACGTAGATATACTATGGCACAATGGCTCTCCTGGGCGAAATCCCATATGGGTACGTCCTACTCTTTCTTAGCCACTCGATGCGCGTGGCCGGCAGGCATGATCACCGCCAGCCACGCGCGATCGCGTGCACGAGTGCCAGCACAGGGATTTGTGTGTGTAAACACACAAATCCCTGTGCTGTTAGAGAAGAGGAGCCATATCGTTTGTTCCTACTAAGTAGGAAATACGATATGTCTCCTCTTCTAGTCAATCCTATCCCCATACAGTTAGAACACACTGAGGGAACACAAAATTAACCCCTTGATCGCCCCCTAGTGTTAACCCCTTCCCTGCCAGTGACATTAACACAGTAATCAGTGCATTTTAATCACACAGTAATCAGTGCTGTATAAATGCCAATGGTCCCAAAAAAGTGTCAAAAGTCTCAGATTTTTCCTTCGCAATGTCTCAGTACCGCTAAAAATCGCAGATAACCGCCATTATTATTTAAAAAAAAATGATAAAAATGGCATAAATCTTTCCCATAGTTTGCAGATGCTATAACCTTTGCGCAAACCAATCAATATACGCTTATTGCGATTTTTTTTACCAAAAATATGTAGAAGAATATCCATTGGCCTAAACTGATGAAAAAATTTGTTTTTTTAAAAAAGGCCTGTGGCTTTCGCATCAAGAGCCCTCAGTGAGACTGAAACACGCTATGCATAAATTGAGAAGGAATTATTGGGGCTGATATTTGCCTGTGTAAATTCCATGATTATATCTATGGCTGCCCTGTGACTTTGGAGACGGATCATCAGCCACTCATAACCATACTGAGAAAATCCCTGCACACAGCATCTGCACGCATCCAGCAAATCAAGCTAAAGTTTCAACGCTACCACCTGAATGTAATTTATAAACGAGGCCGTGAACTATTTGTTGTGGATGCTCTTTCCCGTGCACACCTCCCCACTTTTGATAACTCTGGAGCTATTGAGTTATATATAGTAGGTGAACCACAGAGGGAAATGACCCTCAAATCTATGTTGCCAACATCCCAATTATATGTGAAAAAACAAGGACCCTAGAAGAGGGAAACCTTTTGTACCCCCCGGTACAGCGGGACTTTACAGGCAAACAACAATAGTATAAAAAGATATGTTTTATTGAAAAAAGCTTAAAAAAGCATAAAAACAAGTAGATCTAAACATAGATCTCTACAGAAGGTGCTTATACAAGATACAAACAGGTTCTTTCTTATGATATATTTCTTTGTGCTTGCGATTGTGAATACATATTCCTCTGTCAGCCTGACATGTTTCAGGACAGTGTCCGTTCTTCAGAGGCGTATTGAGAAGAGAGAATATATAGGTGTATTCTGGAAGATAAGTGAGATCAATTTTACACATCAAAATATCAAATGGGACAAACATTCACATCCTAAAAGAAGGTTTATACAGATTATTGAGTTAGGTTCTCTTGGAATATGTAAAATATACAAAAAAGCATAAAGAGTACCCTATAAATCTTTTTAGATTGCCTGATAAATGTTCAAAAAAAAGAGAAAAGGAAAACTATGAATACATTTTTTTGTCGTTTGGGTATAAGTTCTGCAGCCTTATGTTGTAATTGTAGAAAAAATGTCTTTTTTCTTTTTAATATGCATTTTGTTTATTTAAGACAAAAAAAACAAAAAAAAAAAACAATAATTGAAACCATGAGGGGAGGGAAAAGGGGAAAAAAAAGGGAAATTTTTGTACTTTTTATCTATGTTTTATATACCGTGAGGCCATTGCCCCACATGTATATTGTTAAACAAACAAAAGGAAACACAGATTCTCCTATATAGAGAGTACTAAAAACATTGTAATGAAAAAATAAAGAAATCAAGAGAGAAAGAGACACACTGTCTCATCTCTATTGGTAGTATAGAGATGATATGGAAGAAAAAGTAATAAGTTTCCTACTTACTTTCTTAGGCTCAGGTTTCAAACAAAGTTTGAGCATAGATGTTATTGGCAGGTGTGTTTGGCACTGAACATGTGCTGATTGCGGTTTTTAAACCCGCTGGCGCCTGCACATTGTAGTTAATTGCATAGGTGTCAGCAAGGTAAGGACAAAACAGCGCCGTCGCATACTACACACTTGCGTCATAACTCGGCAATGTGCACAGACTAAGTTTTTTAGATGGCAATGTAGATAGAACAGGAAGGACACGTCATCGCGTATGACACAATGACGTCACGCCTAGAGCAGTGCTGATAGGCCGATGCGGAGGAGGGGAGAAAAGATGGGGAAAAAGGGGATAAAACCTGTGTGATAGGTTGCTCGGGATATAATCAAGCATCACTAAGATGAGAGAACACCTGGAAAAATCAAGGCAAATACAAATCATAAAACTAAAAACTAAAAATAAAAAGTGAAAAATGAAATTTTTATAGAGTTTCTTAAGGGATCATTGGGGACCCAGGATTGGGAACGTCCAAAGGGGGGCCCCAGGGACAGACCTGCACGGCGCCCGCCCAGCGCCTACGCACCGGGGGAGCGCCATGCAGATAGGTCCCACCGGCGCGTAAAACACCACAAAAGCACGCCCGAATCTGACCGGGCAAGCCTGTGGTGCAAAATGAAGGCCATGCCTCCGCCAAAATGGGGAAAAAACATGGCCCCCGTGCGCCGGGCAGAGCTAAAACCGAGACTAAATGGATAGCAAAAAAAGGGATAAATTTGATACATAGTTATCTCAAAGATTATATATGGTTTAATTTCCGTTATTTTTTGGGGGGAAAACATTTCTGTAGACACGATTGAATGCACAAAATGGAATGGTACCAAATATAAATGGATGCAAAGCAATGTTTGAGACATCAATAACAGTGGGTACTTGGGTAACATTACATATAAAGAAAACAGAGGAGACCAGGATTACAACATACCAATAGTTATAAGTACATTGTTGACAGTTGAAGAAACATAGACATATTAGATGCATTTTATGTATAGCAGTATATACAGCATTCCTAAATATTTTGATAAGTATGTTATATATATATCTTAATGTCAACAGCATTCCAAAAGAGGAAAAAGAAAAGGAAAAAATACCCTACGAGGGTACAATTTATTGCATCAAACATAAATATCTTCGGTATATTATTAGAGCATGCATATCCTAGGTATTTGTTGGATAATTTTTAAAGGGATAGCATATCTCAAATATTGTGAGTTATTCTTTTTCGCATCCACCTAATACAAAACCGTCCAAGAATGGGCGGAAACTCATTTGGGTATTGAGGCCTGGAAATTGAGTTGCATTGAGACTCGCGATCCAACGGACCTCCCTCTGGAGCAAAATCTTATTCCAATCACCGCCCCTGTTGTCCGGATGAATCCGGTCAAGAATGGTGAAATGGATAAGGGAAAACTTGCCTGTGTGATGGTCTCGCACATGTCGCCCCAGAGGGAGGTCCGGGTCCGCCTGCCTCATGCTTGTGATGTGTCGTGCTGCTCTTTTATGAAACTCCAATTTTGTTTTACCAACGTAAAAGCATTTACATAGGCATGTAAGAAGGTGGATGACCCAAAATGTCTTGCAGTTAGCAAAATGTCTGGGCCTATATGTATTGCCATTCGGTAATTTGAATTTGGTCTGTGTATTCATGTAACGACAGCAAGGACATCCACCACAAGTGAACGTTCCAAGTCTTTTGCATGTATCAGAGCGGAAAGTGCCGGTATATTCACTTTTTACTAAATGATCCCTCAATGAGCGAGCTCGTCTGAAAGTGATAGTGGGTGTCATGGATACATGTGGTTTTAGATTAGGATCAATTTGTAACAGATGCCAATGTTTTTGTAGGATGCTTTTAATAGTCCCATGCTGTTTGTTATAGGTGGTTATTAGCCTGGTGACTGATTGGGAATCTTTTGATTTTTTTTAGGAAAAAGAATGTTGTGTCTCAGTTGTCCTCGTGCTTGTCTAAAAGCTTTTTTCAGACATGTAGGCGAATAGCCTCGATTTAAAAGTCTTGCCTTAAGTTTATTTGCCTCATGAACAAATTCAGTGTCAGTAGAGCAGTTGCGTCTTAGTCTTAAATATTGCCCGTACTGAATAGATAAGACTAGTGACTTGGGATGTGAACTTGATGCATGTAGGATAGTATTTCCAGCGGTCTCTTTCTGATAGAGATAAGGATAAGGAGCCGTCTGTGAATTTAGTTATGCTTAGATCCAGAAAGGTAATGGCGGTGTCATTACAGGTCATAGTGAAGTATAGATTGAATTTATTTTGATTCATAATTTGTATGAAGCTATGTAGAGCTTCTGGTGTGCCATTCCATATCATCAGTATGTCGTCTATATACCTGAACCATGCTGCTACATGGGTGGTATATGACGAGAGATTGTCATCGGATAGTAAGGATTGTTCCCACTCCCCCAGGTACAGGTTGGCATACCATGGGGCACAACAAGTCCCCATCGCAACCCCCTGCACCTGGAGGTAGTGGGAACCATCGAAAGAAAAGATGTTATGCGTGAGAATGAAATCCAATGCATTCAATAAGAAAGAGTTTAATTTTCGGTCATCCTTATGGGATTGTCACAGAATGTGTCCGATAGCTGAAAGGCCTAGATTGTGCGGAATAGATTTGTACAACGCTTCTACGTCTATGGCAACCAGAAGCGAATGGGGTGATATATGCAAGCCTTCCAAGTTTTGCAATAGGTGAATGGTGTCCTTGATGTATGAAAATAAACCTGCAACATAGGGTCTTATAATGGCTATCTACAAATTTACTTAAATTTTCGGTTATAGAGCCATTTCCAGAAATGATGGGATGGCCTGGGGGAATTTTTTGATTTTTGTGAATTTTAGGAAGGCAGTACAGGGTGGGAGTGCGAGGGTATGGTGTTCTGATGTATTCCCAAACGTCTTTATTGATAGCCCCATTACAGAATGCTTCATCTACCAAATCATAAAAGGCAGCATTGAACTTGTCCATGGTGCCTTTTGAGATGGGTTTATACCACGATGGGTTTGTGACGACCTTGACAAACATTGCTCTATACTGCTCGTTTGTCATGATAACGATGTTTCCACCTTTGTCCGATGGCTTAATCGTGAGGGAATGTTCTCTTTTTAGAGTTTCCAAAGCTAGCTGTTCGTCTTTGCTAAGGTTATTATAAGATGTTTTTGATTTGTTTTTTTTTTTATTTTTTTTTATTTCTGATGTGGTGGACGCTATAAATGCTGCTAAATTGGGGTTGCTTGTAAAAGGTGGAAATTTGTCTGATTTCTTTTTGAACTTTTCTTGTCTATCTGACCGTAGAGGGGCTTCTTTAGAAATATGTTCTTCTAAAAGACTTTCAATGTCTATTGAATCAATCAAATCGCTAGGATCTTGTTCCTCGAGGAGTGTTAGAAGATCATCTAGCGCTTCGTCTGATTCCTTAGTCTTCATTTGGGAAGTATTTTTTTTCTTTTTCCTTTGAAAAAAGACTCTTATAATAGAGTTTTCGGGCAAAAAGATGAAGGTCTTTTATTACTGAAAAAGTGTCTAGATCCGCATCTGGACAGAAGCTAAGACCTTTGTACAATAGATCCCTTTCAGCTTGTGAGAGTGGATAATCAGAGAGGTTAATTATGTTTTGAGTGTTAGATGAAGAAAGAGAAGGGGTATGTGGGGGTTTTGAAAGTCCGGAGGCTTCACCTCCACTTAGTGGACTTAAAAATCTTGATCTGATTGAAGTAAAGTAGTAGTGATAGAAGATAAAGAAATGTCATCCGTGAGTGTCGGTATATTGGACCCTACACCAGTAGGTCCTACTGCAGAAAGCTGATTACCACCACATGTATTACCTTTACCATTAAGAGAAGGATTAAGAGTAGATGAAGTGGCAGCAGTGTCCGTGATTCTTTTCTTGTTGCACGCCGGGTCATCCCCAGAGGGTGGTCTTTTGTTCTTTTGTGGTTTACGATTTCTGTGTCTATTGTGGGAAGAAGATGAAACAGAAGAATTCAAAGAAGAATTAGATTCAGAGTTTCTTAACCGCTTAACAACCGGCCCATAGCCAAATGACGGCTACAGGGCGGTTGTTTAACTCTGGGAGGAGGTCCAGGGACGTCCTCCCAGAATTCTGCTCTCGCGCGCCCCCTAGGGCGCGCACTCGAGAGCATCCGTGAGACCCGGCGCATCACAGATCCCGGTAAATGGCCGCTGATCGCGGCCGTTGACCATGTGATCGCTCCGTCAAATGACATCTGATGACGCCGGTTCCTCTCCTCTCCTCCCCTCTGTGTACCGATCGGTACACTGTGAGCGGAGAGGGGGATGGATGGATGGCTGCAGCGTTGTGGGCTGCATGTGTAGTGCCCACAGCGCTGCACAGAGACATCCAGCCATCCATCCATCCATCCATGCTCAGCCATCCCCACTACTATGCATGCCCTGCAATGCCCTCTGCAATGCCCCACAGTACTCTGGTATGCCCCACAATACCCCTGCAATACTCTGCCATACCCTGCAATACCCCTGCAATACTCTGCCATACCCTGCAATACCCCTGCAATACTCTGCCATACCCTGCAATACCCCTGCAATACTCTGCCATACCCTGCAATACCCCTGCAATACTCTGCCATACCCTGCAATACCCCGCAATACTCTGCCATACTCCGCAATACCCCGCCATACTCTGCCATACTCCGCAATACTCTGCCATACCCTGCAATACCCCGCCATACACCGCAATACCCCGCCATACTCCGCAATACCCCGCCATACCCTGGAATACCCCGCAATACTCTGCCATACCCTGGAATACCCCGCAATACTCTGCCATACCCTGGAATACCCCGCAATACTCTGCCATACCCTGGAATACCCCGCAATACTCTGCCATACCCAGTGATACCCAGCCATACTCTGCAATACTCAGTGATACCCAGCCATACTCTGCAATACTCAGTGATACCCAGCCATACTCTGCAAAACTCAGTGATACCCAGCCATACTCTGCAATACTCAGTGATACCCAGCCATACTCTGCAATACTCAGTGATACCCAGCCATACTCTGCAATACTCAGTGATACCCAGCCATACTCTGCCATACTCTGCCATACCCAGCCATGCTCTGCAATACCCCGCAAAAATCTGCAATACTCTGCCATAACCTGCAATACTCTGCAATACCCCGCAATACCCAGCCATACTCTGCCATACCCAGTCATACTCGGCGATACCCAGTCATACTCAGCGATACTCTGCAATACCCAGCCATGCTGAGCCATACTCTGCCATACCCAGTCATACTCGGCGATACTCTGCAATACCCAGCCATGCTCAGCCATACTCGGCCATGCTCAGCCATACTCGGCCATGCTCAGCCATACCCAGCCATGCTCAGCCATACTCTGCCTCTGTATGTGGCCAGGCTGTGGAAGTCTCACACATGTGGTATCGCCGTACTCAGGAGGAGTAGGAGAATCTATTTTGGGGTGTCATTTTTGATATGTATATGCTATGTGTTATAAATATTGTATAAATGGACAACTTTGTGTTAAAAAAAAAAAAAGCGTTTTAACCACTTCCGGCCTTCCGTCATACGACGTCCTTGACTTTGTGTGGGGATATCTGAATGATGGGTGCAGCTACAGGCATCATTCAGATATCATCTTTTTCAGCCGGCGATTCCAACACCATAAGAACGATCATAGCGGCTGTTACACTGCTTGATCGTTCTTACGGGAGGCGAGAGGGGACGTCCCCCCTCCCGCCGCCCTCCGGTGCTTCTACCGACTCACCGCTACGATCGAAGCCAGGATGTTTTTTTTTTTTTTTTTTTTTTTTAATTTCAGGCACAGCCTAGAGGTGAGATCTGGGGTCTTATTGACCCCATATCTCACTGTAAAGAGGACCTGTCATGCCATATTCCTATTATAAGGGATGTTTACATTCCTTGTAATAGGAATAAAAGTGATCAAAAAAATTTTTTGGGGGAAAAAAGTGTCAAACTAAAATAAATAAAGTAAAATGAACAATAAAAAAAAATTAAAAATTTTTTAAAGCGCCCCTGTCCGTGTGCTCGCATGCAGAAGCGAACGCATACGTAAGTCCCGCCCACATATGAAAACGGTGTTCAAACCACACATGTGAGGTATCGCTGCGATCAGTAGAGCGAGAGCAATAATTTTGGCCCTAGACCTCCTCTGTAACTCAAAATTTGTAACCAGTAAAAAATTTTAAAGAGTCGCCTATGGAGATTTTTAGGTGGCGAAGTTTGGCGCCATTCCACAAGCGTGTGCAATTTTGAAAGGTGACATGTTAGGTATCTATGTACTCGGCGTAACTTCATATTTCATATTATGCAAAAACATTGGGCTAACCTTACTGTTTTGTTTTTTTTTTAAAGCAAAAAACTTTTTTTTTTCCAAAAAAAACGCGTTCGAAAAATTGCTGCGCAAATATCGTGCGAGATAAAAAGTTGCAATGACCGCTATTGTATTCCCTAGGGTCTTTGCTAAAAAAACATATATAATGTTTTGGGGTTCTATGTAATTTTCTAGCAAATAAATGATGATTTTTACATGTAGGAGAGAAATGTCAGAATTGGCCTGGGTGCTCCAGAACGCCTGAAGGTGCTCCCTGCATGTTGGGCCTCTGTATGTGGCCACGCTGTGTAAAAGTCTCACACATGTGGTATCACCATACTCAGGAGTAATAGCAGAATGTGTTTTGGGGTGTAATTTGTGGTATGCATATGCTGTGTGTGAGAAATAACCTGCTAATATGACAATTTTGTGAAAAAAAAAAAAAAAGAAAAAAAAAAACTTGATTTTGCAAAGAATTGTGGGAAAAAATGACAACTTCAAAAAACTCACCATGCATCTTTCTAAATACCTTGGAATGTCTTCTTTCCAAAAAGGGGTCATTTGGGGGGTATTTGTACTTTTCTGGCATGTAATGCCGCGTACACACGGTCGGACTTTCCGGCATACTTGGTCCGGCGGACCAGAGTGTGCCGGACAATCCGCCCGTGTGTGGGCGGCGGCGGACTTTTCCGGCGGACTTCTTCCCAAAAGCCCGCCGGACCTAGATTTGAAGAAAGTTTCAAATCTTTCCGTCGGACTCAGTTTCGGGCGGAAAGTCCGCTCGTGTGTGTGCTGGTCCGACAGAAAGCCCGCTCGTGTGTAGGCTGGTCCGACGGACCAAATACGACACGAGGGGATGGTATTGCATCTCGCGCTCGCTGCAATAGGAAAAACAAATCTTCCTATTGCGGCGAGCGCGGGGCATACCAGGCCCTTAGGTCTGGTATGGATTATAAAGGGGAACCCCGCTACGCCGAAAAAACGGCGTGGGGCCCCCCCTAAAATCCATACCAGACCCCGATCCGAGCACGCAGCCTGGCCGGTCAGGAAAGGGGGTGGGGACGAGCGAGCGCCCCCCCCCTCCTGAACCGTACCAGGCCGCATGCCCTCAACATGGGGGGTGGGTGCTTTGGGGAGGGGGGCGCCCTGCGCCCCCCCCCCAAAGCACCTTGTCCCCATGTTGATGAGGACAAGGGCCTCTTCCCGACAACCCTGGCCGTTGGTTGTCGGGGTCTGCGGGCGGGGGCTTATCGGAATCTGGGAGCCCCCTTTAATAAGGGGGCCCCCAGATCCCGGCCCCCCACCCTATGTAAATGAGTATGGGGTACATGGTACCCCTACCCATTTACCTAGGAAAAAATTGTAAGTAATAAAACACACTACACAGGTTTTTAAAATATTTTATTAAACAGCTCCGGGGGGGGGATCTTCCTCCGGCTTCGGGGGTCTTCTTCCGGCTTCGGGGGTCCCTCCGCTTCATCTTCTCCCGGCGTCCGGTTGGTTCTTCTCCGCTCTCCGGCCTCTTCTCCCGGTGTCGCAGGTCTTCGGCCGGCCCCTCCGCTCTCTTCATGTAGCTCTATTGCGAGCGGAGGTCCGGACTTCTGGGCTTCTTGGCTTCTTGGCTTCTTGGCTTGGCTTGGCTTCTCTTCTCTTCCCCCAGATGTTGACACGACGCTCTCTCCGGCTGGACTGGTTTCTGAGGGCTGCGTTGTGACTTATATAGGCGGAGACCCCGCCCCCATATGATGTCACAGTCCCTGGGCATGCTGGGACTGTGACGTTTTAGGGGGCGTGGTCGACCACGCCCCCTAAAACGTCACAGTCCCAGCATGCCCAGGGACTGTGACATCATATGGGGGCGGGGTCTCCGCCTATATAAGTCACAACGCAGCCCTCAGAAACCAGTCCAGCCGGAGAGAGCGTCGTGTCAACATCTGGGGGAAGAGAAGAGAAGCCAAGCCAAGCCAAGAAGCCAAGAAGCCAAGAAGCCCAGAAGTCCGGACCTCCGCTCGCAATAGAGCTACATGAAGAGAGCGGAGGGGCCGGCCGAAGACCTGCGACACCGGGAGAAGAGGCCGGAGAGCGGAGAAGAACCAACCGGACGCCGGGAGAAGATGAAGCGGAGGGACCCCCGAAGCCGGAAGAAGACCCCCGAAGCCGGAGGAAGATCCCCCCCCCGGAGCTGTTTAATAAAATATTTTAAAAACCTGTGTAGTGTGTTTTATTACTTACAATTTTTTCCTAGGTAAATGGGTAGGGGTACCATGTACCCCATACTCATTTACATAGGGTGGGGGGCCGGGATCTGGGGGCCCCCTTATTAAAGGGGGCTCCCAGATTCCGATAAGCCCCCGCCCGCAGACCCCGACAACCAACGGCCAGGGTTGTCGGGAAGAGGCCCTTGTCCTCATCAACATGGGGACAAGGTGCTTTGGGGGGGGGGGCGCAGGGCGCCCCCCTCCCCCAAAGCACCCACCCCCCATGTTGAGGGCATGCGGCCTGGTACGGTTCAGGAGGGGGGGGGCGCTCGCTCGTCCCCACCCCCTTTCCTGACCGGCCAGGCTGCGTGCTCGGATCGGGGTCTGGTATGGATTTTAGGGGGGGCCCCACGCCGTTTTTTCGGCGTAGCGGGGTTCCCCTTTATAATCCATACCAGACCTAAGGGCCTGGTATGCCCCGCGACGGGGCTCGCAAGGTGTCAATCTAGCCGATAAAAGCGGCAAGATTGACATCCTTTTCTAGTCCCGTCGCACCTGAGTCACGTTCAAAATGAACGGACTTGTCCGTGTGTGGGCAAGTCCGTTCATTCTGAAAGTCCGCCGAAAGTCCGTCGGAAAGACGGGCGGACTTAGCCCGCCGGAAAATCCCGGCGTGTGTGGGCAAGTCCGTTCGTTTTAAAGTCCGGCGCACCTGGCGGACAAAGTCCGTCGGAAAGTGTGCCGGACCAAGTAGGATAGAAAGTCCGCTCGTGTGTACGCGGCATTAGGGTCTCAAGAAATGAGATAGGCCGTCAGTACTTCAGGTGTGATCAATTTTCAGATATTGGCACCATAGCTTGTGGACGCTATAACTTTCACAAAGACCAAATAATATACACTAATTTGGGTTATTTTTACCAAAGATATGTAGCGGTATAAATTTTGGCCAAAATATATGAAGAAAAATTACTAATTTTCAAAATTTTATAACAGAAACGAAGAAAAATTTATTTTTTTACAGATTTTTCGGTCTTTTTTCTTTTATAGCGCAAAAAATAAAGAACCCAGCGGTGATTAAATACCACCAAAAGAAAGCTCTATTTGTGTGAAAAAAAGGACAAAAAATTCATATAGATACAGTGTTGCATGACTGAGTAATTGTCATTCAAAATGTGAGAGCACCAAAAGCTGAAAATTGGTCTGGTTATTAAGGGGGTTTAAGTGCCCAGTGGTCAAGTGGTTAAAGTTCTATTCAGATTTCCCCTATGTGGGCGTTGAGTTGGATTAGTTTGATGCCATTTATACGCTGTTCCCTCCTGGAAAACTCTCTTATCTCTCCAGAATTTTTTGTCCCTTGTTATCAACCTTTCCTGAGATTTTTGATTTAACCGGATTTTGATTTTTTCCTCATGTTCTTTAAAAATGGGCAAATCTTTAAAAGGGAGTATTTTGGCATAAATTGCATCGATGTCTCTATCAAAGCTAACAATGCGTTTTTTTGTACTCTTCACTTTTTTTTTTTTTGTCTTAAATAAACAAAATGCATATTAAAAAGAAAAAAGACATTTTTTCTACAATTACAACATAAGGCTGCAGAACTTATACTGAAACGACAAAAATATGTATTCATAGTTTTCCTTTTCTCTTTTTTTTGAACATTTATGAGTGAGTGAGTGAGTGAGTGACTTGTATAGCGCTACCTATGCGAACTGAATCGCGAACTGAATCGCCTTTATCAGACAATCTAAAAAGATTTATAGGGTACTCTTTATGCTTTTTGTATATTTTACATATTCCAAGAGAACCTAACTCAATAATCTGTATAAACCTTCTTTTAGGGTTCGTTTACAGATCCGGCGGGGCTCGTCCTCCTCTTTTTGGGGGCCTTTGTGGAGTCTTTCCCGACTCAGGTGGAAGCCGCCATATCCAATTTTGGTTAATTGGCGGTCATATCTCCATTTCTTTTAAATCACGTTTTCTTTCTTGATATGAGGTTGCCCTTTTTTGCAATCTTGTGCATAACGTTTTTCAAGGATTGGATACTGGTATGTATACTAGACACGGTCGTTTGCCACAATGTGAATGTTTGTCCCATTTGATATTTTGATGTGTAAAATCGATCTCACTTATCTTCCAGAATACACCTATATATTCTCTCTTCTCAATACGCCTCTGAAGAAGGGACGCCGTCCTGAAACATGTCTGGCTGACAGAGGAATATGTATTCACAATCGCAAGCACAAAGAAATATATCATAAGAAAGAACCTGTTTGTATCTTGTATAAGCACCTTCTGTAGAGATCTATGTTTAGATCTACTTGTTTTTATGCTTTTTTAAGCTTTTTTCAATAAAACATATCTTTTTATACTGTTGTTGTTTGCCTGTAAAGTCCCGCTGTACCGGGGGCTACAAAAGGTTTCCCTCTTCTAGGGTCCTTGTTTTTTCGCTGGAGCTATTGAGGACTAAGACGTGTTGGCTCTGGATGGGGTGTTGTTATCCAGAAGGATTCAAGAACTTAAGCAAGAGACACAAGAAGATGCCACCTGTCAGCACCTCATCAACATAATTCTCAATGGGTGGCCTGGCTCCTTTAAGGAAATCCCACATGACATCAGACCATTCTACTCTATGAGGGAAGAATTGACAGTGGGTGATGGATTAATCCTGTGTGGTTAGAGATATGTAATCCCTCACTCTCTATAGAAATACTACTTGACACAGCTCCATCAAAGTCACCCTGGCATCCATTCCACTAAGCTAAGGGCACGTGAAACCATGTTTTGGCCCACTATATACACTGACATTGAAAGTTTCCAGATGTGCCCCATGCAATGCTCTACGACAGCACCAGATGGGAGAACCTTTAACTCTTAATCAAATACCTGACAGACCATGGTCTATCACAGCAGCTGACATATTTGAGTGGTCAAACAAGGATTACCGGGTCTTGGCAGATACAGTGGGGACGGAAAGTATTTAGACCCCTTAAATTTTTCACTCTTTGTTATATTTCAGCCATTTGCTAAAATCATTTAAGTTCATTTTTTTTCCTCAGTAATGTACGCACAGCACCCCATATTGACAGAAAAACACGGAATTGTTGACATTTTTGCAGATTTATTTAAAAAAAAAAAACTGAAATATCACATGGTCCTAAGTATTCAGATCCTTTGCTGTAACACTCATATATTTAACTCAGGTGCTGTCCATTTCTTCTGATCATCCTTGAGATGGTTCTACACCTTCATTTGAGTCCAGCTGTGTTTGATTATACTGATTGGACTTGATTAGGAAAGCCACACACCTGTCTATATAAGACCTTACAGCTCACAGTGCATGTCAGAGCAAGTGAAAATCATGAGGTCAAAGGTACTGCCTGAAGAGCTCAGAGACAGAATTGTGGCAAGGCACAGATCTGGCCAAGGTTACAAAAAAATTTCTGCTGCACTTAAGGTTCCTAAGAGCACAGTGGCCTCCATAATCCTTAAATGGAAGATGTTTGGGATGACCAGAACCCTTCCTAGAGCTGGCCGTCCAGCCAAACTGAGCTATCGGGGGAGAAGAGCCTTGGTGAGAGAGGTAAGGAAGAACCCAAAGATCACTGTGGCTGAGCTCCAGAGATGCAGTCAGGAGATGGGAGAAAGTTGTAGAAAGTCAACCATCACTGCAGCCCTCCACCAGTCGGTGCTTTATGGCTGAGTGGCCCGACGGAAGCCTCTCTTCAGTGCAAGACACATGAAAGCCCGCATGGAGTTTGCTAAAAAAACACCCGAAGGACTCCAAGATGGTGAGAAATAAGATTCTTTGGTCTGATGAGACCAAGATAGAACTTTGTGGCCTTAATTCTAAGCGGTATGTGTGGAGAAAACCAGGCAATGCTCATCACCTGTCCAATACAGTCCCAACAGTGAAGCATGGTGGTGGCGGGTGTTTTTCAGCTGCAGGGACAGGACGACTGGTTGCAATCGAGGGAAAGATGAATGCGGCCAAGTACAGGGATATCCTGGATGAAAACCTTCTCCAGAGTGCTCAGGACCTCAGACTGGGCCGAAGGTTTACCTTCCAACAAGACAATGACCCTAAGCACACAGCTAAAATAACGAAGGAGTGGCTTCACAACAACTCCGTGACTGTTCTTGAATGGCCCAGCCAGAGCCCTGACTTAAACCCAATTGAGCATCTCTGGAGAGACCTAAAAATGGCTGTCCACCAACGTTTACCATCCAACCTGACAGAATTGGAGAGGATCTGCAAGGAGGAATGGCAGAGGATACCCAAAATCCAGGTGTGAAAAACTTGTTGCATCTTTCCCAAAAAGACTCATGGTTGTATTAGATCAAAAGGGTGCTTCTACTAAATACTGAGCAAAGGGTCTGAATACTTTGGACCATGTGATATTTCAGCTTTTCTTTTTTAATAAATCTGCAAAAATGTCAACAATTCTGTGTTTTTCTGTCAATATGGGGTGCTGTGTGTACATTAATGAGGAAAAAAATGAACTTAAATGATTTTAGCAAATGGCTGCAATATAACAAAGAGTGAAACATTTAAGGGGGTCTGAATACTTTCCGTCCCCACTGTATGTACTCTGGCTGGTGGGAATTTGATGTTCTCCCAAACACTTCCAGTAACACAGTGATCAGGATATTAAAGTGGACATTTTCTACACATGGAATTCCCTATCAATTGATGACTGACGATGCAACATCATTTTCCAGTAGAGAATTCAAGAACGTTGCTCACCAATGGGCTTTTCAGCACGTCACTAGCAGTCCCAATTACTCTAGAGCCATTGGTGTTGCAGAGTGTAGTGTACGGTCGAATAAGCATCTCTTAGGGAAATGTGCACGTGATGGTTCTGATGTTTATGCAGCCTTACTCAACCTTTGCAACACACCTAGGGATGGCATGCCTTCTCTGACACAACGTTTACTATCACTACGAACTAGGGCTCTGATTCCCATGGTCCCATCGCGGCTCCAGGCAAGGGTTGAGACTGATGTTCAGGCTGCCTAATTTACACTCAGGCAAAAAGGAAAGATAAGCCATGACAAGTCGGCCAGACATCTTTCCCCTCTGGGCAGGTGGTAAGGATGGAGACAACCCGTGGGTTTGACAAACTGGCCATGGTTCATGGAAAGGTCTGCCAACCAAACAGCTATGTTGTTCATTCTGATTGTAAAACCTAGGTAAGGAACCGCCTTCACCTCCTACAGGTACCTGAATCATACTGTACTGCTGCTGCCCATGTGCCTATGATCACTTCAGCGCCCCAAGCACAGCCATCTGCTGCTGTGCCAATTGACACTTCCAAAACGGATGTAACACACAACCACAACAAAATTATGATGGCGACAGGCAAGAGGTTTCAGACTTACAAGCCCCACAAGTTGTTACTCGATCTGGAAGAGTGTGTAAACCATATTCTAATTTCGAAGACTTTATCACACACTGACTTTTACTCAGCATTTTTGTTTTAAGGGTATATTGCAGTTTGTTATTGTTCCTTGCTATGCTGCACTCCTTGTTGGTTCTATATTATGCCCCGTAAACACAGTCGGATTTTCCGACGGAAAATGTGTGATAGGACCTTGTTGTCGGAAATTCCGAGCGTGTGTAGGCTCCATCACACATTTTCCATCGGATTTTGCGACACACAAAGTTTGAGAGCAGGCTATAAAATTTTCCGACAACAAAATCCGTTGTCGTAATTTCCGATTGTGTGTACACAAATCCGACGCACAAAGTGCCACGCATGCTCAGAATAAATAAAGAGATGAAAGCTATTGGCTACTGCCCCATTTAGAGTCCCGACATACGTGTTTTACATCACCGCGTTCAGAACGATCGGATTTTCCGACAACTTTGTGTGACCGTGTGTATGCAAGACAAGTTTGAGCCAACATCCGTCGGAAAAAATCGTAGGATTTTGTTGTCGGAATGTCCGATCAATGTCCGACCGTGTGTATGGGGCATTACAGTTTAGTTATATAAGCACATCTTTTATTTAAAAAGGGGAAAGATGTAAAATATGTATGTGTTGGAGATTTACATAGATGGCAGAGCTGATATTTTGGCATCTGGTAGATTTGGAGAAGTTCAGGTGGAAGAAGTTCTTAAAACATTTTTAATCTGGCCTAGTTATGTGATCCTGCAGCTCCTGCTCTGCTGTGTCAGTAAGCAGCTGCTGCAAGGGAGAGGAGGGAGTGCAATCAATGGCTAGGCTTTGGAAGTCTATGGGTGACATCATGGAATTTACAGCTGTTGTCAAGTGGTCACTTACACAGGGAAGCCGGAGCTACTGAATCTTGTGACCGGACTAAAGAAAGGTAAGTACACAGATCTTTTTTTATACAGGATATGCATGCAGGTTAGGTAGGAGTAGGGGGGAAGAGAACATTTTTAAGAATAGTTACAGTTAGCCTTTACAATCACTTTAAAACGTATATTAACCTGTTGCAGACCAGCCGCTGTCATTAAATGGCGGCGGGTTGGCACCGCTGCGCAAACCGTCGTAGGTGTACGTCGGTCGCTTTAAGAGCTGTGGAAGACGTGCGGCGCGATGCCGCTGCCGATGCACATGGCTGGCAGCCGCAATGTCCACTGGCCACCTGCGATCGCTCCACAGAGAGCCAGAATGGGGATCTGTCAATGTATACAGACAGATCCCCATTCTGACAGGGGAGGAGAGAGAGATCTGCTGTTCCTAGCGATCAGGAACAGCAGATCTCTCTCCTCCTCCATTCAGTCAAATCCCCCAACAGTTAGAAACACCTCCCAGGGAACGCATTTAATCCCTTGATTGCCCCCTAGTGTCAACCCCTTCCCTGCCAGTGACATTTACACATTGCATTTTTATAGCACCGATTGCTGTATAAATGTCAATGGTCCCAGATCTGTCTGCCTCAATGTCACAGTCCCGCTAAAAATCACTGATCTCTGCCATTACTAGTAAAAAAAAAAAAAAATTATAATAAAAATGCCTTAAATATATTCCCTATTTTTCAGAGGATAGAACTTTTGCACAAACCAATCAATATACACTTATTGCCATTTTTTTACCAAAAATATGTAGAAGAATACATATTGGCCTAAACTGATGAAGAAATGTCTTTATTAAAATTTTTTCAGGGGATATTTCTTATAGCAAAAAGTAAAAAATATTGTTTCTTTTTCAAAATTGTCTGTATTTTTTTGTTTATAGTGTAAAAAATAAAAATCGCAGAGGTGATCAAATACCACCAAAAGAAAGCTCTATTTGTGGGAAAAAAGGACATACATTTTGTTTGTGTACAATGTCGCATGACGTAGTGTATATTGCAAAAAATGGCCTAGTCAGGAAATGGGTAAATCCTTCCAGGGCTGAAGTGGTTAAGGAAATATGTGGGCTGCTGCTTCTGACCTCCCGCCACCCTTCACCTTTCACATACACACAAAGTAGTAATATTACAACAAGGGAATTATTACAAGGGTCATGTAGTTACTGCTAAAACTCATGGAATGCTGCAGTTGCAGTTTCCTCCAGCTTGTAGAGAAATTCATATTAACAGCTGTTGGTTATAAAATCCTTATACAGTCCTATGGCATGGGGTTAATTCTTAGACACATAGAAGCAGTCTATATTAAATTGATATTAAATAAGAACCAAGTGAACGCAGATGAGTGCAGTCACCTTCCTCTTTGTAATAATTCTTAGGGATCCTGGCAGAGACCTCTGCTCACGTAGCTCACAGCTCACAGCTCACAGCTCTGCCCTATAATTTATCTCATTCGCTCACTGTTTTTTTAGCAACATGATGGTTGGCAATAGTCGTTAAAAACAAGAACAACCAGAAAGGTTACCTGGTATATGTTTTATTTGCTGAAGTTGATATAATGTGGTGGCATTACTTTGATGGAACTGAATTGCAAATCTGTTAATATCAAATACCATTTTTTTTAGGATAACTATGGGGATGCAGCAGGAAGAAGAAAATCCAGGTTTAAATAATAACAGTAATTTTTTTATTTTTAACTGAACTACGACTACATTTATATCATTAGATCTGTGCGTGGTGTATCAGATACAATTAAAGCTGAAGTCTAGATATGATTTTTATTGCACAGTTACATTGGTCCTGCTTGGACCAATATAAGTATACATACAGTTGTGCTCATAAGTTTACATAACCTGGCAGAATTTATGATTTCTTTGCCATTTGTCAGAGAATATGAATGGTATCAACTGTGTTTACTCTTTTTAAATCATAATGACAGATAACAGAAATAACAGAAACTACTCAAATGACCCTGATCAAAAGTTTACATACCCTGGTGATTTTGGCCTGATAACATGCACACAAGTTGACACAAAGGTGTTTGAATGGCTATTAAAGGTAACCATCCTCACCTGTGATCTGTTTGCTTGTAATTAGTGTAATCCAATCTGCTTACCAGACAGCTGAAAAAAGCAGGCGTGTAATAAACAGACCAAGATCACATCTCCGTTCTTCAGCTTTAAATGGAATCCCAACCAGGATTGTGGCTAATCGTCAGACATTTTCATACAGCAAAGACTTCTTTGAGCTCTCATATGGGATGTGTAACATTCACCCAGGCGGCGAGTGATACCCAATGAAAAGATAATGCAGCCAATAGTGAAGTCCGTAAAATAGTATAAAAAATGTATTTGTAATAACTTACAGGTTAGTACAGGAACAAGTGCATCATGATGTTCAAATGGCTGCAGCTCTCAGCATGCTAGTGTCAGCCCACCTGACATGTTTCATCCAACAGGATTTCGTCAGAGGCGTTTAGCCGCAATCCTGGTTGGGATTCCATTTAAAGCTGAAGAACTGAGCTGTGATCTTGGTCTGTTTATTACACGCCTGCTTTTTTCAGCTCTCTGGTAAGCATATTGGATTTCCACATGGTGTGGTGTGCTTTCTTACATACATTGAAACGGATTTATCAACTCTCCCTTCTTGGATTTACTTTTCATTTAGCTCTGCATGTAGATTTTTATATTTTTTATGTTTTGCTGATCAACAAATTGTGCTGGCTGCTCATAATATTATTTCTAACTTTATTTAGTAGTGTGGATACTGACCTGCTGTGTGTGTATAAAAGGTCAACGAGTTTCTGAATTCCTGACAGACCCTTGCCTCTTTCATCCAGTGTTGCACTGACGTTTCTGGATTCTGAGTCATGGGGAGAGCAAAAGAATTGTCAAAGGATGTGCGGGAAAAGGTAGTTGAACTGTATAAAACAGGAAAGGGATATAAAAAGAAATCCAAGGAATTGAAAATGCCAATCAGCAGTGTTCAAACTCTAAGCAAGAAGTGGAAATTGAGGGGTTCTGTTGAAACCAAACCACGGTCAGGTAGACCAACTAAAATTTCAGCCACAACTGCCAGGAAAATTGTTCGGGATGCAAAGAAAAACCCACAAATAACTTCAGGTGAAATAAAGGACTCTCTGAAAACATGTGGTGTGGCTGTTTCAAGATGCACAATAAGGAGGCACTTGAAGAAAAATGGGCTGCATGGTCGAGATGCCAGAAGAAAGCCATTACGCAAATGCCACAAAGTATCCCGCTTACAATACTCCAAACAGCACAAAGACAAGCCTCAAACCTTCTGGCACAAAGTAATTTGGAGCGATGACACCAAAATTGAGCTTTTTGGTCACATCCATAAATGCTACATTTGGAGTCAACATGGCCTATGATGAAAGGTAAAGAGGTGGATCGTTGATGTTTTGGGGATGTGTGAGCTACAAAGGCACAGGAAATTTGGTCAAAATTGTTGGCAAGATGAATGCAGTATGTTATCAAAAAATACTTGAGGAACATTTGCATTCATCAGCCAGGAAGCTGCGCATGGGACGTACTTGGACATCCAACATGACAATGATCCAAAACACAAGGCCAAGTTGACCTGTCAATGGCCGCAGCAGAATAAAGTGAAGGTTCTGGAGTGGCCATCTCAGTCTCCTGATCTCAATATCATTGAGCCACTCTGGGGAGATCTCAAACATGCAATTCATGCAAGACAGCCCAAGAATTTACAGGAACTGGAGGCTTTTTTCCAAGAGGAATGGGCAGCTTTACCATCTGAGAAGATAAAGAGCCTCATCCACAAATACCAAAAAAGACTTCAAGCTGCCATTTAATATTAAAGGGGGCAATACTTGGTATTAAGAACTGGAGTATGTAAACTTTTGATCAGGGTCATTTGGGTAGTTTCTGTTGTCATTATGATTTAAAAAGAGTACACACAGTTTATTGATAATAAATGGCTTCAGCCAAACACTAATGCCCCGTACACACGGTCGGATTTTCCGATGGAAAATGTCCGATCGGAGCGTGTTGTCGGAAATTCCGACCACACAAAGTTGGAGAGCAGGAGATAAAATTTTCCGACAACAAAATCCGTTGTCGGAAATTCCGATCGTGTGTACACAAATCCGACGGAAGTGCCACGCATGCTCAGAATAAATAAAGAGATGAAAGCTATTGGCCACTGCCCCGTTTATAGTCCTGACATACATGTTTTACGTCACCGCGTTTAAAACGATCGGATTTTCCGACAACTTTGTGTGACCGTGTGTATGCAAGACAAGTTTGAGCCAACATCCGTCGGAAAAAATCCTAGGATTTTGTTGTCGGAATATCCGAACAAAGTCCAACTGTGTGTACGCCCTATAACCATGAGTGAAAGAAAAGTTTTTGTGTTATCATTCATATTCTCTGAAAAATGGGCAAGAAATCATAAATTCTGCCAGGGTGTGTAAACTTATGAGCACAACTGTATCTCATACAAAAACAATGAGTACAGTACTCAATTATTTAAGTCGCAAGTGCAGTAATACGGCTACAATCACCTCAAGCATGTCTCATACCTGATCTATCCTTGGGGAAGCTGAAATTCACTGTAGTAGTTGCTGCTACTACAGTGTTAGCCACAATTTTCCAGGTCCCATGTTGAGGGGCTTCCATCCTGCACAGTAGTCACAGGGGGTTGCTCCCTCCGCACCGCTGTTATTCACAGAACACCCTTTTTTCCCCATAAATTCAAGGTATTCTCTGAGTGGACAAGGTGGAGATCTTGACATCACCGCCCCACCTCACCACCGTGTCCAATCAGAGAACATCTTGTATTAAATAAATAAATACTAGGTGTTCTGAGATTGGAGCTGCTGTAATGTGAGCGACTTTCTGTGGTTACCCTACAGAAGGGCAACTGCATTGCACTGGATCTGGAAGACTGCAGCTATCACTATAGTAGCAACTACTACTGCAGTGATTTCCAGCTTCCATAGTGATCAGTCAGATATGAGATATGTATACTTATCTTGGTCCAAACAGGACAAATGTAACTATGCAATAAAAGTCATACCTAGCTTCAGATTTAACTTGTTTTCAGCTATTTAAGTTATTTTTTAATCTTTTTTGCTCTGCCATAGTGAACAGATGTCAGCTGGCAGAGCCGTTTTATGTAAATTGGAAACATTAAAGTATAACTATAGGCAAAACTATTTTTTTTGTTTAACCCTCTCTAGTTGTCATGTTCACCATTATAAATAAAAGTGAAAGTTAAAGAAAAATTTGGGTTGTCACCAGAACAGTACTAGAAGGGAAATCTTACGCTTCTTTGCTGTACCACTTTAGTGACCAGATTTCATGCGCTACATATGCAATAAAAACATAATTTTCATGTTTTGAAATATTATTTAATTATTGGTTCATTACTGCAAATATATCCAAGAATAACCAAGGAAAACAAGAGACAGTTTGGTAAAAGTTCCTTATTTGAGAATCATTTACTAAATGTATTAATTTATTTAGTGTAAATATTTCCATATCTATGCATACAAGTTGGCATGATTACTTGCCCCCCCCCCCTTTACTTTAATTCCATCCTTAATCTCACATTTATGATATGTATAGTGTAGCCCATTTATGAAAAATCACCACTTTGCTTTCAGACTTTAAAATGGACCTTCACCCCCCCCCCCTTTTTTGGTAACCCCTGCTTACCCGGGGTTGTCTTCTGCACAATTCACATACTCACCCACCCAGCGGATCCAGCGTTGTCCCGCTGAGATCCTCTTCTGTTTTGCCACCGCACAGTCCCATGCCGCCATGTTTTCTGGACATCATCGGTAGGCGCCGGCTTTTCCAGGTTCAGCTGTCAGGCCTACCGATGACAAGCTGCTCCCCCTGCTCCTCTGAATGAAGGACAATGCCTTCTGGGATATTATGTGATGTGCAATGCATGAAGAATGCATGGAATTAAAAACCCTTTGCAACCACTTTAATCCCAAAGTATCCTTATGGGTAATAAAGTACTTTTTTTAGTTCTGTAACAAAGTAGTTCAAGTAGGCAGACTTACATGTGGCAGTGTGCACCAGGATCACTTTATTAAACAGGTTTCGTTAGGCTTAAACAGTGCTCTCCCAGGGTGCTGCACTGGTGACATAGGGTACAAGGTTGCACACTTGCAGATGCAGGCTGGCAGTTAGGTCCCCAAACCTGAGAGTTTCCAGAGGTTACAGGACCAACCTTAAGCTGATCAACTAACTCTATTCCACAGGAACCTATTCGTGTTCCAATCCTACCTCTCCCTAACCAGCGTGTACCAGTCCCTATCTAGGTTCCCGCCCACACTGCAGTGCATGCCAGAATGACCAAGCAGGCTCTCTAAATTTTTTCAATCAGGCTGTAGAGATAGTTGTTTTCGAGAGCCCAGTGCAGGGGATTACTGCCAGAGGTAAGCAATGGTCATCTGGCAGATAATACAGAAGCAAGTGGGTGAATTGCAGATTGCCACTTCTGATACCTGCTCAAGCAGTGATGCGCACATCAAACCCCCTTGCAGGTTTGCACTTGGATTAATCAGTGGGTCTTAATTTGCCAACCTCCGATTTAAAATGTGTTCGGACCCACTTTCATGTATTTTTTTATATCTTGTATTGAACTGCATGACGTTATCATTTTTTTGTTGTATGCTTTCATCTAGTGGCGGTTGTGGGCCACTGCAACTTGTTTACTATTGTGATTTTGGTGTCTTCTTCTGTTCTCCCCTCCTGTTTAGGGCTAGTTATTTTAGTCTTAGCTATACCCTCCCCACTTCTTCTATGTTCCCTCTGTCAGTGCAAAATTATATTAAAGGCTTTCTTTTTCTTTTTTTTTTCATTAAATAACAATCACATCATATTTACCTGCTCTGTGCAGTGGTTTTGCACAGAGCAGCCCTGATCCACCTCTTCTTAGGTCCCTCACTGGTGCTCCTAGCCCCTCCTTCCTGCCCCAGAGCAATGGGAGCACTCAAGCAGGCTCGTTCCCAAACCGCGGCATTGCGTGTCCATTCACACACAGAGCCACTAATTGCTCCCCCTCTCTCTCCTCATTGGCTCACTGGATGTGATTGACAGACAATGAGGAGGGAGAGTCCCCGGAAAGCCAAGGCTCTTGTGCACATCGCTGGTTCGAGATGGGGTTCAGGTAAGTATTAAGGGGGCTGAGGGGGAGCTGCGCAGAGAGCCTTTAGAACCACTTTAAATATTGACAGAGACAGCGCTCAGGAAAGTCATTGTCTTCTTACACTTCAAAAGGCAAGAAAAACATCCTCTGTATTGCAATTAGCTGAAGTAAAATTGTGTTGGATTCAACTTTTGTGTCATATTAAAAGTTAAGCTGCCTGTGGATGGTGCCAAATCAGCAGGTAACCATACTGTCTGAACAGACTGGGTCTAAGGAGGTATGTCAATGGATAAAGTGACATTTGAAACACAATAAAATCCATGCATAGTCAAAACTTTTTTTTAGTTTAGATAGAACAGAGAAGGTAATTATTTTGTTTGTCTGTGTACCATTGATTACTTTCCTATCACTTCCTCTCCCTGAGCCACAAGTTACAGTAAAGAACATCTCCCAAACTGATGAGAATTCCCCTCTTGGATAGTTGTCTCCAGAATACATCTCCCCAATAGAAGATTTCACTTTATCTCTTGTTCTGGGGTCAACTCTAAAATTTTGAATTCCCCCCTGTAGGCAGGTTGGAATGTGTATGTGTAGTTAGTTATTTAGCAGCCAGCCCAGGCTGGGGCAGATAGTTAAACATTTTCAGCTCAGTTCCCGGGCTTTGGGTTTTGGCAGGCCCACCTGTGATATAAATAGGGGGATAGCCCAGATCAGGTGGAGAATGGTGGCTAGAGAATGAAACGTAGTATAGGGGGTACGATGACCCACCTCTAGTCGCAAGGGGAGCGCTGAAGATACCAGGAGTTACAGACAACATCAAGGTCATGGACAATGCCTATATGGACTCTTACCTCATGGAGATATGCCTGGGCCACTACGTTATTTTAGTTAGGATCATAGACAGGACATTATTCATTCTGTAATGCCATGCTGCATTGCAACAGTAAAGTTACATTATCCAAGGGTTCTGGCATATTCCAAAGGAACCTGGGTCTATAATTGCACTATGGGGTATGAAGTAACATCACTACAAAGGATTAACTCGGCAAGGCAAGGAAGAAGATCGTAGTTGCTCTGGGTAACCAAGTGAAGGAACAAGGTAGAAGCAGCCAGTCATAAAGCGTGGTACCTGGTAAGGTGGAAGGTCCTCCAGTAGCGAGGGGCAGTGGCGTATCATCCATTTGTGCAGGGTGTTCACTGCACATGGGCCCCCCAAGGGGGCCACTGTGACCTACCCTACACCTACATTGTCCCTTGACAGTCAGGGATGATCGGTGTGGTGGGGCGGACAGCTGCAAGCACCGATCTCCCTGTATAACTTTTCAGTTGGCAGCTGCTTCTCCTCCTCTCCCTCCAGTAGCTGTCAGCTGAAAAGCTTTAATAAAGCTATAATACCCACCTCCATATACTCTATACTCCTCTCCTGCACATACTACCCACCTCCATAACCCCACACTCCTTTCCTGCACATACTACCCACCTCCATACACTCCCCATTCCTATCCTCCACATAATACCCACAGCCATACACTCTGCACGCCTCTCCTGCACATACTACCCACCTTCATACACTCTGCACTCCTCTCCTGCACAAAATACCCACCACAATACATTCCATACTCCTCTCCTGCACATACTATCCAGCTCCATACACTGTGCAATCCTCTACTGCACATACTACCCACCACCATACACTCCCCACTCCTATCCTGCACATAATACCCACTGCCATACACTCCATACTACTCTTCTGCACATACTACCCACCTCCATACACTCTGCTATCCTCTCCTGCACATACTACTCACCTCCATACACTAGTCACTCCTCTCCTGCACAAAATACCCACCACCATACATTCCATACTCCTCTCCTGCACATACTGCCCACCTTCATACACTCCGCACTCCTCTCCTGCACATACTACCCACCTCCATACACTCTGCACTCCTCTCCTGCACATAATTCCCACCACCATACACTCCATTCTACTCTTTTGCACATACTACCCACCACCATACACTCCGCACTCCTCTCCTGCACAAAATGCCCACCGCCATACCCTCTATACTCCTCTTCTGTACATATTACCCACCTCCATACACTCTGCACTCCTTTCCTGCACATAATACCCACCACAATGCACTCTATACTCCTCTCCTGCACATACTACCCACCTCTATACACTCCGCACTCCTCTCCTGTACATACTACCCACCTCCATACACTCCGCACTCCTTTCCTGCACATAATACCCACCGCCATAAACTCCATACTACTCTTCGGCACATACTACTCACCTCCATACACTCCGCACTCCTCTCCTACACATACTACCCATCATCATACACTCCATACTCCTCTTCTGCACATACTACTCACCTCCATACAATCCGCACTCCTCTCCTGCACATACTACCAATCACCATACACTCCACACCCCTCTCCTGCATATACTACCCACCGTCGTACACTCTGCACTGTACATGTCTTATTTAACATTACCACAGTCATCTCACATTCTATTAAACCACCCCCCTTTAAGCCACGCCCAATATTTTTTCCGCAAATTTAAGCCATGCCCACATTTTGCCAGGACTCTCTGTGCATGCCACTTTTTTATTTTTAATGCCCAGGGCCCACTTTTTATCTTGGACACAGGCCCACTGATTTTATGATATGCCCCTGGCAAGTGAGTCGATGTTCTGGCTCCCTCCTTAGTGGTCCATCTCCCATAGCAACCGGGAGCAAAGGCTCATCTCCAAGTCAGGGGACTTCCTTGGTTTTGGATTTTTTAAATGAACGCAGTCTCCACCTGGTCCTGAGCATTGTTGGACGTGCAGAGGTAGACCCTGCCTGCAACATGGCATAGTTGGAAAGGAGACACTGCTTACACCCTTACTTTCGCTCGCAGTGACATTGGTCACCAGTACAAACAGAAGGGTGAATCTCCACAATGGGGACAGCAATAAAGACTTCATACACTCTTTCAAAAATTTAAAAAAATAACAGGTTTTGCCTAGAGATACACTCTATTCTAGTGATTTTACATGCAAATACAGGTCATTATTGAATTCATGAAATTTGCAGTTTGCTTTTGAAAGGATATTATTGTAGCTTTCATATACAGTACATATACAAGCCCCTCTGCTTTTAACACAAACGTCTTCATAAACATAAGATAATGATCAGCCATTCCGACCTTTCATGAGTGATTAGGCAATTACAATTTCTATGAGCAGCTGCCTGCTGACTTGGGGCCAACAGGTCTCAGGAAAGAAAGCAAGCAGATACGTAAACCTTCACCCAGAGGTGAACATACCATTTGTGCACTTTCTGTGCAGCTATACACGGACCCTCTGGGACTTAGGGGCTCATACAAGATATGGGTCAGATGGATGTTGGAGTCCCTCTCACTGTCATGTAGACCTGGACTTGTTTTACTTCTATTTAACTTCCCCCACCCCTTTCTATAAGAATAAACATGAACACTTTGTTGAGCTGAGTGTTTGTATTAATACATGCAGCACCAATGTATTAACCACTGCAATACTGGGCACTTTCACCCCCTTCCTGCCCAGGCCAATTTTCAGCTTTCAGCACTGTTGTGCTTTGAATGACAATCGCGTAGTCATTACCCAAACAACGTTTTTATCATTTTTTTTGAGACAGATAGATCTTTCTTTTGGTGCTATTTAATCACCACAGTGTTTATTTTTTGTTAAACGTAAAAAGACAGAGTTTTGGAAAAAAAAGTTTTTTCTTAGTTGCTCTTATAAAATTTTGTAAATAAGTAATTTTTCTCCTTCACTGATGTGCGCTGGTGAGGCTGTACTGATGAGGCAGCACTGTTGGGCACTGATAGGTGGGAATGATAGGCACGGATAGGCGGCACTGATGTGCACTGATAGGCGGCACTGATGGTCACTGATGAGGAGGCGCTGATGGGCACTAACAGGCATCTCTGATGGGAACTGATAAGGAGGCACTGATTGACATCACTGAGTACTGATTGGCATTACTGTTGGGCACTGTGTGGCATCACTGGTGGGCATCACTAAAGGGATTGCACTGATAATAAGGGCACTGATTATCAGTGCAGATGTCCCCACTGAGAAAAGCCGCTTATTGGCTCTCCTCTCCTCAAGTCTTGTCAGCCTGGGGAGAGGAATGCCGATAACCCGCATTTTCTATTTACACTATTATTAGCTGTGATTGGACACAGATGATCACATGATAAAGAACTTTTGTGATAGGCTCTTTACTGTGATCAGAGATGCCGTGTGTCCGAGGGACACACCGCACCACCAATCATCGCTCCGGGGGTGCGCACGAGCAGCCCATTCTGAAAGACGTCATATGATGTCCAGTCAGAACAGTAAAGCCACTGCCCGACCATCAATCACCTATAGGCCAGGTGGGAAGGTGTTAAAGCTTGGTTGTGATTTATTAATGCCTGCAAGTCTTAACACTGGCAGTAAAATAATTGACATTATCCAAAGGGAATAAACTTGGAAATGATCTTTAACTAAAAATATAATACAAAATTGCTAAAAAAATCATTATAACCTGACTTTAAAATTATTTATTTACGGCTATTTGGTCCATTGCCTAGTTAACCTGTATTGCAGTAAGTATACGAAGTTCTTGGCTTTAGGTAGATAACTTTGTACGCTATTCTTAGTCTAATTTTCACAGTTCCATGAGACATTTCACAATCTATCTTTGGGTCACAGATTGGGCATCATGTTTTCACCAATACTAACAGAAAAGGGGAGAAAGCAAGGTGATGTAAGGTTTCTGAATATACAAACAAATTAGAATGCTGTATCAATTAAAGTAGAACTCCAGTCACAACTCTTTTTTTTTTTTTTCTTATAGATTAGGGGAAGCACGTTTGTCAGGTTCTTTTTGCTGTTGGTGTCCTATGTAAGGATAATAATCTTCATTGACATAAGTGTGTGGAAATGAACCCGGTGACAGCATATCCCTACCTTTGTTACATTTTACTGGAACATGTACCTCCATTAGGCGATTTCCCCCACCTGTTATTCCATTAACAACTATAAAATCTTGGATTTCCTCTTGATTTTCTTCTCTCAACTGACACCATAACAACTGTCACCATGAGAAATTGAGAGGTTGAATCTCCCCAATGGGGACACACATAAAAATACCAATCTGCTCTAGCCAAAAACAAGAAGCAAATGTTTTGATGGAAGTAAACATTGCCGTTTCCTAGAATTAAAAGAAACAAATGTCTTGCAATTATGAATAGATGTAAAATGTTTTTACTTTTAGCACTACGCGATCATTTTTTTTTATTACCAGTGCTTTTATTTGTGGCATTTGCTGCACAAAATCAAATCAACAATTGAACAATATAGATGCTGGAGAGGCGCTAACAGCAATGTGGATGAGATACAGTACGTGCTTTTATTAAATAGATTAAATAATTAATAATTAAATCCTATGCTCTGAGTAAACATGAACTGCTCATTTAAAGCGTAACTCCACTTTTGTTGAGGAAAAAACATTCCCCCCGGGTGATCTATGTACATTACAAGGATTATAACAACCTTTGTTGCAGATTCCTACGTTTTGTTATTCTGAAGTAATCCATGTGTGTTTGTCTGTGCCTCTGTCCTGAGTGGGTCTAATGGGAGTGGTTTCATAATTAACTGTCAGGTGTGCAGCTGCAGGGCACTAATGAGGAAATCTGCTGGGCCTGCATCCCTTTAGACATGCTCCTATTGAAAGTATCTCTCCAAAAATAACATTTTTGTTGCAGGGGATGCCTGAAATCTGACTTGTGTCTTAGGCAGACTTCTGGGAAAATTGGTGAGCCAATCACACAAGCAGGAAATGATGTTTCTGGGGAGTGGTCAGTACACACTCTGTGTACAGAACAACTCTATGTAGTCATATTGCAATGCATTCTCAGAAAATTACAGTTGCTGCAAATTAAAAAGGAAACAATCAATTACAATATGAATTGTGCCACAATTTTATGTGCTATATTATTTTTTCTTTATTTGCTTTTTACCTTTAAATGTATTTTTAGTCAGGTAAATAATAAATGCTAAAAATCAATACTCAATATTTTCCAGCTAAAGCCAGCAGGTGGAGCTCTAGAGCCTGCTTACAAAGTTTTCTGCAGGACTCTTTGCTATGTTGTAAAGAGAATGGAATTTGATCCCCCCGCAGCTCTACTCTATTAACCACTTCCGATGTACGTCGGCAGAATGGCACAGCTGGGAAAATGGGCGTACCTGTAAGTCCCATTTGAATTTCCCGCCGTGCCATTGCATGCGCGCCGGCCGGGAGCTCCGTGAGTAGAGGAGGGATATCCGCGATCGCCTCATGGAGAGGACAAACGGGGAGATGCTGACGTAAACAGCATCTCCCCGTTCTGCCTAGTGACAGTGTCACTGATCTCTGTTCCCTGTAATCGGGAGAAGAGATCAATGACGTGTCACAGCTAGCCCATCCCCCCTACAGTTAGAAAACACTCCCTAGTACTGACTTAACCCCTCCCCGCCCCCTAGTGGTAAACCCCTTCACTGCCAGTGTCATTTACACAGGAATCAGTGCATTTTTATAGCACTGATTGCTGTATAAATGACAATGGTCCCAAAAATATGTAAAAAATGTCCGATGTGTCCGCCATAATGTCGCAGTCACAATAAAAATCACTGATCGCCGCCATTACTAGTAAAAAAAAAATTATTAGTAAAAATGCCATAAAACTATCCCCTATTTTGCAAACGCTATAACTTTTGCGCAAACCAATCAATAATTGCTTATTGCGATTTTTTTTAACCAAAAATATGTAGAAGAATACGTATCGGCCTAAACTGAGGAAAAAAAATATTTTTTTAATTATTTTTTGGGGGATATTTATTATAGCAAAAAGTAAAAAATCATGCGTTTTTTCAAAATTGTCGTTTTTTTTTTTTGTTTATAGTGCAAAAAATAAAAACCGCAGAGGTGATCAAATACCACCAAAAGAAAGTTCTATATGTGGGAAAAAAAAGATTCAATTTTGTTTGGGAGCCACGTCGCATGGCCGCGCAATTGTCAGTTAAAGCGATGCAGTGCCGAATCGCAAAAAGTGCTCTGGTCAGGAAGAGGGTACATTCTTCTGGGGCTGAAGCGGTTAAGAACACACATACAGAGCTAATTGAGTCTAAAAAACACTTTCTCAAATAAAGATTTTATACAATAAACAGTCACCTAAAAATCAGTTTATAAACTTATAATCAATCTAAACCAGTGATGGCGAACCTTGGCACCCCAGATGTTTTGGAACTACATTTCCCATGATGCTCATGCACTCTGCAGTGTAGTGGAACATCATGGGAAATGTAGTTCCAAAACATCTGGGGTGCCAAGGTTCGCCATCACTGTTCTAAACTGTTTTAAAAAATCATTAACGCGTCATTTTAAAGAAAAACGTTTTTACATGTAGCACTTTGTACTAGCGTCCTATGCTGTCAAAGGCTAAATGGGAGTTTGGACGTGGGAATCCCTCCTCTCTTCAAGGCAGTGAAGAACGCAGCTAGCAAGGAGACAGTAGCTTTGACAGATGCCATTTTTCTCCAAGCACTTGTTCAAAACAAGCATCTCAGGAGGAATGTAGAGGAATGGGGGAACTTGTTGGCAAAAAAGTTCAAGGCACATGTGCAAGTGCTTGGAAATGGGGAAAATTGCTGTCTGTCAACTCTTTGCTAGCTGCATTGTCGGATGGCCGTGGAGGGAGGAGGCGTGCCCTGTGTGACCTCACAGCCAGCCCTGGACAGCATAAAAGGAGATAGGGCATGTACTTTGTCCCCTGGGAAAGAGAACACATCGTGTACTGTTAGACCCCTTTCACACTGATGGCGCTTTTCAGGCATTTTAGCGCTAAAAATAGCACCTGTAAAGCCTCCCCTGTGTGAAAGCCTGAGTGAAAAAAAGGGAAAAAAAGTCCTGCAGGCAGAGTCTTTGAGGCATGTATACACCGCTCCTAAACTGCCCCTGCCATTGAAATCAATGGGCACCGCTGCAGAAGTGCCTGCAAGGCACTTTGGCAGCGGCGCTTTTAACCCCCTGTTAACCCCTTCTTTGGTGTTAGAAAGTGCCCGCTCCCGCCCGCACAGCACCGGTAAAGGGCCACTAAAACCAGTGGCACTTTACCGCTAACCCTTGGGCAGCCTGAGTGTGAAAGTAGAGAAGGCAAAATAAAACTCAGTAAGGTAGCTTCCAAATATTCATCACGTTTGGGAAAAATGCAATTAACTTCTTCACTATTAAAAGAAATTTAAATAATATGCTAGATGAGTAAATCGACTGATGTAAGCTACTAATTATAGTTAGAAATGCAAGAAAGGCACTATGTTCACTCCCATTATATGTTTCCAAGTGTGTAGTCACTATTTAGGCTTTTAAACATCAGAGTACAACAAGGATATTGCAGTTGGATGCCTGGTACATTGGTCAGCTTTATATTTCTGGAAAGAAAAACATGTGCCAGTCTAGCCTTGCCTAAACATCTGTCCTTATCAAAGGTTCCAGAAAGACATCAAACTAGCTCAGAGGGTGTAATCCAGGGAATATTTAATTGCTGACAAGGATAATCCCACTAATAAAGCCACAACAAAAAACAGAGAAGTGGTGACTTGTCTGGAGCTACTTTTGGTCACTCCCAGGACCCAAATAAGTAGCTCACCAAACTCTGTTCCTCATAAAGGTGGTAATCATCCTACACAAACTGATGTACATCACAGCATAGGGCATCAATCTTAGCTTCTAGAGGTAAGTTTTGTCACCTGCGTGCCTAAGGTTTTTAAAGCCCAAATTCAGAATTCACATCTCCAATAGAGAACTCCCTCCAAGCATCAACACTCCTGCCACCATAATGTATTTTTTTTTTACTTTGATGTCTTCTGTCCACTCACAAGGACATATTACAACACGCAATCAACAAATTCTATCACGTGTCATATATAAGCATCTTTAAACCCCAAGTCTATTCCATGTTTTTTATGTGAGCTAGGTGGGAGAGAAAACTGTCACTTCTAGAGGGTAAACATTTCTTCATATGATAAACTGCAAACCTTATGAGTCCTGTAATTGTATCCAGGCTTCCAGAGAATGCTGGCAATGCTGGGCATGCAGTAAACATTTTTTTCATGACTATTGCTCTGTTCTTCTGTCCTTGTACCTAGCTAAAATGATTGGTTATTAATGGAACATTTATTACTTGTAATGACAAAGCCAGTGTAGGAATTGTTATTCTATTTCCTTTGTAAACATATAGCTTCATTCGATATACAGTCTTTCTTTAAAATAGTAACCATTAGCAACCAAGGTTAAACTCTGTTAAAGTCAAAACAGTACAAAGTAAGGCATTTAAGGTATTTGTAACCTCTATACCTCATTTCTGTTTAAATAATTTTTTACTGGACAAGCAATATGCAGTCTAGTTACAAATGCTTAAAGTGTCAATAAACTGACATCATAAAAAAACTCTCAATAAATGCTGTATTACTGTACATGCTGTTCATATTCATTCAGTTACTATGACATTCGTTTTCTGTATTCTGCAAAAAACCTGGCTGATCCTGCTGCTCTCTATCTCCACCTTCTTTTCATGTTCCGAATTCAGCTAGGGATTTTGCAGCTGTGGTGGTAACTCTGCACATGCTCAGTTTTCAGTGAGTTTCTATGCTGAGCATTTCCTCCCTATCACATCTGAGCAGCCCATGTGACTAGTCATACATGTGGGCGTATACATAGTGGTAAATGACAGCCCACTCCCTCCCCCCTCCTCCATGCCCACTAACCAGCAAAACACAATGGGGATATTACACCTCCCAGTTATTCTAAGACACAGACAGGAGGGGCGTGACACAGCCTGTGACTGGCAGAAATCCTCCCACACCATTTTATTTCCACACAATAATAAAGATTTAATTTCAAATATATATTTGTGTGCCAATTTAAAACAGTTAATTGATTTTAATTATTTATTTTTACTCTGTATTCCAAAGGTTGTTTTTTTTTTTTCATTTTTAACATGTGACCAGCAGCAGAGGACTAGAAGATCCTCCTGCTTATGTTTTCCTGCAGACAGGCTGGGAAAGATCTGGGTCATTTGACAGCTGTATATCGATTTGGAAAAAGGTACTTAGATGTTGCTTTTTTTTAATTAAAATAATTACAGTGCCATCATCCATACACAGAAATAAATAGAAGGAATAATGTAAATGAAACAGTGTGTGTTTAGTATCACTTTAATAATTGTTTAGGCAACATATATGCTGCAGCTGGTAAACTGACTTTTAGGAGCATTTGTTTTTTTTTTTTCAGCAGCCCCTGACCTCTCCCCAGTGTTATGTTATGGGTACATGTACACTCAGTGGTTTATAGTAGTTTAGAAGCAGTTGAGGTTAGAAGCATTTTTTTAAAGCAAATTTGCATTCAGGATGATAATTTACTGGCATTTGAAATGCCAAATGCTTGTAACAGCGTGTACCCTAGAGAGAGAGATTTTTATTATTTTTGTGGCTTCCTGTCACAGCATGGCTGAAATAGTTTTACTTTGTTTTTCCTGCATTTTCCTGGGAATTTGTACGAAAACGCTTCAAAACGTAGCGCATGTAAAAGTGGCAAAACCGACGGTTAATAGCTGTCAAGTTCAAGCGTTCAGAAGAGGTTTTCAAACTTTCTGTGTACATGAAGCCTAATGCCCCGTACACACGATCGGATTTTCCAACAACAAAACTGTGGATTTTTTTTCCGAAGGATGTTGGCTCAAACTTGTCTTGCATACAAACGGCCACACAAATGTTGTCGGAAATTCCGAACGTCAAGAATGCAGTGACGTACAACACGTACGACGGGTCTATAAAAAGGAAGTTCAATAGCCAGTGCGGCCCCTTCTGCTTGACTCCGAGCATGCGTGGACTTTTGTGCGTCGGACTTGTGTACACACGATCGGACTTTCCTTTGTTGTTGGAAAATTTGAGAACCTGCTCTCATACATTTGTGTGTGGAAATTCCGACAACAAATGTTCGATGGAGCATACAAACAGTCGAACTTTCCGACAACAGGCTCACATTGAACATTTCCCGTCAGAAATTCTGATCGTGTGTATGCGGCATTAGTCTTGCAGAGATACACATTTTCATCAGTGACATGCATAAGATTTACAAGCCCTGAGTGCATTAGGTGGTCAAAAAGGAACTTTGAAGGACCATTTAATCTCTTTGAGAAGAGCTGATATGGGGTGTAATCAAGGGATCCGTTATAACTAATAGGACTTGACCTCCCTTAAATGACTAGAGAATGGTGGAAGTATCACCCATCCCTGGTATAAACTTCAAAATATCATTAAGACACTCAAGGATAAGGCATAGTTTGTAAGGGTAAGATCTGCAAAACCAGAAACTTGATGTTGTAAAAAAAGAGAGCAAAATAAAGCAAAGACACAAATGATAGAAAGGGATAGGGATAGGGGCAGAGAATTGGAGTTGGATCAGAGTGGGTCCCCACATACAGGGTGAACGTCCAATTGGTGAGCTTCAGAGAGTTACAGCAACCATAGCGCATCATTGAAAGTTCCCCCCAAAGTATTAAGATATCTAAGAGTCCCATATATATATATATATATATATATATATATATATTAATTTTTGATTATGCCATGTACAGTGGCAGCTATTTTTTTGTTAAATAAATACCTTGCCATTTTTTGTTTCTCCTGTATAATAGTCGGAACTCCAGTTTTCCATGCTCTCTCTAACATTTGCTTGGTTGTGGTGAAAATGAAAGACACTAATTTAAATTGTTTGGAGGTACATGAGAGGGGTTTAAGATTTAATAAGGCTTTCCAGGGGTTCCTAGGGAAACTGTTCCTCAAGAGTGTATAGGCCAACTGATATACCCACATCTAAAATCTGTTGATTCATGGGGATTCCCTGTAGCCCCTTTTTCATGTGGCTTTCTCTTGGAATACAGAAAAGCGGGAGTTTAGAATTGTGCCTCCTCATACAGTATGTATGGATGCTTTCGCTGCGGTTCTGTTTTGTAATACTTCAATAAATAAAGAATGTTAAAAAAAGAAGAATTTGGTTTACAAATGAGTGATGATTGTTCTGTCCACCAGATGTTTTATATTGGTTATTTGTACCTGTATTGTCAAATTTACATGCAAAATGTGTAATTTACTTAAGACAATCATATGTGGTGTGCAGGCTCCATCGAGCGCTCCTTTTTGGTATTGCTGCAGTTCTGTTTATCTGTTTATTTGTATGTGTAGTTGAGGAAGTTGTCAGCAAGCAGGGAATTCTGGGTAGAATCTTAACAGGAAGTCAACCATCCACCATTCTTTCCTGTCGCATCATGGCAGCATACACCTATGGGTTGTGGCTCCGCCCCCGCAACCTGATAGGACCGCGTAGCTATTAAAGTCTGAGAGAGCCCCTGCCCCAGCATTCTCCTTTTTTTCCTCACCTGTCAAGGACCGAAAACATGCATCCCTTACCTAAAACATTCGCCCCAGCCAGGTTCTAGCCTCTCCTGGGTGGAAGTCCTATCCTGTACAGCCTCTAAATGAGCTCAATGGAAGGAACCCCACTCTGATGGTCTCAGGGGTATGTTACAATACATTACAAACCTTAAACAGGTTTATGGATCGCAGCGGTCTCCAGCTCCTTTCTGTGCACCTGTGGGTAACTTCCCCTCCTGTCTGTCTCCATAGCTCCAGCTTGTCTGGACATCCCACTTTCCAGCTTCCAAAATGGCGTCGGAGGCCTCAGAGCGCATCTGAGCATGCACGAGCGTGACGTCATCACCCCGCGACGGCGGCAAGTTTAAAAATGCTGTAATGTCAGCATTTTCTTGTCTCTTCTCTCCTGAGCCTGTAAGGGGGAATTTTGACCGGATTTCTTTTGCTACTCTACCCAGCTGTTCTACCCTCTCTCTCTCTTGCTATCTCCACGCCCAGGTAAGATCTATGATGGTTTTTTTTCTTTGCTTGTTTACTATCTGCTATCCCATGCATGCTAAGCCACCTATATAATTATAGGTTGATTCATCACCTTTCATGGAGACCGTTGCCCAGGTAGACCATCGCCAGCCTACTAGGTAAGAGGGGATGATGGGTAAGTATGAAGAGAAGGAAAAAGAGAGCCCTTACTAATGCTGTTTAAATTGAACAGCCCCACCAGGTCTTCCAGATCGTCACATTCAAGACGAGGGGAGCCTTCAAGAAGGAGCCGCTCAAGCCACAGGCAGAGTCGCTCAGAGCGCGGCAGAAGTCGCTCAAGTCGCAGAAGCCGCTCAAGTCGCAGGAGGAGCAGATCAAGTCGCAGGAGAAGCCGATCAAGATCAAGGCATAGTCGCTCCCACCACAAAAAATCCCCTGCGCGCAGGAAATCTCCTGTCACCCAGCCTTCCCGTCCACCCGGGAACTCCTGCTGGATTTGCGGTGCTACAGCACTTCCAGACAAACTGGCCTGTCGCACATGCTTCATTGAGGCAACTAAGGACAGAGAAACAGAGGCAAGAGAACCAATTGATCCATCACCACAAGTCGCAGAGCCAGAAGCCAGCAGACCTATACAAAGTACCTCATCCACTGCCCCATCATCATCAAAGACGTCAGACCCTCTCTCTGACACTGATGATCTAGAGGCATCCACCGGCTTCGACTTCTCATTGATCGACCCATTTGTGAAGTCAGTAAAAGAGGCGATCGACTGGGTGGAAGAAAAAGAAACTCCTCAAAAAGTGAGGAAATACTTTCCAAATCTTAAAAAAGACCCAGAGAACTTCCCGTTTATTGAGGAACTTGAGGATCTAATTAAGGATGAGTGGCAAAAGCCAGAGAAAAAAACTGGCCTCAGCAACAGATTATCAAAACTCTATCCACTTAAAGAGCCTAACGTCAACCCACTAATATCTCCTCCAGTGGTCGACTCCTCCCTAATGCGCCTCGCCAGGCACGTAACACTTCCAATAGAGGATGCAGTCACATTCAAAGACGTCCTGGATAGAAAGATCGATCTGGATCTTAAGAGAACCTACCTCTCGGCAGGTGGCGCTTGCAGGCCAGCAATAGCATTGGCTGCCGTCGGTAAGGCTATCTCAAGCTGGTCCACGATGGCCGAGAAGCTGGTATCGGAAGGAATAGAGCAGGAGAAAGTTATCTCAGCACTCCAAGAACTTAGTCTTGCAGGCGACTTTGTCGCAGAAGCCTCTGTGGATATAATTAAAACCACTTCAAGAGCAATGTTAAGCTCAGTAATGGCCAGAAGGGCGCTCTGGTTAAAACCCTGGTCGGCAGATCCCTCCTCAAAATCCAATTGGTGCAAAATACCCTTTGATGGCATAAACCTTTTTGGAGAAAAACTGGACGTGGCTATTTCTAAAGTCAGGGGGGGAAAATCGGGACTCATCCCTTCAGATAGGAGGCCCAGGCAGCAGAGACCACTGGTTTCTAGAAGAAATCTGCCAAATAAATACAGAGAGGCAAGATCCTACAGGCCCGGAAAAGAGTATAGGAGGAACTGGAAAGGAAGCCATAGTGGAAGTTCCAATATCCCAAAGGTCAACGGGATTCTACTCCCCGTTGTTTCTGGTGAAGAAGAAATCGGGGGATCTACGCCCTGTCTTAGATCTAAAGAATCTCAATCGCTCAATCTTAGTCGAGACATTCAAAATGGAGAGCCTCCAGTCAATTCTTCGGGCCATGAATATCGGGGATTGGATGCTTTCCGTCGATTTACAAGACGCCTATCTGCACGTCCCCATTCACATCTCATTCCAAAAATTTCTCCGCTTTGCGGTAGGTCTACATCATTTTCAATTCCGAAGCCTCCCGTTCGGGATCTCCACCGCTCCAAGGACATTCACAAAAATCTTACTGCCAGTAATAGCCTTACTAAGAGAACAAGGATTGAGGGTCCATCATTACCTGGACGACATCCTTTTGCTAGCAGACAATCAGGATTCCCTTCTACTGCATCGATCCATTCTGATTACCACCCTACAAAACTTCGGCTGGATCATAAACTGGGGGAAAAGCAATCTGCAGCCCACTCAGAGAATGATATTCCTGGGGGCGGAACTAGACACCCGTCTCAATACGGTGGAACTTCCGCAGGAAAAAATTCCCAGCCTCATTCAGAAGGCAAGAAAGTTATTAGCCTCTACCACACTACCAGCCCGGGAGTACCTCAGCATACTGGGGTCATTCTCAGCAACCATCCCAATGGTACAATGGGCCCAATGGAACACCAGACCTCTGCAAGCATCATTGTTAAAACAATGGAACGGGGTATCATTGTCTCAGCCGATCATAGTCCAGAAAGAAATAAAACAATCACTCTGGTGGTGGACCAGATTGAACAATCTGAAGAGATGCAGGCATATAGTCCCTCTTCCTCAGGAAATAATCACTTCAGACGCCAGCCTGAAGGGCTGGGGGGCACACTACCGCCATCACGCAGTCCAGGGCCTTTGGACATTCAGAACACAGAACGTGGTTTCAAATATATTGGAGATGAAAGCAGCTTTCCAAGCTCTGTTAGCCTTCAGCCCCCTCCTCAGGGGGAAAGAGGTCCTGCTAAAATTGGACAACAGAGTGGCAGTTGCCTATATCAACAGGCAGGGGGGCACCAGGAGTCGCTCCATGATGCGGGAAGTCCGTCCAGTCTTCGAGTGGGCACAGCTGAACCTGTCGGGATTAACGGCAGCGTATGTCCCAGGAGTCCAAAATCAACTAGCCGACTCTCTAAGTCGGACCTTTGTATCAAACAACGAGTGGGCCTTAAGTCACCAAGCCTTTACCCTCATAACCCAGACCTGGGGGATACCGGATATAGACCTGGCGGCAACACCGGTCAACACGAAATGCCAGAGATATCTAGCCAGAATTCCTCTCCCATCAGCAGAAGGCACGGATTGCCTACAACACGACTGGAACTTCCGTTTGCGGTACATATTTCCGCCAACACCACTCATTCCGAGATTCTTACTCAGACTCAAGAGGTCGAAAGCCACAGTGCTAGCAGTCCTCCCATTTTGGCCGAGACGACCATGGTTTACGACGCTCCTCCAATTGAGCACAGCAGAACCACTGACACTCCCAATGACAGCGGATATACTGTCGCAGGGGCAACTCCTTCACCCATTTCCGGAGAGGCTGCATCTAACAGCATGGAGATTGAAAGGACTAGGTTCTTAGTCCAAGGTTGCTCCCAGAAAGTGATAGACACTCTCCTCCAGGCCAGAAAATCCACGACCAATAAAACCTATAAAAGGGTCTAGGAGAGTTTTCTCTTAGTCGCACAACAGCAATCCTGGAACCCGGCATCTCCATCAGTTCCTCAGATCCTCTAGTTTCTCCAGTTAGGTCTAGATAAAGGTCTTAGGTCTAGTACCCTGAAGGTACATGTATCAGCCCTATCCGCTATGACAGGAGTGAAATGGGCTCAAGAACCTCTCATCATCCAATTTCAGAAGGCTTGCCTAAAGCTGAGACCACCTAGGAAACCTTCCTTCCCGACATGGGATCTTTCAGTAGTGTTGGAAGCCTTATCCCATGAGCCATTTTTTCCGTTAGAGAATGTTTCCCTGTGGGACCTAACTCTCAAAGTCACTTTCCTAATAGCAATTACATCAGCTAAAAGGGTATCGGAAATTCAGGCCTTACAGGCTAAGGAACCATACTTGATGTTCTATCCAGACAAAGTAGTCTTAAAACCATCGGATCGCTTCATCCCGAAAGTGTCATCATCTTTCCACTTTAACCAAGAACTATGTCTCCCCACCCTATCCACAGAACAGGGTGATCCACATCCGCTTGACATAAAGTCGAATATCCAGGCCTACCTCCTGGCAACCAGCAATTTAAGGAAGACAGAGGACCTACTGGTCATTCCTCATGGGTTTAGAAGAGGACAAGCAGCAACCTCTCGCACCATCGCAGCATGGTTGGCGAAGATCATTAAGAGAGCTTACGCATCTAACAATGCACGAGTACCTGAGGGCTTAAGGGCACACTCCACAAGGGCAATGGCGACCTCCTGGGCGGCCTACTGCAGGGTATCAGCCGAAACCATCTGCAAAGCAGCCACTTGGTCTGCGAAAACCACTTTTATCTCTCATTATAAAGTGGACTCCGCTAGATTGTCCACGGTAGAATTTGGGAGAGCAATTATTCAGGCTAACTCCTCAATACCTTCTAAATAAAAAACTTATCTTTTGCTCATACCCACCCAGTTTGCGAGTTATTCCCCATAGGTGTATGCTGCCATGATGCGACAGGAAAATGGAAAATTGTATACTCACCTTTCCGTAATTTTCCTTTCCTGTCGCATCTCATGGCATCATACAAATGCCCACCCATCTGAGGTGAGGTATATATACACGGAGAATGTTGGGGCAGGGGCTCTCTCAGACTTTAATAGCTACGCGGTCCTATCAGGTTGCGGGGGCGGAGCCACAACCCATAGGTGTATGCTGCCATGAGATGCGACAGGAAAGGAAAATTACGGAAAGGTGAGTATACAATTTTCCGTTTTTCCACACATTGCAAGAAGCAAGTCATGTCTTTCTCAATCTATCGCCAATACCCCTTAGAGAACTTAAAAAGTATGTTTTTACTATCACATCTTGTATTGTACATCGTTGTTTCTGCAATGTATGCTGTATTGTATGCAATATTATACTTACTGAAGTCTATTTCTGTTATTTGTAGTTTCACCTGGCTTGTTCTAATAAAACTGAGATCAAAGAAATATGGTATCTACAGTTATTGGGATAAGAAGGTTTAGCTAGCTGTCCCAGAGACAGAACAATGATTGACTTGGTAAATGCAGGCAGTGTTTTTGAAATCCAAGATTTTCTTCGGTGAAGAAACCCCATCTTTGTATTATAACTTGTTCAAATTTAAGCAGCTCATAGATGACTTGATTTTCTTTCAGTCAGTGTTGTTGGGAGAATGCCTCCTGCAGTGCTATTATGTTCTACCGAGCAAGCGTTAAGGGAAGCCTTCCCGACTGGAAGAACACAGTGATTACTGCCAGTGACTATTGTCACTGGCAGTAATCGAATGCAAAAAAATCCAACAGGCTGGTTATACCCAAATCGATCGATGGATTGACTTGGGTACAATCAGCCAGCTCATACATGTCCCTGCTGATGAAGCCAAATTTCGATTTATGTATGGCCGGCTTTAGTCATTCTTTAAAAAATAAATTGTACTGTAGATATGGTTTAGGAAGTATGCAAGAAGCGCTGATGAGCTATGCAAGATACTTATTGCGCCTGTTAACTAGCCCAAACTTTGGATCCAGGATGTGTACAGGCTGTGTGTTAGCTCTTTTGCCTCTGGGAAATAAAATCATTATTTATACATTCGATCTGAAGAACTGTGTAAGAGAACTGTCAGGATGCACACGGCACGCGCATTCACGGGCATCGGCAGATTTCCTTGCGCAGGAACACACATCTGGCCACATTGGCACCTGACAGCCTATTTAAGGGTTGCTTTGATTTCTGACAGGTGCTGCTTGATCTTCAGCTGTGTCCTGAGATTCTGAAACCCTGTTTGTTTGACTTGACTTCCTGTTGCTGAAACCCTGGCCTTCCTGTCCCTGTTTCTGGACTCTGATTACTCTGATTCCCGGTTCCTGATCCTGGCTTCCTGTTTGACCTTGCTCCTGTTTATACCTTGGTACCTCGCTGCCCGCCTGTTACTGAACCCGGCTTACCTGATGACCTCGCTCCTGTCTCCTGTTTGGCTCCATGCTGTTTCCGAGTACCTGTGCTGACCGTCCATCCTCTCAGCTTTGCTGGTTCCAGCTCTTCACCAGAAACCCTGCCTGCACTTCCCAGTCTGCAACACTTCCGGCAAGTTCTGCACATAGCATTCACAGGCACTCGTGTTCCTCCTGATCCTTGCCACCATCTGTTCCATCTCCAGTGGGGCTTGGATTGGCAATACAAGAGAGGCTGACCTCGTCATTTCAGACTCCTACCAGGTACGTGACAGTATCAAGCAGCCTCAAATGGAGTCTGAGAGGAGGCCTGAGCGATTCTCCGGAAATCGCAAGAAGTTTCGCACATTCCGGAATTCCTGCGAACTATATTTCTCCCTGTTCCCCCGGACCTTCACATCTGAAAACATCAAGGTGGGGTTTATCATTACGTTACTGTTGAATGAACCACTTTCCTGGGCTCATCATCTCCGGGAACAACATGACCCTGTCCTGACAACTACGGATTCTTTCTTCTCAGCCATGGCTCAGCTTTATGCAGACCCCTTCTAACAGCAGACTGCCGAATTCATGCTTGGCAAATTACAGCAAGGTCCAAGGCCTGCTGAGGAATATATAACTGACTTCCGTGTATGGAGTGCAGATACCCAATGGAATCATTCCGCACTTCGCCACCAGTTTCGACTAGGACTGTCTGACACCTTAAAGGATGAGCTTGCCAGTGTGGGAGTTCCAGCATCCCTGGAAGACCTGATCGATCTAACCATTCAGATCGATCGGCGATTACGTGAAAGGCAATCCGAAAGGTCCAAAGGAACTCTTTCTGTGGCTTCAAGGTCTGACATTCCTGCATCCTCATCCGTTGCATCCCCCAGAAGCAGGGAACTGCATAAGACTCCTCATAGAAGTTTTCAAAGACCACCCCTTTCTCCTGATGAACGCCTTCATCGATTACAGGACAATCTGTGTCTCTATTGCGGGGAGGCGGGTCACTTTATACAGACTTGCCCGGCAAAGACCCGCAGGTCTTTCTCCCGTCAGCCTCACATGATGCATCTCTCAGGGAGGTACCAGTCTCATGTCTCTCTTTCCATTGTGCTCCAGTTTTCTGAAAAGACTGTTCCTGTACTTGCAATCATAGACTCTGGGGCCTGTAGTTGTTTTATGGACTCTGCATTTGCTTCTCTCCACCAGCTGCCTGTATGTGCCAAGAAGCAGGAATTCCATGTTCATCTGGCTGATGGTTCCGGCATTAAATCAGGCCCAGTTACCCAAGAGACTTTACCTATTTCCTGCCGTACTTCTTCCGGCCACCATGAATTCCTCCGTTTGGATATCATAGCTTCTCCCATGTTCCCGGTCATCCTTGGCATTCCATGGTTGAAGGCACATAATCCTCACATTAACTGGCTTACCGGAGACATCTCCTTCTCCTCTGACTACTGCCAAATTCACTGCCTACCTGAAAAGACTTTCAATACCACACCCCTCCTGGGTATCCTCCCTGACCATGAAACCTCTAATCTGGTCCCTGCTGCCTACCACGAGTATCTGGATGTATTTAACAAGAAAGGAGCGGACACTCTTCCTCCCCATAGAATATATGATTGTCCTATTGAACTTTTACCAGGGGCCGAGATCCCATTTGGGCGAATTTATCCTCTCTCTGAGCCTGAACTAGAAGCCCTGCGGATTTATATTGATGAAAGCCTTGAAAAACAGTTCATCCGGCCCTCCACTTCACCAGCAGGGGCCGGTATTTTCTTCGTGGAAAAGAAAGACCATACCCTTAGGCCCTGTGTGGACTATCGTGACCTTAACAGGGTCACTGTTAAAAACCGGTACCCTCTGCCTCTGATCCCTGAACTTTTTCAAAGGCTGCATGGGGCACGAGTGTTCTCCAAATTGGATCTGAGAGGTGCTTATAATCTTGTCAGAATCAGGGAGGGAGATGAATGGAAGACGGCCTTCCGAACATGCTTCGGTCATTTTGAATATCAAGTCATGCCATTCGGACTCTGCAACGCCCCTGCCACATTCCAACATCTGGTTAATGATGTTTTTCGGGACTTCCTTGATTTATTCGTCATCGTGTATCTGGATGACATCCTTATATTCTCTGAAACTCTAGAATCCCATAGGACTCATGTAAAGAAAGTACTGGGTCGGCTGAGGGAACACCGCCTTTACGCAAAGGCTGAGAAATGTGACTTTGAAAAACCAACCATACATTTCCTGGGACTTGTCATCTCTGCTGACTGTATCTCCATGGACCCACAGAAAGTCACTTCCGTCCTGGAATGACCTGCCCCTGTCGACAGGAAAGCTGTTCAGAGATTTGTGGGATTTGCCAACTTTTACAGAAAATTTATCAAGAACTTTTCTGGCATCATCACTCCCATCACTCAGTTAACAAAGCAGCATGTTCCTTTCTGATAGACCCCTGAAGCTCAAACAGCTTTTGAACAGTTAAAAACTTTATTCACGTCAGCTCCTATCTTGAAACATCCTGATCCATCCTTAGCCTACATTTTGGAGGTGGATGCCTCTGAGAGTGCACTGGGCGCTATTTTGTCTCAACACCAAGGTCCCAAATCTTTGCTCCATCCTGTGGCCTTTTTCTCTAAGAAATGAAATCCTTCTGAAAGGAACTATGATGTTGGAGACCGAGAATTGCTGGTTATCAAGGCTGCACTTGAAGAATGGCGCTACCTCCTGGAAGGAGCAGCTCACCCCATCCTTATCTTCACGAACCATAAAAATCTCGAATACTTGAGGACGGCTAGATGACTAAGACCCCGGCAGGCAAGGTGGGCACTTTTCTTCTCTCGTTTTATGTTCCATATAACTTATCGTCCTGGCTCAAATAATGGTAAACCGGACGCCTTGTCCCGCATGTTCAGCGACCCAGTGGTGTCCTTAGAACCTGATACTATTCTACCAGCCAAAAATGTTTTGCTTCTTCAGGCGGATTTGACATCTCAGATAAAAGCAGATGTGATAAACCAACCACCTTCCAAAGATCTGGCTCTTCAATTGAGGGATGGTCTGTACTTTCATAAGGAGCAAATCTTTATCCCTGAGCAATTCAGAGTTGCTGTCCTGAGGCGATGTCATGACCACTTTGGAATTCGCAAAACGGCTGATCTGATCTCTCGTACCTTCTGGTGGCCAGACTTGATGCAAGACTGCAAAAGATATGTTAACTCTTGTGTGACATGCCTTCGGAATAAGACAGACAGAGCCAAAACTTGGGGCCTACTTGAGCCACTCCCTGTACCTGAGAAACCATGGAGCATGATCTCCATGGATTTCATCAAGGAACTCCCCCCATCCGAAGACTTCACCACCGTGTTTGTTGTGGTAGATGGCCCATTTTGTACCCTTGCAAGGAACTCCTTCGGCCACAGAGACCGCCTCAGCTTTCATCAAGGAGATTGTAAGATTACATGGTGTCCCTGCTAGCATCATCTCTGATCGTGGGGTGCAGTTTACGTCTAGATTTTGGAGGGCATTATGCCAAGCACTGAACATTGAACTCCGCCTCTCCACAGCCTACCATCCACAAACTAATGGACAAACTGAAAGAACCAATCAAACCCTCGAGCAATACTTACGGTGTTTTTCCTCTTTTGCACAAGATGACTGGCTATCACTTCTCCCACTGGCAGAATTTTCATACAATAATTCCATCCACTCTGCAACCAAGCAATCACCCTTTTTTGCCAATTATGGGTACCACCCCTCTTTCTTACCTGAGCTGGCCACTGAATCATCTGTACCTGCTGTACAAAACAGATTAAACTTCCTCGGTTCTAATAACCAATTACTGCAAGATACAATCTCCAAGACTCAAGCAAGCAATAAAAAGTTCTTCGACAAGAAGAAGAGAGGTAATCTGAACCTTAAACCTAGAGACAAGGTCTGGCTTTCCACAACAAACTTGAAACTGAGCTGTCCTTCAAGAAAACTTGGCCCAAAATTTTTGGGACCCTTCCCAGTCAAGAGGAAAATTAATGCAGTAGCATTCGAGTTGATGTTACCCAAGAATCTAAAGATCCACCCTGTATTCCATGTCTCTTTGTTGAAACCAGCTGTACCAAATCCATTTCAAGATCGGGTTTCTGAAATTCCTCCTTCGCTGCTCATCGAAGGGAATGAGAAATTTGAGGTGGAAGCCGTGTTGGACTGTAGAAGAAGGCATAACCAAACACAGTTCCTCATTAAATGGAAAGGCTATGGGTCGGAAGAAAATTCCTGGGAACCAGCTTCAGATGTGCATGCTCCCAAACTAGTGCAAGCCTTTTTTCAACGCCACCCAGAGAAAAGACACTTGAAGGGCATCCGGAGACTGCCCTTAAGGGGGGGGGGGGGCAATGTAAGAGAACTGTCAGGATGCGCCCGGCATGCACACGTGCGCATGCGCGCATTCACGGGCATCGGCAGATTTCCTTGCGCAGGAACACACATCTGGCTACAATTGGCACCTGACAGCCTATTTAAGGGTTGCTCTGATTTCTGACAGGTGCAGCTTGATTTTCAGCTGTGTCCTGAGATTCTGAAACCCTGTTTGTTTGACTTGACTTCCTGTTGCTGAAACCCTGGCCTTCCTGACCCTGTTTCTGGACTCTGATTACTCTGATTACCAGTTCCTGATCCTGGCTTCCTGTTTGACCTTGCTCCTGTTTATACCTTGGTACCTCGCTGCTCGCCCGTTACTGAACCCGGCTTACCTGATGACCTCGCGTCTGTCTCTTGTTTGGCTCCACGCTGTTTCCGAGTACCTGTGCTGGCCGTCCATCCTCTCAGCTTTGCTGGTTCCAGCTCTTCACCAGAAACCCTGCCTGCACTTCCCAGTCTGCAACACTTCCGGCAAGTTCTGCACGCAACATTCACAGGCACTCGTGTTCCTCCTGATCCTTGCCACCATCTGTTCCATCTCCAGTGGGACTTGGATTGGAGATACAAGAGAGGCTGACCTCGTCATTTCACACTCCCACCAGGTACGTGACAAACTGTTTGTGATTGGTGCATAAATACATTTACTTATTTTTTTCTCAGAAACCTCATTGTTCTACAACATTCAAATAGATTAATTACTTGTTATGTCTTATGACGCGTACACATGACCGGACTTTGCGGCATACTTTGCCTGGCGGACTTTTCGACGGACTTTACGACGGACTTTCCGAATGAACGGACTTGCCTACACACAATCAACCAAAGTCCAACGGATTCGTACGTGATGACGTACGACCGGACTAAAACAAGGAAGTTCATAGCCAGTAGCCAATAGCTGCCCTAGCGTCGATTTTTGTCTGTCGGACTAGCATACAGACGAGCGGACTTTTCGACCGGACTCGAGTCCGTCGGATAGATTTGAAACATGTTTCAAATCTAAGTCCGTCAAACTTTTGAGAAAACAAAGTCCACTGGAGCCCACACACGATCGAATTGTCTGACGAAATCCGGTACGCCGGACCAAGTATGCCGTAAAGTCCGATCGTGTGTACGCGGCAGTAAAGTCCGATCGTGTGTATGCGCCATAACTGGTCTTTCTTGTCTTTAAATTACCCCTCTACATTAATCCTGTCTTCAGGTTTAATAATCTGGTTCTCTGTTTGCATTGCTTATGCTGTTATTAAAAAAAAAAAGTGTTACGCTTACCACCTATTTTACCACGATAAAAATAGCATAAAAATTGGCTGTGATACTACATATTTGGTAGTCAAAATAAGCACGTGCAGCCCTTTTTTGGATGCATAACAGTACATCTCATGAACACATTTACACTTAAAGTGGACCCAATCTCAGAGTAAAGATGTCCCATGTTATTGGGCACATCTAAAAATAAATAAATTAATAATTAATTATGCCTAAACTGTACCCTGAAAATTGTACCCTTTTGGATTAGATTACTCCTGAAAAATACCAGCGCGGCATATCTCTCAACTTTTGAACTTGGCAAAGAGAGACAGTTGTTAAAGGGACAGAATGTGCTACATGTGGTGCACCATGATGAAAAATGGGTGTGAACAGCAAAAGTGAGTGTGGCCATATAGGTGTAGTTTAAAGATATACCCGCAGCAATTTTGATAAGAATCCTACCTGACACTGGAAGATTTATCATAATCAGAATAGAAGCACATCCAAGAAGGTACTGTACTGTATTAAAAAAACTATTTATTTATTTGTTTATTTATTTGTTTAGCTAGCTACACTGACCTTCTAAGAAATATTGTCACTGACCATTCTGCTGAGTACGACACCTGTTGAACCTACTCACTGTATACACACCACACATATGCTACAGTCCTTTTACTCACAAAATATGCTTTAACCACTTCCCGTCCAGCCTAGTGCAAAATGATGGTCTATCGTAACTTCCGTTGTTCAGGGTGGACGTCAAATGACGTCCTCCAGGTACGCGGCCATGCTGCGGGCACAATCTGTCACCCAATGTGTCCACCGGCACACCGACACAGCTGATCGCTGTACCAGCCTGCTGCCTGTACCATGTGATTGCTGTGACCAATCACAGCAGATCACATGACAATTGTAAACAATGGATGGCTTCCTTTCATGCCATCCATTGTGTACATTTGCATTGCTAGCTGTGTTTGGTCACAGTGATCACATGGTACAGACAGGGCAAATCACAGCCCATCTGTACCATGTGATTAGCTGTGGCCAATCATAGCTAATCGCAATAATACCCACTGAATTATTCAGTTTCATTCAGTAAAAATGGTTGCTTCTACCAATAAAATTCATTGGTATAAGCAATCACAATGTGTAAAAAAAATAAAATCCTGATCAGTTTCCCAGAGGAATACAGTGTTACCATGGTAACACTGTAAAAAAAAAAACAAAAAAAAAACGATCGAATTCGAGGGTCGTGGTTAGGCGACCAGGGGTAGACCACATAGAGCCCATTTGGGGGGTAGGTAGCTGAAGACCTACTCAACCACTGGTCAAAATTTGGGGCTCCTAAAATCAATGGCTCCGGAGATACGGGGCTCCTTGTGTAGCCTGTCAGAAGCTACATACAGAGCGGCCAGTTTAAATACAGGCTGACACACTCTGCAGCAGACTGAGAGGATGAGCAGTGCCTCTCCCCACTTCTTGTCAGAGGCACTGAGCTCATTGGACAGCTTGGAGCCTGCAGAGTTTGACAGGCAGCACCGCCTGTCAAACTCGCCTATTGATTTCCATGGGGCCACTCTGCAACTGCAAGCCAAACTCGCTCGCAGTAGCAGAATAGTCCAACAATGTACAACTATCATTCAGCAATGTAAAAAAAGCATTGAGGCGGCAGTAGCACCTCATGAATGCCTGTCGGCTGCTGCTATACCACTCGTTGAAAAGCAATACACCACAGATCACTTTTAAGAGGGCAGTAAGCATTACCACAAATGTGAAAGAAACGTGAAACACATCATCCATTTCACACTCCCCACCAACCAGGTCACTCCCCAGCCACTTCCCATGTTAGCCACCTCCCTTCAACTTATTTCACAGGTGACCATTACCCAACCTGCAGATGACAGACCCTACTCCAAAAGATATCACTCCCAATTACTCCCCCCCACCTGCTAAAAAATATCCCCCCATGACCACCTCACACCCCCCTGCTGACAGACCTCTCTTCCCAGCCTGTCCCCATACACCCTCTCACCTGCTGACCTGTGGATGGGGGAATCACTCCCGCAGTGTTATTGTGTTCTGCCAGTGGAGAGCCTTCCAAACCCACAGATTACAATGATCAGTGTTGCTAACTATAGCTGGCAGCACTGATTGTTTTGGGAAAAACCCGACAGGCCGGTTGTACTCAAGTCGATTAATAGATTGACTTGTGCACAACCAGCTAGCCCATACATAGATTGACTATGGCTGGTCTCTGCTTAATTGACTTAATTTCAATTCATGTATGGCCCGCTTAACCACTACATAGTCCCTAAACATCCTTCCACAAACCTTTACATTTTTCCTTCCCAGATTCCTTCATCCTCCTCACCTGTACATAGTATCCACTGTCATACCCTCCGCACTCCTCTCCTGTACATACTGCTTACTGTCATACCTTCCACATTCCTCTCCTATACATAGTGCCCACTGTCATACCCTCCACACTTTTCACCTATACATACTGCTCACTGTCATACCCTCCACACTCCTCTCCTGTACATACTGCCCACTGTCATACCCTCCACACTCCTCTCCTGTACATACTGCCCACTGTGATACCCTCCACACTCCTCTCCTGTGCATACTGCACCATAATACCCTCCACACTCCTTTCCTGTACATACTGCCAACTATCTTTCTCTCCACATTCCTCTCCTGTACATACTGCCCCCATCATACCCTCCACACTCCTCTCCTGTACATACTGCCCCCATCATACCCTCCACACTCCTCTCCTGTACATACTGCCCAATGGCATACCCTCCACACTTCTCTCCTGTACATAGTGCCTACTGTCAACCCTCCACACTCCTCTCCTGTACATAGTGCCCACTGTCATACCCTCCACACTCCTCTCCTGTACATAGTGCCCACTGTTATACCCTCCACATTCTTCTCCCTCACCTGCACATACTTCCCACTTTTATACCATCCATACTCCTCCTTTATGCCTCTTACCCACAAAAACAGTTCTTTAAAATTATATTGAATATCCTCAATGTTACCAGCTCTAGAATGGGCACGCTTTTGTTAGTTCAACTAAAGGAAATCTTCTCGGTCCTCATATTTGTTCTGCCCATTGTTAGTACTCATTTAATTTTGTGATTACTACTGTGATGTATAGAGGAACATAAGGGATGTCAGCTACTCTAAATATACCACTGGAAAAAAATTGTCCCTGAAAATATTTTTGAAATGTTGGCAACTATGCACTTGGGCACTGCTCAAGGGCCACCGAGTCAGTAGGCGGCCCCATGATATTAAAGCGATAGTAAATTTCGCTAACATTACTACTTTTTGGAGGCCCTGAGGTAGGTTATACCATAATGTACTAGCATGCACAGCATATTAGCACATTAGGGTACACTTACCTGTCAGACTGAGCCCTCCAGTGCTGCGCTGTGATCAATCCGGTGGGTCCCGGGCGCTTCCATCTTCACCCGGTCTTCCTTCCAGGTTCTGTGCCTTTGTTCGCTTGCCTTGGCCGGGCTGTGTCGCTGTCACTTCCACGCATGCTCATGCGCATCCTCTCTCTCTCTCATCCTCCCTCCCTTCCCCCTCACCCCTCTCTCTCATCCTCCCTCCCTTCCCCCTCACCCCTCTCTCATCCCCTTTCTCTCTCTCTCATCCTCCCTCTCTTTATTTAATTTAATTTGCTATAACAAAAAATTTTTGCATTTTTTATTATTTTTTATTTTATTTTATTTTTTTATAAAAAACCCCACCATAATCCTCAGCACCAGGCCCATGATGTTCTTAATTCGGCCCTGATCACATGGTACAGATGGGCTGTGCTTGTCCCTGTCTGTACCATGTGATCACTGTGACCAGTTAGAGAGATCAACACAATAGTATACTATAGAGTACTACTGTCATGTGATCGGTTGTGATTGGTCACAGTGATCACATGGTACTGGCAGCGGCCCAGTACACTGATCTGTCATCCGCTGTGTTCGTTGTGCTGTGTTTCATTGGGGAGATTTCACATCACTTCCTTTCATGAAGATACAGCAGGAAGCGAGGAGCTCTCTGTGAGGGGATATCCCCTCCTAGACAGCTGATATTGAAACAGGTGTCTTCTCAGGAAGATTTCCCCTCACCTCTTATTCTCCAGAAACCAAACAATTTTGGATTTCCAATCACTTTCTGTCTTGGTGAAAATGATCATGTCACAAACAGGTGAATATCTCCAGGGGGGACAGAAATGCCAATAAAAACCTTGCAATGGCCCTAGCCCTTTTATACTTCAGCTACAAAGAAATGGTTTTAGACCCTTTAGACCTTTTGTATATTCTGTCAGGCAATAGATCTCAAACTATGCTTTGTATTAATTGGTGGCTGATTTTAGAATCTGAAACAAAAAGGTTAATGCGAATTACATACTACAACCGCCTTTCTTTTCACCTTGCCATCAATTCTACAATTCTTTGTTTGTATGATTTGTATGGAGTCGACTTTAGAAGAATTTATTAGAAAGGCTTTTCATTGTCACCTTTCCCAACCAACAATAATAGAATAGTTTTCTGTTTTTACATAAAACCTTTTCTTAAAGCTAAAATCCAGGCTAGACCTACTGCAAGGAATAAGGAAAAATACCTTATTCTTTGCTCTTGCAGGCTTCCTTCTCTTTGTAAGACTGTTCACCTGAAGCCACTTCTCTTCACTGCCCCACCAGTCATAGCTCTCTGACATCATTATACACTATTCAGGACCAGCAGTTCCAGGAGGAGCGGAGTAATAAGGCAGTCAGTGGAGCGATGAATAAGGCAAGATAGCCACCTTATTACTGTTATTACTTTTTCTACAACCAGGAGTTGGGCTTTAGTAATAAAAAAAAAAACACACATTTTCACTGGGGGCTGATCAGGAGTTGTGAGAGCACAGGGGGAAGGAGGAACACTTGAGATCTGGGGATCAGTACAGGTAAACTATACTTGATGAGTAGGGATGAGCCGAACACCCCCCGGTTCGGTTCGCACCAGAACCCGCGAACGGACCGAAAGTTCGCACGAACGTTAGAACCCCATTGACGTCTATGGGACTCGAACGTTCGAAATCAAAAGTGCTCATTTTAAAGGCTAATTTGCATGGTATTGTCCTAAAAAGGGTTTGGGGACCCGGGTCCTACCCCAGGGGACATGTATCAATGCAAAAAAAACTTTTAAAAACGGCCGTTTTTTCGGGAGCAGTGATTTTAATGATGCTTAAAGTAAAAAAAAAAAAGTGAAATATTCCTTTAAATATCGTACCTGGGGGGTGTCTATAGTATGCCTGTAAAGTGACGCGTGTTTCCCATGTTTAGAACAGTCCCTGCACCAAATGTCATTTTTAAAGGAAAAAATCTCATTTAAAACTGCTTGCGGGTTTAATGTCATGTCGGGTCATGGCAATATGGATGAAAATCAGTGAGACAAACGGCATGGGTACCCCCCAGTCCATTACCAGTCCCTTTGGGTCTTGTATGGATATTAAGGGGAACCCCGCACCCAAATTAAAATAAGGAAAGGTGTGGGGCCACCAGGCCCTATATACTCTGAACAGCAGTATACAGGCGGTGCAAACAAGACAGGGACTGTAGGTTTGTTGTTAAGTAGAATCTGTTTGTAATTTTGAACATTTTTAACGTGTTTAGCTCCAGCCAAAAAATCTTTTCTAAGCTTTTTGGAAAACATAGGGAAGGGTTATCACCCCTGTGACATTTGTTTTGCTGTCTTTCCTCCTCTTCAGAAGATTTCACCTCACTTTTTTGTCCCAATGAAAAATGTTTTTTGAAAATTTGGGTTTTTTTGTGGAACAAGGATTGGAAAGCATCAGTGGAAAGGAGAACTTGTTTTCCCATATTAACTCTTACAGGAGAGAATTTCCCTTCCTAGGGGTAGATTTCATCTCACTTCCTGTTGTCTCCTTCCGTTTGCAAGTAGGAGTCGTTTGTAAGTTAGATGTTTGAAAGTAGGGTCCTGCCCTATATACTCAGCAGAAATTTGGGCCTTAGGTGTTGCTGTGGCCACAACACTGTAAGCCCTCACAGGGCCCTGCTGTGAAATATTAGATCAAGAATTGTAATTACATGCCCCTGTTGAACAGGAGCTGAAAAATTAGGCCTTAGGCACTGGTGCTGGTGCCACAACACTGCAACCCCTCACAGACACTCTAGTTGGAACGCAGGAACGAGCCCTGCTGCAAATTATTGCTTCAAAAATTGTAATTACACGCCCCTGTTAGACAGGGGCAGAAAAATTGGGCCTTAGGCACTGGTGCTGGTGCCACAACACTGCAACCCCTCACAGACACTCTAGTTGGAACGCAGGAACGAGCCCTGCTGCAAAGTATTGCATCAAAAATTGTAATTACACGCCCCTGTTAGACAGGGGCAGAAAAATTGGGCCTTAGGCACTGGTGCTGGTGCCACAACACTGCAACCCCTCACAGACACTCTAGTTGGAACGCAGGAACGAGCCCTGCTGCAAAGTATTGCATCAAAAATTGTAATTACACGCCCCTGTTAGACAGGGGCAGAAAAATTGGGCCCTAGGCACTGGTGCTGGTGCCACAACACTGCAACCCCTCACAGACACTCTAGTTGGAATGCAGGAACGAGCCCTGCTGCAAAGTATTACATCAAAAATTGTAATTACACGCCCCTGTTAAACAGGGGCTGAAAAATTGTGCCTTAGGCACTGGTGGTGGCGCCCAGAACCAAAAATGTTCTTACAAGCTATCAGCGTGATGATTGAGGAGGAAGAGGATAATTACTCAGGGATAGTCACTCAGCATCAGCATAGGCAGTCTTTGAAGGGATCTGAGATTTCAAAAAAAATTATTCGGTTACATCAGCATCAGGTGCTTGGTAGCTGGTGGTGATCCAAGACTCATTCATTTTTATGAAGGTCAGCCGATCGACCGAGTCGGTGGACAGACGCACCCTGTGATCGGTTACCACGCCTCCAGCAGCACTGAATGTGCGTTCCGAAAGAACGCTGGATGCAGGACAGGCCAGTAGCTCAATTGCATACTGTGCAAGCTCTGGCCAGTGATCCATCCTCAAGACCCAGTAACCCAGAGGATTTTCGGTGGGAAAGGTGTCCAAGTCTGATCTTGCCCCTAGGTATTCCTGCACCATGTAAAACAGACGCTGGCGATGGTTGCTGGAACCGATCATACCTTGGGGCTGCGGACCAAAAAATTGTCTGAACGCATCGGTCAGACGGCCACCTTCTCCACCGCTCCTTCTTTGACTGACCGAAGCCTCAGCAACACGTTGTCCAGAAACAGGAGTTTGTAACCTCCCAGTCTCTGGGAACGCATTGCACAGACCTTTCTGCAAGGCCTCCCGAAGATGTTTCATCCTCTGCTCCCTCTGCGATGGCAAGATAAGGTCCGCAACCTTACCCTTGTAACGTGGATCAAGGAGGGTTGCCAGCCAGTATTGGTCCTTCTCCTTGATACCACGAATACGAGGATCCTTACGCAGGCTTTGCAGGATCAGGGAGGCCATGCAGCGTAGGTTTGCTGAGGCATTCGGTCCGGAGTCCTCTGGGTCACTAAGAACGACATGGTCCGCAGCCACCTCCTCCCAGCCACGTACAAGTCCATGTGTTTCTTGGGACTGATCCCTTAAAGACTGCTGCTGATGCTGAGTGCCAGGCTCCACCTCCATACTGACACAATCTTCCTCCTCCTCCTCTTCCTCCTCGTCCTCTTCCTGTGTGATCGGCGGGCACGCAGGAACACTGTCTGGATAAAGGGGGCCTTGAGAGCTAAGGAAGTCCTCCTCTTCCTGCCTCTGTTCTGCCTCAAGTGCCCTGTCCATTATTCCACGCAGCGTGTGCTCCAACAGGTGGACAAGGGGGACAGTGTCACTGATGCATGCACTGTCACTGCTCACCATCCTCGTGGCCTCCTCGAATGGTGACAGGACAGTGCATGCATCCCTGATCATGGCCCACTGGCGTGGGGAAAAAAAACCAAGCTCCCCTGACCCTGTCCTGGTGCCATAGTCGCACAGGTACTCATTGATGGCCCTCTGCTGCGTGTGCAGCCGCTGCAGCATGGCCAACGTTGAGTTCCACCTGGTGGGCATGTCACAGATTAGGCGGTTCTTGGGCAGGTTAAACTCCTTTTGGAGGTCCGTCAGCCGAGCACTGGCATTATATGACCGGCGGAAATGCACACAGACTTTCCTGGCCTGCCTCAGGACATCCTGTAAGCCCGGGTACCTGCCCAAGAACCGCTGCACCACCAAGTTAAGGACGTGAGCCAAACAGGGCACATGGGTCATTTGTCCCTGTCGGAGGGCAGAGAGGAGGTTGGTGCCATTGTCGCAAACCACCATTCCTGCCTTAAGTTGGCGTGGCGTCAACCACCTCTGAACCTGCCCCTGCAGAGCTGACAGAACCTCTGCCCCAGTGTGGCTCCTGTCCCCCAAGCACACCAGCTCAAGCACCGCATGGCATCTTTTGGCCTGCGTACTTGCGTAGCCCCTTGAACGCCTACGGAGCACCGCTGGTTCCGAGGAAGAGGCCATGGAGGAAGAAGAAGAGGAGGGGGTGGAGGAGAGAGGTGTGTCACAATCAGCATTTTGGAGTGGTGGCGGAACAACCTCCAACACTACTGCACCTTGTCCTGCATCCTTCCCAGCTGCCAGCAGAGTCACCCAATGCGCCGTGAAACTTAGGTAACGTCCCTGTCCATGCCTGCTGGACCATGAGTCAGCGGTAATATGCACCTTACCGCTGACCGCCCTGTCCAGCGAGGCATGGACATTGCCTTCCACATGCCGGTAGAGAGCCGGAATCGCCTTCCGTGAGAAAAAGTGGCGTTTGGGTACCTGCCACTGAGGAACCGCACATTCCACAAACTCACGGAAGGGGGCAGAGTCTACCAACTGAAAAGGCAGCAGTTGAAGTGCTAGCAATTTTGCCAAGCTAGCATTCAACCGCTGGGCATGTGGATGGCTGGGAGCAAACTTCTTTCGGCGGTGCAGCAGCTGGGGCAGGGAAATTTGCCTGGTACAATCTGACGTCGGTGTACCAAAAGCAGATTGCCCACAAGTACTTGGCTGTGACACACCTAATTCTACACCTTCATTCCTCTCACTGCAGGTCTCAGAGAGGACTGAAGGTCTAGTGGGGTTGGAAATCTCAGCTGATGAGGAGCAAGGAGAGATCCTCTTTGTTCTTTGGTGTGGGTCTTTTAGATACGCTTGCCAACGAACTGCATGGCAGGTCAACATATGTCTGGTCAAGCATGTGGTACCCAAGCGGGAGATATTTTGGCCACGCGAGATACGCTTGAGACATATGTTGCAAATAGCAGCGGTGCGATCTGATGCACTCGTCTCAAAAAAGGCCCACACCAAAGAACTTTTTGAATAACGCGCAGAGACTGCAGCGCCCTGCACATGTGGAGCTTTGGGGTGTGATGCAGTCAATGTGCTGCCCTTAGGCTGGCCCCTGGAGGGCATCCTGCCTCGTTGGTGATGTGCTGCCGCCTCCTCCTCCTCCTCCTCCTCCTCCTCCTCCTCCTCCTCCTCCTCTCTCCTATCAGGCACCCATGTTGAGTCAGTGACCTCATCATCCCCTCCCTCCTCATCACTGGAGCAAACCTGGCAGTATGCTGCAGCAGGGGGAGCATGACTGCCAGATTGCTGTCCTTCTTGGGCACCCCCTCTGTCCGCGCTCATGTTACTGCCTTCATCGAGCTCAGTATCGTCATCAGAGCCTTCCAAACGCTGGGCATCCTCCTGGAGCATGTACCCAACACTGTGGTCAAACAGTTCGAGGGAATCCTCATGAGGACATGGTGGAGCTAGGGAAGGAGTCACTGATGACATTGAGCTGAGGGAAGAGGCCGCTGCTTTGCCAGACAAAGCACCCTGGGCATGGGTGAGAGAGGATGAGGAGGATGAGGACGGCTTGGTCATCCACTCGACCAAGTCTTCCGCATGTTGCGGCTCAACATGGCCAGCTGCCGAAAAAAAGGCCAAGCGTGTCCCATGGCCACGTGCTGATGAGGATGCACCGTCTCCACGACCAGCACTAGACACAGAGCCTGCTTGCCCTCTCTTATTGGCTTGTGACTGTCTGCCTCTCCTTCTTGGCCTTCCAGACATACTAATGGCCTGTAGCTGCACTAAGCTGGGATAGAACACCTGTAATTTTCTTCAAGTAGCTTTATATACTGTAACCAGACAAGCCTGCCTGTCAGTAGGAAGATAACAGGAACGGATCTAGCTGAACACTGTGAGCAGGACGCACTGTACTAAATGTAAATAGTCTAGCTGCCTGACCGTGGTACTAATAGGATCAAATAGAACACCTGTAATTTTCTTCAGGTAGCTTTATATACTGTAACCAGACAAGCCTGCCTGTCAGTAGGAAGATAACAGGAACGGATCTAGCTGTACACTGTGAGCAGGACGCACTGTACTAAATGTAAATAGTCTAGCTGCCTGACCGTGGTACTAATAGGATCAAATAGAACACCTGTAATTTTCTTCAGGTAGCTTTATATACTGTAACCAGACAAGCCTGCCTGTCAGTAGGAAGATAACAGGAACGGATCTAGCTGAACACTGTGAGCAGGACACACTGTACTAAATGTAAATAGTCTAGCTGCCTGACCGTGGTACTAATAGGATCAAATAGAACACCTGTAATTTTCTTCAGGTAGCTTTATATACTGTAACCAGACAAGCCTGCCGGTCAGTAGGAATTTAACAGGAACGGATCTAGCTGAACACTGTGAGCAGGACGCACTGCACTAAATGTAAATAGCAGGAACGGATCTAGCTGAACACTGTGAGCAGGACGCACTGCACTAAATGTAAATAGTCTAGAAGATAACAGGAACGGATCTAGCTGAACACTGTGAGCAGGACGCACTGCATTAAATGTAAATAGTCTAGATAGAAGATAACAGGAACGGATCTAGCTAAACTGAATACAGTGTATATATATATATGCAACACCTGGGATGCATATATATACACAATACACTGTAAGTGCAGCTAACTGACTGACTGTTCTGCCTAATCTATCTAACTCAAATCAAATGACACTGTCTCTCTCTCTCTCTATCTCTCAGCACACCGGAACACACACTACACAGGGCCGCCGTGCAGGCGGCCTTATATAGTGTGGGGTGTGTACTAAATGCCCTGAGCCGTAATTGGCCAAAGCCACCCTGGCTTTGGCCAATTACAGCTCTCTCTACTGACAGCGCTGTGATTGGCCAAGCATGCGGGTCATAGTGCATGCTTGGCCAATCATCAGCCAGCAATGCACTGCGATGCCGCAGTGAATTATGGGCCGTGACGCGCCACACGAATTTAGCGCGAACGGCCCATAACGTTCGCAATTCGGCGAACGATCGAACAGCCGATGTTCGAGTCGAACATGGGTTCGACTCGAACACGAAGCTCATCCCTATTGATGAGCCACGGAAGTGATCCCTATATAGGAACAGTCTGTAGATGCCTCTGGAAATCAACTGTTTGCTAGGGAATCATTGTCCTATCTATACAAGAGGCTTGACTAGGCCCATAGGGGTCTCTGCATGAGATGAGAGGCTTGGGTAAACTATTGGTACACAGCGGATGGTGACAACACTTGGATGAATTGGATGTCTTCTATTTTTTCTTGCACAAAGCACTTTACTTTAATAACTATCTATTATCCTTGATTGGACATTACTGAGCGGATGGTGACAACACTTTGGATGAATTGGATGTTTATTTGCACCAGCACTTTATTTAATTGGAATTTTTTGTCACTTATTGATTGGACATTCATTTTTATGTACTTACTATTACTTTAATGCACCTTTTTCACTTTTGGAATTTCTTTTCACAGTTATATGCAAGATTATCTATGAAGTTGTCCTGATTATTGCACTTTTGAACATTGCACTTTACATTTATATATTTATGCAGTGTGAGAGCACCTTGTGATGTTTGCAGCTATTCGTTAGTTCTTATATATTTCTTTATAGTGGTTTGCGCATTGGTATTCTTTTTTTTTTAACTTATAACAAACTTTTTATTTGCAAGATTGTACATAATACATGAAAAGCATTGGTATACATGTTTAACATCTTACAGAAGATATTCCGTATTCAAAGAACATGATACACATATATTTCTATCATGTAGTTAGTTCTGTAGGTTCATATATAATCCGTACACTTCCACACTCATATTTAGTAAGTATCAGGATAAGCACCATTTATATGCATGTCATAGACTCTTGTAACCATCTATCCCATATTCTGTTATACTTGTTTGGACAACCTCTGTTAATATAGAGGAATTTTTTATATGGAAGGGTTGTGTTAATGTCTCTTTTCCAGTCCACCAATTGAGGGCGTTCGGATCTCATCCATTGTCTGGCAATAATTTTCCTAGCTGAAAATAAAGTTTCATGTAGGAATATTAGTGTGAATTTGTCTAGTACATCTGGAAAAATTCCCAGTAGGCATTGCTTTGGGTCAAGAGTTAATGGGGACCCCATGTCGTCATGCAAGAAGGTAACTATTTGTTTCCAGTAATCTTGTATCTTCTGACAAGACCACATAAGGTGAAAGAATGTGTCTGTTTCAGTTCCACACATTAGACATGTGATGGATTGACTTCTTTTATATCTAGCTACCCTAAGGGGAGTGAGGTATGCACGATGAAGTATAAAGATTTGGGACAGTCTGTCTGAAAGTTTGGGTGAAACCAACTTGCATGTTTCCAGGGCCTCCTCCCACTCTTCATCCTCCATCCTCCCAACCTCCCTCTCCCATCTTGGTTTCAATGCATAAGCTAATTTTGCAGAGGTAGGGGCGGATAGCATGTTGTAAAAACAGGAAATGAGTTTTTTTGAGTCTGTATCCTTGACTATGGCTATAATAGAGTTAGGAGTGGGCTGAGGAAGACCCCGTGAAAACTGCGTTTGGATCGCATGGCGGATCTGGAAATAACAAAAAAACATTTGATTCGGAATCTGGAACTCCATCTTAAGTGCCTCAAACGTTTTAAAAGTTCCATTTGTGAACAGATGGTGTAAATAGTATATGCCCTTGGCTGCCCATAAGTCTGAGTTCTGGACTCCATTAAGTTCCTGCAGCTTGTTATTATGCCAAAGTGGTGTATAGTCATTAAATGATGGTGTCTCTAGTTTAGAAGAAGCTAATTCCCATATGCGTCTATAATGATATAGCAAGGAATGTCTATAATCTTTTGACTGTGTGTTCCCTACACCCACCGCTATCCCGTTTATTGGGTCCCCAGTATGCTGAACCCAACGGGGGCTCAGCAGAATGAGAAAGCGTTCCTTTTCAGTTTTGTCAATGTGAAATAGTTGGGATAGCTGTGACGCTATATAGTAATGGTTAAAATCAGGTAGTGCTGTTCCACCCATGTCCGTTGAGCTTTTAAGTGTTTGCCATGAGAGTTTGTGTCTAGATTTCCCCCATACAAATGGTTTAAGTAGTGTTTCTAATAGTTTAAAATACTTAAGGGGTAGATATACTGGAGTGTGCCATAGGACGTACAGTACCTTAGGCAGTAGTACCATCTTTATTAAATTGACTCGGCCCCATACTCCTAAAGGGAGGCGGGACCAGACCTGGATCTTAGATTTAATTAGGGAGAATAATGGTTCGATATTCAAGGAAATATAGTCTACTGGATTCTTGGATATTTTAACGCCAAGGTATTTTATTATATCCACCCGTTGAAGGGGTAAATTAGCCTGTGATTCTGTAGGTGGAAAACTATCAATTGGTAATATCTGTGATTTACCCCAATTAATCCTCAAGCCCGAGAATGTCCCAAATTGCTCAATTACGTTAAGAGCTGTGTGTAGAGAGAGGCCAGGGTCTGCCAGGTAGAGGAGGGTGTCATCTGTATATAGGCTAATTTTCTCGGTAAGGGATCCGAATGTCAAACCTATTATCTCCTGGTTAGTACGGATGGACACGGCGAGGGGTTCCGATGCCAGAGCATACAGCAAAGGCGAGAGTGGGCATCCCTGTCTCGTACCTCTGCTTAGGCCAAATTCTCGAGAGGGGCATCCATTAGCCACCACTCGGGCAGTTGGTTGCTGATATAACAGTTGCACCCATCTAATAAATTTGGGCCCAAATCCGTATCCCTCCATGCATCTCCAGAGATATCTCCATTCAACCGAATCAAATGCCTTGGCTGTATCTAATGTTACTATCACTCTTGTGCCCACATTATCATGCTTGGCCTGGAGATTGATAAATAACTTCCTTAAATTAAAGGAAGTGTTACGGCCAGGCATAAACCCTGACTGATCTACATGTATAAGGGATAGTATTACTTGGTTTAGACGTTTGGAGAGTACTTTGGCTAATATTTTGACATCTACTTGGAGTAAAGATATGGGGCGGTACGACTCAGGGTATCCTAAATCTTTCCCTGGTTTGGGTATAAGTACTATCGTGGCCTCTCTCATGGATGCAGGTAGTGTTGAGGTTTCGAACATGGTGTTGTACAGAGTCAGCAGTTTGGGTGTAAGTATCTCAGAAAAGTGTGCATAAAATTCAATGGGCAAACCATCCGACCCCGGGGATTTGGACCTAGTAAAGTCTGCAATAGCAATCTTTATTTCCTCCACCGTGAGGGGTGCCTCAAGAAGTTCAACTTGACTCTCTGAGAGTTGTGGAAGTATGATGTTGCTCAAAAACTGATCCATTATTGTCGTATCCTCCGAGACCGTCGATGTGTAAAGTTCTGTAAAAAAGTCTCTAAACTTGGAGGACACGACAAGAGGATCCGTGATTGGCTGTCTATCCTTATCATGAAGCGTAATTACAATTGGGGGTTTGTCTTCACTATGAACAAGATATGCAAGCAATTTACCTGCTTTTTCTCCATGTTCGAACCACCGCTGTCTATTGAAGAATAATTTCTGCTTGGCTTTTACATATTGCATCTGAGACACCACTCTTGTCTGTAGTTTAAGAGTATTGGCATTTGTTGTGAATGGGTCAGCTATATATGCTTGTTCTGAAGAGGATAGTTCTATGATTGCTGCACATTGGTATTCTTACATATTTTACACATTTTCACTACTTCTTTATACAGTCCTGTACTGTATACCATTTTACCTGTCCGACCCCGTATTGGCTGTTCTGCTTTATTATTATCATGTCTACTTTGCTTCCATCTTCTGCAGTTTAAAGCTTGTTTTCTATATTGTCTCAACATGCCTGGCTGAGACCAGAGTATTTTGAAGATCGTAGTTCCATACCAGCTATGGGAACTATGTTTTCAATACACAGTCACCATGGCCTGGAGTTTTTCATGCTCTGGAGAGTTATGTGATGACCTAACTGCACAGTTCCTGTGAAAATTTCAAATGATGGATTGCTGTGACATAGTGGCTTGTTTATTACGTAGGAAAATATTTCTGATGGTGTTCTGAAAATATTCAGCACTTTTAAATTAGAAAAGCTTTAGACTAGGTTCACACTGCTGCAGTCTGATTTTGATTCAACTTTCAGTGCGATTATGTAGTGCAACTTGGAAGCTACTTTGAACTGGTTTACATATTCTATGGGGCTACAATCATGCTGGAATCACACCAAAAAAGCACAGAAACATTTTCGAAAATTGCGCCATTCTGAGTTGCATTTATGTTAACAGGTACCATTGAAGACAATGTAATTTCCATTATCATGCGATTCTGTGTGACTCAAGTCGCAAGTGAAATTGCAATAATGTGAACGGAGCCTTAAAGCTGAACTCCAAGAATATGGAACAGGGCTCATGCAAATGGGTGTACAGTACGCTCTGTTTTTGATCTATAAGGCTCATTTCACACTGAGGCGCTTTGCAGGCGCTAAAGTGCTAAAAATAGCGCCTGCAAAGCGCCCAGAAAGAGCCGCTCAATGCACTCCAGTATGAAAGCCCTGAGGGCTTTCACACTGGAGCAGTGCGCTTGCAGGGCGGTCAAAAAAGTCCTGCAAGCCGTATCTTTGGAGCGCTGTAGGAGCGGTGTATTTACCACTCCTAAAGCGCCCCTTCCCTTTGAAAACAGTGGGGCAGGTTTTAACCCTTTTCCGGCCTCTAGCGGGGGGTTAACCCCCCCCGCTTGCGCCACTAAAACGATGGTAAATCAGCGCTATATTTAGCGCCTCTGTGCCGCCAGCGCCCGCACGCCTCAGTGTGAAAGTAGCCTAATTTATAATTGTAAGGGGGGCCACCAGGGCAGGACTTAGGGTGGTGGGGGCCCCTGGGCTTGAGTCACTTTCGGGTCCTACCATCTATACCAGGGATATGCAATTAGCGGACCTCCAGCTGTTGCAAAACTACAAGTCCCATCATGCCTCTGCCTCTGGGTGTCATGCTTGTGGCTGTCAGTCTTGCTATGCCTCATGGGACTTGTAGTTCTGCAACAGCTGGAGGTCTGCTAATTGAAAATCCCTGATCTATACATTACTTTAAATAGAACAAAATGTTGACTGGTACCGTAGACAGTGTTACATGTTAAAAAAACGTAATAATCTATTTATATGACCACTGATTGAAGCTTGAAAAACTTTTTTCCAATAAATAAATAATGATTCAAAAAGTTCAAAGTGATCATGTGTTTATTGCAATGCACAAATGTCTTGGTCAGAATGAGAATAAAACACTTATTTACCTGGAAAACATATTGAAAACAAACAAATACCTTGTATGGTTGCAATCATAACAAATCATTTGCAAGAATATAGCAAAATAACTCATTGAACAAAGTGCAAGATAAATTGTGTGTGTGTGTAGTACATAAGTGAGTGGGAAAAAAGGGACATCAGTTTTACTTGGGTTACAATGTTGCACAACCGCGCAATTGTCAGTCAGTTAAAGCAACGCAGCGCAGTATCGCAAAAAATGGCCTGGTCATAAGGGGGGTGTAAAAGGTTCAGAAGCTGAAGGGGTTAAGATTGAACAAGTCAAGACTAAAGGGGCATTTTTTTTTCATACATAATGGCACACATGTATTTTGCTTTTTGACTTGACACATGAATTCATTCTTTTTTTTTTTTACTCACTTTTAGTCAATTAATTCGGTGCTCTGGTGGGGGGAGGGGCTCCCATGCAGGAGCAATGGAGTCCTGTTGGTTGGGTCCAGTAATTTCACTGTCAGTGTCCGCAGCCTTCTACTTCTTGTATCCACGCCGCTCTGCAGACTGCAAGGTGAACAAGATGGAGGGAGGAGGTGGGTGGAGCCAACACTCACCAGGGGCGGAGTCCTGCAGTCAGTGTGAGTGACTGTATGGACAAGATGGAGGAGGTGCTGCCGGTGGGAGGGCCAATACACTCATGGTTGGCGCGGAGGAGGAAGATTGCTGGCCTTTGCCACACAGTGCCAGACTGCAGCAACAGCTGCCGATTAGCCCGGGAAAGACAGATACACTTAGGCAGGCTCCTCCGCTCCAGGCAGCTCCTGTCACGGTCACGTCGGCTCTGAGTCTGAGACTCCGAGTCCGACATGACTGACTCAATGACGTCACTCGTTGTTAGACGCCAGGCGGTCCAAGCGCTAGCAACAAGTACAGGGTTGCCAAGCCAACGGCGCAGCTCCACCCACCTCCAGGCTCCTTCTGGTCCATCCTGCATAATTACACACTAGAGTCTCTCTCTCTGCGCCGCTGATCGGCTGATGAGACAGAGAGAGAGACTCGGGCAGAGCAGCGCTGCAGCCAAGTGAGGACCAGTGTGAGTCACCGCTGTTTCATCCGATCTAGCTGAAGATATATGAAGATATTTAAAACGTAAACGGGCAGGACCCATGGGCCCCCTATTGGGCGAGGCCCATGGGCTTGAGCCCAGTCAAGCCCAATGGTAAGTCCGGCCCTGGGGGCCACAATTGGCTGTGAGTTGGCACCAACTCGCTAGAGCTCTCACCCCGCTTCTTCTTGGATAGGAGAGGGACCCACTGCTGGTAGATAGAAATCTTTGCCAAATAGTGCCAAATTCCTGGCCATAGGCCCATCTACAATGTCCCCAGCCATGAGCCTTTATATTCATGAAGAAAGGAATATCCGCACAAGAAGTATATTTTCCGCACTTTACTGATACGCTTCAAAGGGGCAGTGACATGTAACATCACTTTGACATACTAACAGAACTCTTTAGCACATATTGCTATACACAAGAGCAAACCTTCTGTAGCAGTCACTCCTTGGGAGCACCACATCTTACTGTATACTAGAACCACAGCATTTTGCTTTTGTTAAAAAAATTAGATTAACAAGGTGTTTTTCTGTAGTATACCAGACTCTCTCTGTCCCATTACGTAGCGCCACCTAGCCGGGCACACTCCCAGATGTTACTTTCTAGCTCCCAGGCCAGGTGTAGTACTCACATCAGAAAGCACTTGGCTTAAAAGTTATTTTTGCATCCCCCTTGTAGACAGTCAGGGTGACTACGGGTGATCCTTCTGGGTGTTGAACTAACTTACCTGGTGCTTCAGCCCTGTAAAGGGCCATTGGCAGTAGCTGACTCCATCCACATGGCTGTGGGCTGTTTAGCTCCCATGCCCCGATTCTCTAGGCTCCTCCCATCCTGGTACTTATATGGACCCTAGCAGTGGCGGCTGGTGCTGCAAATTTTTGGGGGGGCGCAAACAAACTGAAAAATTCTGAAAAAAACCCCCATCAATTGCAGCCTCACTGTGCCCATCAAACGCAGCCACTGTACCAAACACAGCCACTCTGCCATCAAACGCTGCCACTGTGCCCATCAAACGCTGCCACTGTGCCCATCAAACGCAGCCACTGTGCCCATCAAACGCAGCCACTTTGCCCATCAAACGCAGCCACTTTGCCCATCAAACGCAGCCACTGTGCCCATCAAACGCAGCCACTTTGCCCATCTAACGCAGCCACTGCGCCCATCTAACGCTGCCACTGTGCCCATCAAATGCTGCCACTGTGCCCATCAAACACTGCCACTGTGCCCCAACTGCTACCACTGTGCCCCAAATTGTTGCCACTGTGTCCCAACTGCTGCCACTGTGCCCCAAATGTTGCCACTGTGCCGAAAGTGCTGGCACTGTGCCTTAAGTGCTGCCACTGTGCCCCAAATGTTGCCACTGTGCCCCAAGTGCTGCCACTGTGCCCCCCACCCGCCATCTGCCCAGCACTTACCTTGTCTCGGGCGGGCAGCGGGTGACGACGGCAGGCGGCGATCGGTGTCCGGTGTCCTCCATTTCTTCCCCGACCCCGATGTCTTGTCCCGCCCGCTCCTCCTCTCGTCCTCTGCTATGATTGGACGCCTGATAGGCATTCAATCACAGCGCCTGAGATTTCTGCCAATCAGGTGACAGGTAACACAGACCTGGCAACCTGATTGGCTGAGAGGCGGTTCAATGTTAGCAAAGCGAATTCATTCACTTTGCTAACATACAGCTGAGTGAGAAGCGAACGCACAGCTTTGCACGCGCTTCTCACATTTTTGGGCACCTATTAGAGCCTATGGCTCTAATCAGGTGCTTCCAAAAAACACCTCCACCGGTGTAATTCAGATGCCAAAAATGGGCCAGGCACATGAATAGGGGGTGTCTGCAGCGACCATAGATAGATTCATGCATTGCATGAATCTATCTATGGTGATTAGAGAGTGACAGGAGAGGGGGGGGGCGGCGCTCCTGTGCCCTTTATGGACGCATCGCCACTGGACCCTAGCTCCACCCAATACATCACTGTCTTAAAGGGGACCCACTACCACACTATTTTAGGACATAGCCACCTAGTGGCAGACTAGCTAACTATGCCTGTTTACACACAGATATGAACACAGCTGTGTGCCATGGGGCAGTTCACACAATTCCCTTTTGGTCTGTAGTGTTTAAACCAAAACTAGAAGAAAAATTAATTCAGGGTCCAATGTTGATTGTTTTCTCATTGTATGCATGTAAATATTTGTGTTACTTTTTTATATACATACAGAGTAAGTTGACATTATGCACCCTCTACCCTGATTAGTGAATTTAGGGTCGACATGTAAATATCAACAATATGTAGGCAGTGGTGGCAGTGCAGGTGCAGAATGACCTTGGCCGCAATCATTATAAATAACTGACGGGCAAAGTTAATTTGCGCCTGTGCATGCCGCTGGTGAATACACACTATTGAAGCATCTTCTCCCTGAATGAGTAATTCATGCATCAGCTTTCAGTCAATCAGAATGACCAAAGACCAAAGTCATACTGCACCTTCACTGAAGCCACATGAATAATGTATACATCAATAGTGTGTAATCAGTGACACAGACTGTATGCATGTCAACTCATACCGCCATAAGCAATGTATGACCATATGAGTTGAGATGTAGTACAAATAACTTCTTAGGCAGGATCTTGCTGGCAGAAATCTTATCTGGCTATGCATTTCAATTGCTTATTTATCTGTTTGCCTGGAGTACAGATGTTACTTCTGGGTAGAAGGGGTAGAAGTGGTATAAAATCACAATATGGGACCCAGTAAACTACTAAAATTTTCAAGTTCCATCCTTTTTTATGTTATTACTAGCACAACCTGAAGAAAAACACGTGTGTGACTTGTAAGTCTCAAACACAGCTACACTACCTTCCTTGTACATAAGCAAGAGCCAATTTGTTTCCCAAATTCCTTTAAAATAATCTGGTTGCACACAGATGGATGCAGGGTCGCCAATAGGGGAATACCACCGGGCCTTCTGTAGGGGGCCTGGGTATGCAGGGGGGGTCCAGACAGCAGGGAGAACCCGGATTCTCACCCTTTCCCTCCCTCCAGCTTTAAGCTGTTGGAGAGAGAGAGCTGCTGTAATTATCCTTCCGTTCTGCTGCACCAATACCCCTTCCTGTGCTGCCCACACCTGATTTTCCCCTGTGTGCCCGCCCCCCCCCCCCCCCCCCCCCACAGCGCTGCCAGTTTTCCTCTCCTGCTGGCTGCTGGGGGTACACAGGCTGATGGAGAGTGGGGGAAGGGGCCAGTAAATATGTAATTTACCGTCCCCTTCCTTTTCTGAAATGGACACCGTGAGCGATCGGTATTGATTGCTCCTGTGTCCATTGATGACTGAGCATAGAAAACTTTGTTTACTTTGAGCCCATGCATTCTGTTCATTCATCTTCAGTGCAGCTGAGGCTACATAGAAAAGAACTGAAGAATCTGTGTCCTCAATTTTTTTCTCTGTCTCAAAGGTAAGATATCAGGGGTCTGTTAAAAATTTCATCCAAGACCCCCCCACCCCTCAACAACATTGTAAAAAATGTAAATAAAAAATCATTTACAAAATGTAAAAAATACATTGTAAAAAATACGTTTTTTTTTTGTTTTGTTTTTAAGTTGTAAAAATAAACATTTTTAAAAATGATTTTCTGTTTTGACTATACATACATTTTAAGAAACTTGTGAGTATAAAAATCTGCTAGCTAACAACCACATCATGATGATGCTTTCATTATTGTACGCAAAGGTCGTGGGCTTGGTAACAGTTACTAAATACTGCTGATGTTGCTATACCGCTGACTATAACTGCCTGGCTAAAAAGAGATGGATTATGAAATGACTGTACTCTTTGTAAAAATATTGCATATCTGTTCCAGGCATTGTTAGTCTTATTCCATAATGGGAAAGAGTTTAATGCCCCGTACACACGGTCGGACTTTGTTCGGACATTCCGACAACAAAATCCTAGGATTTTTTTCCGACGGATGTTGGCTCAAACTTGTTTTGCGTACACACGGTCGCACAAAGTTGTCGGAATTTCCGATCGCCAACAACGCGGTGACGTCAAGCACGTACGACGAGACTAGAAAAGGCCAGTTCAGAACCAAGCACGGCACCCTTTGGGCTCCTTTTGCTAATCTCGTGTTAGTAAAAGTTTGGTGAGAGACGATTCGCGCTTTTTCAGACTCGTGGCTTTCAGATCGTTTTCTGCGGTTCAGTTTGTGCTTGTGGGTTTGTATCTGCTCTTCAGTGCGTGCAAGCAAGTTCCGCGGGACTTTAAGTAGTCATTGTGTTCTTGTTCGTTCGTTACTGTTTTTCAGGTCGCTCTTCACAGGCCTTGCTGTTCTTCAGTGCGTTCTGTTACTTCGTTCTGAGCAGCCGACCGTTTTCTAGCCATGTTGTGTATCGTAGAGTTCGTGCTGTGCGGGGGCTTGGTGTTGGGGTCCTGACCTTGACACAAGTCCAGTCCATGAACAGGGTGGGGAGGAGTTCATGGACCAAGAATTGGTTGCTTCAGCGTGACCAGTTCTCTCATATGCCTTTGCTCCGTGAGATCCGTGAGAATAATCCTGATGATTTCAGGAACTTTCTCAGGATGACGGACCCCGTGTTTCACCGTCTGCTGGCTTCGCTCACCCCTTATATTAGCAGGCAGGATACCTGCATGAGGCAAGCCATCACTCCGGAGCAGAGGCTGGTCGCTACCCTGCGGTACTTGGCGACAGGGAGAAGCCTGCAGGACCTCAATTTCTCGACAGGCATCTCCCCCCAGGCTCTGGGGATTATAATCCCAGAGACCTGTTCTGCCATCATCCAGGTCCTGCAGAAGGAGTATATAAAGGTAAGATTTTTATCCTTTAATCTCACATTTTTTTTGTATTTAATGATTGATAATATATTGTATTTCTTTCCTCATTACCTAATTACCATGATTGTAATATGCTGTGAATGTCCCCTTTGTCCTCATGCATGCTGGTTTTTTATGTGATTAATTTTTTAGTCCTTCATACAGATTGGCCTTCAATAACCTCCCCAGCATGTTCTCCTGCCCTATATTCACCTCATGTAGTCACTTAACAATGTATTTTATCAGCTCCATAGTAGTGCTTTACCCCAAACACCCCCTAAAATGTTTTTAAATGTGATTTGTGCTTTAAATTCAGGCAGAGTGCCATAGACTTTTTTTTTGTGGTGTCCCCAAATCATTTTTATTAACCCTCCCTCCCCCCAACTGCTAAGTCAGCTGATCCAAATTCTCTATCTATCCTCAATCATCTATCTGCTGACTTTGCCAAACCCATACACACTATACCCATCTCTTTTGTGCTCAGATTTATGGATGAATTACCCAAAGCATGTAGTGCAAGGGCCTGCTTGTCTACTTTCAAATGGTACTGTTTAAAGTTTTTATATCCTATTATTATCTTGACAGGTAATAGCAGAATGTCCAAATGTGCTCAAATGTGTACAATGTGTATTTATATCTTTGTATTATGACACTTCTTACCTGTCCAGTGGGCTGCCAATAGTGTAACTAAGGAGGGGCTGTTCCAAGTAATACCCTGTATTTAGGCATTCATCTCTCAATGAAGTGGAGAGGGTTACCTGTCCAAGATTTCCCCACCCCCCATAATGTTAGAAATGGCCCATGAGGGGGGGGGGGGGGGGGGATATGATAGGTGTACCTTATACTTTGGTGTTGTTAAATTCCCCTTAATAAATGCTATCTGGAGGTTGGCCAAGAATGTTTGTGTCTAATCTGCTTGCCATGTTTCTGTGCAAAAATATTAATTTATTTTTGTTATCCTCAACAGTTTCCTTCCACGCCACAGGAATGACAGACTGTGGCTTCCCACTTTGCCCAGCGGTGGGACTTTCCTAACTGCGGAGGGGCAATTGATGGGAAACACGTCCACATCATCCCACCACCCAACTCGGGGTTGTACTAAGGGGTTCAATAGTATTGTGATGTTGGCGGTGGTGTTGGCTAATTACGACTTCTTGTATGTGGACGTGGGGAAGAATGGCCAGATGTCCGATGGTGGAGTCATCGCCCAGACGGAGTTCTACAGGCGTCTCCAGAATGGCAGCTTGGACTTGCCACCTCCAGAGGACAATGTGGAAGGACTCCCATTCGTCTTCGTTGCTGATGAAGCGTTTGCGCTGGGGGACCATCTTATGGGGCCATTCCCTATGAGGACCCTCACCCGGAACAGAGGGTTTTTAATTACCGGCTGGCCAGAGCCAGAAGAGTGGTGGAGAACACATTTGGAATCCTGGCCAGCCGGTTCCGCCTATTTCTGACACCCATCCATATGGCGGAGTATAAACGTAGTCATATAATCCTGGCGTGCTGTATTCTCCATAACTTTTTATGCAAACATTCGGCCAACTATGCTGGCTCAGTTGGGCCTGAGGCCAGAATGATCCATGAAACAACACTGACGGCGCTTGAAAGTGGCCGTCCTGGCTTGCCCTCCCTGAGTGCCCGTGATGTCCAGTTACGTGATGTCCAGTTACCTGGAGTTCTTTGCGGGTAGGGGGGTCATCAATATGCCAGCAAATTTGTGAAGCCTTTATCAAATAAAAAAGCAAAAAAAAGAAAATCTTTGTGGACATTTACTGCTTGTGTTTGTTTTAGCTGACCCTGACCGAAATATGTTGAGTCCAGAAAATGGCATGATTGTATAACCTTATACAAAGCACTGTTGGGTGTTATTTACTAAAGGCAAAGACACTTTGCACTACAAGTGCAGTGAAACTGCACTTGTAGTGCAAAGAGGATTTGCCCTTAGGAACTAACCCCCATTTTCACAGAAAACACCAATTAGATCACCAACAAAGTGTTTTAGCGTTGACACAATAATCCACACATTCTTGCTTAACAATCTCTTTAATACCTGCACAATCACATGTGCATTTAGAAAAGGTTTTTCTAACAAACCAACATGTTTGTTGTATAACAATTTTTGGGGTAGCATTATAAAACAGATAAATGTCCATTTAAGATAAAACAGGCATGTGTAAAACCAACAAGAAAGACACAAATCTTGAACTTACAAAGTTCACATTTGGTAGAACTTGAAGGCAATATCAGACATGAGTATTTAGGAACTGTGTTTGATATTGCGTTCAGATGGGGTGAAGTCACCCCAGGAAAAGCCAAATTTGGAAGATGCACACAAATTTCCCAATGTCAACATGTGCTAGCTGTCATCACGGAGGATCAAGGGATGTGTTTTGGGGGAGAAACCCTTCCTCTCAGCTACTTTATTATTGAGGAAGGGGTTGCACCCCCAAAACGCATCCATTGATCTCCCGTGATGGCAGATAGCACATGTTGGCACACTGTGTGCATCCTCCAAATTAGGCTTTTCTACAAATCTTTCAAACATTTTCAACATTGGAGCACACAAAAAAACAAAGGGATTGGGAGGGGTTTTAAACTCGCCCCAAAACATCAATGATGTTTTTATTTTTTTGAATAACATCATTGATGTTTTTCTTGAGGTTTTCCAATTCTAAATTACACCCCATGATCTCCCCGATCAGGATCTGGGCACTTTCTGATGTGAAAGGATCTGGATCCACAACATCACAATCACCTAAAAAGAGAGAAACCCAAAAAAAAGGTATCAAAAATATGCCGGCATCCATCTCTTTCCTGAGCCTGTGGTCGCAGACACTCACCTGTTGTGGTGACAATTTCCACCACATCTTCCTCCTTCTGCACTTCTTGGGTTGGGGGTATTTCCCCTTCTTCCAGAGGTGGGGGGTCTCTGGTCTCCTCGGATGAGGGGTGTCCTCCGAGTCTTTTCTCCCCTATGTCAAACAAAAATGCTATAATTAGCACACAGTGATTTGATGGCAGAACTATAAATATAAAACATTGATTGTCTATTTTGGCAGAGTTCCAAAATGTTGCATTTTCAGTGTCCTTTGTCAAGCTTCAATACTTTACCTGTTTGGTACAAGCTTCACATATGTAGCCCCCCCTATAGTATACACTGGAGCATCTGTGTGGCCCCCTAATAAAAATGGTGTTCTTGTGTCCCACACTAGTGCTCCAGTGTCCAGATGTGAAAACAGCTGCTGAGTGTCCTCTCCTTACACAGAATCTAGTTTGCATTTTATTCTAGTAACAAAGCCATCTACCCAACCAAAATAGTTTCTGACAAGTAGGGCGTAAAAATTGTGGCCAAATGCATATGGCCTAAACAATGGTGTTTTATAGGCCGAAAGAAAAATGTTTGATACGAACGAATAATGTACCCATGAACATGAAATTTGCCATTTAAAAATGTACACTTGTTCGAAAAGCACATGGAGCAGCACGAACGTAAGAAACATAAAGAATAGGAACACAGGACAACTACTTACTTTTTTGCAGCACTCTCCGGATCTTTCTGTACTGCTCATGTTCTCGCAATTTGAGGTCCGACCACCGTTTCCTGAGCTGATCTTTCGATCGTCGTACCCCGAAATGCCGGTGCAGACTCTTGACCACTTTCGCCATTATCTTGGCCTTTCTGACATTGGGGTTGGGGTAAGGTCCATACTTCCCCTCATAGTCGGCCCTCTTCAGGATGTCCACCATCTCCAACATCTCCCCAAAGGACATATTTGATGCCTTAAATCTCCTTCTGGATCGGGACGTGTCCGGATCCGGGCTTTCCTCCTCCTCGTTGCTATAATTACCACGCACCTGCTGTGTATCCGCCATGTGCTCTTCCCCCACTGCGCAGAACGAAAAGGGGCGGAGAATAGACTAGAAAGAACGTCAGGGCCGGGCGGAGTTACACGCATGCGCAGTGTGTATAAAGCGTAACACGCATGCGTATTATGTACGATCTGTGAGCGGAGGAAGGAGCATCGAAAGCGCCGATCGTGCTAACGAAGGTAAGATCTAAACTTGGGCCTATACTGCTTCGAAATTGAAGCCTATATTGTAACAAGATTAGGAGAGTTTGGCCTGACCTTAGGGTTTGTCTTGTGTTGTGTCTTGCAGAGAAAATGGATGGGTTCAACAACCACAACTTCCTCCCCCTGTTCATAGACAAATACAGGGAGCTGCCCTGTCTGTGGCAGGTGAGACATTCCCATTACAACAATAAACAAAAGAGGCAGGTAGCGCTGGAGAAACTGCTGGAGTTAGTGAAGCCAGTGGTCCCCACAGCAACCATCCCCTATTTAAAAACCAAGATTGATGGCCTAAGGAGCACTTATCGAAAGAAGGTCACAGATTCCCAGAGGTCCAGAGCTGCAGCAGATGACGTTTATGTCCCCAGGCTCTGGTACTATGAGAGACTGCGATTTCTGTCAGACCACACTGAAGTCAGGGAATCCCTCTCCACTCTTCCTTCCACTCTTCCTTCCACCCCAGCTGAGGCTTCCGATGTCCAACCTGGGCCTTCCAGCCAGGAAGAAGTGGAGGAGCCCAGCTGGAGCCAGGTATAGCATTGTTCTCCAGATTTCTGGTCAATAAATAAATGATGTTTATTAGATGTTGTTATTGATCACTAATTTCTGATTGAAAAAAGTGTTTTACATATCAATAGACAGTAGTGGGCAAAAATAATTGGGACAAGAATGAAAAATGCTGGGCTCAGAAGGATAGTCTGTTATATTTGTTAACATTCAATTTGCAACAGTCAGGAGGTGAAAATTGTGTGTGATTGATGAATAAAAAACTAAAACTATGTCCCTTTTTCATACACAGGAAGACCTCAGCCAGGAGGAGGCTGTGGAATGTGGCAGTCAGGAGGAGGTGGGGATTAGTGGCAGCCAGGAGGAGGCGGGGCTAAGTGTCAGCCAAGAGAAGCCTGGGACCAGTCGCAGCCTTACTGGTAAGGAGACGACTCCCATGCAGGATTCAGCGCTCAGGCTCATTCAGGAGGCTTCTGCGTCCCTCCGAGCCTTACCCACTCCTGAAGAGGCCTTTGCCTGCATGGCTGCCACCAAACTGCAGGGCATGCAGGAGGGTCAACACCTCCTGTGTGAGCAACTTATTTATAAAGTCCTAACTAAGGGGGTGAGTGGGGAACTAACACCCAAGACCGACGTGATTGAGTTGGACCATCCTCCTCCTCCTGCCACAACTCCACCACCAGAGCCACCGCATGGAAGGAAGCGTGGAAGGAAGACCAGAGAGTGATGACCCTGGGTTCAATCTGGTCTGACAAAAGCTGCAGTCTCTCGTATGACCACAGCCTGGGGACACAGATGTCATCTGCTGCTTTACGGATCTCTGGGACTTCTGGACCAGACTGCACTCCCTTAGATAAGGACTCCTCAGGCCACCAATTTTGCTAGAAAATAGTTGATGTCTGCCCTGGGGGTCCAAGGCTTCACCTATTTCTGCAGTTTCTCCAGCATTGCTTCCCTCTTTGTTTAGTTGTGAGCCCTTAATAAAAGTTATTTTTTTGAAAATTATACTCTATGTGTGTTTTCATCCAAAAAGGACACATTGTTGGTGACGATTCGGGTACATTTCTAACATAAAATGTGAAATTAACAAGGGACAACAACGGGGACGTGGCCAAGACCGGCATGTGAGAGGACGCACTTCTCACAGCTCCTGCCTGATCCTCAGATTGATCCTTTCCCGGCATCCCTGATCCTGATTTTTTCGGCCCCCCCAGCTGGCTTCCGAGACCCTCTACCATCCGGACCCACCACCGGCCCTCTGTACAAGAGCTAAGACCCGCCGAGGCCCGTTAGAGATGGCGGGACCGGACTCTCAAGATGGCGCCGCTGCTACAGCAGCTAAAGCACAGCGCACTCCGCGAATAATGGACAAGCCCAGGGACAATACCAGCAAGAAGCAGCTGAAAGGACCGGGTAAGGAACACTACAGAGACATGACATATTATACACAGAAATTACAAAACCTGGAGGACACGGGGGGACGGCAAGCAATGGGGAAGCTGCAGATCTTTTTTCACAAGCTGACTGGGGCCTTGATACAGAAAATACGCCTGAGCAGCTGCATGAGAACTTTGATCATCCTCCCTCCCCCCCATCGTCAGATGAAATAATAGAGACCCTGGAGCAGCCCACCCTGGCTGATATTTTGAAGGCTGTTAATGTGTGCACAGCCACAGTCACTGATATGAAGGAGCAGTTTGGGAGCCTAAGGGAAGAGGTCTCACTACTTAGACAAGACCTGCAAAAGGTTAGAGAAAGAGCAACTGCAGTTGAGAGCAGAGTGATTGACCTGGAGGAGCAGGTACCCCCTTTGGCACGAGAAGCAAAGGCAGCTTATCGGTTGGCCCAAGACACATACAACAGAGCAGAAGACACGGAAAATCGTTTACGCAGAAGCAATGTTCGTATCGTTGAAATCAGAGGGCAGAGATCCTACATCGTTTGTGGAGAGCTGGCTGATTGAGTTATTTGGCCGTGAAGCTTTTTCCCCATTTTTTACAGTGGAGAGGGCCCACAGAGTACCGGGGCGTCCTCCCCCACAAGGTGCTCCCCCCAGATCAATGTTGGCCAAATTGCTACACTACCGTGACAGAGAGGCAGTGCTCAGATGCGCAAGAGAACAGGCCAAGTTTTGTGAAGTTTAATGGAGTGAGAGTGTCATTCTATCTGGACTTTTCGGCTGAGGTGCAAAGAAATAGAGCTAAGTTCAGCGATGTGAAAAGGCGCCTCAGAGCTTTACAACTGCCATACGCCATGCTATATCCGGCGAAGCTGCGAGTAACTGCGGAAGGACATGCTCAATTCTTTGATTCCGCCAGAGAGGCGGCTGCCTGGCTAGATCACAATGAACAGGCGCTACGCCGTCACCGTGCGGATGTGAAGGGCGACTGACCGGGACACATTTCCAGATGTTAAGAGTGCTGTCTACAAATTGAGATGTCGCACCCCCTCTTTCTTATTGTCTTTTTTTGGACTGCAGAGTCATTACCATACCCTTTTAATTTTTGTTTCTATACACTCTACCATAATCTACCAATACACCTGACCTTTTCCAAGTTATCCAATTGCCGGGAAACATCCTACATCTTTTCAGTGAAAGGAACTGAACTGTGAAACCCCCCCCCCCACTCAACTTGAGATGTGTGACTTATTAGTTGGTCTGCTTTTAGGCCGTGTTGGGCCCTACAAGCCTACCCTGTTGGTATGGCTCACCAGGCTGTCCATTCTGTTTTTTTTGGCTAGGTCTCTCACAGGAGTGAGAGAGTCAAATAACAAAAGGAAATACCCTAGTGCAGTTGCACTGACGTTTCTGCTATTTTGTTATGCCATTGTGCTATGTTATTTTTTGCAATCTGTTTCTTACCACAGTCCAAGAAACTTACTCCCACTAACCCCATGGTACTTTGTTCCCACTCAAGTCTACTGCTATTCCTCCCAACAGGATTTTGGTGGTCTCTATAAAAGGAAGCCACCTTTTGTCTTACCCTCGCTGCTAACTGTGTTTTTGCCATGGCAGGTTCCCCAGTGATCTCCTGGAATGTCAGGGGCATGAACTCCCCCCTGAAACGTACTATGATTTTCTCAAGTCTGAAAAAGTTTTATCCTGCGATTATCTGCTTACAGGAAACACATCTAACATCTGACTCTAAAAATTGTATGGGGTATAGATGGATCGGGTGGTCGTACCACTCCACCCACACCTCCTTTTCTCGGGGGGTGAGTGTGGTGATACACAACTCCCTGGATTACCAGGAATTTGTGTCAAAAATAGATCAGGAGGGTAGATTTGTTTTCCTGCATTGTCGCATTGGTACCCTGAGGTGTGTTCTGGCTTGTGTGTACATTCCTCCCCCGTTTAATGCTTGGGTGCTCCGGCTCCTCCTGGAGTTTCTGGAGGGGAAGCCGGATCTCCCATTGCTGTTAGTGGGGGACTTCAATAGTTGGTTGGATAAACACCCGGGCCCAAGCACCCCAACTCCATATAGGCTAACTCCTCTGGCTAGAATACTACAGGAGGTGGGTTGGTTGGACTTATGGAGACACCGGAATCCCACGGCTAAACAGTTCTCCTGTTTTTCGAAAGCACACGGCTCATTATCTAGAATAGATTTGGCGGTGGGAAACCCGGCTATGCTCTCCTCGGTCTTGGACATCTCGTACAAACCTCGGTGTGTATCTGATCATTCCTATATGGTGATAAATCTTATTATATCCCACCAATCCACGCTTCCTAAGGTACCGTGGAAATTTAATGCCTTTTGGCTTCAGCTTTTTACCTCCCCTGAGAAATTAGAAGGTAACATAAAAAAGTTTTTTTCATGTCAACCGGGTTCGTTGTCTGTCCTTGCAGAATGGGAGGGCTTTAAAATACACCTTAAGAAAATACTTAGCAATGAGGTTACCCAGATTAAGAAACACTCTGAGGAGCTACGGGAAACACTGGAATCCCATGCTTGCTCCCTTGAGGCAAAATATGTTCAGGATCCAACTGATTCCGCGAGGGAGGCGTGGCAGTCGGCTCAATCAGCCTATGAGCATCTGCTGGCCTCCTCGGCGGACAAAAAGAGATTTTTCTCTAAGACTGCTTTTTTTGAGGAGGGGGAAACGACGGGACGTCTTTTAGCCAAAATAGCTAATTCTGAAAAGAGATCTCCAGTAATCGGTTCTATAAAGAGGGCTGACGGGCGGCTAGTACACTCCCCAGATCAGATACTCCAGACACTGGCGGAATTTTATGAACAGCTTTACTGTTCATCTTCTAGATATAGTTCCGGAGAGCTGTCTAGCTACATGGATGGTATTGTATTTCCACAGCTTACAAACTCCCAGAGACAAGAATTAGACGCCCCTTTGACTTTGGATGAGTTACAGGAGGCGGTCGCAGAGTTCCCTAACTGTAAGGCCCCCGGGGGGGACAGCATCCCTATGGAAATATATAAAACCTATTCTGAGATACTGCTCCCCAAGCTGTTAGATGTATTTCTCACTGCTAGGGAACATAATACCCTACCTCCCTCCATGTCCAGGGCCCATATTGTGTTAATTTTAAAACCAGGCAAAGATCCAGTAGACCCAGCCTCATATAAACCGATATCCCTACTGCAATCGGACATCAAAATTTTAGCAAAAGTTTTGGCTAATAGATTAAATAAGGCGGTTGCCTCAGTTATACACCCCGATCAGGAGGGGTTTATGCCCAACAAATCAACAGCAATAAATCTTAGAAGACTATATCTTAACATGCAGTCCCCACCGGATAACAAAGGAGAGAGGGCGTTGCTGTCCTTAGGCGCAATGAAAGCCTTTGACAGCGTGGAATGGCCAAATCTATGGGAGGTGATGAGGAAATTCGGCTTTGGAGAGATGTACATCTCTTGGGTGCGGTTGTTATATCATTGCCCGCAGGCGATAATTAGAGAGGCGGGTAGATGTCCATGCCCTTTTCTCTGGGGCGTGGTACACGGCAGGGGTGCCCTTTGTCCCCCCTGCTGTTTGCCCTGGCCATAGAGCCGCTGGCAATACAGATTAGGGATTGCAGGGATATCACCGGCTTCTGTTATGGAGATAGACAGGAGAAGGTGATGCTTTATGCAGATGACACCATGATTCTCTTGGGGGACACTGACCAATCCCTAAAAAACACAATGGACACAGTTGCTCGCTTCGGGGAATTTTCAGGTCTTAAAATAAACTGGTCCAAATCAGCCCTAATGCCATTAGACAATATACGTATATTAAACGAAGAGAAAGTTGGGGGAATACCTGTATCTGCTTCCTTTAGATACCTGGGGATACAGGTTTCTCCCAAGATTAGGGAATATAGCCAGCTGAACATTTCCCCATTGTTGGCTCGATTTCGTTTACGAGTCAAAACCTGGAATGCTCTGTGTATGTCGGTTGCAGGCAAGGTAAATCTAATTAAAATGATTCTGATGCCTCAACTGCTATACATACTACACAATTCACCGGTAGTCATTCCACTCAAGATATTCAGGATAGTTAATGCCATTTTTCGTGAATTAATATGGAAGAACCTCCCACCTAGGATAAAACTAGAAAATTTACAACGCCCTAAAGATGAAGGTGGCCTTGCATTACCGAACCCTTGGCTTTATTACCTGTCATCGCAAATGCAACATTTGATAGGTACCATGGTCATGGAGGGGGAGTCTGCAGTCAGGATCCCTGGCGCTTCAGAGTATATATTACTACATACGCTAGGGGGTAAATCAGTCCCCACGGCTTTAGAGGCCTCAGCTTTTAGCAAACCTCAGAAGTGTTTTCCCACTTATGCCCTCATACAAAAAATATGGAATAAAACTAAGTATATTCAGGAGGCGACAGGTATTGGTGAATATAGTCCTATATGGGGAAATGAATCCTATCCAGAGCTTGCTAAATTACAACATGCGGAGAGGTGGAAGAGATTTGGGATTCTTTACTTAAAGCAAATTATAAGTGAGGGAACATTGCGTTCCTTTGATAATTTGAGGGACCTATATGGACTTCCGACCTCCATGCGGTTTTATTATATGCAACTTAGGCATGCATTTGACGCACAGTCAAAAACCGCTGACTGGCTCACTAACTCAAACCCGTTGGTAGATTTGCTTAAAGGGGCGGAGACCTCTAAAGGATTCATTTCCCAGAGCTATGGCATTTTACTTCACAAATACCTCCTAAAACACCCTTTGACAGCGAAAAGAAAATGGGAGCTGGATGTTGGACCTTTAGATGAGGATCAATGGGAGGAGGTCTTGCAGTCAGTTTCCATATGCTCTCTGAATGTAACGCAAAGACTAACGCAACTATATACACTTTTGAGAACGTATTATACACCTCATAGATTGCACAATATGGGATTGCTTTCTACTCCAACTTGTACTAGATGTAAGAGAGATCATGGAGATTTAATACATATGTTGTGGAGGTGCCCCAGATTGCATGTGTACTGGAGGGGAGTGGTGGATACGCTGGGCGCAGTGTATGGGGTCTCAATTCCGCTGGATCCTAGACACTGCATTCTGAATGTGTTAGATGAACTAGACTGGGAAACTCATGTCAGAGAAGCCCTATCTAGAGCCCTCTTTGTGGCCCGTAAGCTAATCATGGTACATTGGAAATCTGAAACGCCCCCCTCAGTCAAGGAATGGATTACCGCACTAGGTAATATATTGAGAATGGAGAAGATTATATACCAGCATAGGGGATGTTCAAGGAAATTTGAAAAACTCTGGGAACCATGGCTAGACACTCCTGGGCTCGCCCCAGAGGACCTGGTCATGGATAGATTATTACGCCTTAATAATGGCTGAAAGCACTGGGTACCCGGTATCAGACTTAAATGGAGCCTAGAGTTCCGGTTGGTTACAGACGGAGGGTTGGAACTTTGAAAGATACAGATGCAGTAATTTCATTTCTTTTGATATTCTTTAACAGTGGGAATTCTACTTTATTATTGTATAGACGTGATTCCATTTCTGATGCTACGCCTGTTTATGCTATTAGGTATTATGTAATTGTTGACTTCTTGGACTGTATGTACTTGGTTTTCAATAAAATCTTTTTCTTGGATAAAAAAAAAAAACAAGGGACAACAACACCAAACAATCTCCTACAGATTAAATAGAACAACATATCAATGATGTTGTGGTAACTTGAAACAAAAAACACACACAAAAATTTTCAGGAGTACAAATAAAAATCCCCCCCCCCAAAAAAAATAAGCCTTGAAAAAAATACAAACCAAAAAAAAAATAATCGGCCTTAAAAACAAAAAAAAAAAACAAAACAAAATAATGTTGTCAGATGTGACAAATCAAAATATATTTAGGGAATCCCGATAAATAGTAACGAAATAAGTTTGTGAGAAGTCTGTGTGAATATGAGCAGCAAAACTACTTAATTCTTGTCACATTATAAAGAAGAAGAGAGTGCGCTGTATTAAACCATTTTTAACATTGCAGCGTGACGAAAGTGCTGTATCCATTGCGAACGCTAATTTTACCAAGCTGTTGCGTGGCGGAATTTCTTCTGTGCATGCGTGGCACTTTGTGCGTCGGAACAGGCCACACACGGTCGGAATTGACGCGATCGGACTTTGTTGTCGGAAAATATTATATCCTGCTCTCAAACTTTGTGTGTCGGAAAATCCGATGGAAAATGTCCGATGGAGCCCACACACGGTCGGAATTGGCAACACGCTCCGATCGGACATTTTCCATCGGAAAATCCGACCGTGTGTACGGGGCATTAGACTGTATCAGTCAGTATCAATATATATTTTCCTGCTGTAATCTGAATTTTACTATAGGATTACTTGGCACATCACTGCTTTTAGCCCTCTTTAGTCTAAGTGTATGTATAGCCAAAACATTTTTTAATTTGGATAAAGTGGGAAAGGATTAGAACCCTTGCCAGATTTTTTTTATTTTTTATTTTAACTAAATATGGATTATTTGGGAGATTTCATTTCCTGTCCCAGAGACATATCAAAAAGTGAGAGGAAATCTCTACAAAGTGGTTGGTATGCTTCTGTTTCCCTTCACCTCTTGTTCTAGTGAAAACTTTAAAATGTGGGATTTTCCATCACTATCTGCTTTTTACAAAATTGTACCAGGACAAAAAGCAAGGATGTATCTATCTAACTAAGACAGAGACAGAAATTAAAACTGTGGTTTTAACCCTTCCCTTTGCTACCCAAAACTAAAATGAACGTTTGGCTAGACATATACTTTGTTTTAACATATACAATCTACATAAGCTTTTTTGTATTTGAATCTTATTTCATTTTAATCAATTTCTAAAACTGTCCAAAATTTAAATATTGCTTCTTTGCGTTACATTGCAGCTGCTGGTGTACACTGTGATGGAAGTGGTGCCTAAGCATTGTAAGAATAATTTATAGTGTTTGCGCTATTGAAATGCCATCTTTATGCACCGCAGTTCATTGCAATGTGTGTAGTACAGCGTGTCCTTCTCTTTTCATAGTTACATAGTTACATAGTATGGAAAATATAAATAAATTCTAAACTTCATATATTTGAATTTATTCATTGTTCTGTAGCACTGCCTTAAAAAAAATGTTTTTTACTGGAAAAATAATGCTAGTACCTTTGCAAAAGGGATGCATTGCTGCAAAAATTAGCCTATTTGATAATAGAAGAACTAATTTTGCCTACAATAGATCACATTGGCTTAGCCATGCTGTAACCTCTTTCCCCATCTGGTCCATGGACCAAAAGGTGGCAACCCAAGGGTACAAGGCTAATGGCTGTCCTTTCTGTACCCTATGTGTAAGGGTCCCTCTTCTTGGATGGGATAGTCAACTACATGTTTCTTTTTTAAGAATAATCCACCAATTTGTGTAACGCTTCTCCTGGCCTGAGGCCTGCCCTCTTATATTTCCAACCTGAGTCCCGTTACTCAGAATAAATAAATGTCCAGTCCAGTTGAATTTTAAACTTTTTTGGGACAATTTAAACATTGGTTCAGTACACCTCTTGTGAACATAGTCACTTTACAGCTTAACATCCAATAATATGACTCACTGAGCAGAAGTTTGAAGTGAGAAGCACTGTTCCTCTATTACATGACCTCCTGTAGAAAACTTGATACAATCACACTGTACCTTTGCGGCCATCTTCCTAGATGTCACAGTCTCTGAGGTGGTTCACACTTGGGTGTTCTCTCTACACACATGGGGTGCTCTCCTTAGGCTCCTAGACCATCCTAAACCAAGCCACAGGACATGCTGGAATCATGGGTGCTCAACCTGTGGCCCTCCAGCTGTTGCAAAGCTGCAAGTCCCATCATGCCTCTGCCTGTGGGAGTCATGCTTGTACCTGGCAGCCTGGCAATGCCTCATGGGACTTGTGGTTTTACAAAAGCTGGAGGGCCACAGGTTGAGCACCCATGTGCTAGATGGAGATCAGGGGTGGCAAGATTTCTCCGTCTGTCCCCAATCTGTCCTCACTGTCCACACTGGCAGTTCAGCTCTGCATAAGGCTCACTTATTCCTTCATCCTGCTATTCAGGCATGTCCTGCTGCCATACCCCAACTTCACTAGGCCCCACCCACAGCTGGCATATAAAGGTGCGCTATCTCTACCCACTACATCACTACAGGAGGAGCTACAGCTAAAGAGGCACTAACACCTGCCAACACGTGCAACTACTTTTGAGAATGTGCAAGATCAATTTGTTTGTTTGGAAGGTGGGTGGTGCACTTTGGCCTCTTTACGTTGAGTTCCAGAGACCATTATCCTGACACTGGAGAGAGATTTTAACCCTTGTCCACTCTTTCTAAGACTAGGAAAAAAAATGTTGCACTTGACAGTTTTAATAGTTTCAATAATAAAAAAAAAACAAAGAGATACAAAACAGTATACATGTCATATATCAATGAGAGCCCATCGGCAATGCAATTGCTCATGAATTTAGGGTAAGACATATAAATCCTGCGAAGGAAATAAAAAAAGGATCTGTGTAACAATAATTACCATTGGAGCTGGATTAGTACTACAATGTCACAACCATCTAATGATGATGGGCCAAATGCAAAGAGGCACTGAAATGAACATAGTATTTTTTTTTTTTTTTTTAAACTAGAAAATACAGAGGAACAGAAAATAAATAAAAGAGAAGAAAAAATAAAGATAGAGCACCCACCTATGTAAAGACCCCAAAAGAATCCGAAGTCACTGTCTACGCAGGGCATCTCCAATGTAGGGAGAAAAGGAGATTCTAACTGGTCCCACAATTCCCATACCCAATTATGAACATCGAGAGTATCGTTTCAATGAAGTGGTCAGGTGTTCCATCCGTTTCACGTCTAGGATCCTGGAGTGCGAATCAAGCAGAGATAGAGGGTCCCGTTTCTTCCATTTAAGGGCGACTAAGCAGCGTGCAGCAGTTAGAACAGAAAAAACTGTGCACTGTAGGTACACAGGGGTTGCCCCTTAGGATTTTACTGGTAAAATAATATATAGAGTATAGAGAGTAGATTGTATAAAATGCACGTAAGTGCAGCAGTTAGCACATGCGCATTAAGTTTTCTAGCTAATTTAGAGAGAGAGAAGGGGGTGCAAGGTCCAAAAGGAAAGTTTTAGGATTGAAAGGCACCCAGGAACGAAAGACGGAATAGAGTAAAGAGTGGACCATCTGCAAGTAGGGAATGATCAAAGAGCATGTCCAGAAAATATGGTACAACGTACCCATGTCCGCATTACATTGCCAAGCCGTTGGCAGAGGGATATATGGAAAGGAGCAGGTCTGGGGTTTCATATCAATGATAGAGAATCTTATATTGGTTCTCTTTGTACAGGGTACAAATGGAGCTCTTGGAGGCCTGTGACCAGATACGGTAATTTGCCACGTTTTCAAGCGTAATTCCTCACCCAAGGCCTGCTCCTACTTGCGCATATACACATGCCGAGGCCCGGACAGCGAAAAGTCTGAGATTAGGAGTTTATAAGTACGGGAGAGCAAACCCTTAGGGGATGAGCCCTCTAAGCAGATTTTCTTGAATGTCAGGGGAGAGAACTGGAGGGTTGTCACTAAGGACTATGCAATATGTCGTATTTGTAACTATAAAAGGCCTGTCTAGGCAGGATATAGGCTTCCTGCAAACCTTGAAAGGCTCTAACATTCTGGTTTTAGTATCCACCAACTGACCAACGTGAAATAGGGCATTTTCCATCCCGAAATGAGACATCTGCGAGGTTAAACTGTCTGGGACATTGGGCATAACCAAAAAAGAGGTTGCCAAAGAGCTGGAGGAGGTAAGTGGGTACAACGATTTGGCGCATCACCAGAGAGTCTACACAAGCGACTTCGGCACTTTTAATCAATTCAATATAGCATATACAGTATACAAGCTCCCTGCCAAATGGGCAGAGGGAAAAACCTGAAACAAAAGAATTTAGTGAGGGGTATGGAGGTAAGTCAGTTTTTATTAAGCAGATGTTAGCCAGCAACAGTCATAGTGAACAAGTTTTCCTTCCTTTCGTGGAGAGATAATTTCATATAGAGCAGGATAAATCTCCTGAGATTTTCACCTCTGCTTAATGTAATTAATATTTATCCACATGGTGCATGCAGCATAAGGTATTTTTAGCCTGAAACTCAATATGCAGACAGGGAAGTGGCTTCTGAGAAGACCTCAAACCTAAGATGCAGAGATTCCAGAGTCTATGGAGTATTTATTTATTAGAGTTATTTTATGTTTATAGGACAGATTTATTGGGCTATTGTGGTATTTGTACACAGTGTTGCGAGACAGATTGGATCAACATTTACTGGCTTTTAAGAGTTTAGCAGGGGAAAAAGTTTGGCATTGTGTGTTGAATATAAAAAAATGTAAACCTAAAAGGACATTTTTACAACTATTAAATAAATATGCATGTATAAAATGTAAACATATCGCTTAGATGAGGTCACCTTGAACCTATTTTTATTGCATTGATAAAATATATTGTACTTTTTAGGTCGGGTTTATTAATGATTGGCTTTTAGTTCTCTTTTTCAAACCTCAATAGTCCCATAAACAAGATATAATCAACCAAATTTGCTGACAGTGTGTATAAATCAACTTGTAACCATATATTTCCAAAAAACTGTGCAAGCAGCAGTTTAATGCTCGTTTCATCTATTGCATTGTATAAAGTTGTAAAGAAAAAGTTTGAGAACCCTTAAAGTGATTCTATCATGAGGGATGACAAGGGCTGCCACTACTGGCCTACTAAAGGTCCACAGGGACCATTCATAAAGCACAGCGCGGCTCGAACATGCAGTGGGCAGCTGGCTGTGAAGCCACAAGGAGTCACAGCCAGCTGCCCATAGTTAGCATGCCGGGGGCCGGGAACCAAAGACCAGTGAATTACTGGTTCAGATGAGAACAGCACTGGATCCTTGGACAGGTAAAAATTTTATTTTTTTTAAAGTCAGCAGCTACAGTATTTGTAGATACTGACTGTTAAATTTTTGTTCCTAGGATGAAGATGCATTTTAAAGTAAAACTTAAGGACATAGGAAACATCTAGAAATGTTACTTGTGTCTAAGCAGTACACTAAAAGCTGTACTTTTTCTTATGAATACATTCTGCAAAACAGCGCCTAGGCAACCCTGTATCTAAAGTCTCATAGCTGTGACATGAAATCTAAGGCACTGCTGCAAATGACTGCTAGTCTTACAAGATTTGGAGTGAGGTTTAGTGATGTCAATACTGTGCTACTCATTGTTCTCATTTTTGGGGACTCTTACATGAAGAAGCAAACCCCTGCCTGTACCGAGATGACCAAACGAACACAACGAGACACAATGAGTGCAGAACAAAGCGTAGCAAGTCAGTAATGGAGTGAAATCAGCTGCATGGAGACCACAGGCAATATTGCTGACTAATAATTTGCCCTCTGCCTGTCTTCTTTTTGGGGTACAGCTTCCAGAGTACATTTGAATTTCAGACCAGTGAACAAGCATGCTATAAATAAGAGTCAGAAAATGTTTGAATTCCTAATCTCTATTCTTGTTCCAGTTCATTGACTCAGACAGCATAGAAGCCAAAGCATCAGATTTACTGCCAGGAACAAGCAGGAAGAAATCTCAACCCCCACCTCCTTGCCCAGCCCCACAAATGACTCTCATTCCTAGCTATAGGATGTGAGCAAAGCGTATCCATTACCCCACACCGTAAAGTTAAAAAAAAATGGAAAAATGGCTGCATAGGAAAGTTTAAATAATTGATAAATATTTGTTTGTTTTTTTTGGATACAGACACAAAGCAGCCCCATCTAGGACCTCCCTTCTGATGCTTAATTGTAGAAAGAAACAAGCCTTCTCAGAACCAAAGTTTAGAAATGGCAGCCTCTATCAGAGTCCTTTTAAATGATGTATTTTGATTTTCACCTAAGGCTGACCACAGACTTCCCAATAATTACAAGTAATTGTCATGTACCTTTTAGTGGAGCTTGATATGATGTGGATGGCCTCTTGCCCAATTCCTGTCCAAGCAACCCAAGCAGCTGGGATGACCAGATATACAGTACGTAGTTACAAAAAGAAGCTGGGACCAGACCATATGTATATATTTTTTAGGTGAGATTTATTTACAGTGGATGTAAGATAACTACACACCAGCAAGCAATAAACATGAGAATGCATGGAAATCAAAATTGAATGACAAAATGCAGCAACCTAAACAACTAAATAAATATAAAAATGTATACAAATGTGAAACATGCAAGGCCAGGCCCGGATTTACTCCCTTTGCCGCCCCAAGGCCGGGTCCTTCAATGCCGCCCCCCCCCCCCCCCCCCACACACACACACACACACACACCACGTCCTTTATCAATGACTTCTACAATAGGTCAAATAAAAACATATCTCCACACAAGAGAACACTGAAAATAACTGGCTTTAATTGTACAGACTAAAAATACTTCAGGGTAAGCGCGCGAGGGGTAAGGATTTTTCGCAGGCAAATTTTCAAGGCAATGGCTGGTGTTAGTGCTTCAATCATCCCCGGCACCATGGTTGTTATGGTGTCAGGATGATTGAAACACATTATTTCTATCATTACATTGTAATATAAACTGAAATAGTTCAACTCACCATAATGCAGAATCATTGGGAGCCCTGAGTGTGTCACTTGCCACCATCTCTTGTCACTTGCCACTATGCCTGCCACCAGATGGGGATGTCACTTGCTACGCTGCCTGCCACCAGATGGGGATATCACTTGCCATGCTGCCTGCCACCAGATGGGGATATCACTTGCCACGCTGCCTGCCACCAGATGGGGATATCACTTGCCACGCTGCCTGCCGCCAGATGGGGATGTCACTTGCCACGCTGCCTGCCACCAGATGGGGATGTCACTTGCCACGCTGCCTGCCACCAGATGGGGATGTCACTTGCCACGCTGCCTGCCACCAGATGGGGATGTCCCTTGCCACGCTGCCTGCCACCAGATGGGGATGTCACTTGCCACCATGCCTGCCGCCAGATGGGGATGTCACTTGCCAGGCTGCCTGCCACCAGATGGGGATGTCACTTGCCACGCTGCCTGCCACCAGATGGGGATGTCCCTTGCCACGCTGCCTGCCACCAGATGGGGATATCACTTGCCACGCTGCCTGCCGCCAGATGGGGATATCACTTGCCACGCTGCCTGCCGCCAGATGGGGATGTCACTTGCCACGCTGCCTGCCACCAGATGGTGATGTCACTTGCCACGCTGCCTGCCACCAGATGGGGATGTCCCTTGCCACGCTGCCTGCCACCAGATGGGGATGTCCCTTGCCACGCTGCCTGCCACCAGATGGGGATGTCACTTGCCACCATGCCTGCCACCAGATGGGGGTGTCCCTTGCCACCATGCCTGCCACCAGATGGGGATGTCACTTGCCACCAGATGGGGATGTCACTTGCCACCAGATTGGGATGTCACTTGCCACCAGATTGGGATGTCACTTGCCACCAGACTGGGATGTCACTTGCCACCAGATGGGGATGTCACTTGCCACCAGATTGGGATGTCCCTTGCCATGCTGCCTGCCACCAGAAGGAGGAGGGCGGAACAGCGGTGCGGGCAATGAGAGATGTCATCTTTCTCCCCCGCCGCCGCACTGCTGACATTATTTGCTACTCTAATTTTTTTCAAAAATGGTGCCGGGCGGCGCAATCACGCTACTGCGCATGCGCCGCCCGGCCGAGCGCTTACGAGCTTTCCCGAGCCCGGCCGGCTTCGGAACGGCGCATGCGCAGTTTCGTGGTCGGCTCGCGGCCATCTTTTCTATGGGCACTGGTGCCCATAATAGACTGTAATCGGCAGCATGAAAGGGGGGGCGGCCACGAAGTCGCTGCAGGAGCGGCGCCGCCCCTACACCACTGCCGCCCCGAGGCCTGGCCTCGGTGGCCTTGTGGCTAATCCGGCCCTGTGCAAGGCAGCGGAAAACTGTAAAGCATTGCACCAGCAATCAGCAGATCACTGGTGCCATGGAGGTCTCCAGCAGATCTTCCAGTGTATCTATGTGCCTGTACATCCCCTATGGGCAAGCAGATACAAAGATGCCAATCCTTCCAGGATTGGCATCTTCAGGGTGGACAGTAAGTCCCAGCAGCTCCTTCAGGCAATAGTAGGGTCTTGAAGGCAGATATGCCTTGATCGACACTCTGGCCTCTGAATCTTTAACAGGCCAACAGGACAGATCCCAGTTATGGTGATAGCAGCAACCTTGGACTTTCAAAAGCTCTCAGCCCCTTAGGTATAATCCGGACCACTGTCCCTTTTATAATGCACAGAACCAGTGGGTCGAACCCAGGAAAGCCCACCAAGAAAAAAACCTAGAAACACTATTAACCCTAACCTTCCCAACAGGGGCAGCATTAACCTCTACCTGCCTACAAGCAGGTCACCTTGGCACTTGACAGGTGTAAGCACTAACCAGTCTCCCCCAGAGCTCCGGATGGTGGAAATAGGTTTCCCTGCGTGATAGTGCCAGGTCGCAGTTGTTAGGATCACCCCACTAGGAGGTGAACAAACCAGGGTCCAGTGGCAGGTAAAGTAGGTAGGGATCAAGTCAAAGCATAATCAGTAAACAAGCCGAAGGTCAGTAACAAGCGGTTGCAGGTTGGGATCAAGCAGAGGCATAGTCGAAGAACAAGCTAAAGGTTGGTAACAAATGGTTGTGAGGATACGGAGGTAGATAAACTACAGCAGGAGTGAAAGGAGCAAGATATTGGCTGGATATTGGCACAATAATCTGGCAAATAGGAAGTGTAGAGACATGACTTGGTTCATGGTTCAAGGTTCACCAGAAACAAGACAAAAAGCAAGGTTGTCCATAGAATCAGGCAGAGAACTGTGCGGCATCTCAGTTGACACAGCGAGAAGAAACACAGCCAGACACTACAGGGGTTCTAGGTTCATAGCGAAATCTTGAGCATAAGAGGAGACTTAGATTGGGACCCTGATGTAAGGGGAGACTCTGATGAGAAAGGTGCAGACTGAATGCATTTTTGTTAGAACTTTTTTAATGGCACAAGTAAAACAAAGTAATTAATTTATATTTAATTAATTAATTTATAAAACTGTTCTTTTCCTGTCCGCAAATATTTAAGTATAGGCTATGGCCCTCATATTAAAAAGTTTGGGGACCCATGATCTATGCCATCAGGATGCTTTGCTTGAATGGTGTGTTTTAGACTGGCCATAGATGGCATCCCAGTCTTAGTCTGTAGCGTTCAATATTGAGTTCGCCCACCCTTTGCAGCTATAACAGCTTCAACTCTCCTGGGAAGGCTGTCCAGAAGGTTTAGGAGTTTGTATATGGGAATATTTTACCATTCTTCCAGAAGCGCGTTTGTAAGGTCAGGCACTGATGTGGACAAGAAGACCTGGCTCGCAGTCTCTGCTCTAATTCATCCCAAAGGTGTTCTATTGGGTTGAGGTCAGGACTGTGTGCAGGCCAGTCAAGTTCCTCCATCCCAAACTCGTTCATCCATGTCTTTATGGATCTTAGATTGTGCACTGGTGGACAGTCATGTTGAAACAGGAAGGGCCCATCCCCAAACTATTCCCACAAAGTTGGAGCATAAAATTGTCCAAAATGTTTTGGATGCCTTAAGAGTTTCCTTCACTGGAACTAAGGGTCCACACCATAGCCCCCCTCCACCAAATGATTTGGAGGGGTGGCCCAATACTTTTGGCAATATAGTGTGGATAAGCCAGTTTGGGGTGGAGGAACTTGACTGGCCTGCACAGAGTCCTGACCTTAACCCGACAGAACACCTTTGGGGTAAATTAGAGTGGAGACTGCAAGCCAGGCCTTCTCGTCCAACATCAGTGCCTGACCTCACAAATGTGCTTCTGCAAGAATGGTCAAAAATTCCCATAGACACACTCCTAAACCTTGTGGACAGCCTTCCCAGAGGAGTTGAAGCTGTTATAGCTGCAAAGGGTGGGCCAACTCAATATTGAACCTTACAGACTAAGACTGGGATGCTATTAAAGTTCATGTGTGTGTGTAAAGGCAGGCGTCCCAATACTTTTGGTATATATATATATATATATATATATATATATATATATATATATATATATATATATATATATATATATATATATATATATATTCAGAATTGACCACATACCTGTATGTCAGAGTTTTACTATTATTATTCTTAATTATTCTTATATTTTTAATCTGTGTTAATGTGTGTTAACGCATGTTCATTAGTGGTACATTAGACATTATAAACTATATTTTTTGACGTGCTGCTCTTACAATGCGTGTACTCTTTAGGGGTAACATGAATAATTAAATTATATTCTAACATCACTGGGTGTTTAAATAATCATAGAAGGCGGTACATATTAATGAGAGGCCTGATATCACATGTACAGGATAGGTTCAGGTTTCACTGTTTATACAATATTTTGTTTTATGGCAGGAAGTTCTTTTTAATATGCATTGTGTATGCACCTTTTTTATGGCATTTTAGGTGTGCATCATGATAACGGTACGCAAGAAAAACAAGTGTTGTATATGTGGAAAAACAGTTATATGCCATAATTGTAAAGAACAGAAGGACAGTACAAAATATAACAAGTAGTATAGAAAATGCACATCTGCTATGTACTTCGGTGTCGGTTATAGAGTTATAGGCACTTCTTCACCATCCCCGGCTGGTGAGAACACTGCTTTGGGACTTGCTCAAGCTTACTCACAGTAGTCTCCGGTAGTAAGATGGATGGTCCCTTAGTGGAGACAGCTTCCCTTGTACCTCCGACCATGATTGGTTCCCTGTCCGGCTGAACCTTCTCAACTCGGTTGGACTCCAATCCTGCAGTCCCAACCCTACGCTGCTTCTCCTGCTCCTGGATAGGCCTCAGGCAGCCTAGCAGCCAGGTGTCCCCGGGATAGGACTCAAACAGGGGCTGACTGACCATTGGGGCACTCGGGCACTGCCCGAGGGCCCCATGCCACTAAGGGGCCCCATCAGGGTTGCCAGCCTCAATAAAACCAGGGACAATATGTAAGTCTGTGTTTTTTTAAAAATCCCAAGATTATAGCAGCCCCGCCTTTCCAGTACCTTTTCAGTGTGTGTATGTGTATTCTGTGTGTGCATACTGTGTGTGTATACTGTATGTGTGTGTGTATACTGTGTGGCCCCATAATCTATTGCCTGGGGGCCCCATAATTTCCTATTGCCTGGGGACCCCATAATCTCCTGTTGCCCGGGGGCCCCATAAACTCCTATTGCCCGGGGGCCCCATGAGTTGTCAGTCCGCCCCTGGACTCAAGCTTCCGGCCTAGCAACCTGGGACAACATAACATACGTCCACCCATACAGCTGTCCAGCTGGCACAGAATCCCTATCACCTGACTCCACCCAAATAAATAGGCTCTCCCAGCAGGCTAAGGGACTAAAGTAACCCCCGTCAATTGGCTGAGACACCCCATCCATTCATGATCTGACCTTGCTAAGCCCCTGTCAATTTAATATCACCAGCCACAGTGCCACCTAGTGACAGAAGAGAAAAGGTGCAGCAATTTCAGAGGGGAATCAATTGATCTCTAACAATTAACCAGGATAATTACCACCTGGCAAACTAAATTTGTTAGCAACCCTGCCTAAACATCAGGGGGCTACACATAATTTCAGTACAGAAGAGGAGCCTGTACAACTGTGCAGGGCTGAAGGTAAAGCTGGAGATCAGCTTTAAACATTCAATCTCATTTAACTTTATAATTTAAGAATACATGTTACTGAAAAGTCAAACTAGAATGAATTATTTAGATGTAGTCCTTGTAAATGCTAACATGCGTATTCCTTTGCATTGATGTCACTGTCTGACCTTCTCTAGTAAATTATTGCTGTGTCTATCTGTGTACAGGGCAATGAGAGCTATGGCTGGCCTTCAAACTAATGAATTCTCAGACTCCTGGTCATTGACCTGACACTGTATTTCAAGGGGTTAACATATGAAAGGAAATAAATCATTATTATGACATAATGATTATAACTATTTAGATTAGATTTAGGAGTGTATTTTTGGCACAAGTCTGTATAACTCGATTATACTTCCAGGATATGATTTTGAAATTTGTTTTAAGCTTGTATATACATACGTTATAATATTCTTAGCAAAATTGTGTATCAACATATGGGAACGCTATAGGTTAAGGCTCTTTTCACACACCCTGATCAGCAGGGGATCTGTGAGCATGTCTTTTAAATGCTCGCTCAGTTCTGCAGAGCAGACACAGGCGTACCCATAATGGCTCTATTGGCGGCCGGGTGTAAAAAGACTCCACTGTGTGTTTACAACAGGCTAATTCTGATCCAATCTGCAAAAACAGAAAAGGTTGCAGTCCTTTTCCATTTTTTTGCCAGACCTCGATGGATACAAGTCTATTTACATCTGCCTGTCCATAGGGGCTCCATGGACCTTCTGATCGGGTCCACCTAAAAACACTGACAGGAGGACCTTATCTTAACTCCCTGTCAGGGCTGGGCTCAGCCCTTCCTTCTCTGAGCTGGCCACTTAGCTGTCGGCTAATTGCCAGCTCCTATCTCACCACAGTTACTCACATGTTGATGATATCCTGCTCGTCAGTTCTGCCTTCTTAAGTCATCCAGCCCAGATGATTTCTGACTTTGCCTTGGTCAACATAACAGAGACTTTCTCCTGCGCTCCTGTTAAAGACTTGCTTGGCTGACATTCTTTCTGGCTCCAGATCCTGCATGCTGTTCCACTACGCTGATTCCTGGCTTCTTGACTTTCTTGCTTGTCTGTTCTCTCTGGGTCTGATTCATGGTTTGTGACACTCCCCTGTGAAAGGGGTGCACCTCCACCCCCGTGGGGGCCGCTTGTTATTGCTTTTCCTCCTGTGCTGCCCTGACCCTGGTAAATTCCCAGCCCATCTGACACTCTAGGTTCTGACTTAGTGTATACCCATTTAAATGAAACATAGACACAATGCAAACTGTGTTTAACAGTCTTTTGTATTAACTAAACAGCAAAAGGGATGTATAAGAGCATCAATCACCCAAATCCTGGGGAAAAAAACCCAAAATCGGTTGAATGGAACACTCAGCGGACTGAACTACAAATAGCAATAACAGTGAATAACAACAGTACTCAAATGTACAAAGCAATCACAGACAATTAACAATGAGATTATAGGAGTGACTTTGACTGATTATGCTACTACTAAAAGGGGAAAAGGGCGGCATACATTGATTCTAATCCTAATGGGATATTGAGCTGTATAGGAACCAGTCACACTTCCCTTTAAAGGCAAGAAGAGTAGTAGTTCAAATGTTAGGTCTGCAGCGTTGGAGCTCAACATGTTGACAGGGAATCCTCAGAGGATAACAAAAGGGTTCAATAATCAGCAGGGGAATGCTAGGTATGGCAAAGTGACAGATCTCTTTGACAATCCAGGTCATGCTGTCTGCATGCGGTGTCCAAGTGTGGTATGTTACTAGCAGGCAGGGGAGGGTTTGGGCATGAGCCCGCTCACTAGATCCTGAAGACAGCTGGTGTTAACACAGAAAACGATGCACGGTCTGTTCACTATCCAGCGGGGAGCTGGATGTGGCGGTGCAGTCAGTTGTGGGTTCAGCGGTCTGCTGTTACCCGCTGCGCTATCCCCCAATCGTCAGCAAGGGGCACAGGAGGTCTATGGCGAGGCGATGTGTGGCAGGTTCTCTTGGGCAGGAACAGCGGTGACTCCTGGTACCGCGGTAGGCTGCCACTCTCACAGCTGGGCAGCAGGACTGGTGCTCACTCAATGAATCCTGGGAAAAGAGAGCCGAGCCTGCTGGGAGACTCTTTTTATATCTTCTCCCATAATTCTCCCATGGAGAGGTTCGCTTGCTGGGGGGATGTAGTTTGCAAAGGATTCAGCAATGCAGTATTGGCTGTGCAGGAGACTACAAATCCCACAATGCTCTCCTTTAGAGCTCAGGAGTGTGATGCAGATAATCTGAGCACAGCACTAGAGGGAAAAAGGAGTAGCCGGTGTTCTATCAAAATACCGCTACCCATCAGAATAGGTAACGGAAGTGATGTTCCGTCACCGCCATCATGGTACACCTCACACTCAGTCACAGTAAGCCTGCAGTCAGAAGGCGGCAGCGGACATCTTTTAACACCCTGGCAAGTCTTGCATTACACACTTATTTTTGCCAGTAAACTGAGCTTATATTGGGAAATATAGTATTTGGAAATCCATTACAGTGTTTTGATGTTGAATTTTAAAAGCAGCGGCAAGCCTGCTGATCTCACCAGTTTGCTGATCTGACAGAACACCGCTGCTTTTAAAATTCAACATGAAAAGTGTCTGATGGATTTCAAAATACTCTATTTCACTCTTGTTTGCAGCCGGCTCCCTCCTCTCCTATCCCCTTCCGGCAGCTGCGGGGGATCTGTCAGGATGGAGAGTGGAGGAAGGGACCGGTAAATATGTAATTTACTGGCTCCTTCCTTTTCTGAATTGGACATAGAGAGACATAGAGAGCGATCGCTACCAAACTCTCTCTATGTCCTGTAATAACTGAGCAGAGTAACCTGTGTGTTACTCTGCTTCAGTTTATGAATGAACAGGAGCCTCTGTCCCCTATCCATTCATTTTTAATGCTGAGAAAAGGACTAGGGAATCTGTGTCTTCAGCCTCTTTTTCTGTTTCAAAGGGCAGATGTCAGGGGTATGTTTAGACCTATTTATATGTTTACATATAAATAAAAAAAAATATTGACACCATCCACTGCTCTACTGACACTGTCCACTGCTCTATTGACACTGTCCACTGCCCTTCTGACACAGTCCACTGCCCCATAACCCTCCCTCTTACCCCCTTCCACAGAAGCCATCCAGTGCCCCCCCCCCCCAAAAAAAAATGTAATTGTAAAATAACAAATAAAAAAAAAATAAAGAACTACTGACACCATCCTGCACATACTACCCACCGCTGTACACTCCACACTCCTCTCCTGCACATACTACCCACCACCATACACATCATACTCCTCTCCTGCACATACTACCCACTGCCATACATTCCACACTCCTCTCCAGCACATAATACCCACCTCCATACACTGCATACTCCTCTCCTGCACATACTACTAACCTTCATACACTCAGCACTCCTCTCCTGCACATACTACCCATCACCAAACACTCCACACTCCTCTCCTGCACATACTACTTACCACCATATACTCCATACTCCTCTTCTGAACATACTACCCACCACCTTACACTTCTCACTCCTTTCCTACACATACTACCCACCTTCATACACTCCACACTCTTGTCCTACACATACTACCCACCGCCATACACTCCACACCCCTCTCCTGCACATACTACCCACTGCTATACACTTCACACCCCTCTCCTGCACATACTACCCACCACCTTACACTCTGCATCGTACATTCCCTATTTAACATTACCACATTCTGCATTATGTAAGTCATCTCAGACTCTATTAAACTACACCCCTTCAAGCCACGCCCAACATTGCACGCAATTTAAGCCACGCCCACATGTTGCCGCATTTTATTTTATCAATGCGCGCGCCGCATTTTATTTTATCGATGCCTGGGGCCCACTTTTTATCTTGCACACGGGCCCAGTCATTTCATGATACGCCCCTGCACCACAACCATTGCGCTGTGCTGGTCTGTTGTTTGCAATGGCACAGTTCACACTAACATGCTGCATTTTAACCAACACACTGCAAAAATGTACATCAGTGCAATGCAATGCATTAAAAAAGGCATGTAAACTCAAGTGCATTTAACGCCTGTCAATGTGTGTCAAACACAATACTCATGGTGTGAACACATGATAAACATTTGCACAGAAGATTCACCTTGTTATGCCATGAATCAGGACCATTTCCTGCTGCACCCTCCCTTAGGACAGTTGTATGAAAGGGTGTACTTACACATTGGTCTAGAGATATGGGTATGCTTCTTTGGCTTCTTGCACATAGAATGGCTAGTCGGCTGGAATTGGTCTGTAATTATGAAGATGTTTCACTACCCAACTAAGTGGCTCAAATGTGTATAACTTCTTCAACATTAAAGTGATACTATGATAATAAAGTCTTTTTTTTTTTTATAAAAAGAAGATAATACGTGCCTGCTCTGTGCAATGATATTACACAGAAAGCATTCCTTTGCTCTTCTAGCAGTCCCCTGCCAATGCTGTCACCTTGTCTCTCATCTGGGTGGCTCCTTGGCAAGCTGGGTGGCGAGGAGTCATCCATGTGCATGCCTGTGTGCACTCATAGCTGGTAAGCCACAACCTCAATCTCTTTTCACAGGAGATTGACTGATAGCAGCAGGAGCCTATGGCTCTACTGCCTTCAATTTCTCCTGTAAAAGCTGGAAGAGAGGGGAGCGGTGCTGGAGCCAGAGACAGTGCTGGAGCAGTGACAGAAGCAGGTAAATGTTTAGGGATTGAGGGGACCAGGATAGATAGTAGGACGTTTTTTTACCTTAAGGCAATAATTAATTGATGTAAAGAAAAAAAAAATGCTTTAGAACCACTTTAAAGAACAAGTGTAGATTAATGTGACTAACTGCTACTAGTCATACCATGAATTAGAAAAACGAGAAGTGACTTATATTATCTGTATCAGTCATCCGTGTCCTCTGGTATCAGTACTAATCGCTATATGATAATTCTTAGGCTTGTCCCACCAACAATCTCTTATTAACGTTGCCCAGCATGATACTACATGCCACAGATATAGTAATAATCATCTACCCCTTTGAGTACGAGCAGCCAACAATTCATGCAGCTGCTTGAAAACGTTATATCCCAGCTGTCACTGACAGCCAGTGTACCCACAGATGATCAGAAATCAATTTAAGTAGTTGCTGGTCATACAACTGCTAAGAACTGCCTTAATTTTTTGTGGCATAGATTCTACAAGGTGTTGCAAACATTCCTCAGAGATTTTGGTCCATATTGACATGATAGCATCACACAGTTGCTGCAGAGTTGTTGGCTGCACATCCGTGATGCAAATCTCCCTTTCGACCACATCCCAAAGGTGCTCTATTTGCTTGAGATCTGGTGACTGTGGAGGCCATTGGAGTACAGTGAAACCATTGCCATGTTCAAAAGAACAGTGGTAAGATGATTTGAGCTTTGCGACATGGTGCATTATCCTGCTGGAAGGAGCCATCAGAAGATGGGTACACTGTAGTCATAAAGGGATGGACCTGGTCAGCAATAATACTCAGGTAGGCCATGGTGTTTATAGATAGCTCAATTGGTACTAAGGGGCCCAAAGTGTGCCAAGAAAATATCCCCCACACCATTACACCACCATCACCAGCCTGGACCGTTGATGCAAGGCAGGATGGATCCATGCTTTTATGTTGTTTACGTCAAAATCTAATCCTCCATCTGAATGTTGCAGCTGAAATCAAGACTCGTCAGACCAGGCAACGTTTTTCCAATCTTCTATATTATATCCAATTTTGGTGAGCCTGTGAGAATTGTAGCCTCAGTTTCCTGTTCTAAGCTGATAGAAGTGGCACCTGGTGTGGTCTTTTGCTGCTGTAGCCCATCTGCTTCAAGGTTCAATGTGTTGTGCGTTCAGAGAAGGAATTCGTCATACCTTGGTTGTAAAGAGTGGTTATTTCAGTTAATGTTGCCTTTCTATAATCCCAAACCAGTCTGTCCATTCTCCTCTGACCTCCGACATCAACAAGGCATTTTTGTCCACACAAATGCCATTCACTGGATATTTTCCTTTTTTTGGACCATTCTCTGGAAACCCTAGAGATGGTTGTGCGTTAAAATCTCAGTAGATCAGCAGTTTTTGAAATAGTCAGATCAGCCTATCTGGCACCAACAACCATGCCATGTTCAAAATCACTTAAAGTCCCCTTTCTTCCCCATTCTGATGATCGGTTTGAACTTCAGCAAGTCATCTTCACCACATATAGATGCCTAAAAGCATTGAGTTGCTGCCATGTGATTTGCTGATTAGCAATTTGTGTTACCAAGCAATTGAACAGCTTTACCTAATAAAGTAGCTGGTGAATGTATGTCCACAACAAAGAATAACAAACCAAGAAATGTAATACTCAAAAAAATATAAAGCTAATCACGACTGTAAAAGGTATTTACAAAAAAATCCTTATACAAACAGATGCATATATACACCATTTCAAATATCTTTCATTAATAGTGAACAGTTCATATCCAAGGTGTTATTCTTAACTTCACTCTTCAGCGACTGATGATCCCCAGACCAGTGTGAAACCATAAAGTGTGTTTGTAGTAAATGAAACTCATGCCATCTCAGTGCTTACAGATCTATCACCTACACTGGATGACCCATATAGAATGCAAGGCCATAAAGCACTTGTACACAAGCCACCAGAGTCTCCTACGTCCTTAAGGTGGGAACACTGAGGCCTCCTGTCCACTGAGGTTTCTGTTGGTACACTCCCATACAAATCCAGGAAGCAAAGAATTGAGGGTCCTATTAAGGCTGCTTACTATACCGGGTTTTATATTAATTTTGGCTACAAAAAACACACTAGGGCTTATTTTCTTGGGTTTTCTTATTTACAGTATGTACAATAATCTACATTTACATAATACAGTCATGTCATCTTCTGGAACATTGTCATAAATCTCCATACCCCGAATTCTGGCCTAAATGTCTTGCATCTCCATTGCCTTTTGAACCATTGGGCCTAATCTCTCATGTACAGCAATAGAGCTCTCCTTAAACGAATACTTCTTGTCCATGTAGCCTGTGCATAGTGCTTTGGCAACACAGCTGCCAGTGATTTAATCCCATGAATTCTTCACGCATGTCACAACCTCTTGCAGGCTAGGCTTCACAAAGTTTCCACGCTGATTTCTCTCCAATCTATTTTCGGTGTATTCATTGATTTCCATGTGCAAATGATCCTTGAATGGCTTGTTTATTGCAATATCAAGAGTCTGGAGATAAGCAGTCATTCCTGCGGGAATCATTACTTGATCTATTCTTCTCTCTGCCAGGAAGTTCTTCATGTCTTTTGCCCAGTGTGCGCTGGCTAAATCCAAGACTAGCAGCCCTCTTTGGCCACCTCTCAAAACAAGTGGCAGCATTAAATCGACCCACTTCCTTATAACTGCTTGTGTGCACCAGGCTTTTTTGGTTTCAAGAACATAAATGCCTGAAGTTCAATTCTATCTTTCTTGCCCTTTGCGGTGATTAGAGGTGTGGCTTTCTTTCCATCCAGATGAATTGCCAAAATACAGGTAATGTGCACTTTCATAACCAGTGGGGGGAGCATAGATTGACAAGGCTCCCCTCTGATCAATTGTCGTTTGAGATCCTTGGCCCTGAGCGTTGCAGGTTCATGCATCGCAATCATGCTGGAGAGTTGGTGTTTAGAAAAGTCGATGCCATCAGCAAAGAACTTGAATGCAAATGCACGTTTAACAACTTTAGTAGCTTCCAGCTTGAACAGTGTCGTCGATCTTCTTAGAGACAGTTCATTTTGCTGAAGGAAGCCATCCAGCCAGTGGTGCGATGCTTTAAATTCTTCTGGGTATATTTCAAACTGTGGTGCCATTGCAAGGGCAAATGCTTGAATATCAGCCCTGCGCACAACCAAAGCCCTTACTCTCTTGTCAGCAATCCATTCACAGATGATGTCTTCCAGCTCAAGAAATAATTGCCCGCCGACCTGATCCACACTTGCACTTCTTAGCATTTCCCTCATTCACCTTTTGAGGTTACCATACTCTGCTCGACATTTTCGGAGATCTAATCTCATCTCTTTGTAAAAAGCCCTCCGCGATTCCTTTCTTGTACTCAATAGACTAGCTCCTTCTTTTTGAACTCATCTTGTCTGGGGATCAAAATACAATACCGTATTAATAAGTCTTGAGTCTGTCTGGCTGACAATCTTAAAGTGGTTGTAACCCTAAAAAAAAAAAAAAAAAAAATCCTGTTCCTTTAACCACTTCCCGTCCGCCCTATAGCGGATTGACGTCCAGGAAGTGGTTCCGTTATCCTGACTGGGCGTCATATGACGTCCAGGATAACATGCCGCCGCGCGCCCGCGGGGCACGCATCGTGGCGATCGGTGGAGCGGTGTGTCAGGTTGACACACCGCTCCACCGATCTTGGTAAAGAGCCCCTGGCGGAGGCTCTTTACCATGTGATCAGCCGTGTCCAATCACGGCTGATCAGGCTGTCAATAGGAAGAGCCATTAATCGGCTTTTGCTCACTCGCGTCTGACAGACGCGAGTAGAGGAGAGCCGATTGGCGGTTCTCCTGACAGGGGGGTCTGCGCTGATTGTTTATCAGCGCAGCCCCCCCTCAGATCACCACACTGGACCACCAGGGATCGCCACTAGGACCACCAGGGAAGGGGCAACATGTGGATGGCCAGGTATGTACCCCATGGCCATCCACATGTGCCCAATGTGCCCAATCTGTGCCAATCAGTGCCTACAAATGGGCACTGATTGGCACCATTATGTTTTAGTTATGCCCAGCAATGCCACCAATAAATTTTATCAGTGCCACCAATCAGTGTCATCAGTGCCACCTGTCATTGCCCATCGGTGCCACCTGTCAGTGCCCATCTGTGCCCATCTGTGCCTATCAGTGCCCATCAGTGCCCACCTATCAGTGCCCATCAGTGGCACCTATCAGTGCCCATCAGTGGCACCTATCAGTGCCACCCATAAGTACCCATCAGTGCCACCCATATGTACCAATTAATGCCACCTACGAGTGCCCATCAGTGCCGCCTATGAGTGCCCATCGGTGCCACCTATGAGTGCCCATCAGTGCCGCATACCAGTGCCACCTATCAGTGCCCATCAGTCCCACCTATCAGTGCCCATCAGTGCCGCCTATCAGTGCCCATCATCAGTGCCCATCAGTGCCACCTCATCAGTGCCACCTCATTGGTGCCGCCATATCAGTGCCCGTCAGTGCAGCCATATCAGTGCCCATCATTGAAGAAGAAAACGTACTTATTTACAAAAAATTTTAACAGAAACAAAGAAAAACTTGTTTTTTTAAAACATTTTCGTTTTTTTTTTATTTGTTGCGCAAAAAATAAAAACCGCAGAGGTGATCAAATACCACCAAAAGAAAGCTCTATTTGTGGGAACAAAATGATAAATTTGTTTGGGTACAGTGTAGCATGACCGCGCAACAGCGCTGAAAGCTGAAAATTGGTCTGGGAAGGTGTGTGCCTGGTATTGAAGTAGTTAAAGCATGATAGACAGCACAGTGCTTGTGCTGTGTCATTTACCCCTCTCTATGTTCTAAAAAACCTGGAATAAAACAATAAAATATTTTTTAAAAGTTCATGTGTCCCTTGTCTTCTCTCCCTCTCTCTCCCTGTCAGGTCAGGACTCAGTAGTTTGGAATAATTTTAATCCCCAAAAAAAAAATCTTTGTTAAAGACCTTATAAAATTATGCAATCTGTTTTATAAAAAGATTATACCGGTATAAGGCGCAGTGTGTCTCCCTTTGTAACTGTATTATGGAAAATACCTTATTTACAGTGCCCCTGACCTGCCTGAGCTTTTCTTCTCCGCTCCGAGATCCTCACTGACATCAGCTCGCTCCAAGCACTGCAGAGGGAGGGGCCACAGACGTCAGCCAGGAGGAGAGAAGACCTCCGGTGGGTCAGCAGCGCTGTAAATAAGGTATTTTCCATAATATAGTTACAAAGGGAGACACACTGCACCTTGTACCGGTATAATCCTTTTACAAAATGGATTACATTCTTTTACATGGACTTTACTATGGCTTATTTTCAGGGTAGGGCTTATATTGCAGCCCTCCCTGATAATCACGCTAGGTCTTATTTTTGGGGTAGGGCTTATTTTTGGGAAAACACAATAGATGTGACCGTGTCATATCACTCATGTTAAAAAAAGAATAGAATGTAGCCTTCCATAGTGTAGTATTTTTACATTAGGGCCAATGTTATTGATGAAATAAAACCACAGCAAAACTGCAAAAAAAAAAAAAAAAAAATCACATAAGGAATACCACTCGGGCTTCCTGATACTCAATTTCTGGTCTGCGTCTACCTCCGCTTCGCCCTACATATTACATCACGGTCATGTTCAGGCTGCAGTGTTTATCTGAAGTGCCATTTATTAATAATGTAATTGTTAGAGCTCAATTTTGATTTTGTCCCAAATAAAAATCCTTATATGTATTTATGCAAATTAGAGTTATATAAAGGCAGCTGACACGTGCTGTTGCTACTAAATTTGGCCTAGGCAAAATTAGCAATCAATGACTACTAGTCATGAAAAATACTATATATACTAAAGGTTTTAAACCAGACCACATCTATAACAGAAAAGTTCCTGCTGCCTGTCCCACTGAAGCTGGTCAAGCTTGAACATAGGCAGAGGCAGAAGTTTTTAAAGCACAAGCACTAGCAGAAGCTGCCCAAACACAGATGCAGGTAGAAGAAAAGCAGCTCACTCAAGAAGCCTAGCTAGTGGTAATCAGAAGAAAAGAAATAAAACATCCGCTATAGCCAATCATAGAGCCTTAGAACACACTACTGAAGAAGAGGAAACACATTGTCCCATTTTGACAATGCCCAATGACCCTGCAAGACAAACTTTGCAATTTGTCCAAAACAACGACAACACAATACAGTGCATGCATCCCCAAATGCATTCAATAGCAGGGGAACTGCAACAATCAACCAAGCCGGTCACCCTGACACATCGGACACTTCTCTAATGCCCAAGTTACAAATATGCAGCAACTCATCTGGCATCAAAAACCCTCCTGAGTCCGGCTTACAAAATCACCTCAACACACCCTGAGACAAGTCACACGGTTCTTGAAATCTACACCACTAGACTTCTAGATGTCAAGCCTTCATTTGAACTGAACTCATCTGTTACTCCATTCTCCCCTCAAACATCTAAAAGTATTAATTATCGCCACCTCCAGCAATGGTGAAGGAACACCCGTCATAACAAGGCATGAAGAAACTGATACATCAGACATTGCTAAGTAAATGACTCATGAAGAACTAATTGACTGACATCATGACGTTTGACAATCACCCAGAGAACTACAAAGGCTGAAATTCAATATTCAAGTCAGTAGTCCAGGACATCCCACCTTTGCAGGAACTTGATTTAGAAATTAGAGGCTGTAGGCTTTGGTAAGGGGGTACCACATCCTAAATGACTAGAGATTATGGCGGGCTTTTAGAGTACCCCATTGATACATCTAACAAAAAAAAAGATTCTATTTTTATTAATACCATTTAAAATGCATAAACATTAAAATGTGAAAGGCAATATTTACAAGACATAATTAAAGGGTTCAACGCAAAAAAGGAGGCAGCTCCAGGTTTTCTAACTTTTGGGAAAAGAAAAAAAACTGTTTAAAATATTTTTTTCATCTTGTGTTAAAAGTGTTTTACCCACTTGTTGCCTATGTATTAAAACATCATTCAGCACTGTTAGCATGTAAAATATATTTTCTATAAAGCAGGGTAAATTTTTAAAATTTTAAGCTACCTCGTTTGTCTGTCAGACATTCTAAAAAGTGCTCTAGCTGTTGAGAGACATGGGAAATAAAGAAAAAAGTATTCTTTCCTGAAAGCGAAAAAATGGCGCTTCCTCCTTTTTTTGCTGAAAACCTTTCAGTTGATATGGCCCCTTAATCACAAAATCACCCTCCTGCATAGACGTGTGTACAAATGATTCTTCTATGCTGAAATGGAAAACTAAGACACCAGTACAGATCAGACCACCCAGCTTCATCTGTGCAACTTGACAACTACTTCAGAGATTCCAGATATCTTATCTAATGAGCCAGAAACTAATATCCCATACCTAATGGCTACATTGTCCATCATTGTGAAATATTTCAATTGCTGGGGACTCCCCCCAACATTACAGTAACTGAAACATTAACTTCTAATAAATACCTATCCTGGGTATTTGAATCACCAGTGACAACTGATAAGTTACACAGCTGCTGGCTGACCCTTTGAGCTCGTTCTCCTGCAGTTAAAACAGTTTCCTTTGGAAACTAGAAAAGAAAAATAATAGGTACACTCTGGTAAAAACAACTAACGTCAAAGGGAGAAAGCTTTCAACTTAACATATAGTGAACATAAGCATATAAAGTATGGTTCAATTGTATTATGCTTAAGTACACAGGACATGTCATGAGTGTGCTGTGTAGTGTCTTATATCTGCCTACAATTTATCAGCCATAATTTATATAAATGTATCCGCCTAAGAACAAAGTGTTATGGGAAATTGTATTAAAGGTTGACATGGCAATTAAATCAGAAATAATAAGAAGAATAATAAATTGTACCTTTTTATTTACTTATTCTTATAATATTCATGTTGCATGTTTTAGCACCATTCTGTAATTGCTCATAAAACACTTTTACTCAGGACAGTAATATAATTTTTGAAGGCATTTATACAGGGAACCTAATTTAACAAAGCCTAAACATTAGGCATATATTTAGGTTAGTCTGCGCTTGCCACACCCTATGTGTAAGTAGTGATACAGTATTTGAAAACTAATTGAGTGAAAAAAGAATTTTTGAAAAAAATATTACAACACAATATGTGAACCATATGTGAAAAAATTATAACTCATTAATGAAACAAGTGAATAAATTGATCACCAATGAGATGAATATAGTAATAAAAAATTACTAATAAATATAGTGATAGGAAAAACGTCCCAAGTGAAAGCTTATAACTTGAAAATCCACACAAATATTTATAATTGATGTATCAAAAGAAATGTCCAAACTGAAACAAATTAGCAAAGAGATGAAGACTTTAAATGCCGCCCCTCTACTCTACAGGATTGTTCAGATAGTTCAAATCCAGATAGAAACAATAAACTTTAAATGGAGCCAGATGGCCTCTTACCAAATATGGCCTCTTACCGAATGCAAACTTTGGTGAATAATACGAAGGCATTTTTTAAAGATTCTAGGCAGATTATTAATTAAATCACTACCATTAATATAGAGAAGGAGGCACTGCTTTTTACAGTGGATGTCTCTTCTTTATATACAATTATCCCACATGAGATAGGATATATGGCAGCCAGGTTTTCTTAAATAAGGATCAGACCATTAAGAAACCTATGAAAGAATTTATTTTTAAACTTTTGGACTGTTCCATGGCACACAATTATTTTTACTTTGGAGGGGAATTTTATTTGCAACTGACTGGTGTGGCAATGGGGGTAAAATTTGCACAGAGCCTAGCCAACTTATTTATGGCCTTATGGGAAAATGATTTTCTTTTTTCTCTGGGGGACCCATGCCTCCTTTTTCTGAGATGCTATATAGATGACGCCTTCTTTTTATGGGGGGGGATGTGGGATCATTACATGAATTCTTGGGATATCTGAACTGCAACCAGTGGGGTGTCAGATTCACCTATCAGTATAGTACATTCTCAGTTCCCTTTTTGGATTTGGTGATTTATAAGGAACAGAATTCTTTGCTCACCAAAACACATTTCAAATCCATGGATAGGAATGGGTTTAACCCGATAGAAAGTTGTCATCATCGCAGCTGGTTGAGGGCTATTCCTAATGGGCAATTTCAAAGAATCATAAGAAATTGCTCAAAATTGGAGGATTTCTCAACACAGGCTGAAACCCTTTCCAAACATTTTTTTGGAAAAGGTTATAATCCAGTTAATCTAAATCAGGAACTGGAAAAAGGCAAGGACATGGATAGAAGTCTTTCATTAAAAAACAAAACAGAAGAGCCGAGGGAAAATAATCCATATAAATGGGTGTTGATTACCACCTTTTCCTCTCAATAATGGTGGATTAATAAAATTGAAAAAAAAACATTGGCAAGTATTAAAGAGTGACAGTGCCTTGGGACCTAAACTCCCAGAAAAAACGAACGTCATATTTAGGAGGAACACTGCCCTTAAAGATACTCTGGCACCAAGTAGTATTAATCCACCTGAACCAAGCATAGGTAAGTTTAGAAATCTGAAAGTTTTTTTTCCCGTGTAAAAGGTGTAAGATGTGCAGAACATCTAAAACCATAAGAACATCTTCTTTTTCCTCTAAAGTTACAACTAAGACGTGTGAGATTGATGAGTTTATCAAATGTGGGACTGTAGAAGTCATTTATTTATTAATTTGCCCATGTGGGCTCCAATATGTGGGGAGGACCACACAAGCTCTAAAGGATATTCAGAATTGGAGAACATCTGACTAACATCCGCAAAGGCTTTATTGGCCACAGTGTATCCAGACACTTTCGTGAATATCATGGGAGGGACCATTCGGAATTAAAAATTATAGCTATAGAGAAGTACACCCCACATTGGAGGGGGAGCAATATAAAAAGACAAATTTCCAAAAGAGAAACTCAATGGATTTTTGACCTTTGTTCTTACCATCCTATGGGGCTTAACATCGAATGGGATATCAATTGTTATATTTACAACAGCTGAATTCTTTTGGTCCTTTAAAAGTCCCCACTGGAGTATAATATAAATTAAAATATGGTTAGAGTAAATCAATATAATTCTGGGTAGGATTTATATTAATATAACAATTTTTCAGGGTGTTTAAGTGGGGCTGGTTCTGTCCTGAGGGGCTGTCGGACGGATGACCATATAGATAAAAATTTGAATTTAAATATATTAACGATTGAGAACTTAAGATAACAAGTCTTTGGTTCAGATATTGTTAATGATTTAAGAAAGATTAATAATTTGTTGTGTAGTAGGTGTTAAATATGACCTTTTTTTAAATAAAAATTTTTATTAAAAATTTTCTATTCATTTTGTATTACTTTTTATTAATATGTATTAATTTTTAATATTTTCATAAAATTTCACTCATAATAAAATTGTATTCATAAAGAAGTTCCCTAAGTTCATGAGATAGAATAGTATTAATTAGTGCTGGTGGCACTGCTATTCAACTTAGAGAATGTTGGTAAATTTTGGAAATATTAATAATTACCAGACAAATTATACGAATCCTATAAGATATATCTTGGGAAATTGTTTTAAATGTGATTTTTTAAATATGATGTTAATAATTGGTTAATGCTATTGTAAATAATATTTAATATACATACCTGTTATTAAATGGATGTCTGAACATTTTCAGATATTTTTTAGATGTATTAAGAATTTTGTATAAAATCAGTCATGTTATGACAACTTGTGTTTGCATGTTATTAATGTTTATCAATACGGTTCAATTGATTGTTTTTAATCATGCAACAGTATTTGTCATGTGTTTCACACAGGTCAGTAGCAGATAATTTCTGCACTTCCGGTGTCTCTCCTGCTCTGTATAAATTGTGTGGTATCTCCGTTCCAAATCAATGCTTGTTACAGGGAAACGCGTCGGTTTGAGAGAACCCCGTGACGTCACCATGCTCCAGCTGACAGTCCTAGCTGTGTGCCAAGTATATTTCTTCGCTGTGCACGAGAAAATTTTGTGGAGTAAATGCTACAATTTACTGCACCATGAAGTCCTTCTTTCTTTTTTTTTTTTTTAACAAATCATTGGAAATATTGATTAGAGGAATTTTGGAGTAAAAGGAGACTATTTATATTTATCTTATTACCTATTACCCACGACAGGGGAGAGCAGCTATCCCATTTGAATTGACCAGGTGAAACATCACAGCTGATAGCTAATGCCATTACGAGTCAGTGGAAATCAATATCCTACCTTGTTGTTCCTGATGAGGAAAAGTGGCTGGCTTGTTGTTCTGGAGTGGATCGGGTGAAAAGCTGTTACAGCGCATTGCTGGTACCGGCGAGTTTGACCCTTATAATCTGGAGTCCTTCATATTCGGTAAGAGGCCATCTGGCTCCATTTAAAGTTTATTGTTTCTATCTGGATTTGAAGTATCTGAACAATCCTGCAGAGTAGAGGGGCGGCATTTAAAGTCTTCATCTCTTTGCTAATTTGTTTCAGTTTGGACATTTCTTTTGCTACATCAAATATAAATACAGTATTTGTGTGGATTTTCAAGTCATAAGCTTTCACTTGGGACATTTTTCCTATCATTATATTTATTAGTGATTTTTTTATCACTATATTAATTTCATTGGTGATTAATTTATTCACTGGTTTCATTAATGAGTTGCACCTTTTTCACATATGGTTCACATATTGTGTTGTAATATTTTTTGCGCAATCTCCTGTGTGTGTATATATAAATATTAGGCATGTCTACAATAAAGTGACCAGATTTTTAAAATGAAATCCGGGGACATATTTTTTTTTTATTATTGGCAAATGCTATACTATTTTATAAGCATATTTTCCTCAAATTATATATGCAGTTTATGTGGTATGTGTTTATGGAATGATTGTATGATATATATACTGTACGTTATTTCTCACATTTTGTCCAAGAGATAAAATGCTATGAAGATAAGACAGAGAAAAAACAGAGTGCAGAGTTCAGCAGTGCGCTACTTACAGAGTGCAGCGTTCAGGAGTGCATTACATAAAGAATGCAAGGCTCAAGAGTGCGTTACATAAAGAATGCAAGGCTCAAGAGTGCGTTACATAAAGAACGCAGGGCTAAGAAGTGCGCTCACATAAAGAATGCAGGGCTCAGGAGTGCGCTACATAAAGAATGCAGGGCTCAGGAGTGCGCTACATAAAGAATGCAGGGCTCAGCAGTGTGCTACATAAAGAATGCAGGGCTCAGCAGTGTGCTACATAAAGAATGCAGGGCTCAGAAGTGTGCCCAGCTATACAGCCTCACCAGTGCCCATCAGTGCAGTCTGACCAGTTGCCTTCAATGCAGCCTGACCAGTTGCCATCAATGCAGCCTGACCAGTATCCGTCAATGCAGCCTAACCAGTGCCCATCAATGCAGCCTGACAGGTGCCCGTCAATGCAGCCTGACCGGTGCCCATCCAATGCAGCCTCACCAGTGCCCCGCAATGCAGCCTCAACAGGTACCCATCGAATGCAGCCTCACCAGTGCCAATCCAATGCAGCCTCACCAGTGCCAATCCAATGCAGCCTCACCAGTGCCCATCCAATGCAGCCTGACCAGTGCCCATCCAATGCAGCCTCACAGGTGCCCATCTATGCAGCCTCACCAGTGCCCATCCAATGCAGCCTCAATAGTGCCCATCCAATGGAGCCTCACCAGTGCCCATCCAATGGAGCCTCACCAGTGCCCATCCAATGGAGCCTCACCAGTGCCCATCCAATGGAGCCTCACCAGTGCCCATCCAATGGAGCCTCACCAGTGCCCATCCAATGCACCCTCACCAGTGTCCATCAATGCAACCTCACCAGTGCCCATCCAATGCAGCCTGACCAGTGCCCATCCAATGCAGCCTGACCAGTGCCCATCCAATGCAGCCTGACCAGTGCCCATCCAATGCAGCCTGACCAGTGCCCATCCAATGCAGCCTGACCAGTGCCCATCCAATGCAGCCTGACCAGTGCCCATCCAATGCAGCCTGACCAGTGCCCATCCAATGCAGCCTGACCAGTGCCCATCCAATGCAGCCCGACCAGTGCCCATCCAATGCAGCCCGACCAGTGCCCATCCAATGCAGCCCAACCAGTGCTCATCCAATGCAGCCCAACCAGTGCCCATCCAATGCAGCCCAACCAGTGCCCAGCAAATCAGCCCAACCAATGCCCAGCAATGCAGTCTGAGCAGTGCCCATCCAATGCAGCCTGACCAGTGCCCATGCAATGCAGCCTGACCAGTGTCAATTCAATGCAGCCTGAGCAGTACCCCTCTATGCAGCCTGACCAGTGCCAAGCAATGCAGCCTTAACAGTGCCCAGCAATGCAGCCTGACCAGTGCCTATCCAATGCAGCCTGACCGGTGCCCATCCACTGCAGCCCCACTAGTGCCCATCCAATGCAGCCTGACCAGTGCCCACCCAATGCAGTCGTTGGCTGCTGAGTAAACCAGAAGTGACGCCGTGATGTCACTTTCGGGGCTCTACATTGGAGATGAGATCAAAGCAAATCAGCCCGACCAGTGCCCAGCAAATCAGCCCAACCAGTGCCCAGCAATGCAGTCTGAGCAGTGCCCATCCAATGCAGCCTGAGCAGTGTCAATCCAATGCAGCCTGACCAGTACCCCTCTATGCAGCCTGACCAGTGCCAAGCAATGCAGCCTGACCAGTGCCCATCCACTGCAGCCTGACCAGTGCCCATCCACTGCAGCCTGACCAGTGCCCATCCACTGCAGCCTGACCAGTGCCCATCCACTGCAGCCTGACCAGTGCCCATCCACTGCAGCCTGACCAGTGCCCATCCACTGCAGCCTGACCAGTGCCCATCCAATGCAGCCTGACCAGTGCCCATCCAATGCAGCCTGACCAGTGCCCATCCACTGCAGCCTGACCAGTGCCCATCCACTGCAGCCTGACCAGTGCTCAGCAATGCAGCCTGAGTAGTGCCCAGCAATGCAGCCTGAGCAGTGGCCATCTATGCAGCCTGACCAGTGCCCAATAACGCAGCATGACCAGTGCCCATCCAATGCAGCCTGACCAGTGCCCACCCAATGCAGCTGGACCAGTTCCCATCCAATGCAGCTGGACCAGTTCCCATCCAATGCAGCCGGACCAGTTCCCATCCAATGCAGCCGGACCAGTTCCCATCCAATGCAGCCTGAGCAGTGGCCATCCAATGCAGCCTGAGCAGTGGCCATCCAATGCAGCCTGAGCAGTGGCCATCCAATGCAGCCTGAGCAGTGGCCATCCAATGCAGCCTGAGCAGTGGCCATCCAATGCAGCCTGAGCAGTGCCTAGCAATGCAGCCTGAGCAGTGTCCAGCAATGCAGCCCCACTAGTGCCCATCCAATGCAGCCTGACCAGTGCCCACCCAATGCAGTCGTTGGCTGCTGAGTAAACCAGAAGTGACGCCGTGATGTCACTTTCGGGGCTCTACATTGGAGATGAGATCAAAGCTGATTTTGGCTTCATTCAGGTTTCCGGCCAGCCGGCTGGTGGCTCGGTGGGATGGGATAGGCAGAGGAACGTCACCTCCCGCTGTATAATAACAGCCGATGCTATTCATCCATGACAGCCAGTGATAATGGCCGCAGGGAAGATGGCAAGATGTGCTGTGACTTGCTGCTTTCTGGATGGATCTGATGGCTGCAAGATGTGGGTGTGGGTCACTGTCTGTCTACACCTGGTTTGCAGACACCCCACACCACTCCCCCCCTTATCAGACCAGCTCATCTACAATACCTGGAGGACACAGCAAACCCCCCCTTTAGCAGATCAGCTATACCTGGGTGGTGGTGAACACAGCAACCTCCCCCCTTCCCTGTTATTAGACCAATTCAGGGTGGCAGGGCAGACACAAACACCCTTCTTGCCTCTTCTCACACCAGCTCAGGTGACTGGGTGGTGGACACCATGGCTACCCCCTTATTACCAGCTCACCTTGGACACCTCGGCTTGGGTGTCTGGCTCAGCTTCAGATACACCCGGTTGGCAGCTAGGGAGTACTGTGGACCAGGTTGCTGATAAAAATCACGGGGCCCCATACAGACTACCTGACAGGCCCTCCCCCCCAAGAAAATATTAAAGCTATATTTCGCTAAAATTATTTTATTTATGATAAAAATCATTATTAGCAGACACAAATACAACATAACTCACAGAATTCCTGCTAAATCTAAGAGATAAAACTGAGTTAATAAATAAAAATGGAGATGAGTAGGGATGAGCTTCGAGTTCGAGTCGAACTCATGTTCGACTCGAACATTGGCTGTTCGCAAGTTCACCGAACAGCGAACAATTTGGGGTGTTCGCGGCAAATTCGAATGCCGCGGAACACCCTTTAAAAGTCTATGGGAGAAATCAAAAGTGCTAATTTTAAAGGCTAATATGCAAGTTATTGTCATAAAAAGTGTTTGGGGACCTGGGTCCTGCCCCAGGGGACATGGATCAATGCAAAAAAAAGTTTTAAAAACGGCCGTTTTTTCAGGAGCAGTGATTTTAATAATGCTTAAAGTCAATCAATAAAAGTGTAATATCCCTTTAAATTTCGTACCTGGGGGGTGTCTATAGTGTGCCTGTAAAGGGGCGCATGTTTCCTGTGTTTAGAACAGTCTGACAGCAAAATGACATTTTGAAGGAAAAAACTCATTTAAAACTACTCGCGGCTATTGCATTGCCGACAATACACATAGAAGTTCATTGATAAAAACGGCATGGGAATTCCCCAAAGGGGAACCCTGAACCAAAATTAAAAAAAAAAAATGACGTGGGAGTCCCCCTAAATTCCATACCAGGCCCTTCAGGTCTGGTATGGATATTAAG